>NC_138039.1:16363411-16963411 GCF_964106645.2 Podarcis pityusensis
CCTATTCTCATTCCTATGCTGGTTGCAGAGGAAGGAGTGCTCTATCCCTTCTGCATAGATCTGCTCATTCACTTGTCTGCATGGAATTCCTTCTTGTATATAGCTTACCACACTAGTGTTGAAATACAAGGCTAGTGCTTCAACTGTATCCAGTTGCTGAATATGACCATCGAGTAACCTATGGCAGGCAAAGTGGCATAAGAATATTCTCCCAAACATAGGTCCCAGATTAATTTTAATTTTGATTTTTGGTGTGAAGCTACCCTGACATTACTAATATTTTCTACAATGTGAAAGCCCATGTTAACTCTAAACCACACTGTCTAAATTGGCATCTTCACAGTCGTGGCTTTATGAGAAAAATAAATTGCAAATATGCAATCTCAATGTGAACTTGGCTCAAAATACTGCACATTGAATAAACCAAGCTATGCAGATATGAGTTCACTCGACTGTACTCGTTATCAGTGATTCTTGTGTCTGTCAATTCTAAGGGATTCACAAGTTTTGTTTTTTAACAAAACAAGGTCATAAATGCAGGATCAAATGTTATGGGTAATGAACACTAGAATTCTGATAATTTTCTAAAGAAGTCTAAGTATTATGCTGCGATTTTTATGAAAAAGGAACCTTGCTCTGAAAAAGGCTACCATACAATAAAGATTATTTTCTCATTTGAGTTTCATAGAAATCCACAACCCTTGTAGAATGGTTGTAGTTTTTCCAATATTTATTCATGGTTAAAAGAGGACAGAGCTTTCTGGAATAAGTTTCATGTGAACTGTAACTTTTTTGATGATATATTTCAATATCCAAATAGTTAATTTCTACCAAATACTGCTGGTCCACTGTTACCTTAAGAAATGTACTGTGAATATAAGTGGTGCAGCAATAAAAACTGCCAGCCGCTTTGCACAGCTAAGCAGGGTCCAGTAGGGTTTCAAATTGGATGGGGGACCATATGTTGGGATTCCTTCAGTGCAGGGGGTTGGACTAGATGACCCTTGAGGTATCTTCCAACTACACAGTTTTTTGATTCTAGGGCCCTAATCCAGAGACGTTCAAGAACAGTAGATGGCTAGCTATACTATAATATCCCTCATTCTTCCTGCCAAACAAATGATCAGCTGCAGATGAATGGCAGAGCACATGCTTTGCGTGCAGAAGGGCCCAGGTTCAAGCCCTGGCATTTCCAGTTAGACGGCTCAGGCAGCAGGGGATGGGTAACTCCTCTGTGTGACTGTCATTCACGCTGTTACGTGTTCACTTAAAATCTTTTAAAAGTGGAAAATTCAAATATTTTAGAAGGAGGCAAACACACGTTGGTACATTCCTCACTCACGGTGTTCTTGTAATTTCAATTTTGGACCTAATATAAAAGACAATGATCGTTCTGAATTTGGATCTGGAAACACTGATTTTTGTTCATTCTGAATGTGTTAACATTAAGTCAGCATATGGGCTGGATTCAAAGAATTATGAGGGGAAGGGAAACAGCTTGTAAGAGTGTTCTTGAGAAAGAGCTTGCAAGAGCTCTTCTTATCCAACTTCTTTGGATTTAGTTTCATTTTTTTCTCTAGAAACATTCTAGAACAAAGTGTAAAATATCCCCTTTTACAAATGGAAGATGTCTTCTGCATATGCAAGGGCACCCTTGGATCCAAATTCATGCATTTTAATTGCCAAATAGCTTATGAACACCTAAGAAATGAAAGAAAATTGTTGTGCATCTTAATCTGCCTGTCTGATATCCTACATAAAATAAGAGAAGTAAAGTTGGTTGTAATTATGCAAATAACGATTTGTTGTCAACATATAGAGGGCAAAACACACACCTCACTGCGTTTTTAATGTATGTGCCTCTGCACTTCCTATATTTCTTCTGGGTGAAAATTAAATAAGGCTCTGGCCAAAGAAATATTAGCTGATTAATCTTGAGTTTTACTTGATTACTTACAAACCATGTTTATTCAGAAGTAAGTCTCACTGAATTCAGTGGGATTGATTCCCCATGAAGAATTACAGCCTTACTTAATTAACCTAGTAAATAATCATACATTTGCATATAAGAAAACCAATAGTTGTCAAGACCAAAGCATATATTTCCTTTGTTTTTAATGATGCACAAACATGTTGCAGCAGGCATCATCTTCGAAGAGGCATTTCGTTTGTCACATAATTGGGGAAGGGGAATTCCTAAGATGGTGCTTCCTATGTGCAGAGTTTTTCTAAAAGAACTTCAACTGGGGGGGGGGGGAATTACTTGTTTTGATGCCCAACTAATCAAAGTCACCATTTCAGTCTAGCCAATTAAAATGGCTAAAATGTGGTAGCCCTAAAGTATTACCTCAAGACTTTTTAAACTCATGAAGCAGTCCAAATATAGCCAACTTCAATCCTTTCACCAAATCCCATCAGTTTTCTTTAACTTAGCCAGAGCTTTGACAAGGCAGCTTAAGCCTGGCTCAGGCTGTCTATAGCAACAGCCAGGTGCAGTTTTATTATGACTTATCCCAGCTACATGAATTAAGATCCAATCTCACTCTCCCCCTGCCCCTCCCCTCCCCTTAACTGATTGCTAGGGGTGGGGAGGGAATCATGCTTTTTGTCTAACATTTTGTTTTGTTTTGTTTTTACACGCTAAAGATAATTTTCAAGATTACCCTGAAAACAAGGAAAGTGAAATAATGGACCTATGATGTAAATGGATCTTTAAAAACCGTGGTCAAGTAGGCTTTGCCTTTTTAGTTAATCCCAGTGCAACTGTAGATCTTGTGGGTCAAGAAAATCTGTTGAAAACATACTTGGGGCAGTTGAGCTGAGAGGAGTTAATCCTGAAGAAGCATTTGGCATGGTAATGTCTAGCCACTCCATGTTGTCTAAATTTGTGTCCGGAAGATCAAGAGATAAACAGGAATTAGAAGCAGTGAATTGAGAATCTGTTGTTTCCATAGGTGACTGCGAGTGATCTAATATGCCAGAGTGGTTAAGGAGGTCATTTTGAAGGTCCTCAATTAGAGAGAAAGACTCTCTGTCCTCACTACTGCTTGCCAGATGAGGCATTCCATTTCCTGAAGGCAGAGTTCCATCCAAGAGGGCTTCTAGCTGATTCTCCAGACTTACAGAGAAATTGCTTGTTGGTTCTAAGGAGAGAGGAGGGGCCATTTGGACTTGTGGTGGCGGACGAGACACCACTGTGTTCACTGGCATTGTGGTGATATTGGCAGTAACGGGTCTCATTTTGGAAATCAGAGAAGGTTCTTCCTTGGTAGGCAGAGAAATCTCTGCATAAAAGGAAATGAGAGATAAATCAGTAAGATATTTTATTTATTACATATAAAGGGAAAAAAACCTCACTCACTTTGGTGCACCACTGTACCAATAAATTTATGCTTTTGATACAATTAATTTGAAAGCGGTGAATTATTTATACAATTAAGTCTTGTGAGATAATTAAGTTATCAAGCTAATGTTTGTACAACTAACAACATGATTGAAGACATGTGCTGCAAAACCCATGTTACCCAAAGGAGTCAAATAGCCACCCCCTTTTTAGAGAGCCTGCTATCTTCTCATTTCAATGATTCAATGAAGGCCCTCATTAAGACTGTTTACAAGACTCTCACAGATTATTGCAGTGACCAAAGGGAGAAGATCTCTACTCAACACAGTGGAATCCAAATTGATTAACTGAGCTCATGCTGTAAACCACTGATCGTTAATGAACTGTCAATAACTTTCTGTACTAACTGGTTAAATATTTGGCCACTATCAACCTGATGTAGATAAATGTTATTGCACAGTCAAGTATATAATAATAATAATAATAATAATAATAATAATAATAATAATAATAATAATTTATTTATACCCCACCCATCTGGCTGGGTTTCCCCAGCCACTCTGGGCAGCTTCCAACAAAATATTAAAAAAACATTACTTTGAGATTACTTTGAGAATGAGCTGCCTTTTTATGCTGAATAACAAACATAAAATCCAATAAGAGACACCCTTTTTATGAATGTCACTCTCAAGGATGCTCACAGCAAAATCCCTCTTGAGCAGAGATAAGGACGATATGTCCTAAAACATGTTGTTAGACTATGTCTCATCCTGCCTAACCACTGGCCATGCTATCTGGGACAGATGAACATCTGGAGGGCCACCAGGCCACCTTCCCTGCTCTATACTAAACAGCAAGAGCAGCAAATTGGAAGGGAAGCTGCCTCTTGGTATCAGTGTCAATACACTTACTAGGACCGTGTAGGAGCAGGCAGGACATCAGCACAAGTGGAGCCAATCCAGCATTCCCACCCCACCCCAAACCTCGCTGTTGCCCTACCCTGTCCTTGTAAGTAGCAGCAAAGCCAGTGCTGGGCCGTCAAACCCACAGTGCTACCCCTCCCTACCAGCTGTTCTTGTTAAATCAAAAGTAGGAATAGGAAGCTCTCTCTACCATATGATGCATTTCAATTTGACTCACCTCCGCTTTTAATGAGAATATCAAAGAGGTCATCCATTTGCTGGCTGTGAACACTGGAAATCTGTAACACAAAGAGTTTTTTATTCATTATGTCACACACCTTTCCCTAAAATATGATTATGCATGTAGGGATCACCATGGGGATTGTGCTGGTCTGGATACCGCACACCCTATGTTTCTAGCTAAATAAGGATGCTTTTGTGATCTCATTTGCTCTTTCTTAAATGTATTTTATTCATTATTCAACCAAGTTGCAGTGTAGGGAAAAGAAAAGAAAAATCAAAATCAACAAAGTAGAATTCAACAAATACAGATCTCATATCATTTTTTATCCCAAAGAAGGAACAGGCTTGTGCATATTTAAGCTAAAACACAATTTTACTAGCTAAAGGACAACATTTTGCAGATCTGGGACACTTTCCCAAAGGATTGATCCAACTAAGGTTGTAGTGCTATACACTTACCTGGGTATAAACATTGCTGAATTTAGTTGGGAGGATACATATATAAGAATGTGCTGTAGGATCATTAGCCGCTATTCTGTTAAGAATTAAGAGAATCACTGTTTCCGGAGAAAGGTGTACTACACAACTGCAGGCATGGAAAGAATGCTCTAATAGGCATAAATCAACACACAGGGTACAGGATACAGAGAAAGCCTTCTTCACTCATTACAGCTACCATGGTGCAGAAGAGGATGATAGTTGTCCCCTTACTTAGATATTATTCAGTCCTAGGTTCATGCTAATGATGTGATCTTGGCTGGATTAAGCTGCTTAGCAAACAGCCAATGAAGAATGATGATCAGAGAAGATGAGGGCTTTGAAACTTCCAGCCTACTAAAGAGGGGAAGAAAACCAAAAGAAGGCAAAATTTTGATAGTGACGGAGTTTTAAAAGGGGGGGGGGGGGAGATGTGCCTCCCTTAGTCTCCCCATGGCTGCTCCTTATGGAAAGATGCACAGAAAGCTGAATGTGATTATTCTGTGTAGAACAGTAAAACATGTCAAGTTGTTGCATTCCTGCATACATCTTACCTCTCGTTGAGAAGCCTGCAAGCTGCGGGTCTGTTTGATGGCTTCTTCATAGCGTGGAGGGTCTTTTGCCTTGGTTACTGAATTGCTGAACAGAGATTGCTGCAAAATGTACTGTTGGGGTTGAGACTGGGAGGCCAGCTGTGTGAAACAATGGCAAACAGTCAGCAAATAATTGTGGCAGCAGAAGGTTCTCAAACAGCGTCTCTACAGAAATCCACATCACCCTCCTTTAAAAACAATAATGTGCTAATTTAACACCTTGTACGTCATCTCCATTAATCTACTGGAAATGAAAAGTGCACATAAAGAACAACTTCCCTTTATATGGCTGTGCAGTAAGTGTAGTCTATGGCATTTAGGGTTGAATCTGACTAAGTCTCACATAGAGTACACCCGCTGAAATGAATGCACCAGCATTAGTCGTGCCCACTTGTTTTTGAGTAGGATTAACTTTGGAGACAACCTTATCATTTAAATATGGCCCCATCTTGTTTGGAAGTTGTCTTGAGTTTTAAAAGTTCTCAGGTCAAAAAGAGAGGGTGCCTCCTTGTTTTTATGCCATGGTCACAGTGCCTCAAATATGTTACTCTAGCAACCTCCTAGAGCATATATATTCTAGGGTAGGGGAACAAAGGATAAGCTATTACATCAAGCTGCGTCAAAGGCAGCTGCTATATTGAGAGCAGAAACCTCCAGCTCCTGCTGCCCTTGAACTTTTTTCATTCTGACTGGTTATCTTACGTTCTTTGTAACTAAGAAGCAGTGTCTGAGTTTGCTTCCCTGCTATTCCCTCCCGATCTCTTTTCCTTTTGTTTTGCATCTTTTAGATTGTAAGCCTAAAGGCAGGGACTGACATTCCTGATCTTTGTAAGCTGTTTCAGGAACTTCTTTTTGGCTTAATGGCAAGATAATAAATAATTTAAATAAGTTAGTAACTGAATACATAAAATGAATATACCTTCTGAGGAGCACTGGGTCCATTTTGCACCAATGGCACCTGGTTCCCTGAGTGAACAGTGGTATTTGCTGTCTGACTAAACAAAGGTTGCTGTAGAGTTGTCACAGACTGATTCTGATAGGAAAATACTGTATTTGGTGAGGTAGGAGGAAATATCTGTAAAAACAAAATGTATGTATTTAAAACTCATGCATGCTATTTTTCTTCAAGAGCATGGGGTGTACAATAACAATCAAGCAGCTCCTAGTGTGGCCAAGAATAATAACATTCAATCTTAAATTGAATAAAATGCTCTAGTGCACAATATCACTGAAGTGGAGAAAGTACAAAGGCCTTCCTTAACAAGGCAGTTGTAGCCAACCTTTGGTGATGCCTGCCAGATGTTCCTGGTCTACAACTCCCATCAGCCCCAGTCAGCAAGATAAATTGTAAGGAAAGATGGGAGCTGTAGTTCAACAACTTCTGAAGGGCCCGATGTTGGCTAGTCCTGTCATGGAGGGATGGTCCTGTGGAGATATAAGTTCAGCAGGGTAGTGGAACACCAAGCAAGGAGTACATTGGGGGCATTTCACACCCTGCTCTATTTGTGTTGGGTGTAAGATTGCAGCCATAGGTTTTTTTTTGTAGTAGCAATGTCCTAGTAGCTTCTCCTGCATACACTTCAGTAAAATGAATGAGGTGTGGTATTGCACGTTTCGTATTAAACAGAAGAAACTCAATGAAGTGCTACCAATGTCTCTCTAATGAACCACAAATGCACACCAACTGGGATAGAAATGTATGTAAGCCTTATGTATGAAAATGCTAAGGCAGTTTAGAGAATTACCCATTGCTGTGTGATTTAATTTAGTATAGCAGTTTTCAGAAGACACAATAGCAGGTTGTAGTACATTTCACAACTGATTTTTTTTAAAAAAAACAACAACCCTGAAATCATTAAGTATTGCTGAGGATACCGTAGCAAAAATGACAAGATAATTAGAATAATGGAATGGTGTACATCACATTCATCAGTGCAAAATGACTTCCATTCAAGCGTTTTGGTGATAATTATGCTAATATTTTTATATGAGGAAAAATTCTAACCTAAGAATCAGAGAAATGTAATAACAATTTATGAATCCCATTCAATGCTATATCCTACTTTAAGGAATATCACATACTTTAAGTTACGAAGCAGAAAAGTAAAGAGTTCCACTGACAGTATGCAGTCTATCTGTATTCATAATTCACCAACCTGTCTGCTTTGTGGGGTGTGACCAAGCACATGCTGTGGGGAAGCATTTTCTTTGGATGCTGAAGAGTGCATCTGTGGTACTTTCTGGGACAAAGCAGAAGTAGATACTTGTGCCATGGCTGGAATGCCAGACTGTGGCTGGGCCTACAGGAGAAAGAGTATGGCTTGATTTCACAGTACAGGACTCAGCTGGACTATATGCATAAAGAAAGAAACCCAGGGATGTTATAATGAATCTTTAAATGTTTGACATCAAGTCCTCCTGAAGTATCTAAACACAGTGCTAAGGAAGATGGTGGGTTCGCATGTTCACAGCCAATGAGCAGCAAATACTACTTTATGGACAGAAAGGTGTTATGACCACTGTGGCTTCAATTGGCTTGGCTTCTGTGATGTCACAGTGGGCCTTGAAAGCTGCGGAATAGAAAGCTGAAAGGAAAATTAAGAGCTGCATGGTAAATGCAACAACCACAACAACTCTTGTTAAGTTAAACCTCACTGTCCTGTTCTACATGAGAAAGAGTCATGGTCAGTGTGGCTCTGTAAAGCGGTTTTGCAGCTTTTAGAGGGAAGAAGCAAATAGTGCTTGCTGCTTGTATATGTAGTACAGGGGTGTGTGTTTGTGTGTGTAATGCAATTATGTATTTCAGTTGCATCCCTCCATCTTGACCTGACACAAGAGACATTTAAATATACCTAAAACTGAGCCAAACCACCGGCCCATCTGGCCTGGTACTGTCTGTGCTGATAAGTAGCAGCTCTCCAAGGTCTTCTACAAATGCATCTCTCATCCCACTTACTGGAGATCCTTTTAGATTACTTGAAAGGCGCACATCAAACCGGGAATGTGCTCTACCACTGAGCTATGCCTTCTTCCTTAAGATGACTAGATACATCTTTTAGAGATAAGGGAAACAATGAGTGAAGCCAAAATTATGCATTTTTTATTACACACTCACTTGAGAGGAGCATTCCAAGGTGTGCATGTAATCATTAACCCTGCTCTAGAAAAAATATGGGAAGGAGAGTGAGTTGGTCAATCCAAGTCTCTTTGAAATGAATTTTCTAACTGACATCACTCCCTGTTCTAGCACCAGTTCACCAGGCACTTCTTGAGAAACCCCGAAAAGGTGTGCTGGTGCCACTTCCAGTTATACATATTGCAAGAAAGTGTCTTTTTCTTTCTTTCTCTTTTGAAAATCCCAGAATTTGTATATGTGGCACATTTTATGTCTTGCATTCATCTAGGCACATGAGATTTTCTCTTATTATGTTTTATGGCAAGCTGTTCACAAGAACAACTATTCTTATAGTAATAACAGAATGGATTATTAATATATTTCTGTCAGCCACTGTATTGAAGCAGCAACTCACAGTAAATCCCCCTTGCACTGGTACCAGAGGCCTAACCCAGAGCTCTAATGTAATAACTGGTATGACTTTTTAATCCATTTACATTAGATCCTATGGCCAGTGCAGGATCCACCTGCAATATACGTTTAAAGCACTATCGTACAGCTTTAAACAGTCATGACTTCCTCCAAAGAATCTTGGGTCTGAGAGTAGTCAGGAGTCCTCTATTCCCTTCAGAGAACTACATTTCCCAGAGTTCCATAGTGAAAGGAACTGGCTGTTAAACCAATCTGGGAATTGTAGCTCTGTGAGGTGAACAGGGTTCCCCTGATGACCCTCAACATCCATAACAAACCACAATAGACAAAATAGTCACTGAATTCACATGAAGAAAATTGCCCATGGCTATCAGATTGTAAGTGACAATGACAAATAACTCAAAATGGAGGAACCTTTCGTACCTGTACCTGGATACTGCCCACAGGTAGTTGCATTGAAGTGGCAGAATTTGGACCCTGGAGAGAGAGTGGCAGTAGCAGCTGTGCTGTTCCTTGTGCAGTAAGTAGAGCTTGAGGCTGGGCAACAACAGCAGTTTGTGGCTGTCTCTGCGAACTTACATAAAACTGAGATATGACATTTTGTGGTTCAGCTTTGGCCAAAGGTACCTCCTGTTTGATAACAATAGCCTTTTTGGCAACTAGGTTCTGGACATCCACTGATGCTGGCTGTCCTAAAGAATGGTTGGCTTCAGATACAGGTTGTTTTGCATCAGAGCAATCTGCTAAAGTGCCTTCCTCTTTGACATCATGACCGATATGCTTCTGATTCAAAGTCAGTGTAATATTAGCTGAGGCTTGGGGTTGCTGCTGCTGAACCCGCTTCTCAACTTCAAGTTGCATTTTCAGCACTTCCACGAGTTTCTGCTCTTGCTCCAGTTTTCTTTTGAGCTCTTCAATCTGCTTCTCTTTTTCTTGAAGCTTACGGTCCTTTTCTGCTGCATCAAGCTCCATGCCAAACATGCTTCCACTGCCGTGACTGTCCTCATTTGTGGTAGCTCGAAGAGGAGGTGATGCATTTGGGAACTGTGATGGAGACATCACGGTCATGATTTCCGTCAAAGTATCTGCCATGTTAGTGTCATCCGTGCTGAGACTGGACGGCTCTGAAGGAGACGGGGAAATGGGCAAAGGGGAGTTGATGCATTCCATAGGTGTTGATTTGCCGCCAGTTCCACCAGATGTTGTTTCTGAAGAAAAGCTGGAAACTGAGCTAGCTATTGGCTTGTTTAATGTAGCAACAGGGAATACGGCAGTTATTTCTCCAGGCTGGCTGGTACAATTAGTGGAAGGAGTAACTGCCGCTGTATGACTAGCATTGATAGAATTATTGTTAAGATCCTGATAGGGTTTCAAACGCTCAATAAGATCCATTTTAGTTCCAGACACTGGCAATCCTCTTATCTTGAGCTCCATTTTCAGTTCAGCTACCTGAGTTTTGTTTTTGTTTTTAAAGGAAAAAAGAAGCATTTGTGAAAAAGAAGCCAACTAGTATCAGGATAACTCTGACAGATTGCTTTTTTTCTGCACACAGGAGACATTATGACTTATAGGGTGCCTAAAATTACTAAAGACAAGATAAATTAGGGAAGAAAGAAAAGTAAAAGGGGGAAAGTGTGACTTGGAAAAAGCCAAATTGAACACACGTGCCTTAAGAGGTGCTTGAATGAAAAAACAGATCAAGAAGAACATACAGTAGGAAGCTGCTTTATAATGAATGAGACCATTGGTCCATCTATCTCAGTATCGCCTACACTGATTGGCAGCACCTCTACAGGATTTCAGGCAGGGAGTCTCTCCCAGCCCTACCTGGAGATGCCAGAGACTGTGCCTAGGGCCTCTTGCATACAAAGCTACAGCCCTTTCTTAAGAGAGAAACATATAAGGTAGAAGGGCTTTCCAGTGATATGCAGCTGGAATGGAAAAGGCACTGGTAGGAACAGTGAGATTAATCTTAGGTTGAAATAGAAGACTAGTATCTGCACAGTAAGTGTTCTGAGGTGGAGCATGAACTGAAAGGAGCATTTAGAGATAGAAGAGAATATAGATATAGAGGAGAGAGACCAGGGAGACACGAAACGTTGAAGCGAAGGTGAGAAGTGAGAGGAAACCAATGAAAAGAACAATGTAAAGAAGTAGTAGGAGCTGGACAAAGAGTGGAAAAACATTAAACAAGGAGCAACAATGTGCAAGTGAAGTTCCTGGAAGCACAAAGTTTTCATGTTCACTGTGGTGCTTGATCACCTACCTCTATGTACATTCCCTTCCCTATGTGTGCAGAACTGAAAGCAACATTGCACTTAATGGGCAAGCCCAATGGCACCTTACAAAGTAACCATTATTATTATTTTTACTATAAGCTGTTGTCAGGTGCAGTCAAGTTTGCATGCATGAAGAATTATTAATAGGCAAGCACCTGAATTATGATTTACTATATTTTTTATCCTGTTTTTCTTCCAAGGAGCCCAGATTAGCCACAGATGCTATCCTTCCTACTCCCACTCCTACAAATTTATCTCCACAACCACCCAGAGAGGTAGGTTAGGGTGAGAGGTGGGGACTGGCCCAATGTCACCATGTGAGCTTCATGGCAAAACAGTGAATTGAACCCAGATCTCTGCAATCCAAGCCAAGTAGCAATGAACAAGGTGAGTAAAGGGAGAAGGGTATGATTTGGGAACATTTGAGGTCCCAAGAAGCAAACAAAAATCACTTTTGAAATGGTCGCATGACACTTTTTTTTTACCTTTAAATCATCCAAGCTAGGAGGCAGGGGCCCAGGTTTTCTGTTGGAAATATTATTGTTCTGTCTCGGAGTGCTGGCTGCTGCGGAAGATGTGCTATTGCTCAAAGTATTCAGTGGTACATTCCCGGTGTTGCTCTGTTTGTCACTCACTGGCCTTGAAGGAAAAAACGGAATTGAAGCTTTCAACCATTTTCTCTATGACCTCATTGTAATATGCATTGCCTTGAATGTGAAGTGATTTTCCACTTAACTATGAAGTATTTTATATATGCTGCACAAGTCAGAGTATACCACTAGAAATGCAAAATGACCAAACCATTTGTTACTTTAAAATATATTTTATTCTGTTAGCATAACAACAGCGCCTTTGTTTAAAAATGCTGGAGGGAATTTGTATTGAAATAAAGAAAGAATTTGTAAAGCACTTTGTACTGCTTCCTCATTGGCTCAGCTGAAATGTGAATCCAGACAATTCACATTTCATGGGGTGGGTGGTACATGCAAATTGGCCTTGATCTTCCCAGAAAAGGGGAATCCAGCAGTTTCTATCAGGATAATAACTTCAGTAAATATCTCAGAGAAGCAGAAAGCCTATCTTTTGACACTAAAATGGCTATCCTTGAGAATGCCTGCAGTGGCATTTAATACATACTTACACAATACATGTTTAATATGAAATGCTGTGTGCATAAAAGACAGACAGCCCTTTGTCTCTGATGGTAAGGGCTGGAAGCCCCATTTCTATGGGTGTCTGCAAAGGCCTGTTGCCTGCAACAGTGCTAGCTCCAGATTAACAGTCACAGCCTACACTTCGGAAGCATCATCTGGACTAAACAAGATTTGATGTTAATTGCGCCCATGCAATTAGCAGACATAGTTTTTTCTCACAATAACAATGGGAAAGACTGAACAGCCTCAGTGCTGTGGGAGATGGGGAAAAGAATTTTAACTCCTCTACCCCTGTCATGGTAACAACAACAACACTGTCTCTTCACAGGTTCAATATGCATTTCCGTGGAAGCTCCTTTTGGCCATAACACAGACAGCAGCTTTCGACAGGCAATTTTATCTGCACTGTAGCAGAGAGAGAAAGAGTAATCTCCCCCATCCCCATAGTCTGAAGGCTGCTACATACATTGCAAAAAGCACACATTATTGTAAACACACAATTAATGCTCCATCTAGTTTAGTCCTTAGTCTGTTTGGATAACGGGATTTGGCACCTCATTTGGGGTGAAGGTCAAGGAGCTGTTCCTATGTGACCAGAACTTTGCTTTATACCATCATGTGTCCACCCTGCCTTTGCTATCCTATATACATCTGATGTGCAAGGCTTTAAATAGTACTGTTGTCCTGGACTGAATTGCTGCAATGTTCTATGGTTGAGGGTTGTTGATGCATCCATTTTTGCCTAGCATAGCAGATCATATGATTGGGCTTTATGTTCTCTCTCTCTCTTTAACCAGACGAAACAAGTTTGGTGTGTGTGTGTGTGTGTGTGTGTGTGGTTTTTTTTAAGAGGATGGCAACCCCTGCCTATCAAACTAGGTTTCCTTTGCTTCAAAAACCTTCAGAAGAAATAGAAGTAAGACAAGTCCTGTGTTCCTCAATTCCCTTATTTCCAACAGAATTCTTCTGTAGTTCAGAAACCTACTCTCTCCCCAAAACTGACTGCAAGCCCCAGAACACCAAAGCAAGCATAGCAGTTGATATGTCTCCCTATTAAATACCATCCCCTCTCCCACACAGGGGGGAAAACTGACAAAGCTTCACATACTTGAGTGGTGCAGGAAGAATCGTCTGGTAGTTGTAGTGCTGCTGCTGTTGGCTCAGGATCTGCAGTTGCAAAAAAAGCTGTTGTTCTTGCAGCAAGCGAGCATAGTTGGAGTCCATCTGTGGCTCATTCTTCTCACCTTTCTGATCAGGTGGGATGTACTGATGGTACTTCAGTTTCTTCACTCTGGGCTTTGGCTCTTTGCTTTTCTTGCTCCGAGGTTTGTCACTTGGGTTCTTGGGGTGGGGCTGCTATTCATAGACAGACAACATAAACAATGAGTTAGAGCCAAAGGTTCCCTTCTGCTCACGGAAGGGCTATTTTACACCTTGCAATAGAATCCCATGTAAGAACAGTGCAGCTAAACCCAAAGATGTCACTCTGCAAAAGTATACATAGTGATTTCCCTTTTGCTCATGGCTCTTTGTATCCAAAGAAGCCAAGAGCGCTTGCTTAGGTTTATATGAAAACCAGTGCTTATGATTTGTTTCTCTCCAAATAAAAATGAGGAGGAGGAGCGGAGCAGGAGCGATTTTAGCAGTGAGTACTAGGATGCTGGTTTGTCCATTCAGTGTTGAATTTAAACAACACTGAATGCAAGTCGGCTTAGTGTGCACTCCCAAAGGTTCCTTTGCAATGGGATTTACAGTTGGCACTGTTTAAATTCAGCACTGAATACAAGTCCCACTGCTTTCCAGTGGGATCAAATATACCAGATGTCATATGATGTCAGGTTATTGATAAATGGGTGGACCCACCCTTCTGTCAAATCTGCCTGGCAGGGGGTGGACCATATTATGTCTGAAGCAGTCCTAAATAAAATGACTAACCTTTCAAATTGTGTTGGTTACCTGTGAGGTAAGACACTACCCCCTCCACCCCAAAACTTCTCTATATACCAGTTAGGTCAGCAGTAAACCACCCTGTGATCATCAGATGGAGGGTGGTATATAAATTTAATAAACAAATAATAATAATAATTATACATTGATGACAAATGACATTGGCTCCAATCCAGCTTTAGTCTCTGGCAACCAATTACTATATTAACTGGTGGCCCAAGATAAGCAGCTGTTTCCCCATACAAATCAAAAGATGCAAGCAGTCACTTCAATGAGGCCCAATGGAACATCAAAATGGTAACAGAGAGGTTATTCAGATGCACTTCTGCATCTGCAATGGCTATGTATATTCTGTGCTTGTATATTCTCTGTCAGGCAAATGTGATCTACCCAGCATGTTTAGGATTTAACTGCACCGACCACAAATTTGTTCATTTGTTTCTACCAAATATATCAAGAAGAGAAACTGTGCTGTTAATTCCAACCTAAGTTGTAACTTCATTAAAGGTTGTCTAATTCAGAGATCTGTACAGAGCAGGGGTGGGGAGCTTGTCCCCCTTTGGATGTTGCAGAACTGTAACTCCCATCATAGCTAGCCATGTGCTAGCCAGGGCTGGTGGGAGTTGGAGTTCAACAGAATCCAGAGGTGACAGATTCTCCATCCTTAGTACAATAGATAAGCAAAAGGATAGGCAAAGGGATTTAGGGGTTCATAACAGTCATTGTGCAAGTTGTGCTTCTCTTCTTGCATTATTTGCTGTGATTCTCTTGTTCCATTGTTTCTATTTAGATACCAATGACAGATCCTGTAAGAGAGTAAAGCTAGAAAAGGTTCAGAAACGGCAATGAAAATGAGGGTGGAGAAACTTCCCTATGAGGAAAGGTTCCAATATCTGGGACTTCTTAGTTGAAAGAAAAGGTGAGTAAGGGGTCATTATGATAGAGATGTATATTATGCATGATTTGGAGAAAATAGGTTTCCCTCTCTCAAATGGTGATGGCCATGAAAGTGGCTGGCTTTAAAAGAGAATTAGACACGTTCTTATGCTATATAGAGATGCATCACCTTGGCTGGTTTTCATGAGCCTCTGAAGGATACTTCAAATGTGTCAATTAGCAATTTGAATGTGCAGGCTGTCCTACTAGTCTGTAATAATTTGTAGCTTTGGAACAAATAATCATGAATGAATGAGAACAGAAAACAAATGTAACAGTCAACTTTTTTTTTGTTGGGCTGCAGGCCATGCTTATAAACAAAAACGGCAGATGACAGTCCAGTATTACAGTTACAGGAACTTTATTAAGGAAATTCTTCACAACCACTGCAACAAACTGACTTGGCTACAATCAAGAATTAAAAAACAACTATAGCACAGATTCACTAATCAAAAACACTAGTCTCCTATTTATGCTAACCATATCCAAAAAGTCCCCTCCCCAAGTCTTCCAAATTTGAAACCATATGTCCACATGTTTCATATGTCCACAGAGGCTCCCACACACATTTGAACTTACGTATCTGCATTTCTGAACTAGCACTTGGAGTGGAGAAAATGGGGACTCCCATTACACATGCAACACATCCCCTGCACCAAGTTCCATCTGCTCACTACCATGCAAAGTTCTGACTTGTCCTCAATAACTGCCAGTGTATATTGGTAGCATCTTCCAGATACCATTTGCAGGTTCAGTTCGCTTAAACCCATGCTGTTAACTATTTTGCTAAGCAAACTCTCCAAAGCCTAGCAAACTTAGATAGTTCCAGTCTGTGGCTTCCTAAATGCTAGGGATGAGCAGTAAGTGTTGGTGGAAATGTGATGCAGAGGCAGCATTGGCTTGTATTTGTTAGGGCACAAATATTGGCCTATCAGACTATCCTACTTCCAATAATTACCTGTCCCTTCTTAGGGACAGTTGCCTCACAAGGCAGAGATCTGTTGCATTACACAGCTTTAGGTGATATTTGATCTTTAAAATCTAACCACTGCAGGAAAAGCTGGGTTAGCTTATAGGTGACATCACCACTGGGTCTATTTGACTGAGGGAAATGCCTTATAAAACAATTTTATAGAAACTGGCAGAGGGTTGTCCTTGCCTGCAATCCTCTGAAGGCCACTAATCCAGCTGGCATAATAATAAACCTTGGAGATAGCAAAACTAAATCTGTATTGACAGTGAAATGCAAGGCTTTGTGCGTAGGTGTGTGTGTGTTTCAAGGAAGGCTGAACATCCCTTGCCAACATCCTACTTTCTCCCACATCATCTCAGAAAATGCAGTGTCGGGAACAAAACACTTGCAAAAAAAACCCCACCACCATAAGTCCAACTACAAATAACTGTTCAGTGAATTTTGTAAATGTCATACATTTTTACATCACTTATTTTCCTTCAGAAGTACCTTCTACTTTAACGTATAGAACTGGATTCTGGCAAAAATGTGGTGCTTAAAATTAACATATCAGCCAAATAACAACTTGACCATGATTTGTGCTCTTCTGTGATGGCTTCAGTGGCACCTGTACTTATACAAAGTTATCTTTACTTATGCTGTTTCATTTTTCAAATGTCTGTCTTGCAAGATCCATAATACTAGTACAGGAATCTGGCAATATTTCTCACCTCTCCTGTTGTGAGATTTTTCTTTGTTAATAGAGTAAATAAACCAAACAAATTAAGCATGACTGTTTTCTCATACCTTTATTAGTGTTGGCCCACTGCTGAGTTTTGTTGCCAACACGGTATTTGGGGTAAGAGAAGCAGCAGCTGCAGAGCGTGTCGTGTGCTGATCAGTGACAGGCGGCTTCAGAAATTCAGGTAGTGATGGTGTTAATGTGGGATACTGATAATAAAGAAAACAAAACAAAATGAGTAATTACTGCCTGTGATGGGACGATGAGCTGCTTGTGTGTAAAATCCTAGTCCCTCAGAGTTTGGTCAAGTTTGCAAACCTCTGTCTGTAACGGAGCCCCTTAAACATGGCTCCGTCAGTCGCTGGCAGATTCCGACAGTGGTTGCTTTCGGAATCGCTTCCAACATAAAAGCTCCTTAACGGAAACACGTCTTCTGGACTCTCTGCGTGACAGTTTCCGGCGAGGAGTGGGTGTCCCTACAGGAGGTCCTGAAACCTCCCCACTGTTTTCGCTGGAAGTGTCTCTGAGCCATCCCTCCAGCTCCCTTTCCCTCAGCCCAGCTCCTCTCCCCCTACTGGTTCCCTCTTCAGCTGCTGAGTCTCTCCCAACCTGTGTGAGCCCTTTCACTTCCCTTCCTTCCGATGGCAGTTCCCTGACATCCACCTCCCCTCCAGGGCCCCCTTCATCCCCTCTCGCCCCCTCCTCTACGGGCGGTGAGGAGGCAAAACCCCGGAATGAACTTCCTTCATCTTCCGATGTCCCGAACACTTCTCTCCACCTGTTGCGGTTCCTGGTCTCGAAGTACTCCTCCTCCTCAGAGTCCATCTCCCCTTCCCCTTCCGATTCCGAGAATCCTTCCAACTCATCCTCCTCATCGGTGGTCCCAAAGTATTCCCTCCGGAACCTCTCCACAGGCTGAGGTTTCCTTGGGAACCTTTGATGGAACGTTTCTATCAATACCTCGTCATTGATATCTTCTGCCATTACCCAAGTGTTTTCTGACTCCGGTTCTCCTTCCCACGCTACCAAATACTCCACCTGATCCCCCTTCCATCTGGCGTCGAGGATTTCTGCCACATGGCTGCTGCATTCCCTTTCTTCTATGACCGGTCCCCGAGTGGCCATCCCTTCTCGTCCCCCCTCATACGGTGACAGTAACGACCTGTGAAATACTGGGTGCAGTTTCATGTGGTTGGGTAACCGGAGCCTGAAAGCCACTGGGTTGACCTGTTGAATGACCTCAAAGGGACCCAATCTCCTGGGTCTTAATTTCTTACAACCTCCTTTGAACGGCAACCCTTGGGTTGACAGCCACACCCTATCTCCCACCCTTATGGTTTCACCTTCCCTTCGGTTCTTGTCTGCCTGCCTCTTGTATTCTTCCTTCGCCCTTTCTAAGTTGAGTTGGAGCTGACGATGGATTGCTTCCATTTCTTCTACAAAATGCTCGGCTGCCGGGACACCCCATCTCTCCCCTTCTCCCCCTGGGAAAGCCCTGGGATGACACCCATAATTAGCCAAGAAGGGGCTCATCCCTGTGGACACATTCTCGGCATTGTTGTAGGCAAATTCCGCCAGCGCCAACTTTTCTACCCAGTCATTCTCTCTGTCATTGACATAACACCTCAGGTATTGCTGGAGGACCCCGTTTGCTCTTTCCGCCTGCCCGTTGGTTTCAGGGTGCCGGGCAGTCGAAAAGTTGACCTCCACCTGCAGTAAGCTCATGAGCTTCCTCCAGAACCTGGAAGTAAATTGTTTTCCTCGGTCTGAGACCACCCTCAATGGCACCCCGTGCAACCTAAAAATGTGTTCTACAAATAACTTCGCTGTCTCTTCCGCCGTGACTGCATGCGAGCAGGCTACAAAGTGGCACATCTTTGTTAGTAGGTCTACCACCACCATGATGGCTGTTTTCCCCTTGGACTTCGGCAGATCAGTCATAAAATCTATCGACACTGCCTCCCAAGGTCGTTCTGGGGTTGGTAAGGGTTCTAATAGCCCCGCCGGTGCCCGCCTCTCCCCTTTGGCTCGCTGGCATTGCTCACACCCTCTTACATACTCCCGTACATCTTCCCTCACCTTAGGCCACCAAAATTCCCTGGTGACCAACCACATGGTTTTGTGTTGTCCAAAATGCCCCGCCGTGGGGCTGTCGTGCAACTGCTTGAGTACCCTCCCCCTTAAGTCTCCTTCAGGGATATACAGTGCCCCTTTGTAATACAAAGCTCCATTTCTTTCCTCGAAACCCCCTGGTTCCTCTCCCTCACCCCTAAGACCTCTGAGCTTATTCTGGGCGTATTCATCATTCTCTGTTTCCTCTACCAGTTCTCTTTGTCCCACCAATGCCGCCCCACACACCCAGCGGTCCTCTGGAATGACATGTCTCTCTTCGGGTGCTCCCTCCTCCTCCAAATATTCAGGTTTGCGTGAGAGAGCGTCCGCCCTAATGTTCTCTGGGCCTGGCACGTAACAAATCTCAAAGTTAAATTTGGAGAACTCCTGGGCCCATCTCACTTGCCGTTGGTTGAGCACTCGTGCCGTCCTCCAATACTCTAGGTTCTTGTGGTCAGTGCACACTTGCACCTTATGTTGTGCGCCAATTAGCAGGTGCCTCCATCTCCGGAACGCCTCATGAATGGCTAGTAGTTCTCGGTCATACACCGTGTAGTTCCTCTCGGATTTGTTCAGCTTTCGCGAAAAAAAGGCACACGGTCTCCACTCTGACTCCTCCTTCCCTGGCTGCAGAAGCACCGCCCCAATCGCTCTGTCTGATGCGTCAGTTTCCACTCTCATCGGTTTTTGTAAATCCACATGCAGGAGTTGTTGTTCCGAGGCGAAGGCCCTTTTTAGTTCCTCAAATGCTCGCTCCGCCTCCTCAGTCCAAACGAACTTCTTCTTACTGCTGAGACAGTCCGTAATGGGCGCCGTCAGGTGGGCAAAGTTTCGGATGAACTTACGATAGAAGTTCCCAAATCCTAGGAACCTCTGCACATCCTTCCTTGTTTTGGGTGTTTTCCATTCCAGCACCGCCTGGACCTTGCCGGGATCCATGGCCAATCCCTTGTCTGACAGGCGATACCCCAGGAATTCCACCTCCTTGGTATGAAACTGACACTTCTCCAGTTTCACCCACAGCTGGTTGGCTTGCAGCCTGCTCAACACTTCTCTGACGTCTCTCACATGCTGCTCCTCATTCTCAGAATACACCAACACGTCGTCTAAGAAGGCCACACAATTCTTGTAAAGCAAAGGCCCCAGGACGTGGTTCATAAACGATTGAAAGCACGCGGAGCCTCCTTGTAGGCCGAAGGGCATAACTAAATATTCAAATGCCCCCAAAGGGGTGAACATGGTGGTTTTCCATTCATCCCCCTTCCTTATTCGTATCAGGTTGTACGCCCCCCTTAGGTCCAGTTTAGTAAAAATCTTTCCCTTCCTGACCCTTGTCAAAATGTCGTCAATCCTGGGCATAGGGAAAGCCACTGGTTCTGACACTGCATTTAAGGCCCTGAAGTCACACACAAGCCTCGGCTTGTTCGTGTTTTTTTTTATCCACAAAAAACACTGGGCTGCCCCCCACCGCCCTGGACTCTCTGATGAACCCTCTCTTCAGGTTCTTGTCAATGAACTCTCTTAGCTCCTGCATCTCTCTGTCTGACATGGCGTACAGCTTGCCTACAGGGAGCTGTGCCCCAGGGAGTAAATTGATTTGACAGTCAAAGGGTCTATGCGGGGGTAATTGGTCAGCTTCCCTTTCGCTGAAGACGTCGCGGAGATCTGCGTATTGTCGTGGTACCTTCACGTTCTCCGTTACTTCAGTCCCTGCTAGGGTGGCTTGGGCCCCTGCCAAACCCTTTCCCTCTTTGCAGTGTTCTAAGCAATGTGCTGAACCAAAAGAAACCACTCTCTGATGCCAGCCCACCAGCGGATCATGTAACGCTAGCCAGCTCATCCCCAATATAATGGGAGCTCCTCCCAAGGTGGCCACATTAAACGCTATCAGTTCGGTGTGCCTTGCCACCTTCATTATCATTGGGACGGTCTGCAAGCTGACTTCTCCTCCCAACAGCTCCCTGCCATCGATCGTGGTCACCTGCAGGGGGTTGCTTAAAGGGATCGTCTGTATCTGGTGTTCAGCTGCAAACTCTTTGCTCATGAAATTGCAGGAGCTGCCTGAGTCCAACAGCGCCTTTATCTTTAGAGGGTGTCCGTTTGGCAGCTCTAGCGCCACTTCTATCACTAGGGCGGGTTTAGGAGGTTCTGGCGTGGGCACTTTCACTGCTCTTTGGCCTGACTGCTGTGCCCCGACGGTGGCAGCCAGGCGTTGGCTTTTACTTGCTTCGGTATTTCTTCCTCTCTTCCCTCCACAGCTCCTACCATCCCTTGCCATTCCTTCCTCTGGGGGCAGACTCTGGCAAAGTGACCTGGCTGTTGGCAGAGATAGCATTTCCGGGCGCCTTTTCCCTCCTTCTTTCCCCCCTCACTGGGCTTTGAAACTGCGCGCGCGCGCGCTGTTCCGATTTCCATCGGCTCTGCCGGCGGGAAAGTTGGCTCTGGAATGTCTGGAATGCGGAACTCCTTCCAACGTTCCCCCTTCCCTTCCCGCCTCTCCAATGCTCTCGCCTCCTGGCGCGCTCCTATGGTCAGCGCTGATTTGGTCAGCTGGTCCATAGACTCCGCCCTGGGCGCCCGGGAAAGTTCGTCTTTCACAGCCGAAGAAAGCCCTTCTTCAAAAAGCATTTGAATGGGTTCCGCCGATAGATCCCACCCCAATTTATGGATCAACATGGTGAATTCAGTCCAGTACTCACGGACAGATCGGCTCCCCTGTTTGCAAGCCATTAACTGTCTGCGGACCACTCCCTGTCCAATATCGCTGGAAAACATCAGATCCATGGCGCGAAAGAACTTCATCGTGTCCTTTAGGACGTCACTATTCGCTGCCATCAGGGGTCTAACCCAGTCTCTCGCCCCCTTTTCAAGATGCCCAATCACGAAAGCCACTCTTGATTCCTCGTCAGGGAATTCATCAAACTGCAGATTGAGGGCATATTGCATCTCTGTCCGAAAGCCATGATAGTCTTTGGGCTCCCCCCCAAACTTCTGCACCAATCCTGGTACCTTTCTGACGAGCTGGGTGTCTTTCCCCTTTTTGTCTGCATCCTGAGCCCTCCTCTCCTCAAGCCTCGCCGTCTGCAGCGCTAGCTGGACCTCCAACACCCGGTACCTTTCTTCCAGGCTTGGACCCGCTCCAGCTCCTGCTTCTCCGGTTCCGGCTGGGTTGCTCATGATGCCTTCTCCTGCACAAGCTGCTCACGAAGACTGTCGGAATGCTGTGATGGGACGATGAGCTGCTTGTGTGTAAAATCCTAGTCCCTCAGAGTTTGGTCAAGTTTGCAAACCTCTGTCTGTAACGGAGCCCCTTAAACATGGCTCCGTCAGTCGCTGGCAGATTCCGACAGTGGTTGCTTTCGGAATCGCTTCCAACATAAAAGCTCCTTAACGGAAACACGTCTTCTGGACTCTCTGCGTGACAGTTTCCGGCGAGGAGTGGGTGTCCCTACAGGAGGTCCTGAAACCTCCCCACTGTTTTCGCTGGAAGTGTCTCTGAGCCATCCCTCCAGCTCCCTTTCCCTCAGCCCAGCTCCTCTCCCCCTACTGGTTCCCTCTTCAGCTGCTGAGTCTCTCCCAACCTGTGTGAGCCCTTTCACTTCCCTTCCTTCCGATGGCAGTTCCCTGACACTGCCCAAACATTTTTTCAACATTGGCATTGGCTTTTCTAAAAGAATGTACATCATACATATTCCCCAAAAGAACTAGAGCCGCAAAATTCTCCAAAATTTCTCAAGAAGAGCAACCAAAGGAAAGTCTTACTCTAGATACATTTATGTCTCAAGAGTCACCAGCAGAATTTTGAAAAATCAATAAAATATTTTTTTAAGTGGCCTGTAGAATTAAACATCCCCCCTTAAAAGGTTTGTGTCTTCCTTTTGCTACTGAAAGTATCCAAATTTGTCAGAAAAAGTCACTGGAAATAGCATGTCAGAGAGAGTAAATTCACGCTAAAGGTTGAGAACATTTTGTTGAGTGTGGCCAGGGTTTCCCTCCACACTCAGGGTCTGGTTCCTCCAATCCTCCTCCAAGGTGGAACGTGATGGAATGGCCTGCTGGAGGAGGGAATGGCTAGCAGGCATTCTGAACAGAATTCCTGTTAGAGAGGCAAGGATATACAGATCTGATTTGCTAAGCCAAACCATGACTTAGTGCAAAGGAGAAAACATGTGTTCCCAGACTGAAGACTGCAGCCCCTGTGGTCTTGCCCTGGTCCTGATGGCCTTTGGTTACATAATAAAGATTTGGATTACTTAAAATGGGAATCATTGTCCTCTCTATTTTGGAACCATGTTTGCTTGTTTTTTCTCTGGGAGAAGGACAAGTTTGTTAAAAAAATACCAACAACAACTTTGGATGCCGGACAGCATTCTGAATCAAGATAGCACATCCAAGCATCACTCTGGCATGATTTTGCTCTTTTTTGGCATGTTGGGTCCACTACTTTTGACACCTCTGAAAATTTCATCATACCATTTGGCAGGTCTTCACAAATTTTGGTGTGACAGTTCTAACCTGTGCCAATCTGGATAGCTTTGAAAGTTTTGCTGCCCAATTTGGCAGGATGGCATCAACCTGCACAAATGTGGATGCCTCTGGAAATATCATCACCAGTCTTCATCTATGTTTGGATGCCAGGCACCATTTTGAATCAAGATGGTGGGCCAAACTAACCATAATTAAATAATAGCTCCACATTTTATTATCATTATTCAGTGCCAGTTCAGCTTCTTCCCCAGGTCAGGTTGGAGTCCTGAGTTGGTTTGTGTGTGTGTGTGTGTGTGTGTGTGTGTGCGCGCGCACAACCCCCAAACCCACAAATTACACTATCCGTTTAAAAATTACAATATATTTTAATGTCTTCAAATTCCTGGGCAGCACTGGGCATTTCGTGTGTGTGTGTGTGTGTGTGTGTGTGCGTGAGAGAGAGAGAGAGAGAGAGAGAGAGAGAGAGAGAGAGAGAAATGTGGAGAAAACAGTAGTAAGGGAAAAATTTAGATCAAGGCTGCTTTGCTCAAATATTTAAAAGTAATTACACTGCTTAAATCATATACAAATGATAAAGGATATGAAATTCTTCATATCTCATGTAAAGATAAACTGGACACTATAACGGAGATGTGTGCAAGAGTTTCCCAGTGCCTCCCCCTATAAGCTATTTTGCTGCTCAAAGTCAACCCCTGCCCCAAGCTGCTATATCCCTATCTTTTCCCCAATGGGTAGAAGAGAACTAAGCAGCCCCTCTCTGTAAAATTCCTCCATTTAAACTGCCATCCTTGTAATTAAAATCCAATCATTCATACATAGTTACATGAATCTATTGTGTAATATCTGGTCTGGTCTCAAGGGAGCATGGTAAAGATTGGATTTAGCAATTTTACACAAAAATCGTTAACCACAAGAGAAAACCTCTGCAAGAAAAACCTACAATTTCCAGCACTGAAATACTTTAAATTACAAGTGTTTCTCAATGGAACTAAATGAATAAAAGTGTTCTTAAATGTTACTTCAAAACTAGTTGGGAAGAGCACGATAGCAAGGAACACCTTGTGTTGTGCAATCACTTCTTCATCCTGCTTTTAGTTTTTAGAAGGAAAAGAATCTAATTTATTTTTGTACTAACAGTAACGAAAAGAAATTTATGTTCTTGGCTAACTATTTGATTGCACATATGAAGAAATGTTAAATATCTAGACCATGAATAGAGAAGAAACAGCTATGACACCACAGACAGATATTTCCAGCAAATCTGAGTAATAATAATAATAATAATAATAAGGGAGATTTTTCAGCCCAAGTACAACTGTAAAAAGGAGAAGAGAATTCATTTCCAGTCAAAATGATCTTCCACGTCACATTTTAAAGACACTGCATCTAAAAATAAATATGCTACGGCCGTTCTGTGTGATGTGTGGATAGTTAACAGATACTTATTTAACAGATTTCCTGGCCACAGTGCTGTGTGTATTTATTCTAGATGAATCAAAAAGGTCCAGCACTTTCATCTATAGACATCAAGATATCACAGGGTCAACCTTTTTGAGTTCCCCAGCTACACTCTCCAAAAAGATCCTACCACCACCACATACAATAACCAAGCTGGGGTGTGTGTGTGTGTGTGTGTGTGTGTGTGTGTGTGGAGTCTTTTATTAAAGCCAACAGAAGGCTTCTTCCAAGCCAATTTGCAGCAGGGGGAGATTTCAAGGGGTTGGTCACGGCTGAAGAGGAGAGAGTTAACACTCCCCACTGCAATCCCTTCATTGCCATTAAGTTTGGGAGGAAAAAGAAAGTATGCAAAGGAAACCACTATATGTAAGTCTTATGGAAAATATACGGATTCCGGGGTTTTTCTTGGCACAGAAATCCCTGACTATTATGCATGTTGGAGCTCATATTGAAGAACGACAGGGAAGACTTTCTACCGCTTTTCAGAGCAGAGTTTGATATCTACCTGCTGACAAAAATGGACAGACTTGCTTGAAGTAATGAACATTTTCTACCCACCAAAACTTCAGGGTTTTCATAAAACACAACAGACATTTATCAAATAGAGAAAGAATATCTTAAGAATGCTTGGTTAACAGCAAAATATGACAATAACTAAGGTTATGGAATGGAATAAAGACACTTTACCTGATTAGTAGCAGGGGTTGGCAAGACTGGAGATGGTGCCTCTCTTGTTTTGGGCTCACCAGGGGATGCTGCCGAGCCCTGGGATTCCTGACTAGCAGGCTGATCTGGAGATAAAGCATCACTGCTGTCTTCATCAAAGGATTCATCCAATCCTTGAGGATAGTTCTCCTGACCAACCGCTAAAATGAAAGGGGGGGGTGAGAAATCACCTTTTAATGCCATGATAATGAAGAAACAATATACTTGTTATTTTTGACATGTATCCAGCACTCATTCTGTGAAGACCTATGGACATTTCACAAGTAACAGACCTTCTTGTATGAAGGTCTTCTTTGTGTGAGTTTGGGCCAAACTAAACAAAGTAGCGTTGGACATTTGTTTTCATCATACGTCTACAGTACTCCAGTTCCACATAAAACAGGTTGGAGATTTTAATAGTACAAGAGTGCATGGCAGAGAGGTGCTAAACTTTCCTTGGTTCCATGTTTTAATGAGGATAATCTGTATTCTCCAGGTAATCTTCTCCATTTCTGACTCAGTATTGAGGTCAAGAAAATAAAGAAAGTGCCTGGAGCAACAAACTGTGTAGAAGCAAGGTATGGGGGCATTTGGCTCCCCTCTTCCATGTCCTCCGCCTCCTCCTTTATATGAGAGAACAGGGCAGGCCAGGAACAATGGCCCTGTTGTGTCTAGTTTGGCTGCATTTTTTCCTATTTTTTTCCTAATTACTACTGAGAAATTTGATTTACACTGCACATTCTGTGCAACTATTCCATAAACATGCTTTATGCTGTAAGTTAAATATTAAGCAGAACAAAACTGAGAGGGTAATAAGAAAGACTAACCTGATTAAATGAATGTGTTCTAGGAAAAGCGGGGTGGGGGGGAACCTCTCCTGTAGCTGAGGATGAGGACAAAGCAGTACTCTTGAAGGCAGTAACTGGCTTACTTATTATCATATTGAAGAAAGATTAAAAAATCAGGGTAGTGGAGAATGTCATGTGTACCTTGAAAAAGCAAGCTCATTTTCTTTCAAGTGCAAGTGTGGGTGTGACATAATCTGAATGACATATGTATGTGGAATGTGGGGCTCAAATGTGCACTGACTGCAGGTCCACAGTTCCACAAAACAGACATTTAAATATGCTCTTAGGATTCCTTTAATATACTGCTATTTTCCCCATTAGTTTTAAAATAGAACAATCCCTGGTCTGGTGTCAGTATCCTGTTCCACAAAATGAACAAGGGGCAAATGGTAGCATTGCTGTGGGACATAACTACATCTATGTGTTTTGCTTTTGGGGGGAAAGTATAAGGGAAACATGTGTTTCAGATCTGGAGAGGAGTGCAGAGTATTTAGTATTTTTAAAAAATGAGGTGGTGTAAGAAATGCTTCTCAAAATTTTAAAGGACACAAAATGGCTTGGATATCATGGAAAGGAGTTGTGCCACTAGTGACATCACTAGTGACGTCATAGGTACTATCCAATGAGTGTCAGATATACAGCACCTCCAACTGTAAGGGACACAGAGAATGAAAAGGGAACAAAAAACCCCCCACAAAGGAAGCAGATGACACTGAAAGACAAATCTTTATCAATTAATAATTGTGTTTGCAAAAAAAATGTGCTTTGCATTTCCGTTGATGACAACCACAACACCAGCAGAACAAACATATAAATAAATATGTGAGTAATAACACAGGTATTTATACTCACAGAAATAAATTATGATAGCCATAGCTATTAATGATAAATTAACATGTGCTAAGACGGGAAATATGCAGGTGAAATGATTTTGAGGAAGGTATTTGTAGAATTTGTACTGTTAAAATGGAAAGGGTCAAACCATCACAAGAGGTGTTAAAATTTTGGGAGGTCGGATAGTTAGAATGGAATGGTCTGGGGGTGGGGCACACATTTTTATTTTTAATTTATTATTATTATTTAAAATAAATAAATTATGATTAAAAATGTTTTTTGAGGGAAACCATCTGGATCTTCTACAACAAATGGCTTCACAAATGCACCTTTTTAAATGTATATTTTCAAAACCTCATAACTTGGAAGGTCCTTTAAGGCTCAGGTTTTCACCTCTCATTCTTTTCTGCATCAATAGACCCATGTCCAGCACCGAGGGCCTTCTGGCGGTTCCCTCACTGTGAGAAGTGAGGTTACAGGGAACCAGACAGAGGGCCTTCTCGGTAGTGGCGTCTGCCCTGTGGAACATCCTCCCATCAGATGTCAAGGGGAAAAGCAACTATCTTACTTTTAAAAGACATCTGAAGGCAGCCCTGTTTAGGGAAGTTTTTAATGTTTAATGCTGTATTGTGTTTTTAATATCTGGTTGGGAGCTGCCCAGAGTGGCTGGGGAAACCCAGCCAGGTGGGCGGGGTATAAATAATAAATGATGATGGTGTTGATGATGTCACAGCTTCCCTACTTGCCTATAATCGCTTCTTTGACACTGGAGTCTACAGGAAGGATGTTTTTTTCTACAAGTTCCATAGGACCAGGCCTCTGAGCAATCTTTTCATTCAGATCATCTGCCAATCGTGCTCTTTTCAGTTTCATCTGAGTTGCCTGTAGAGAGGGTTCCGCAAAGGTCTCTGGAAGAAAGGGGACACATTTTAAAAAGAACTATACCATTTCCAACTCCTTTTTATGAACATTTGTTTTGATTTTAATATTACAACCATATTTTCAACATCTAGATCACATTATTCATGCATTTCTAGAGAGCATTTGCTGACCATTTTAAATGGCTATCACAGTTCACCACAAGCTATGCATTTCTGGCACTGTACAATCTTTGCAGCTAATTTGTTTTTGAAGCAGAAATCAAAGTATATATTTTTGAAACAAGCAGATAAATATTATTTATTAAGAGGTCTAGAAACACCACAACACAGTTAATGTCCCTAATATCCACTTTACCTTAAATCAAAGATTGCTAAATATGTAAATCGAGTAAATTAGATTTTATCAACACATATTAATAATTAGTTTTATCAAGGGAGATTCATTGGCTTTTCTAAAGGTTTGGAATATATTCAAGTTCTGAAGCCATATTGAGCGTTTTAAAATGTTCAGCCAGAAAATATGACATCAGGGTCCTCACCTTCAAGAATATGCATTCTGACCAACTCTGATCTATCAGGTCTACTGCGTATCTTGTGCTTCAGAAAATTTTCAGTCTGAAGGAAAAAATGCATGAACGTTAAATATACCACATTTACTGGCAAATTCACCCGAAACAGTTCACTTTAAGGAAACATTTTTGGGAAATGGCTTTCAGAGTACATGTCTTTATTGAAGTCCTGAACGGCTGTCATTGAAGGAAATTATTAAAATTCTTTGGTCACAGAAAAAGAGTAACCATCTGAGAATGTTTTGCAAGACGTTGCCTTACATCGGAAGATTATGTTTTATGTTTATTATTAAATCATTTAGAGAATACTACAGAACATCAGGTTCTTGGCAACTCACACAATAAGGGATAAAATGCAGACTTCTCCCCTTCACATTTTACAATCCAAGATCCAACTCATACAAATTTACTCTTTGTAGATGACGTATTTCAAACCTATTCCTCTACATAGTGACGCTAGTGAACAAAATGTGGTATAAATCTAATTTAGGATTCCTAGCAAGTCAGCAGTTACAACCACCAGACTTTATGTTGTATTTGAACTGTTTGATTTTTTAAATACAATAATGACTTCCCAATAGTGCAGTTTGCCCATTTTTTAAGGCCACTTCTATTGAGCAGATTGAATGTGAATACGCAACACACTTACCACAGGAAATACAAGTCAGCATTTCCCCCGAATGTCATTAAGCAGGACTGAGTTTAAGCTACTCTATGATTGAGTCCTATATTGCATTACAATGAAACACACTGGCACCTATCATGGTAAACCATAAACCATGGCTTACTGTGAATGAGCAGTGTACTAATGCTCATTTTGTTGGGCCAGGAGTAACAAATCATGAGCCTTGGCTTAGAGGGACATGCAAACCAGTGCTCTGGGTTTGCTTCTACCAGACAAACCACAATTCGTAAGCCAAGAACAACCCTTGGCTTTACATCATTGTGGTTTGTTTGGACAGAAAATGAATCTCGGCTGGGATTATCTACTGTAAATCTATATTCAGTGGAAGATGAGGGTGGCTGGGGAAAGGGCTGAAGAATATTATAAGTAATCATACTGTTGCCTGTTTTTGGCTTGTTTGTATTAGTTACTGTAGGACTTTAAATTTCATTAAAAATGACCCCAAAATTTAGTTCCAGAGATTATAATCTAGTTTTGTTTCATCTTGTTTCACATATCTTGCATATCTCACCCTTTCCAAATGCAAATATATGTGAGGAATGAAGCAACACGTTTAAACTTGATTCCTTACCCTGGCTCTTTCCAAGCTCTTTATCTGCTCATGGAATGCAGCTGGGCTCTTCAAAGCTACAATGGAGAAGTAAAAGACTGACATGAAACTATCAGAACATACTGTTAAAGACAGATACTTTATACTCCTTGATATTTGTTTCTACCAACTAACATTGAATGCACTCTGTCCACAGTATATGGCCTCCTCTTTGTTGCCCTCCCTCACCTGTCATAATGACGAGCTTTTTGTTAGTAATAATAAAACCTACATCGACCAATAAGTTCAATGAACATCATTAATATTGAGTGGGTTCTAAAGGACCATGAGCAGAAAAATGAGGTGCTTGCATTAATTTCCCTCTATATACCAGTAAGTATTAGAGAATGAGGTGACAATTGTGTAGAAACGGCAAACAGAAAGCAAATATATGTGTATGGAGAATAAAAGGTTGGTTCAGGTGTCTGCCTTACATCAACAAAAATAATGTTCATGCACTCTCATTACTCTCCCATTTCCCTTGCATTACTCTTCCCCATCCCTGCCAAAAGGGACTCACAGTTAGCACTGATTAGCTGACTGGCAACCTCACTTTCGCCAGGGATTGGTTGTACTCAGGAGTTCCCAAACAGCATAATTTGGCCTGCTTCCTCCGCATGCATATGAAGTTGAGCAGCCACCACCTTCTCAAGCATCTTGTCGAAAGGGGAATCTTTGTAACTGGGTGGTACTTGATGCAAACCTCTAGAATCCAGGGAGATCTCTTGAGGAGAGGGTGCACTACTGCCACCTCTAATGCAGAAGGCATTACCTACTCCTGCAATGAAGAATTAAATACCCTCTGGGCTCGCTCATTCAATACCCCAGCTAACTCTAACAACCCAAGTTGGACAAGGGTTAGACCTGCATGTGATAGACATCTTCAAGTATCCTCAAGCATCTTGTTTTGCATCATCAGGCCCTGATATCTGAAACTGATACCAAACATCCAGGCTTGAGGGGGATCTAAACACCTCCTCTAGAGCTGTATTATCAATGGCACCAAATAACTTTGCTCTCAAAATGCCTAGCAAACTTGTCATAGCAGGTTTCTGAGGGTTCCAAGCCATTTCCACAGGGCAAGATCTTAAATCATTCATCACAGAAAAACTCTGCTGGATGAATACTGGAGGATGCAATGGGGGCAGAAGTAAGCTTTCTTTGCTGATATCACCAACAGCACAGGGTGGGCTAGATTACATGCCTTTATCATCAGTTGTCTTGGTTATGAGACTTATGTCACTTGCACTCAAAGTGTCATCTACCCAGCCTACGCTGATATTGTACCAAGTACCATAGGGACAAACTAGTGAAATCTGTCTCACCTAGCACACACACTCACATCATGGTACTGCATGCCAGGTCAGCTCCTTCACCCAAAATCAATTTGTAAATAAGGAATGGCAATGACCAACCTGGCATACAGCAACAGCACTACCAGCCTGGAGGACAGGTTGGTAGAAGAGAAAAGGCCACAATTAACTGCTTGCTATTATCTTCTCTTCATCCACCTGTGCTGCATCCCACTTTGCCACTGAATGTCCGGATTGGGGCATCTCTTCCCCTCCGCCTCACCCACCTCTTCCTCCACCCAAACACATAAGCTATCCAACTCACAAACACACAAATGAAGGAAAAGTTTAGAAGAAGACATAAATAGGAACAAACTCCATGGAAAGCAAGCCTGCTCGAAATTTATCACAAGATAGCAAAGCTAAAATAAAACAATTAGCAGCAAACAAAGTGCATATGATGTTTCTAAAAATGCACACAAAAAGCCCATTTCCTACACACCCTAAGAGGCTTATAAGAGGCACACCCTAAGAGGCTTATCTTTAAGGTTTATTGAAAGTGCAGTGGAAACAGACCCTAGCAGTCTACTAAAAAGTGTAACCCAGACTCTTGCCTTGGGCCACCTCTTCCCAAACCGCCACTCAGCAACCTTACAAAACCAGCCCCTCGTTCTAGCCTCTCACACCAAAAACCCACCCAGCTCCACATGATTAGGTTTTCCATTGTAACTTCCACATGTGTTACGCAACTTTCTCATGTGGAAGGTATCTTTGGGTTCTGACCAACTGAATCATGTTTTAGAAACAGTATATATCTCCAAGCAATAAAGGTTTTTTAGTTGCTTCTGAAGCAATAATTCTAAATTGACATACAACTTAAAAATGGTAGACAAATTCCACAAAGGTGAAATATTTTTTTGTGTGTGTATTTGTGTCTGAGAAAGAAAAGACAGTGAAAGCACATAATTTTGATTATCCCTTTTGTTTTCTGGGGGCCATAAATGTTATTGGTTATTTCCTTTTGTCTTCAGCAAGAAGTCTGAGAATTCAGTGCTGCACAAGCTGCAAAAAATAAAATTAGTCTTACGTGGCATGATTCCCTGATCCACCAGCTGTTCTCTTGTCCGCCTTTGCTGTAGCCTTAGCTGAAGTACTGGCAACAGAAAAAAGGGAATAATTATTTGACAATCAGGAACGCAGTTTTACGAGTAGCTAAGTACAATGGGTGCAATCCAGAGAAAGTTAGAGGAATACATAATTCTCACTAAATTAATCGGACTTAAGCCCTACAGCTTAATGTTTCATTACGACCCCTTGTTTTCCATAGGATTTAGGTGCATCAACACAGACAGAATATGCTCCTTTCCACGGTAGAGTGGCACAGGCATTTTAACTTGAATTCATGCATTATTACATTGCATTGTGTTTTGATGGTAGTGGAATATTGCCAAGACACTAGGCATATTATCTGCGGAAGATTTCTCTTTGTAAATGTCCATATCTACAATCAATTCCCTAGGAGCTGGTGCTGTTAGTGCAGGGAAGTCCCCAGATCAAATCTCACCCAACGTACTAAATGATTTAAGGGACGGCACTATTCTTTTAGCCCTGCATCTACGATGTCTGTCAGGACACTAGTCTGTCAGGACTGTTGATTACTAAAATCAATTGTAAGGAGTGATTTTAACACTTAATACAAATTGGGCTAGGATCAGACCTAACCCCAGTCCACCACAGTCATCTCACTCCCTATCCAACTCTTTTCCAGTGTCCTCAGTCATCCATACAATAACATTTAATTAGGACCTACTAGCATGAAGTCCTATGTGAATAGTCTCAAAGCATAGTTCTACCCCAGATAAAATCCAGGAATCATCCATGTGCAAGATTGTTACACACAGTGGCCCTATTCAAATGCTATGCTCCTGCATGAATGCCTGTAAGCAGGGAAGGCTGACTGGGTAGGCAAAAAAAGAAAATGTATTTTCACATATTATTCAATCCAACCCACTATATATTCGTTATTAAAGAACTATCACTGGAAGTTTGACATGTTCTGTTGTGTGCTCAGGGAATCATGTAGAGGTTAAAGATCTATTGTAAGGTTTCTGGTTATCCATTTTTAATGGGGGTATTTTTACATCTGCTTTTGGTCCAAACTGAATAACTGACTCTCCACCTACTTATTCAATTCTTAGATTTCTGAGTTGGCATAACTCATTACAGGCTTCCTCAGTTATCACAACTCCACAGTTGTGTGTATGCCTCATATAAAATGCCATGTGTGTGGCAAAAGGTCAATAAGTTTCTCTCACAGAGTTTTAAGAAAAAGACTGTTTCGAAAATTAGGTCACACCTTCAGGACCACAGCAACCTTGCTTGCTTTTTAAATTTCCACTCAGCAATCAAATGACACTACCAACACATTTACAGGCTGGTTTAAATCAGTAACTTAGCCATAGTGGACCTGATCCTGTAAATCAGCCTTCCCCAACAAGGTGCCTTCCAGATGTTGTTGGACTACAACTCCCCATCATCCTAGGACCTAGACCAGGGGTCAGCAACCTTTTTCAGCTGTGGGCCAGTCCACCATCCCTCAGACCATGTGGTGGGCCGGACTATATTTTGGGGGGGAAATACAGTGGTACCTCGGGTTAAGTACTTAATTCATTCCAGAGGTCCGTACTTAACCTGAAACTGTTCTAATGGGGCCTCCTGCTGCCGCCGTAGCACAATTTCTGTTCTCATCCTGAAGCAAAGTTCTTAACCTGAAGCACTATTTCTGGGTTAGCGGAGTCTGTAACCTGACGCGTATGTAACCCGAGGTACCATTGTAATGAACGAATTCCTATGCCCCACAAATAACCCAGAGATGCATTTTAAATAAAAGGACACATTCTACTCACGTAAAAACACGCTGATTATTGGACCGTCCGCGGGCTGGATTGAGAAGGCGATTGGGCCGCATCTGGCCCCCGGGCCTTAGGTTGCCTACCCCTGACCTAAACCAATGTCCACACTGCCTGTGGGTGATGGGAGCTGTAGTCCAAAACATCTGCCGGATACCACATTGTGGGAGGCAGTTACAAACTTTTAGACAGCAAGGATATCAATAGGTCTTAGTTCCTAGTCCAAGAATCGCAGGCCAAAACTAAATTGGTTCCGTAGATCTTGGTGTGTGTTTTTTAAAGTTAGTTGTCAAAACAAAATGATTACATCTTAATAATTCTCCTTGAGACTTGATATGAGATAAGAAAAGGGAATCCAAGCAAACAATTAATTTAAGCATGCATACATTCTCTCTTCAAATAAAGTTTTTTTGAAAAGGGATTTAAGATAGGAAATATATATAATAAACTACATTGCATTCTCCTGTTTTTTCTTGATAGCTTATGAATGTATGTTTAGGATGTGAAGTTTCCATTCTACTTTTTTTTAAATGGAAACAAAACAAAAGTAGTTGCCAGATGGTCAAAAGAAACTCAATACTGTAATTTTAGGACACTGTTTGTTTTTGAATGACAAACACTTTCAATGTGCAAAGTGTTTTTCCCCCAAAAAACATGATTTTCAGTATGATATCAACATATAAATAAGTTACTAGTCTAAAATATGAGTTCTGTTGGTTCTATATTTATTTCATAAAATTTATATATCACTTGATTTAAAAAAAATCCTTAAAGAGGTTTTCAAAGAGAATAAAAAAATAAAATTATTGTTTAAAAAATAATTGAAACAATTATTTTAAACATTCAAAAAATAGGCAATAAGCTAAACATTATATCACCATTTTAGATATCTGTGTAGGCTTGTCTAAACAAAAATGTTTTAGCAGGCACCAAAAATAAGTGTGTGTGTAACAAACCTAGAAAACAATGCCATTCTATTATTCTAGAAAGGACCCCTCTCCCCCAAAAAGTGCCACACTCGCACGCAATGCTAAGTCAAACTATGGATTAGTGCAAATGTGTGAGCTGCCAGGGAGAGACGGCAGCTGTTTTGCTCCTCCCAAATCTTTCTAGCTAAATCCAGCACAGCAGCTAAATCAATGTTTGGCTTAGCATGTTGCCCCAACTCTGGCTTGTGGTTAAGTCCTCTCCTCCTTATGGCTCCCCTTCATCACCTACACAGCACAACAGAACAATTACCTATCCCCCCCCAACAGCATACAAATCAATATGGCTAACCTGACCCAACAACTTATCCCCACCCCACACACAAACAAGGCATGCTGCAGTCAACTGAAACACTGACTTGTGGTTTACACGCCATTTGTTCAATAACCTGTGATTCAATTTTGGCTTAGAGTGGTGTGCAACTAGGCCATATTCTGCAGTGCAATGTTCCAGGTAATGCACTGCACACTGCCTCAACACTGTCTCTACTAACCAAAAAAAAAGGAACTTGTTTGCATGCCCCTATTTGTAATTCTGATCCTAATAAATCTAGAGCACTAGGATTATAAATTGCGCAGCACACTCAAAATAGAGAACTTAGAATAAAGCAACTCTAATTCTCCATGACTGGAAAGAGCACATAGGGAGTTAATTCTTTCTAGTTCATGACTTTTGCCTTGTGTAATCACACATCTGCACCAACAAAATATGGGTCACTATCTATTCTCTCACCCCTTCCATCTTTTCAGTATCTATAGCGAGGCTAATAGATGAGATCACAGAGCCTGGCATGCTCTGGTCTGTTGGGTCACAAAGAGTTAGACACGACTAAACAACAACCAGTATTCGAGGGTAAAGGTTTGCTGCCACATTCAGTTATACACAAGTATGGTCAAATTTGTTGGAAAATATTTATTTATTTATTTGCTGGCTTAAGTCATGGGTATAATCTTTTCTTATCTGCAGCAAACACTGGCCTAATAAGATACAGGTTGACCATTCCACGCAGCTGTAACACTGAAGTGTAAATGTGCAGCCTTTCTTTTCAGTCATAACAGCAGGGAATCTGTGAGGTCTGGACAGAAGAGTAAAATTAGCCTTTGATCAGTTTGTGAAGAATACTTCAGATACCATCTCAGAACATTCTAAATTAGAGTGTTCAGTTCTTTCACTGGTATGAACATTAAGTCACTGTGAGAAGAGAAAGAGAGAGAGGAGAAATGGATTACACAGGAAAGTCTTTTTGGTTATCTCTACACTTACAGGCTAAAATCTCTAAGTAGGGTTAATTAGTTACTGGACATGAAGGGCAAGGAATCCCCAGATCACTTTAAAAACCTTTTATATACACCTTTAGTAACATTTGCTTTTATAGCATATTTAAAACAACAAATACTTGAGCTAAGCCTGTGTCTTAACTTTTGAAGACTTGTTCCTCCATGTGGAGAGCAACAGTTGAAACTTACCAATGAAAACAAATTAATACTAAACTGTAGCTCATCTTTTAGAATAATGTTTCAAAAATAATTTTTTCCAGTTAACAGCACATCGAGCAATTCAATTGTGTTGCAGTGCCAAACATTTTTATCTAGTGTCCTGTTGTGAAGTATACCTGCTTAGTGCAATGGACATGCCAGAAGATGCTGGTGCTCATTTTATAATGCAGCATGGGCTCAGGATAGTATAAACACATTTGATGCCTTGAGTCTATCAGAAAGACTAGCACTTTAAAAAGCCTGCTGCCAAAAGCGACATGAGACGAGCAGAAATGCTATTAGTTATGGGGATTAACAATGCATTTGCCATTGCCAGAAATGCAGTGCAAGCCAAGGTTCCAATGTGAAGGCTCCAGAGTGGGAACTATACCCCAAACAATATAATAAGAGCCATTCCCCAAATAAAATGAGTCAAACTGAAATGTTGCCAAGTATATTTGTGTGTGTGTGTGTGTGTGTGTGTGTGTGTGTATACACACACAGTCGAGCAATCTTTTTCATAATAAATTAGAGAGCAAATTGTTTGCCTTTTTAATTATTTCAAATTGCTCAGAGCTCTGATGTTGTTATAATCTCATACTTTTAAAATGCAAGCACTGTCATTATTTCAGAAGGTTTGTCACAAGGTTCTATTAAAATCTAATAAAATGTCCACCAGGATTATAGAATGTGTGTTTGTGTGCTGCTCATCAGTTAGCTTTTTAATCTCTCTCTCTTTTGTGTGGTATTAAACATCTACTTGTGTTAGTCACCTCAGTTGTTCACTTTTGAACCAGAAAACTGGGATATAAATATTTGTAATAAATTAATCAAGAATACAAGGTGAATTACTAGGTTTTAGGCCTTTAGTTGGCGCTTTTACATTTGCATGGATATCTGCCATATTTTGTTTGTTTCTTATCTGAGTTTTACCTATGCTACAATGTGAATTGATGGGATGCGGGTGGCGCTGTGGTCTAAACCACAGAGCTTAGGGCTTGCCGATCAGAAGGTCAGCGGTTCGAATCCTCACCGTTGCTCTGTCCCAGCTCCTGCCAACCTAGCAGTTCAAAAGCATGTCAAAGTGCAAGTAGATAAATAGGTACCGCTCTGGTGGGAAGGTAAACAGCGTTTCCATGCGCTGCTCTGGTTCGCCAGAAGCAGCTTAGTCATGCTGGCCTCATGACCCGGAAGCTGTACACCAGCTCCCTCGGCCGGTAAAGCAAGATGAGCGCCGCAACCCCAGAGTCGTCTGCGACTGGACTTAACAGTCAGTAGTCCCTTTACTGTACCTTTACAATGTGAATTATACCATGATCCCACAATTCCAATTTCTCAACTTGTTCTTCTCAAACAGTACCCCAGCCAACCCCATGGCACTCTGTTTTTAAATAGTTGAGCACTCTGGGAAACAGTATGTGGTATGTCATGGAGATCAGCTGTTCAAAAAAAAAATTATATAGAGCAAATCCCTTGTTTAACTTGCTGCAGTTCCACACACACTTACCTGCGAGTAAGTCCCATGAAAATAAGACTTACTTCTGAGTAGACATTTACAGCACTACGCAGTGGTAGCTCTTTCTGCTCTTATGTTTTTATTCCACAAGACTGCCACAACTCACATAAATGTATTGATTGGCAGAAAAATGGTAGCTTGCCCAAGACCAAGCTACCATTCAGTTCACGTTGCAATGGGGATTTCACAAATGGCTCATTCACTTACACATTACTCTATGTGACACCTCTGCAAAGTTGCCATCAATAGTTTCTGATCTTGCTAGGAAGGACATCCCAAAGATCCGAGGTGACTACAGTTAAAGCCTTGCTACTAAGAGTTTATTATTTTATCATACATAATAAGCCATATGGACCAGAGAGTGATCTGATGATGCCACCTGATGCAAGGATTCATACTTGTGGCAATCAAAGAAAAATGGTATTTTCTATCCTTATAGTGTTATCTATACCAAGGCTTCCCAAAACAAGCTTTATTTAGATGTGATTCAAATTCTAATACTGTACAATAAAATGCAACGTAAGAAATAAAAGAAGCAATAAAATACAATTTAAAATCATAACATATAGTAGGGCTGCCATATGTCTGAAATTTTCCAGATTTGGACCTCGTAAATATCATCTGAGCGGAAATTGCTTGAATGTCTGGGAAAACTTCCTTTAAAATTTATGTTCCTCATCTTCTTTTTGTGTTGTGATTTTGAAAAAGAAGCTCAACAACTTTGTCTGGATTTTCACTTTTTGAAATATGGCAACCCTGGCATATAGCACAGTGCATTATAATAGCTACAACAGGCAGAAAAGAATAACTAAATAGTCCACCAAGATCCTCAGCAATTATAAGGTGATAGAACTATTTAATTCCAGCTCCAATGAGTTTTGTAGCATGTTCTGTTCAATTTCTGTCTGTGTTTTTAAATGTGTCATCTAAAATGTCCAGCTGCATTTTGAGTGTACAAGTATTATAAACACTGTGATTTATAATGTGGGATTCACTGGCATATATACACATATCAAAAGAAGTATGAACAGTGGGGGGAAGCAGGACACAAAGTGTAAAGCATGTATTCTCTTTATTTAAAGCAAGATGGGCTGTTGTTTTTTAAAAAAATAGATAGGCTTTCCCCTGCAGGCATCTTAATTATAATTTAATGTGACTTTATTGTCCATCTGCACAAACCATAGCTAGGAATCAATTTAGCCTTGAGCTGTTGCCACCACATCAAAAGAAGAGGAGCTAAGAGAGCTTAAATTACTGTCATGCCATACCCTCCAACATTTCTCCGATGAAAATAGGGACGTCCCATTCCATAATGATAATTTTGCCATTTATACCCCACACATCTTACTGGGTTGCCCCAGCCAATCTGGGCAGCTTCCTACATATATAAAAACATAATAAAACATTAAACATTGAAAAAAAATCTATACAGCATTGCCCTCAGATGGCTCGGATAACTCCATACCCTCGAACATTTCTCCAATAAAAATAGGGACATCCTAAGGAAAAGGGGGACTGTTAGGTCGTGGGTTGACATAGCAGCCGGCACAGCGATTTCTTCAAGTAGCTCTTTATTATGGCAAGCTGGAATAGAACTGACTGCGAACAGCTCAGCCGGCCTGTATTTATAGGCAGCCGGCTGTCAACATTGTAACCACAACAGCCCAGAGTTCCCGCCTAAAATAACAGACGCGGACCTGAGTGAAAACTATCTACAGACCTGAGTGAAAACTATATACAGTATCCCCCTGTTGGCCCAGGGTGAAACTACACTACATAACACCCCTCCCCACCGAGATAAGGCGTTAGTTACAATCGTAATGGTTTCCTTATATACAGCACTACACGTAATGGTTCAATTAAGCACAAAAGCATATCGGTTACATTTCCCATACTTAGACCAACAGTGATACCTGTCCAACAACATAGTCCTTTAAATAAGTTGGGCGCTTGGAAACTCTGCCAGACCGCCGGGGACTGGTAGCCAAGTCCGGAGGGCCACACAGTTCTCGCTGAGGCTGTGGTGCGACCCTAGGTGGCGTTGGAACCAACTCCCCTGGATCCGCTGCTGTGGGTGGAGCCTCCGCAAGTGGAGTGGTCTGAGTCTGTTCTGAAACGGCTTGGTTCGGCTCCACGCTGGCAGCTTGCGAGGGAGGTGTAGGTGGGGCCTCGCCATCTGTACGTGTCTCTTCTGGAGCCGCAAGCGCAGTTGGGGGCACCTCGGTAGTGTCCAAGTCCCCAACCCTGCGCCTAAGCTGGTCTATGTGCCGTCGCCACAAGCGTCCGTCTTCGAGTGCCACCTGGTACGAGCGAGGTCCAGTGACTCCCACTACTGTGGCTGGCACCCAAGGGATGTCCCCCACATAGTTCCGGGCAAAGACCTGGTTTCCTGGGACAAATGACCGTGGTGCGTTGGCACAGCCTGGGGGTTCAGCCACGGCAAAGTCTGGGTGTAGCCGGTCGAGCGGTGACCTGAGGCGGCGGCCCATAAGCAGTTCAGCAGGACTCCTCCCTGTGGCCGCATGAGGGGTGATGTGTTGCACGAACAAGTATTCGGCGACCCGCTCATGCCAGTCTCCCCGGTCCAGGCGCGCCAGTGCCTCTTTTGTCGAGCGCACCATTCTTTCCGCTTGCCCGTTGCTGGATGGATGAAAGGGTGCCGTTAGGGCATGGCGGATGCCCAGTCCCAAAAGATACCGCTCAAACGTGCCTGACGTGAACTGCGGTCCGTTGTCAGAGACAAGGACATCAGGACACCCATGCGTTGCAAACAGGCCTCGCAGCACCCGGATGACAGCTTCGGTAGTGGTGGAGGGCATCAGGGCGACCTCCAGCCATTTGGAATAGGCGTCCACCACTACCATAAAGGTCCGGCCGTGAAAGGGGCCAGCCAGATCGATGTGCACCCTCGACCAGGGTGTCTTTGGCGTCTCCCAGGTGTGTCCCTTAGCTGCCGGTGGTGCAGGCCTCGACTCCTGGCACGCTTGACAGGCGGACACCCAGGCAGTGATGGCATCGTCCATATTAGGCCACCAGACGTAACACCGAGCCAACGCCTTCATTTTGACAATTCCCGGGTGGCCAACGTGCAGAGCCTCCAGGACGCGCTGACGGAGTCCCTGGGGTATCACGACGCGGTCTCCCCACAGCAGGCAGCCGCGATGAGCTGAGAGTTCATGTTGTCTGGTTGCGAAGGGCTGGAACTCCGATGCAACAGGCCCTTGTGGCCACCCCCTCCACACCCAGTTGAGCACCCGGCTGATGGTGCGATCCTGGGCAGATGCGGAGGCCACAGTGGCAGCCGATACAGGCGCTGCCGGAAGATCCTCAATCAGAAGGAGCGATGAAGCTGGAGCCGGGTCTTCCACAAATGCTGGAAGAGGGCAACGGCTGAGGGCGTCGGCATGGCCCATCGATTTCCCCGGGCGATGGATGAGCCGGTAGTGGTAGGCAGCCAGGAAAACAGTCCATCGCAGCATGCGTGGTGAGAGGACCGGTGGAGTTGGACGATCACCGGCGAGGAGGCCCAGGAGTGGCTTGTGGTCAGTGATGAGGTCAAAAGTCCTGCCATAGAGGTATTCATGGAACCTCTTCACTCCAGCCACAAGTGCTAATGCCTCCTTGTCGAGCTGGCTGTAATTCCGTTCCGTCGGAGATAGTGTCCTGGAAAAGTAGGCGAGCGGTGCTTCTCTTCCATCTGGAAAACGGTGACTAAGGACAGCACCGATGCCAAAAGGTGAGGCGTCGCAGGCAAGGACCAGCGGCCTGGATTCACTGTACTGTACCAGCACACTGTCTGAAGAAAGGAGAGCCTTGACCGCGTTGAAGGCCGCCGTCTCCCGATGACCCCAGGCCCAAGGCGTCTTAGTGCTAAGGAGTCGGTGAAGAGGCTCAGCCACTGTGGCTTTGTGGGGCAGGAACATGTTATAAAAGTTCAGCAGCCCCAGGAATGCCTGCAACTCCGTTTTGTTCTTTGGAGTGGGGGCCTGCTGGATAGCGCGGATCTTGGATGTGGTTGGATGAAGACCGGAGGCATTGATAAGATAGCCCAGGAACTCTACCTGTGGAACGGCGATCTGGCACTTCTCCCTCTTTACCTTGAGCCCGGCCTCCTGGAACCTGGTCAGCACGGCACGGAGGCGCTCGAACAGCTGCTGGTGTGAGTCTGCAGACACCAAGACGTCATCAAAATATGGTACCACGCCTGGAAGCCCTTGCAGGAGACGCTCCATAAGGCTTTGGAAGATGCCAGGAGCCACACTCACCCCGAACTGCAACCGGCGGCAACGGAATGCCCCCCGGTGGGTGACGATCGTCTGGGCTTCAGCAGTGGCATCATCGACTGGCAGTTGTTGATAGGCTTGGGCAAGGTCCAGCTTAGCGAAGACCTTACCCTCACCCAGGGAATGCAGCAGGTGTTGGACAACAGGAACCGGATAAGCGTGCTGCTGAAGTGCCTTGTTGATCGTGCACTTGTAGTCAGCGCAGATTCTCACCGACCCATCTGGCTTGACAGGCGTGACGATGGGGGTTTCCCACTTTGCGTGGTCAACCGGCTCCAAAACTCCTTGGGCGATCAGTTTGTCCAGTTGTTCGTCCACCTTAGCCTTGAGAGCAAAGGGAACCCGGCGTGGCTTTAGCTTGATGGGGGCGACTTGTGGATCAAGGCTAAAGGAGATGGGCGTACCTGTATATTGGCCCAAGGTGCCGTCAAAAACCTCGGCAAAGTCTTTGACCAGACCCTCAGTCTCTGCGTTAGAGATGCAGTTGATGCCGGTGACTTCCAGGCCGAGGGCATCAAACCAGTCTAGCCCTAGGAGGCTTGGCCGCTGACCTTCGACCACCACCAACCGGAGCAGGCCCGAAAAATCCTTGAAGGCGATCCGGAACCGGCCAACGCCTACCACGGGAATGTCGTTTCCCTGGTAGTCTCTCAGGTGTACGCGGTGAGAGTCGAGTTGCCTTTTGGACACTCTGGGTACCAGTCTTTTGATGGTGCTCCATGACACGATGGACAGGGCAGACCCGGTGTCGATCTCCATGTCACATGGAGCTCCTTCAATGAGCACCGTGACGTTCAGCTTGCGTCGCGTAGGCGAGTCGGTTTGGCCAATCGTGGTTCCAGACGGGCAGCGGCAGTTGGTGAGAGCGAAACAACTTTCCTTGGCAGACTGGAGTGAAGACTTGGACTTGCGAGTCGATGAAGGGGGGGTGTCAGACGGAGCCGATCGGCAGACCTTAGCGATGTGGCCCCTTCTGGAACACTTCCTACAGATGGCGTCTCTGAATCGACACTTGGCACGGGAATGGTTGCCTCCGCAGCCAGCACATTCCGGTTGGCCCTTGGACTTCTGTTGGAACTTCCTGCGCTCCCGCTTTGTCTGGTGCACGTCATCGTCTTCACTGGAGGATGCCTCCTCACTGCTGGCCTCTTCATGATGCACCGGAACTGGCTCCCTAGCAAGACGCGGGCTGCTGGACTTGCGGATCTCCTGGGCGGAGCGTTCAGCAGCTTCTGAGGCCACAGCCTCCTCAATGGCTTTCTGTAGCGTGAGGTCTGGCTTGGCTAGGAGGCGCCGTTGCAGATGGATGTCCCGGACCCCGCAGACGATTCGATCCATCAGGGCATCGTCTAAGTCTCGGAACTCACAGTGCATTGCAGCCTGTCGCAGGGCGGTGGTGTAGTTGTTGATTGACTCCCCCTCTGCCTGGTTCCGGTGGTAGAACGCATGGCGGGCAGCAATCTTGGACGGCTTTGGTGCGTAGTGGTTGCGGAGCTTCTCTTGGATCGTGTCCCATGGTGTTGCCTGGACTGCTTCAGGCGCAACCAACGCTCGGGCCGTCTCAAACACCTCAGGCCCACAGAGGCTGAGGAATAGGCCCCGCTTCCGATCCTGTGATACTGCTGTCAGCTCGTTGGCTTGGAGGTAGCAGTCGAACCGAGCGAGGTAGGAGTCCCATGATTCAGAGGCTGGCGCAAACGGCGGTAGAGGCACAAGTGAAGCCATGATTCCGATGCCGGCGTGAAGGGCGATGGATGGAACACAGTGCTCTAGCCAGAACAGTCAGCTCTGAATTGGTTCTGCCCAGTGATTTCGCTCAGTGATTTCGCTCTGTGATTCAGCTCAGTGATTCAGCTCAGTTCAGAGGCTGGCCGCATCTGGCTGTGCTCTGATGTCCATCGATCCCATCCTCGTCGCCAGTGTTAGGTCGTGGGTTGACATAGCAGCCGGCACAGCGATTTCTTCAAGTAGCTCTTTATTATGGCAAGCTGGAATAGAACTGACTGCGAACAGCTCAGTCGGCCTGTATTTATAGGCAGCCGGCTGTCAACATTGTAACCACAACAGCCCAGAGTTCCCGCCTAAAATAACAGACGCGGACCTGAGTGAAAACTATCTACAGACCTGAGTGAAAACTATATACAGTATCCCCCTGTTGGCCCAGGGTGAAACTACACTACATAACAGGGACATTCCAGGATCAAATCAGAAACCAGGACATCTTCTCTAAATCTGGGAAGTCCCTGGAAAATAGGGACACTTGGAGGGTCTACAATGCACTCTATGTATGGCTGCCTTTGAGGCCCAGAAGCTGCAGCAAGTGCAAAATGCATTACAGAAAGAATTGTACTGGTTGCCAATTAGCTACGGGGCTATGTTCAAGCTTCTGGTTCTGGTGTATTAAAGTCCAATAAAGCATGGGACCAGAATACTTGAAAGATCATCTCACCCCTTATAAACCCAATTGAGAGGTCCGGAGGGTGACAACACAAAAGTGGGCCTTTTTTTTGTGGCAGCTCCCCACTTGTGCAATGTTCTTCCCAGGGCGGCTGGCCTACCACATTTGTTACATATATTTAGGTGCCAGGCAAAAACAATCTGTGCCCTTTTGAACTGTGAGAGGTATTGTTTCCGTTTGTTACTATGGTGTGCATTTTTGTGTTACGTATTTTAAGCGGCCCTGCGATGCATTGATGAAGGGAAGTATAGAACTTTTAATAAATGAATGAATAATTTGCACTCTGTGAGCAAAGGCCTCCTGCAGATACCATCTTATCAGGAGGTGTGTTCCACATAATATAGGAATCGAGCACCTATCTTTTGCAATTCCCTCCCATCAAATATTATACAGGCACCATCTTCATTGGGGGTTTTTTGGCAGCTAGTGAAACCCTTTCTCTTTCAACAAGTCTTTCAAGTAAAGATCTTTCCCAGCCTGCGTTTGTTTTGGAATTGTTTCTAGATGTTTTCTTTTACTGTTCGTGTTTGCTGCCCTAGGCACCACTGAAATATATATTTAATAATAAACCAATTAATAAATAAAATATGCAGCATAGATTTACAAACAACAAAAAGAACAGACACGCAATTCTCACATAAACCCCCCAGGAGATAGTGTTGTCATCACTGCTGCATTGTGTCCCTGGTACCATCCCACGCAGATGTACCAACCCCCCATTTTATTTATTTATTTAGGCACTGCCTGTCAGCCTTCAAGGATTCCCAGGGAAGCACACAATAAAACCAAGTCAATAAGAAGAATACAAGCCAATTAAATTAATTTCTAGCAAAACAGCAACACAGTCATTAATTAGACCAGGATGCATGTTGCAGCAGACAGGTGGGAGGCTTTCTTGAGAGGAACCCCATAAATGTCATAAATAGATAAATACATTTATTCTGGGTTACAGCCAGCTAATTTGGATCCATCCACAAACAGCTGTGCTTTGAACAGTTAAAACACCGCTCTTCGTAAAACTAATTGTGCTGTAGTTTGGGAAGTCACACTCTTTGCCAACAACAGAAGAGTGTGTTGAAGACCTATTCGATTCATCCACTAAATAACCAGCTGCAAACCACAGCAGGGCTAATTGCAAGAAATGAAACTCAATTTGGCAACCATTTCTAGATATGTGCTCTGAGTGATAAATTTTGGCTTCTTTTTTCCATTTGTGTGCAGTGCAAGAGTTTCTTTCTCCCTGCCCCCCCAAACTGGTCATATTCAGTAGACAGTGTGTCTGGAAATGGAAATTTGCTTAAGGGATGCTGATCCTAGCAGTTGTTATTAATTATAAAATTGAAAATTTTGTGAATCTCCTGTTACATGTAAGAGTTTGTTGGTATTTGCATGTGTGCGAACAACAGGCAATCCCAGATCTTGTCGTTTTATCATTATCTTTTTATTCTGCTACTTTGGATATCATTTTTATAGTAGGGATGGGGGTACATCTGCTTAAACCTGAGTACACTAAAGAGATATGAATTGCAATCTTGGTCAAAATTTAATCTTCCATCTAATACTATATTCCGTTCTTCAACAGAAGGTAACCAGCTGCAATGAAGTAAAGTAGTAAGAGCTTAGAAAAACAGGTTTTCCAGTATTTGACTTTGGACATTTATAGAAGGCACTACAGCTGTTCTTCTTGCTGCCATGGAAACGGTGCAGAAATCTGGTGAGTTCCTTTGAATTTATCACAGTTGTTACAAAAACGATTTCCCCTCCTTTAAAAAACAATAAATAGAGCAATTTTTCCACTTTGGCAATTGCTCACAATGCAATATATGATGCTGTCCTAATGTTGGACCAAATAATTTATTGTGTGGCTGCATCAATTAGAATGAGTCTAAAAGTGCAAAAAGAGAGATGAAGTACCGTATTTTTCCATGTATAAGACTATTTTCCCCCCTAAAAAATAATGTCCAAAATTTGGAGGCATCTTATAGATGGATAGATCTCCCCCCCTTTTTTTTCTTAAATCGGAGGCCCCCAAAATAGGGGGTGTCTTATAGACACAGAAAAATACAGTATTTGAATATTGAAGATCATGCCTATTTTATACAGACAGCTAAAAATTCAGTTGAAAATGGAAACATTTCTAACAACTCACTGGGTTTTGGAAATTTGGTCACTAAGTATTTCAAGAGTACATAAATACACATTTTGCCCTGTATATACAGATTGTAATTATATTGTTGTTGTTGTTGTAAACTGATTCCAGAAATAATTTGATTTTGTTAAAAGATGATAGACTTGCCTTCATTTAATTAAATTCAACATCTCAAAAATTAGAATGCACATTATAATCTTTTAAATGTTCACGACGCAAGCTTGGAAAAGGTCATAAAATATGTTGTTTTTGACTCCCTATTACTCCTCTTGCATGCTTCCAAATTACATATCTATTAACAGTTATAACTGAAATGCTATTAACTCAGCAAAGGAAAAAAGAGCTAAAAGTGGGAAGCAGGGCTCCCTTGGGCTTTGTAGGTAGTTCCTTTATGATCACCCGAGCTTATGCCTTGATTGACTCAAGGCAAAATCCCACCTTCCTAATCAGTGAAATGCAGAATATGATGTGATCCTTCCCATGTGAGATCTATTATTCCTGTGGATTACTTAGCTGTTCTTCTAGGATATAACCCTGTATTGAACATTTACTGTGATGATCTAGGATCCTACTCAATTAGCAATCGACTTTCTACATTAGCAAGAGGTTGGGTTAGATGACCACTGAGGTCCCTTCCAACTCCATGATTCTAAGATACTCTGGTGTATAATGAAATGAAATAAACTTGATAGGTTGAAGCTGTTCAAGAATATATTGTCACACTGACATCAACCCAGATGTATTTTCCCTAGCTTTTCTATCAACCTATAAAATGTGGATTCAGTAAAACTAAGTCTCAAATAATGGCAGAATGCCAGGGTATTCTTTTAGTTTTACATGGAGAGAGAGATTTTCCCTGCTTTCATTAAACAGAAAATCCCAGTAAAGTGCTTATGACTTGTAGCAAAAACATTTACAGGGCATTCTTATGCCTAGAAGCCCCAGTCTAATCAATGTGGCTTGCTGCTTAGCGTTTAGGATATCCTATCCTTAGTGTTTAGGATAGCAGCCATAATCCTTGTCACCCAAAGGTGTATTACTTTTTCACACTAGTGGCTTTCAGTGCAAATTGTGACAATTAGTAACAAATATTGTATTTTTCAACAACAAATCACACAGAACTACTGTAAACATATTAAGATTAACATGAAATAGCAAAGAGCCAATGGATTTTTTAAAAGTTGTTGTTAATTTCCAAAGAAAGACTGGAATTTGTGAAAACAGTGGATAGATAAATAAAATTAATCAAAATGATTGTGCTTGGACCAATACAGGCTTCACCTCTGTAAGTCACTCCAAAGGGTTAACATCTTTATGGATTAACCTAAGACATCTGATACTAAGAGGATTCTATTTCTGCATTTTTTTATTGTCAAAATCTTCATGGGCTTGTGCATTAATGAATGCTCTTTGTAAAATCCTTTTCTGCCCCATCAAGAAAGATTTCAAGATGAAGGGTGATAGAAGATGCCAGCTCACCATTTTAATGAGTTATCATTCTACTCCAATTTTGAAAGGGGGGGGGGGAGAGAAGCCCAGTAATTTAGAATTTCTGTATGGTAACTCACTAAAAATGAGTACAGAACCATGACTGGTATAAAGCACAGATTTTTTTTAATATCATGATTTTAAAAAGTGCAACCGAACCCCTTTACTGGAAACAATTTTAAATGGTTTGTTAAAGATCCTGGCAGCAGAGTTTGAGGGGTAAATTAATATTGATAGTTATTATCTGTATGTTTACTAAATGACACTAATTACAGTTTGTAAGATAAAAGCAGGAGGGGGGGGAGATAAAAGGATGGAAGGGGTGTCCAGAGCACTGTCTAGTCCTTTTGTGTTGAATGACTTTTAGATAGTAAAGGCTAATTTACTAACTGTGTGGACAAGGTGCTCGGATTGGTCAGGGTGATGCCTTGCGCTCTGGACCCTTGTCCCTCGTGATTGATAAAAAAACTACCAGGAAAGAGACAGCTGGCTGGGCTAGGGAGGTGATTAATGCCTCTCTGTGAGAAAGGGTGGTCTCTGCCTGCTTGAAGGAGGCAGTGGGTAAAACCACTCCTCAAGAAACACAGGCAACCTGGGACATCTCAGAGTCCTCAGAGGAGTCATCAGAGATGGCTGGAGAACTCATCCTATCCACCCCCTCTGCTATCTGACCCAAAATTTCCTGATCTCCCTTTTTGTTGATGATGATGATTAAAATAACTGCGGTCCTAAGGCTGGAAGGTGATGGGCTGCCAGCCAAGGGGAAAGATCCCATGGTCCAAGACAGACTTGGAGCCATCCCAAAAGCAACCTGATGTGGAGATGGGCAGGATGTGAACTGGGGAAAAGTTGCTCTGACAGCTTAGGTGACCTCTTTTCATTTACCGGTACTTTTTCCTGCCCAGTGGAGCAAGTGGGAGGGGACAACATGCATGGATATCCTTCCTCTGCAGGAACAGTAAGTTTAGAAAACACACATTAGGGATATATAAGAACATGCTAGCTGCTATGTACACCTTATCGTTCTGTTTCCTCCAGTATGGTGGTGTTGTTTTCATCCTGTCATACCATTCTCAATAACCCTGTACTAGCCCTCAGGATCTTTTTGGATGCACTGATACTAAAAGCTGCACTAAACTGTAAACAATCAACTGTGAGGAGTCTGTAACACGATTAATTTAGATTTCTAACCCACCTGATTTTTAAGGCTCAAGGTTAACTACAATGCCAAAGTTGAAAAACATCTTTCTGTAATAGTTAGTTGATTATCCTTGGTTTTAAATGCATAGATATTGTCATTATGAACCATTTTGATATGTATTTTGATATAGTGGTATATAAACATTTTTAAAATAAACAAACAAATATGTATAAGATATCCAAGTAAATCAAAATAAACCCACATGCTAAAAGTTGGGTCTAACAGAAAGGTCTTCTGAATGGTGTTGAAGTTCAGGGTACATTTTAAAGGGATGGAACCTTCATATGTAGAAAGGGACTGGATGTTATGAGAATGGTGGTAGTATGAGATTGGTCTGGCTTAAGTATATGGGGCCCAACCCCTATATATTTTTGGGCTCTACACACAGAGACAAAAACCAACACACTGAATTTGTTCCCTGAAGACAGAATGCCACTACAGACGCTAAAGCACTAATCAAATGAAGATATTCCTGCTTGACCTGACTATCAAAGATTGGTCCACCATGTTCTTTACCAACAGATTGCTTGGTCATGACGCTCACTGGAGGAGTTTGCATCAATCACTATCTCTCAGTTCAACCTACCATGCAGGATTGCTGTGAGGACAAAATATACATATACACCACCTGAGCTCCTTGGAGGAAAAGTGGGATACAAATGTGATAAGGTTCAAGGGCATGCCTTAAAATGATATAGACATGAATAGCATTTGAAAGATGAAAACAAATGCTGACTTCTACACCCTGACATCTGGTTTATACAAAGTCCCCTGCATGTGAGCAATCATGGCATTACACCAGCATGGGGAAGGATGCCAAAGCTGTACATAAAGACCACGGGCAGCTGTTTTGATCATTGTTGCATTTATCCCAGCAGTCACAGTTGCAGGAGGAGCTGTGGTTTTACCTGTGTAGAACCAGTTAACACAAAACATTTTAACTCTGGGCATTAGGAGGAGCTATAACTTCTCATGTGTGGTGGTAGGGGGATAATTTACAGTAGAATAAGAATAAAATTCTACTTACAGTCAAAAATGGCAGTGCATGTCTTCTTGTTGTTGTTGTTGTTGTTCACTATTTTTATTAGTGGTTTTGTTTTGTGGTAAGATACAGAACTACCGTTTTGCTCTTAGCTACAGTTATTTATATTCCTGACATCCTGCTTTCCATTTATGCAAGAAAAGTGGTCACTCTTTCAAGAAGGTGACAATTAAAAGCATAAACTGACATTCAATATTAGAAGGGATGGAACTGTAACATTTTCCTCTTAAAAGAAACTGGTCTCTAACATGAACTGCAATGAAATGGTCTTTTCCTCAATTTCCCAATGTACTTTTGTTCCTTGCATTTATACACTTTCCGTCAAGAAGGAAAAACAATCTCTGGTTTGAAGGAAGTGCCAGTTCTGTATCAAAGGAAACAAACAGTGTTCTCTGGCTCACTACCAGATACTCCAAAGCAATTGGGTATAAGACTCCAAAAAGGAAAACTGAGAGAGATTCATCAGGGAAGCAGGAATATTGCTTGGGGGGAGGGGCATAATGTCTAAAAAATCAGGGACTCATGCTTGAGGAATAAAATAAAACCACAATTGCCTATACTGCTATTTGCCTCACAATATAAAAATGCACAATTGTTGATTCAGAGAATAGATACATTTCTGCTACAACTAGAACAATACATTGGATACATCCTGCTGTGTCTCTTTACAATTTGCTAGTAGAGATGCCATAATGGAGTGTTTATAACTCTCCCAACTTCCCTAGACTTTGGGGGGGGGGGGAATAAGGGGCTTTCCTTTATTTTATTGCACTGTTGGCCATTTAACAAGAGACACAATATGAAGCTGCTAGATATAAAAACATGGCAAAGCAGAACTGTACTTAGCAGCAGGAGGAAGTCAGAAATGACTGTGAATGAGATTCCTAAGCAGATATTTCTGATTCTGTTGTCTCTATTGGACTTCAAATTGTGAAACAGCAGGTTTTGTGAACCGAAGTGATCCTGATAAGAGCATTTACCTCCAAGATATCATTGGAAGATTACAATACTTTCTCTTCAAGAACCAGCACTGCTAAACAGCTAAGTAACAAACCAAAGATTTCAGAGCACTGCTTTGCAATCTACACACACACACACACACACACACACACACACACACAAACACACTTATAACTCTAACCCTTCAAAATTAAGCCAGACCCAATTACATATTTGCCTTCCCATTTATCTCCCAAGCCATGAAACTGACCTTCCTTAAGACTTTTCTGGTTGTTCGTGTCAAGACATTCCTTTTCTTTCAATGATTCAATATCCCCAACAGGCAAAATCTCTGGGAAACCCTGTTGCTGCTTCTTAGAGCTATCGATCATGATGGGACTCCTTTAGAAAGGCAACATCCAGCACAGGAAAGAGACCAATTTACAAACCAGCAGTATGCTGCTCCTTCTGCTCAATGTAGCAATAATTGAGCAATTATGTCTTTAAAGCATTTGAAAGCAGCCATTACCCTTTACTTCTCAGCTTGACCTGAAAGTACACTCAAACTGCTAGGAGCGCATAACTCTCTCTGAGATAAGAAGACTGTGAGCCTATGTGGAGAGCTTCCAAGTCCCACCTCCTTCCCCAGACAACCACCCCTCATCCCTCCCCTTTTTCAGCCACCCTCGCTTTCTCTGTACTTTGCATTCAATATGCAGTTTGATGGCCAGAATCATCTGACAAACACTGAGTCAAGCAGTTAAAAATAAATCTCAGCAGTTGGAAGGAGCAGCATTTGGCAATACCTAAGATGACATATTGATGTTGTGGTCTCTCTCTCTCTCTCTCTCTCTCTCTCTTTCTCCCACTACTGCCATAGCTGTAGAAGCATTTTATGGTGTTTAAGAACATGATGCAAAACAATAATCAAGGAGTTATCTGTAGCATCAGAAGTAAAAGGAGGGTGGTGGTGGTAAAGCAACTAGAATTGTGTACATGTGTTCATTTCAAGAAACTGAATTTAACAGCATTCTGCATGTCCACAGGCAGGATAACCTTTCTGTCTGCCTTTTCCCCCAAATCACTTTGGCAGCCCGGGCTAAAGAGGTACTACAGTATTGGAAAAGAGAGAAAGATGTTTGGGGAGTATGTGACATTATTGTCTGGAAGTGAATCCAAGATGCAGGAAACACACTTCAAAGCAACCTGAGAAGGAAACCTTCAGTGCTTCTGTGACATCACCAGCCAATGCCCCGATCCAATCACTTTTCTCACAGACACCCAAGAATAACAACTGATAAGCTTCCTCACTAACAGCATCCACACATGTATTTCTAGTGTGCAAAGAAAGAAGGCATCTGTAAAGAGCTCAATAAGGCACTAGGTCATAAAGCAGGGGCCTTGTTTAGGCTTTATTGGATTGCAGTCATACAAAGTTGAACAAAAGATAGAACTGCTACAGAATTGGACACACAAATGAGTGACGGTGCCAGACTTAGGGTAGGAAGGACACATCCAATAAGAAGAAAGTAAGCAAATCTGCTCATTGTGACAGGACTCACCTACGTTTATGCAACATTTCCATACATCAATAAGGACTGGCTACAGCTGGGCAAGACTGAAGTGAAGAAGAGCAGATAACTTAGGTATGGAAGAAGTGCATGCTAAGGAAAGGAAAGTGAGGTAGGACCAGCGGCTGGTGGAAGAGGAGCTAAGAATGGTGTTAGAATTGGGGGGGGGGGTGTAAAAAAAGGAAAACTGCAGGAAAGCTGCAGGAACCAGAAATAAAGGATAAGACAAGGCAAAACCAGCTGAAATCAGAGAAGGAAAGTTGGGGTTGGCACTCACCTGCCCACTCTCCTATATCAAATCTTTATGGCTGTGTTTCAACACTTGAGGGCCATCTCACTAGCATAAAGTGAAACATGAAAGCAATACAAATGCTGCTATTCTCGCTCTACAATGAGCATACAGTGCCATGGCTCTCTTCTCATTTTATTCCATGTAGCATTTCTAAAGTAGCAAACTTCAATTGCTTTCTTTGTGCAGCAGCACTTTACCCTCATTACATCACTCCAGTTTTCCTTAAAGGTCCCCTGGAATCCTTTGGAGCAACTAGAGACAATTTTTGTGGCAAAAGGAAATTACTCAAATGTCAGCTAATTTTGTTGCCCCTATGCTGCTCTGGTTACCAAATTCACCTTACAGGCTTCAACAAAACCCTGCAAGTTATTCAACTAAAGCAATCTAGTTTACTACATTGAACAATACATTCAACCTACCAAATCCTCCTAATGCTTCTCACTCAACTAGACTGGACTAGCAGGTTAACCCCCAAACATATTCAACTGTCACAAAAACACTAAGATGCAGGTCTTAATCTGTTTTTAGGCTATTGTCATTTTAACTTTTCAAATGTCTCAAATTACAGGTGTACATTTTTCATAGTTTTTAACCATTTTTTAAAACACATTTACTGTTTTTAACCTTTGAGGTGCTTTTTTTAAAAAAATCAATCAGTAAATATTTTTATGAACTAAATAAATAAATAAAATAAACTAATTAGTCCTGTCAGCAGATGCCCACAAAATGACTTCTGCTTGCTCAACAAAGTCCCACCCCCTCTCTTTCCCATTTCCCCAAAACTGACTTGGGGGTCTGGAGAACCCTCAAATCAGTGCATGGGAGGAGAGGGGGGAATTGTTCCATCTGGCAAGTTGAAATGCTGGCCCTGAAATAATGATTGGCATAGCACAACATTGAATCCCTCTATATAATCAATCTGAAAGTAGCATTTAAAAAAACAAAAAACAGTAGCACTATGGAAGCAGAATCTCATTAAAAAGAAAAACAGCAGGTTCCTCACTGAGGGAGTAGCTTACCACTGTTGCTATGGCCCACACTTATTGCCAGCAAGAATCTGTTGTAAAGGCAAACTGAAGATTATATTGTCATAATATAATGCACCAAACAAACCTCCAAAATGGTGGGCTAGAATGCTTTAAAATGAAGGCATTCAGCAGAAACCAAAGGAACTATCATTTATGGCAGGGAATAAAAAATTAGCAGAAAACACATTTTGGGTGGTTAAATACGTAAAGCCTCTACTTTTTTGGGGAGGGGGGGACTGCATTGAAGTAAAATAATATAATGGATTTTTTTCCTGTACTAATTGCTCATAATACTCAACAAAATAATTTCTCAACAAGGTTGCAGTCCATCAACTGAAGTCAATTAAGAAAGATTTTAAACTGAATAAAATACCCAATGGGCATATTGCAAAAAATGATGAAATTGATGAATTTTATACAAGTATATCCACTGCTATGCTTGTTGCTACCAGATGTCCAAGGTGCAACCTGATACCTACATAGCACCTCAACAGCCTCATTTGAATGTCTGCTATGTCCTCCCAATCAATCTAAAGACTGTGACTAGAGAGAGAGGCAGCATGGCTTCAGCATTAGCCTAACCAGTGTTCTGTCTTTCATCTAGCCTGATCAAGAGTTCCAGAGAACTTGAATGTTTGTACACTATGCTGTGATGTTTCAGTTGGCCTCATAAAGGTATTGTCCTGAAAATGGACTTTGGAGGCTTTTACTTGCACCTTCCTGAATTTTTCAAAGGTACCAATGGCCCAACTCTGCCACTTGAGCTGTATCCAGTTCCACATGGTCATATTTGATTGGAGTATCCAGTTCTACTGTCAGCCTCTCCCCTGGTTCCCCCATGGTTCAAGCTGAAAATTGTTCCCTATGAAAATGTATCCTCCTAGATGGTTAGGCTATGTAGAATTTAATTCTTTCTGTTGCTTTCTATGCAGCTTGCTAAATTTCCTCTTTCTTCCTGTGTTTTTTAAATGCCTTATTCCTAACTTTAATCATTCTTCCCTTCAGTAACATGTAGTCCCACTGATGGGAAAAGATAATGTTTGTCAAGTATATGGTTTGAAATGATCTCACCCTTCTATCCAAATGAAGTGAGATCAACCTTTATGTTACAATAAATCTTCTTTCATGGTGATCTTTTTACTGTTCAAAAACACTAACAACTCCATAAATCAACTTAGTTTTCCCACCACTTCAGTACAACTATTATTTATTAAGCGTGAGAAAAAATAAGCCATACTGTTGAGAAGTGAGGGCCAGCCAAAAAAGGGCTTCCTGGCAATTGCAGTGAAAACAAACAATTCCCCAAGGACGTATATCAAATTTGGCAGGGTCAATATATTCTTACACAATTACACCAGAGTATTATTTTTACAAATTCATAAAGAAAAGAAAGAGAAAAAGAAGGATCTTCTTGGCTCACATACTTGAGAGACTCAGAGAACATTATGCATATAGTAGTTATTTTAAATACTTTATCTGCTTTTGCTGACAAAAATATATATCAAAAAGATAACTACGTATATTCATAAAACTTTGATAAGGAAATAACTCATTACCACCCGCTTTCCCTCAGTCTCAATGCCCTTTTCCTTCAAGACAGAATATGGGAAATGTTACATTGCTGCAGCTCCTAACAATGCAAGAGTATAAACAATTTTGAGTTATGCAGAGCCCCTCCAGCAACACGGTAGGCTGGCTAATTTTTCAGGACACAGAAAGCTTTGGTACAAGTACATGCTTTGATATTACTCCAATTATGCCATTTTTTCCAACTTAAAGTCATCTAATGTGCTAACCAGCACCATACTGACCCACTATAGTGCTTCCCTCAAGACCATTAATGAACAGTTAGATTTAATGTGCACTCTGTAGAAATGAGCAATGAATTGCTTCAAAGGCTGTTCTAGCCAGCTATTTCTATCTGAGAAGAGAGAAGCAATTACTCTGCTGTGTAACCATTCCCACAAACATTTTATAACAGATACATTTAGGATACCAGAACACATTATGAAATCCAAATTAAGTCCAAATTAGCATTTCTTGATTTAACCTCTCTAGCATAACACGATAAGTTATTTAAAATATGTGTTACTTGAATGTATTAGAAAGCCTTGGGGATGATGCAAGGGTGGGTGAAAAAGATTTGCTGCTCTATACATATGTCTCAGTGTCCACATCCTTTCCTAGAAAATAGCTGGGTGGGGCTATGAGACAAAGGTCTGGTTCCCCAAGCCAAACCATGACTAAGTGTGAATGAGAAAGTGTGTGGATACTCAGAACAAAAATTGTAGCCACTTCACTCCTTTTTTGGTCCTGCTGTTGCTGTGCTACTCAGAGCTAAGCCATGGGTTAGCATTACGCCCGAACCTGGCCTCATGGTTTGTTTCCCCAAACAAATCACAAGTGGTAAGCCAAGAACAAACTGTAGCTATAGGTTGTGGTTTGTCTGGAGCAAGACCAGACTCCATGGCTTAGCTCTGAGTAGTTTGGCAGTAGGAGGCCATAGTTTGATTCAGTATTTACATGTTACCTGTATGGTGGCTTTACAGTTTTATGCCGTCTGGAGCTTCTGAGGAGATGCCTTAGCCTAACACTGGATTGCACTGATCCATCACCCAGGACCAATATGAGGGGCAGAGTGTGATAGCGGTATATTGTGGATGAAACTGATGCTGCTTTTGAGTCCCTCTGTTACCAGCACCGCTTTCAACATTGGGCCACTGGTAGCAGAGGGACTCAGGAGCAGCGGCAGTTTCACCTGCAATATGCCGCCAGGTGAAGCTGTCATCACTCTGCCCCTCATACCACAGAGGGAGGAGCAAGCTGTATCACCCGGCCGATACAGCTTGTTCCTCCCTCGGCTTCCTTATACTGCTCCTGGCCCCCAGAGGAGCAAGCCCTGATGCCTCACATATAAGCTGGGAAAGCATGGCACTTGGTCAGCTGGGGGGGGAGCCTTCCTGCACCCCCAGCTGAGCCATGCAAAGAAGCCCTGAGGTCCCTGATGCTTGTGTGTGAGCAGCAGGGACATCAGGGCTCACTCAGCTGGGGGAGAAGATCTTCTGCCCCCCACCAGCTGAGTTGTGCAAAGAAGCTGCATCGTCCCAGCCCACAAGGCACTGGGATGGAAGTGCCTCAGCTCCCATGGCGAGAGCTGCAGCAGTTTCACCCCAAAACTTTGTGAGCTTTCAACACTAAAGTATCCTAAGAGGTGCTCATCTAATCTCCTATTCAAAAAACTTCACAGAATAAAAAAGCATTAAAAGTACTAATTACTGGATTAAAAAGATGATGTATCCTGAGATTTATCAGCCACTGCTGGCTACAAATACAATTTTCCATTACAAGATCCCACTTTCAGTTGGAAATAGATTATGATGAATTTCAACTTCGGAGCGGAAGCCTTTCATTGTGAAAGTCGAGCTCAAAATGTTGTTTTCAATTGTAACAGGAAAACAATTTGAGTTTTTCAGAGAATAAAACGTTAGAAAATGTGATTAAACTCACTTTTAATACTAGAAACCATGTCACCATTGAACAAAAACTGGTGCATTGTCAGCCATCTGTCATTACCCTGGCTTTAGATATGGGTTAGCAGCATCAATAGTTCCCACAATTATAACACATACTGTAGATGGTTAACTTGCATGCTGTATATTAAGACTGGTAAATTGTACTATGTAAGGGATTATCTGGAAATATTTCAGCCCTGACCAACTGTCCAGGGCTAACTCTTTAATATAAGATTTAAAAACAGATAAAAAATACAGATTCATGCAACCTGTGACTGGGTTACAAACCTAGATTTAAAAATAATAATAAATCTATGCAGAACTAGTACACAAAATAAATTCCACTTAAAAATATGCTTGAACTTCCATAAATAAATTCATTCAATAAAGTTATTATCTCTGTTTCCACCCCAAAAGACAAAAAAAACAACAACAACCAATGCACACATGATTGCTTCAACCACTACAATGTGGGGGCCAAGTAATGGGAATATATATATATATATATATATATATATATATATATATGCTGAGCATGGCCCACAATGCAGTGAACAGGGAAATGGATTATGCAAAATCCCAGCATGCTCACTTGAGCTTCCATGCGTCAGTCTGGATATCAATGCATAAATGACCTCAAAGCATTGTTAAAGGAATGGGGGGGGGAGACACCTTCCTATTCTAAAAGAGTGTCACTAGTCAGTTTGATGGAATTTTTGTACTGCAACTGACACTGTAATATGCAGACAGAATTAAGACTTTGTTGACCAAGTTACAATAAAAGATAACTTTCCTATTTAGAGCTAATTGTGAATTATTTTGAATAAGGTGGTTTCTCAGTGCATGGACAAGTTTTTCTTACATGTTCTAATAATATTTTAAGGAATAAGGTCCTTTTTATAAAGGTGCCTCCCTCCAGTTTTCAATTTATCTTTTCAAAACAGGAAAATTCACTGAAATAACACAAACAGGATAATTTGCTAAAGCATCCTGCACATTGGCAAATGGAGTTATCCCTACGTTAGTGGAAAAGCTGGCATTTAGCAGAAACTCTGTGACTGTCTGCTTATTGTAAGAAGAGTGTCAATATTTAAGCAAGTCTTAAGCTTTCCCCACACAATGCAATTAGTTTCTGTATGAAAAACATACTTTAAGCAAGAACATTAAAACACACTTTCAATAAAATAAAATGAAAAACTTAATATTTTTCCTGTGAAAAAGTAAAAGAGGAGTCAATTACGGTACTTACATGGATGATGCTAAACTCTCAGAGCATGCAAAATCTTTGAGGCAAAAAAGTGTGGAGCACAGAAATAATCGAACCCAAAGAACTTCAAATGGAGGTAGATTCATCACAATCCAAGAAAATACCAAGATGGTGTAATTTCCAAAAATGATCACCCATTCAAAAGGGCTTCCCCAGAACCTTTAACAATACAAGGAAACGACAATCTTGTCTCTTCACTCACAGAAATCTGCTCTCATGAAAAAGGGCATTTGTAGATGAGCCAATCAAGTGCTCACTCAAGTTTGTGAGCCCTGAGACCGTCAGCTTATTCAGATAAACTTTATTTAACTCTTTAGTTTCTGTGCAAAGAAACTAAGGACTCGTAGGAAGGCTATAAAACACAGCAAAAAGCTGAAACACTAATAGAAGATTTCCTTAAGAGCTCTATATTCTGCATCATTAATGCTCATCTTCCCAAATTTAATACCTTTTTGTAACCAAATTTGTAACCAAAGCTAACAGAAGTGTGCAAGCTCAACATGTTTTTATGCTTTAGATTATGAGCTGCTCAAAACAGGACAAAAGCTTTCATAGACTACACTCCATCAGATGCATGAAGTTTTGTCCTCTTGTTGTTAGTGAGTAGTTGTTTTAAGTTGGCCCTCTCAAAGCTCTGTACTGGCTTACAGACAAGACAGCCTCCCAATCTAAAACAACTACTCACCATTCAGAACAGGATACACAACAAGCATATGGTCAGAGCGACCAGAGCCAGATTTCAACTCTGTCTGCATATCTATTTTCAGCAATATCAAATGCAACACGATGGCCAGATCGATGCGTAATTTCTTCAACCAATCTTTTTTCGAATTGATATAATATACATGAATATTCAATTATGAGTACTGTTCCAGAGTATTTTTCATCCTCATGTATACTATATCAGTTTGAAAAAAGATTGGTTAGTGAAGAAAATACACATCTTTCTACTTACGAGTGTTTGTTGAACTAACTGGCTGATGAAGAACTGAACAAAACAGTAGTTGCTACTTGGAAACACTGTGCAGAGTTCAGAGTTGGACATCAGAATTGGAAATTTGCTAATCATACAAAGCTTTACAAGCTTGCTCTCCGCTGGGCAAAGTCTGGCACCGTGACTTATTCAAGGACTTTAAGAGACTTCAGTTTGATAGTTTTGATGTTTTGCCTTATTCCATAAAGTTTTCTATACTGTAATTGTTTCTGGCCATCGTGTTGCTTTCGATATTGCTGAGTCACATTTTGCAACACTGGTGTTTGTTTGTTTACTGCATATCTATTTTGGCAGCACTATTACAGGACCTAATAACATTAATAACATTATCCACAACAGCAGAATTGATCCATCTGCTCATCTTCCAATATTATGTATATATGCCATCGTCTACCAACGATATTCTGTGTTCTGCACTGAACAAAAACAAAAAACATTTCTTACTGGGCAATCCTAAAAATGCCTACACAAAAGTAAGTCTTATTAAGTAAAATGGTACTTACACCTGTGTAACCGTGTATAGGATTGCAGCCTCAAGCCCTAATTATTGCATTGCAAATAGAACAGAAGTGAATTCATGATTTTTAAAATCATTCCTCCTGTGTTAACTGTTTTAGAATTGCTTTTCTTTCAACTGTAGCAAGTTTTCTATGTCTTAGAAAGTAAGATGTTAAATAAGAACTTTCAGTAGAGTGTGCTGCTTTGAACATTGCCACCCAGCTTCAAAATGTGCTATACAACAGCCTAACTGCCATGGAGTAGAGCAGGGATGTCCCACTCCCAAGAAACTGATCTACCCCAGATAAAAAAACTAGCAGTGATCTACCCATGGGTCGGGGGGAAACCAAGTTGTTGACCTTTTTTAAGGGGGGCAAGTCAAAGCTGTTGAGTTTTTTTTTTTTTGGAGAGTGCCAAAGTTATTGACCATTTTTTAGGGAAACAGCAAATACTTCTGCCGATTTTGGGGGGGGGAGCGTGGCATTAATCGATAAACAAGAAGTAATCCCGCCAGCGGTAACTCCCTCTTCCGTTCTTGAAATAGGGTGTGAATACACAAAAGAGCGAGGGGGTGGGGCCGGATGTTCCTTTCCCCCCCGCAGAGGAAAATGAGCCCGCAATCAACTAATATCAACCGGGGGTCGACCTGTCAATTGTGGTTGACCAGTTAGACATCCCTGGAGTAGAGCAATAGCCTCCCATCACCACCTTCTGAAATAGGTCACTGGACCACTGGAAGGACCAGGACCACTGGATTCCATCGTTAATGATCCGAACAGCTGCTTCAGAAGAATACCATGGCCAACAATAACAAAAGAAACTGAAAGATCATGAAAAATAACAGGGTCACACTCCATCAGTCCTTCTACAACTCCCATCAGAGATTACTCATCAAGACAATCAAGATTGTTTCAGTGTTGAACCCAGGCCTGAAACTAGATAGCAGTGAATTCAAATTATTGATGTCAAGCTACCTGCTGAAGCACTTTGTCTAGGAAAAAGATGTTTGCAATCGCACAGGTAGTTATTGCAATCCCCAAGAGTGCAAGGATGGTTTCTTTAGAACAACTGTAATCTACCGTATTTTTTGCTCTATAAGACTCACTTTTTCCCTCCTAAAAAGTAAGGGGAAATGTGTGTGCGTCTTATGGAGTGAATGCAGGCTGCGCAGCTATCCCAGAAGCCAGAACAGGAAGAGGGATTGCTGCTTTCACTGCATAGCAATCCCTCTTGCTGTTCTGGCTTCTGAGATTCAGAATATTTTTTTTCTTGTTTTCCTCCTCCAAAAACTAGGTGCGTCTTGTGGTCTGGTGCGTCTTATAGAGCGAAAAATACGGTGATTACAATCAAGGGAGCTGTTGGCGCTGTGGTCTAAATCACTGAGCCTCTTGGGCTTGCTGATCGGAAGTACAGTTATTGCTGCTGTCCCCCTCCTTTGTCAGACAATCTCATGCTTTCCATGGGAGGTCGTCAATGACCTGCTGGTGCTGACTGTGGAAATCACACAATATTGATTCCCCTGGACACACACACTTATGTAGTTGCTATCTAATAATAAAAGGGTGCATTCCCCAGCACTAGGAAAAGTATACAAGGTGGCTACTCACTCTAGCACACAATACACACACACACACACACACAAAACCACATGCACACAAGCACCTCCCTCACACACATGCACTCATATACTTCATCTATGCACAATCACACATGCCTTGTTCCCCCCTCTCTCTGCCCAAATGTATCTCACACACAGAATATAATTGAGCACCCCACCACTCACACATTCAGAAAAGCCCCTCCAAGGATGACCAAAGTGCCTGCCATTTCAATAAAAAAGTGACTTAAAATAACAAGAACCACCAACCCAGTGAATACTGTGTTGTCTATCCCTGCATTCAAATAAATGTGAACCAATAGCATTTGTATACCACTTGGGTAAGATAAGGAGGAGGAAGAAAGGGAACAGCTAGGTGCTTTTAATAAACATGTGGACGTCCTCTTTAAAAAAATGGCTCAACAGCCAGAGAAAATGTACTTATGTCTACTAAGGATGTATGAGGATATCCTGTTCTTGTATTAGTCTGATCACCAGAACACTACAAACCAGGAGTATCAAGAGTTCAAAAGTTGTAGCATTTTGTTTTGTAAAGAAAGCAATCATTGCTGTAACAACTAATTGCTTCAAAGTTTTTATACACTTATTACAGCTTTGAACTATGTAGCAAGAGAAGCAAACATGTGGATTTAATTGCTGAACAACTGTCTCTCGCAGTTTAAAGAAATTCATGCAATTATAAAACTAATTTGTTAAAAGAAGTCGAGTAGGATTTCATACAGACCAGTGTTTCACAATGGTATGTTTGCATGGTACCGTAAACATGGTAAACAGGAAGGTGACATAGAAGCCTTCCCAAAAATATCTGATCTAATGAGAGTATCTTCAGATGAACAACTACAACTGACTCTTTGAAGTATGTTTTGAAGCACTGCACCAAACAAAGAAAGCTGTAATCAAACATACATTTCAATGTTTTTATACAAGTCAATAAGAAGTATTTCAGTTGATTTCAGTAGCTGCCAGATAAGATCCCAGATTATGGACACCATATCAAAATCATTAAAATTATGACTAGATTTGCTTCTGGAAGACTAAACATGACACTAATGGACCAAGTAAACATGGAGGGGTATTTAATGAAGTTGTACTTTTACATTAACGGACCTAAATTACCTATGTCCATTAATTTCAATGGGGCTGCTCTGAGTAAAATTTATCACTCATGGTTTTTTGTTTTTTTAAAAAAGCAAGCTTAAACATGAAAGGCATGTTAGATAAATTTATTTCATGTTAAAGAGAATATATTTGCCTGGCATGAAACAATCCCATTTGGACTGAATGATGGTGATAAGCAAACACAATGACCTGGTTCACAAAGCATATTGCTTTATTTATTGATTAAAATATTTATATACCGCTATTCATTGGAAATATCAGGGCAGTTTACAATAATTATATGCAAAATCATACAATATAAAAATTAAGGTGCTAAAATAAAAATAGCTAACTGTTATGCAAATATGCATTCTTAATTTCCTGCATAAACTGGACAAGTAGAAAAGTTTTTAGCAGGCAATTAAAGGCTGAAACAGAAGAGCCTGATGAATTCCACAGGACTGGGCCAATGACACTAAAGGCTTGTTTTCTTTTCGTTGTTAAATGAGCCTGACAAACATAGGGAATGACCAACGACGCTCCTGTAGATGATCTCAGTGATCGAGCTGGAATATAAGGGTTAGGGTAATCCCCAGAGTACCCTGGACCTACGTTGCACAGGGTTTTGTAAATCAATACGACCTTGAACCTGGCTCAGTAGCAGACATGCAGCCAGTGCAGATGTCATAACAATGGTGTGTCACAGTCACAGTCTGTGGCTAGGGAAGCAGTCTGGTCATTGCTTTCTGCACAACCTGGAGCTTCCAAACAAGAACCAAGGACAATCCCACATACTGCAGTCATTTGGTCTTAAGACAAACTATAGATTAAAGCATGCTGAGCATGCTGCTCAAAGGCCCTTCACTACTTCTTCCCAAGATCTGCTGCGCCATCAACAAAATAAGCCACATAAATAATCTCTTTAACATCACATTTCCCACAGATTTACAAATAGTTTGCATTCACACCATCCAATTCTAGCCTCAAGAAACATCAGGGCTAGAGGAAACAACCACTAAAAATCTTAAGAAAGGCTCTATAGGAAATGATGCATCCTCTGTTATCTCAACTATGCCAGTCTGCCTAGAACTTTGGGAGCATGGCTAGCCTCAATTTCAAGTATCAGTTACATGAGAAATGAAAACAGAAACATATGTGGACAATTTTATTGCCTCATTAAACATGACGTAAATGCACAAACAAGTATTTAATACTGCTTGGACCTTATCTTATGGGATCCATTCTCCCTCTCCTCATAATGTCAAGCTGAACAAGCCTTTTGGTTGTTGTTTTTCAAACTGACAGAAAACCAAAAACACAGATTAAGGAATGGGTAGCTCAGTTAAAAGAAGCGGTTCAGCACCCCTCCATGAGACTGTTCATTTCATTTTTTCTTGAGAATGCTATAAAACAAGGCTGGATAACCTTTTCTTTGGCCCAAGGGCTGCATTTACTGTTGGCCAAACCTCCAAAAGATTGGTGTGATCACATCCACTCTTTCACACACAAACAGACCACAAACACACACCAATCACACACATGTTTTATAATGTTATGAGTTGGGAGGGGAAGAAGGCTGAGGCCCTTCTAACCCCTGGATCCAGCGAGTGTTAAAGTACAAGCCAGGTTAACTTCCTGGTGAGGTGATCACCATTAAGGGGAACAAATTAAGTGGATCAGTGTGAGATGGCAAATAGGTGGGGCACCCTCCCTCAACTCATGGATAGTTAAAAGGACAAAGCAAAAGTTGAGAGAGAGTGAAGTGGTGTTAGGTAGAAGAAAAGCAGCAAGCTGAGGAGAGAGGGGGAGCAATGCTTGATTTCTGTTTTGAATCTAAGGCTGTGGCTGTGGGAGAAGCAAGGCCCTCTTGGGGTGTTGATACTGTGAACCCCTCCTTCATAGGTTCAGGTTGTATATATGTGTAAATAAACAATATATCAAATAAATACCACAATCTCCGCTATGCATCATTCTGAATGAAAAATGAAAACCTTGGTTATTGCCTGGAGCCTCTGGAATCTCACATCACTCAGAGATTGGGGTGGTGTGCAACAATAATATAAAAGGTTAAAAGCAAAATCCTTATAAATGTCAGCTTGAAGTAAAGCAAATTGGATATAGGATTGCTATTATTATTATTATTATTATTATTATTATTATTATTATTATATCCTGCCCTTTTCCCTGACAGGGACTCTACAGTTAAATAGAAACAGCTAAACACATAGGGTGGGGAAGCAATACCAGTAATTAAAAAACAATAAAACATTAATAGAATATATGATCTATTAAAACACAGAACTAAAGTACACATCATGTTAAAATGTACAATCACAGTTTTAACAAATCAGTTTTCTTTTTTAAATAGCAGCTGCCTGTGCCCCCAAAACTGCAGTCCTAATTAAAAATATCAATGTCAAACCCTCCAAGTTGCAATTTGCCCCGGGAAAAAGGGATATTTGGTTTTCACTGGGGGACTCAATTAAACCCTCTCCCTAATGCTCTGTTGTTCAAATCCTGATTGGGCCCTCCCCATGGCTGCTTTAAAATCAAAGAACAGATGCCTTAAATGTGAACATTCAGTAAAGTGAAGAGTTGGGCTCCCAGTAAGCAATCCCTTAGATGTGTTTGTGGCAATTTTTCCTCATAAGAATATATTTCACATATATAGCTTTTTTATCAGTTACCAATCTGAGCCTTGAAATGCATGAATGTGAAACAGGAAGTGGGAAGGTGGACACTCTTTCCCAGTTCCTCTTTCAGCTGTATGCGGTGTTGGCGTAATAGTGTTGCTGTGTTTAGTTTTCAATGAACTTTTTGTAATCTCTTGCACTATGTGGTTTTCAAGTCTTAGATCAGCACATTAGCAGCTGAACAGACAGTGAAGCACCTGATGTGGTATGAGAAAAAGAGGAGAGATTTGAGACTGGGAATGGGAGAGGAAAACAGACTGTGCAATGTGGAGAAGACATGGTGCTACAAGAGTTTGGCGAAATAAGGTACCAGAGAAACAGAAAGATGGAAACGCACACAATCTAGTAAAATGGATCCACTTGAAATTTCGTAAGTTTGTAATGGGCTACCTGTCCCAGGCAGACAGACACACCCTTCTATCAATTCACATATCCCATCTGTCTCCACTCATTGAACCATAAAAATCGAAGATCTGACCCTTTCTAGTACTGCCTTGGTGCAAAAACATGGATGTGAGGCACAGATCCTTATGGATTCTCATAATTGTTTACAAACTATGCCCTAAAATCATGAGTCAAATCATAAGTCACCTCTAAGTGCATAGATATAATTGATTTACATCCTATGTAAAAATGAACCATGATGAGGATCCGTGCCTTGAATCAGTGTTTTTGTCCCAGACACCATATCTATGATTTCTTACTTTGCAGTCTGCCAATGTAAGCTTTAATTTAATGGTTGCTTCTATAGGACCCTGTGTAAAAGGTAAAGGTAAAGGTACCCCTGCCCGTACGGGCCAGTCGTGTCCGACTCTAGGGTTGTGTGCCCATCTCACTTAAGAGGCAGGGGGCCAGCGCTGTCCAGAGACACTTCCGGGTCACGTGGCCAGCGTGACGAAGCTGCTCTGGCGAGCCAGCACCAGCACAGCACACAGAAACGCCGTTTACCTTCCCGCTATAAAGCGGTACCTATTTATCTACTTGCACTTAGGGGTGCTTTTGAACTGCTAGGTGGGCAGGAGCTGGGACCGAAAGACGGGAGCTCACCCCGCCGCGGGGATTCGAACCGCCGGCCATGCGATCGGCAAGTCCTAGGCACTGAGGTTTTACCCACAGCGCCACCCGCGTCCCTGTGTACCCTGTGTAACATCATGCAAATTCAAGAGGATTCATTTTAACATGGGCGTAGCCAGGAGGGGCAGAGGGGGCAGCTGCCCCACCTAAATCAAGTAAATAAATAGAAATCCTTAACTAACTGGCCAATTGCATCACAGATATCTCAGTTCTGCCCCCCAACATAAAGCCTGCCCCCCCCATAAAATAAATCTTGGCTACACCTATGCATTTTAACACAATTGAAGCTGTATTTTACCCCAAACCCTTGAAAAAGGAAACTGTATGTGTTCTCTCTCTCTCTCTTTATAACTTTTGGGGGGGAGGGGTGAAGAATGAAAAGCAAGAAATTTGAAATGTGCTCATGGAATGAAAAGGATTGGCAACGCTTACAGTAACCCACTCTTTGAAAATTATTCCACCAATATCTTTTCCTAATGACAGGTCATTTTTAGAACATCAATAGCATACAACACTGCTAAGGGTAATTTCGCTGAAGCTAGAAAATTATCAACCTTCATCTAGAGAGAACCACTACACTTAGCATTTTGCCCCCTAAAAGATAATTTTTTAAAAAAACTAGTTTTAAAAAGTAGACATTACATTAATTACCAGCAAAATACTTCATTATCAACAAGAAATGTCTGGAAGTAAAACAACACCATGGACTCTTTTTGTACTTCTTCTTAAAAATAAGAATCAGTAAACAATATTTTTCATCATACTTAGTCACCAGACACATCTCCCATCTTAATTGCATCATTCTGTCACTGAGAAAGGGGGAAATGGCTTTAATAAATCTTACTGAAAAGGACAGGGATTTTGTTCAAAAGTTTACCAAATGGAATGAATCTGCAGAAATCACTTCAAGTAGCTTGTGAAAATGTCAGAAGAGACTCAACTTCAGAGGTCAGCTCTCTAGAGACCACTGAGTCTTGGCCTGTGGGCTTTTCACATGAAAATTGTTCCTTGCAGACACTGACTGATGCCCAGGGAATGTTAGGATTGTGGGAACTGGCAGTACTAGTAACAATGACAGACTGAACGGGAAACCAGTATATACAAAGTCTCTCTTCGCATTTCTTATAGCATAAGAGATGCCATCCCTTAGATAACATGTACATTCTCACCAAGGGTCAAAATTATTTCACACATCACATTATCCCCCCCCCCCCCCAGCCCTACTCAAGTCTTTTACAAAATATCAGGCACTGAGCTGTTAGGATAGGGTAGACAGAGTTGTGAAAAGGAATTCTTAAAATCCACTGAAGTTACAGGAGACAACCCTGGATCATGCTGTGTAACCAGTAAATCTGAATTAGTGTTGTATTTAGTTGATGCTTAAGTTAGAGAGAACCAAGGTTCTGTCAGGGCTACATTCGGAAACCCACAAGTCTGTGCACAGCTGTCTAGTGTAATAAGCCCATGTAGGCTACATGCGCCTCTTTAAGCAATAATACTGGGATGAAGAAACTGTGGCCCTCAAAACGCGCTTGGACTTCAACTCCTACCAGCACTAGCCAACATGGCAAATTATCATGGATAATAGGATTACAATCCAACAATATCTGCAAGGCCACAGGTTCATCATTTCTTCAAAAAATGGTTATTGAGTACTGGTCATTGGCTTTCTTTACTATGAAGAACTAAAAATGCTTCATGTTCACTTTGGGCAACAATACTTGTTTGGCTTTAAGTACTAAATAAAGAAACTCATGTGCAATCTCCAAACCAATAAAAAGCTGCCTTCCTGCACACTTCCCAAATGCTAGCATATGTAAAACAGTGACCACCTTAATCTGGTGTAGGTAGCATTTGAAACCAAACTCAAGAGTACAATTTCATTATTGTGGAATTGGGGAGCTGGAGGTGTCACTTCTTTCAACCTTAAGATGACATGTACTAGGAACACATAAGGGCTGAAAGAAATGAGCCAAAACTTTAAGGAATCGTATGATAGGCTTGCCCAACATGATATATGGAAGTCATTCAGGATCATATATATTTTGCCCATTTAGAGTCTCTGCCAGATGAAATTGTGTCTTAACCTGTTAACTTGAGTTAAAAAAAATGTTTTCAAAAAGGAAAGCTGGATTTACAGGACTTTGAAGAAAATCTGTAGGCTATACAAAGTATCTCTAACATTGGACTTAAGATGCCAGTCCTGAACTTAGGGAAAAGGACCTTCAAGAATCAAAATCCAAGATAGGTACCAAAAGCCTTTTGATGAACGTGTTTAAAGGTATTGCATTTTAGGAATGTTGATCTTATCTACTTGCTGTGTACAACAAACAGTTCCGAGGACAGAAAATTTCCTACAGTCTCCTAGTCCACATTTGATCCCAAGCTGAGAAGGCAGACGAACCCCTTATATGTGTTTTTATGATGGAATCAAAAAAGCTGTTCATGGTTGTACCCATGACCCACTGAACTCTATTAGACATGATGTACGATGTTATTTTTAAACTCCAGATGCACTGGTAAAACAGCAACAGAGTATTTTTTTTGTCTGACTGTACTCACGACTATTTAAAAGTGTGATGAATTCATTTTAAAAAAGAAACAAAACAAACAAAGTGGGGGAGATTTCCCCCTGCAAAAAAATCTCATAACAAATTTCTCAGAAAATCTTATTCCCTCCACCCAATCCAATAAACCTATTACAGCTTTAGCAGGTTAATTCCCTTTTCAACCGCTCCAGTTTTCTCCCCCTCCCCTTCAACAGGCACCTCACCATACCATATGCCCTGAGAACTTAAATGTCCTTATTCTCCTATGTTTAAAAAGCAAACTATCAAGATCTTCCTTCGAAGTTAATATCAAACCTGACTGCCCATTATCTTGCCCCTCAAAAAACATCCTCAAGTATCAAAGCTGCAGCGAGAATGCCCATCACCTCCATGAGACAATAGCAATGGATTCCTGCCAGTTGTTACCATAGTACTGTTAAGGCACAAGGAGAATTCTTGTCGGAACAGATCCACAACGAAATAGAAAAATGAAGATAAAAGAACTGAGTACTGAATGTACAAATCAACCTTTTTAAAAAAATAAAAAGCTAGAAACTACCAGTTTGACTCGCATATGATCAAATGAAATAAAGCACTGCACATAGTCACACTCGCCAACTTTCTGAAGGTGTCTTCTTTCAGAAAAAGTTTACTCTTAATATGAGCTGCAGAATCAAGTCACAACATGCAGAGGTTGAATAATTTGTTTTAGGCTGCAAAGGAAACTACAATAAATACCTGTCCAAATTCTAGGTTGAAAAGAGTGCTGGAAGTGCTGGAATAAATCCAGTCTGTTCAGAATAAATCACCAATAAGATGCTATAAAATCTAAGCACTCATTTTCAAGTTGTGAATCAACTTGGAAGCATTTCTTGTACAAACCCACTGTGCTACCTTCCTTATGCTGAAGAGCCAAAGCCAAGAAAATTAGATACATGCACAGCATGATCCTACACTTGTTTTCTCAGAAGTAAGTCCCACTCTATTCAGCAAGACTTTCTTTTTAACAGAGCTTTTCAAAACTACAGCCTTATTTATGCTGCTTTTAGGTGCTGGTGCATCCAATGCTAAGTATTTATGCATAAGCATAGCAAGCCTTAAGTTTGAACAGACAAGGGTATCTAAAGATAACTAATCTGATTCAGAGAAGATGCTTCCATGAGCAGGACAGGAATACAAATGTTGCCTACCAGCACTGCAGTACTGCCAATGGAATGTGCATTTGGATTGCTCTCATGCTCTAATCTCCTTTTCTTTTCCACATAAGGATCTTTTCATCACAAAACTTGACATTCTGAAATTCTACATATGTAGAATTAAAATTTATAGACATAACTTAGGTCCATTGATTTTAATGGGTCAACTCTAAGTAGGAATAACACTGGATACAACTCTAACATTTTCTGATTAAATGAAGTACCAATTTCTCATAAAATTTATACAGTTAGAGCACGATGAGGTATCATTATGAGAAAAACTATGCTGGATTAAAGAGTGTTAACTTTTCTTCATGGTTCTGTTTACTCCTCTATAAAAAGGTGCAACTTGCCAAGGGATTGTTAAAGAATTTGCTTCATACCTTACAAAACGTAATTTTCAAGATGGCTCAACCAGCCATTAAAACCATCTCAAAATTATAGCAAATAGAAAAACAGTGATAAATGGTAAAACCTCACCTAACAATCACAAGTAAACATCCTCAAACAAAAAAACAAAAAAACATTAAAGAGATTAATAATTAAAAGCATTAAAAAATCCAGACAATAAAAATACCCCCTGCAAGAACCTACTCAAATCCTATAGGAGAGCATTCCTGAAGAAGATATTCAGGAATCCACCTCACTTTTTGACAGCAGAGGGTCTCTGATAACTATTAGTTGCATCCAACACTGCGCTCCTCTCACACAACACAACTTTGCCCTCTCTCCCCTTCTACCCCTCAAAATTTAGAGGGAATCCTCTGGAGCAGATTTCAGGAGGGGCTTGCAGGAAAGGAAGAGGAAGTCCCATTGGATACAACTCAATCCTTCTAACTGAGCAAGTTTATGCGAATGGCTCCTTTGCTTTAAAAACTTGGGTCCCAAAAGGTATACAACTTTAGATGTTAAAGGTTGAGACCAGCACTTTAAATTAGACAGATCAGAAGCCAGTAGGGTGGTTTCAACACTGGTCAGCTATGTTCTGACTGATCAGTTCCAGTCAATAATCAGGCTGTTGTATTTCAAAGCAACAGACATTTATGAGTAAGCTTTAGAGGAAGACCCACGTAAAATGCATTGCTGAAATCTGGATGTTACGAGGAAATGGGAAACAGTGGTGTGGACAACTGCATTGTTATTCTTCTACACTGCTTCTGCTTCAGATGGTAGGATTTGCTATTGCTCTTTACTTGATACTTTCTAACCCCGTTCCAAAAATTGTCCTCAGTTGCCTCCATGTTAAGTTGTTATATAAATTTAAAAAGACAGTAGAATTGATTACTGTTAGGAGTGCACAAATTATAGCCAGATATCTCTTTAAGGTAAACCCAAATGCCTCAGAACACAGCTGCAAGTACATAGGAAACAACTGTACAGAGAACAAGCAGCAGATGACCACATACAAATGTAAGCTTTGCTAAACGAATGCAAAGAATGAAGACCACACCAAATGGAAACATGTTTGAGTTTTAGAACAGACATGCCCTGATTAAAATCTCCTGTCTCTTAGCCAAAAGAAACAGAAAAGGAAGAGATGAAACTAGCAACCACTAAGTTCCATAAATGCCCAATAAAGTAAATGTAAAACTGGTAACTCCAAAACTAGATATTAATATTTTTGGAAGTACTCAGCATTCATCAAATGTGCTGAATACATTAGGCAAGCACTGGATGAACACCTGGTATTTCAAGCAGGGAAACATGTATAAATGTTTATGATAGAGTATATGACATATTTTGCAACATTATTGGACAACATTCAGATATTCATTTTTCAGTGGGCGTAAAATCACAGAACACTTAAATAAAAAAGTAACAATTCAGTTTTGTTTAATAGCTACACCAAATATCTGTCATATTTTGTACTCACCATTCTTCCTTTCATTTAGGGGAGGCAAACATTGGATGGGTTGCAAGGAGAGTTCCTGAAATTCATGAGCAACTGCCTCACTGTGTGGACTAGGTGCTAGGCGTGGTAATAATCCTGAATCATCTTCTGGCTCTACTGTTCCCAAGTGTTCCATTGTGTTCAAACAGCTGGAATTATTGACAACAGAGGACAGTTTAGTGCCAACAAGTTGTCAAAATGGATCAAAAGTTATCACATGCAGATATTCAATAACTACACCTAGATCCACAAGTTATTCTTACCTTCAAAGCCTCCTCTCATCATGGCCCCTTTATCTCTCTCCTCCTATGGATACCTATCTTTACCCATTCATAAGGTAAAAGGTAAAGGTACCCCTGCCCGTGCGGGCCAGTCTTGACAGACTCTAGGGTTGTGCGCTCATCTCACTCTATAGGCTGGGAGCCAGCGCTGTCCGCAGACACTTCCGGGTCACATGGCCAGCGTGACAAGCTGCATCTGGCGAGCCAGCGCAGCACACGGAACGCCGTTTACCTTCCCGCTAGTAAGCGGTCCCTATTTATCTACTTGCACCCGGGGGTGCTTTCGAACTGCTAGGTTGGCAGGCACTGGGACTGAGCGACGGGAGCGCACCCCGCCGCGGGGATTCGAACCGCCGACCTTTCGATCGGCAAGTCCTAGGCACTGAGGCTTTTACCCACAGCGCCACCCGCATCCCTTACCCATTCATAGCTCCTTCCAAAAGTCTTCTGTTCCCTCAGATAACTCTGTTCATTCTCCTTTGATGCCCCCTATGCCCAAAACAAAATGCTAGAACACCTGTGTGTTGCACCAGAAGCGATTTAGTCATGCTGGCCACATGGCCCAGAAAGCTGTCTGTGGACAAACGCCAGCTCCCTCTGCCTGAAGCGAGATGAGCGCAGCACCCCATAGTCACCTTTGACTGGACTTAACCGTCCAGGGGTCCTTTACCTTACCTTTACCTACTTCAAAACCCTTTGCAAAACCCTCTTTTATCTTGAAGCCTTTGGGCCCAGCCCCCTAGTTCCCATAATCTATTGAAACTAAGCTTAAGATAAAAGAAATAAATGCAAAACTTCCCATTTCCCCGTGGATATTTCCCCCCACAGGGAGGCTCTGATGCAAGGAAATTGGAAATTGCAATCAGGTAAAATATTAAGTTCCCCCCTTCCCATTCCCCACCATTTCTCCACTTTCAATCTTAAAAAAAAGTCATGAGGTTCAGTTTGCATATGCAGTTTGGCTCTCAATAAAACAAAATATGTATTCACATAGCAAGTTAAGACCAGCCCAACTGAGTACTGTTTTTCACAGATACCACAATCTGAATCTGAAGAAGTGTGCATGCACACGAAAGCTTAAACCAAGAACAAACTTAGTTGGTCTCTAAGGTGCTACTGGACAACTTTTTTATTTTTTTATATATTTCGACTGTGTCAGACCAACATGGCTACCTACCTGAATCTTGAACCATAATCTGAATAATTTTTTTAAAGTGTCAAAGGAAGCCCTTGGTAACTTTAAATACCTTTCTCCATGGCAACCCCATAAGAACTAATGTTAATTATGTATACAGATGATTGCAAATGACTGAACAGAAAAGGGACTCTTGACTACTGCTGGTGGATGCCTTGATGAAAATGTCAGTGCAAAACACTACTGCTATGAAAGAGTAATCTCCATACTAGGGATTCATAGCAAAGGGATTGAAAATAAAACCACCAATATTATAATGCTGTTATACAAATCTGTGGTTATTAAAGCATGAGCAAATATATACATTTCTTGTCTTTTTAATAGACACAAAGGCAAAAATAATAATCAAATATTGGGGTTTGTTTTACAAACTGTTTCCATACAACTCTTAACAGCTGTCCAGCTAAAGTAAGGAGCTACTAATATTAACAGCATATTAATATTTTTTTTTAAAAAAGCTTTCTGATTCCCAAGTGGAATATTCTGGCTACATATTCTCTTTCATAACCTCCCATCAAGTTAAGAGTGAGCCCTTTAAAGTTCTTACATAATTTCTCAAAACTCCCATTAATAGGAGCTAAAGTAAAATGTTGCTTATGATAAGATTCTGTGGGTGTACCATTTGCAAAGCTTTTATCTTTGTATGTCTATGACTCATCTCTCCTCTTGAAGCCTTTTTTATTATCCAGCCTTGCTTGCCTTCTATTCCACAGTCAAATGTTCTTTCTGTCCTAGCCAAGGTCACTAATGAGTGCCAGTAAAATTCATATATACTACTGTGGCCTTGATTTAACAAGAAACACCACTGTATAAGCAGTGTAAAATTTGTGTAGTGGCCATTCTTTAACTCGGGAAGATTCATTAGGATGTGTCAACACTGTTTGCCACCAGGTGGGCTGAGGATGGTTGCGAGGGGTGGGCACTGAGTCACCCCCATTACCTAGTGAGATTTGGATTTATTGTTGCTAACCACCACCATTTGCAAGGGTATGGAAATTATATACGTAGTCCACTCCTGGAGACCTCTTTCTTAATGTCATGTTCTTTCTTAATGTCAATTTCACATCAGGACAACTGTAACTGATGCAGTGGAGTAAAAAGTGCATTGCGTTTCCCCTTCTATTTCTCACAGACCATTTAATTTCTAACAGCATCCCCTATATTAGCTCTTAGTCCAAGCCTGAATAATTCCCCATTTTAATTTTACAAACTATACTCTCCGTCGCCTGGCCCTTTCCCCACAAGTCTGGCCCTTTTTTACAGCTTCAGGTAGCTCTTTGCCATGTAATATTCAGTTTTGTCTCCCTAAGTTCTTGGCAATTCCAGTCTATTTCAGATGGGAATATGGGACTTTAAACTCAGATCTAACTGTTGCTGAGATCTTTGTTTCATTGTCCATGTTTTAATGCATTTCTTTCAGTTCAAGCATCAGGTCTGATAAGCTGATTTATTAGCAGATAAAATCAGGAACTAGAAAATTATGTGTTCATCTTGCTGGCTATCAAGCCACTCCACTATCACCTCCCGTACTCCCACAGCCAGGCTATTAAATGGAGATGCTTACTTGGAGCAAGTAACTGCCCTGTTGAAATACCTGCACTAGCTACCAATTTGTTTCCAGACCCAGTTCAAAGTGCAGGTGATTACCTTTAAAAGCCTTTGCAGATTGGAAGGCTTTTCATCTGAAGCGCTGCCTTCTCAACAGTCAACTTTTTAAAAAATGTGTGGTGTACATGCTTTCAACCATCTGCTCACCCATGGTGTGCTGGAGTCTCAAGTCCCACAATTTATCACCAGAAGTAACATTTGATGTTTGATTCATAGGATACCAGAGTGGCACAGGGGCCACTTCCTGGTGGGTCAGATGCAGAGATATTCCAGTTAATGTTTTTTATTATAGAAGAAACACATTTTCTTCTGTCACAGTGCCACTACCATCTGTGCTTTAATGTTCTCTGCTTAAGCACATGTTTAACAATTCTACTGAAATAAATTGGAGATTAAAGTGTATAGCACTGGCTAGGTCACGCTTTATATTACCATTATTATTATTAATATTAATATTATTAAAGCTATAATAATTCAACTAAACAAAGCCACATTCACATTGGGAGTCAGGAGCATCATTTAGCTGTGAAAGAGGTTAGGTTCTGGTGGTAGATATGAAATTCCTAGTGGTTAAAACCTCTAGGACTAACCACATGTTTGGGATCCCAACCACTAGTTTTGCCAGATGGGGAGAGAGCAGAAATGTAGAGCAGCCTTCCTTCAACTTGTTGCCCTCTGTTCGTTTTGGACTACAATTCACATCATTCCTGACCATTGGCCATGCTAGGTGGCACTGTTGGGAATTCAAAGGATCTAGAAGGCTGGGAACGCTTACTGTAAAAGTGTGTAAAGCACAGCTAATTCTGTAATATACAATTTCAAATAAATAAAATTCATAGGGAGCCTAGACTACCAGGTTAAAGAACTGAAGGGTAGGGTTGCTAAAGCACATTAATTCATGTTTCCTTAACTTATATGCTATTTTTTGGCAGCGGGAAAGCAGATTTTGGAGATTTCCATGCCTATGTTCCAGAAAATGTGCTTCTTTGTACATTATAAACAGTCAAGTGCATCTCTAAGGTTAACTATATTTACATGTATAGAAAAAGAGAAGTGGCTTTGGGGTTTAATCAAATTTACAATCATATGTAGCTGCTAACTGCTTAATAATTAGCTTTTAGAAAGCATAGCTTGTCATAACCCTGCTCCCATTTTATGACATTATACATTCCCCAAACTCCCACATGTTCATTGAAATAGATACATCATTAGTAGAATCTTTTCAGAGCAGAATTCCTATTAAAATTCTTACACAAATGTAAATTGCTTAGTGACTTCAGCACCATTTCCATCAATAAGATAAAATTCAATTTAATTGCATATGCTCATATGGAACTAAATTCCACTAAAATCAATGAGACATGTTAATAAATGTACATGAAATTAGAAGTGTACCAACAGCTTTGCTGTACCTTTGCCTCCATTTGAAATTAAACTGCAGGGAAACAATAAATTAGGACACTTTAAAATGCCAAAAATTAATCACTTGCTAAGATGCATTTTGGAAATCCAAATTTCTTCTGACTGAAATGTCAAATTATCTGCATATAAATGAAGTTAAGCTTTATTTGACTTTTCTATTATATTTCTTATTTTATTCATAAAGGGGTACTTATGAATTCTAATATAAACTTGGAAACAGAGTCACAGTACCTAGCAACAGTTGCTCCAGTTACTCTCACTTCTTATTGCTATGGATATATGCAATATAAAAAGAGCATTGATTGGAGGAAAACAAATGTTATGAACTAAGGCAAAATTAGGCAAAATAACTCTTGCTCTCTTTGACAACTGTTACAAAGGGCATGTGAAAAATAGGAAGGCCAAGAAAGTGATCAATGGCTTTACCATAAATTCCAAAACATATCCTTCAACATGGAATGTAAGAATATAAGAATAGCCTGCTGGATCAGACCAATGGCCCATCTAGTCCAGCATCCCATTCTCAGAGCATCCCATCAACCAGATGCCTGTGGGAAACATGAGCACCAGAGCACTTTCTCCTCCTGTGGTTTCCAACAACTGGTATTTGGAAGCCTTGCTGCCTCCAACTGAGGATATTCCAAGGAAAAGAAGCATTCAAAAATTATATGCAGCAAGTTTTGAACTGTCATAGATAGTGCTAGAAAAGATAGCACTATGTTTTTGTCCAGGTTCTCATATTTATTTATTGCATTTATATCTCACCCTTCCTCCGAAAGCAGTCCAGGGTGGCAAACACACCCATAATTTAAATATGAAAAAATACTAAAACAATTAAAATATCCTAAAAACAATTATAGTTAAAACGTTTAAAAAGCAGCTACAGTTAAAAGCATTCTAAAAGCAGTTCCAGTTAACAACATTATTTCATGAAGTGATCTCATAGTTCCCAGGAACAGTTTTCTTCAGTCACCAAAATGCCTGGGTAATACACAGGAGTGTTTCCAAATGCCTCTTGAAAGTAAATAATGATGGGGAAAGCCACATCTCACTAGGGAGGGCATTTTATAAACAGGGAAACACCAGCTTTGACTGAAGCCAGCACCAAAGTTTTTAAAGTGCCAACCTTACACAGAACTGATTTAATATTTTAAATGCCTAGACACCAGAAGCAGATCTTTAGGCATTTAAGTCCCAGGTACCTGAGGTTTTTCTGCCCTAATTCACTATCAGAAAAAAGTCTGGTAATACATATGAATTATGTGGCAAAGAAGGTAAAAAACAACAATACAAATAATATTTGCTGCCAGGCCTATCACTTTTAACAGCAAAACATGTTCATTCACCCATTACTTGACACTCCAAATCTACATACTAATGACCACCAATATTCCACTACATACAGTGGTGCCTCGCAAGACGAAATTAATTCGTTCCGCGAGTTTTGTCGTCTTGCGATTTTTTTCGTCTTGCGAAGCACGGTGTCGGGAAAGTTTTGGAAAAGCTTCAAAAATCACCAAAGTCTTCAAAAACCTCAAAAAAGGCTACCACACCGCGTGCTATGAGTTGCTCCTCGAAGTCAAGTCGCAACTGTATTAACGGTGTTAAGAAAAAGGAAACAAACTTGCAAGACGTTTCCGTCTTGCAAAGCAAGCCCATAGCGAAAATCGTCTTGCGAAGCAGCTCAAAAAACAAAAAACCCTTTCGTTTTGCGAGTTTTCCGTCTTGCGAGGCATTCGTCTTGCGAGGTACCACTGTATAATCTTCTGATGCCCAAGCATCTGCCAAAAAGATACAGGAAGTTCCCAACTGTCAAATTCCAATACTGCAATCTTAACAAAGCTAGTGAAACTGATGGGTACTAGTTCACAAAAGTTTGCTTGCATAGTTTTTGCTTAGGGAAAAGTCACATACAAAAAGGTGCCAGGCTGTTTCATTGTAGTTAGCCTTTACAACAGCCTTCTCAAACCGGATACCCTCCATATGTTTTTGATTACAACTCCCATCAGTACTAGCCAACATAGTCAATGGTCAGGGATGATGGGAATCACCTGGAAAGCACCAGGCTGGGGATGTTTTGCACTCAGTACTTCCAAAGACCTTTACATATCTTAGGCAAAATATACAGCAAGAAAGAGAAAGTGCACAACAATGGTCCAGTTCAGACATCATGACATCTACGCTTTGCTATTCCATGTACAAGCATTAGCGGACACTGGATTCGAAATGAATTGAAACACTAACTCCATATTCCATTCATATCCAAGTTCATGAATATCCAATTTACAACACTGCAATAAACACTTATAAACTACTATTATGGATTTAGCTTTCTGCAAAATCCAACTATTTTCTCCAACACTATAGGAGATGCTGAGGCCTTCAAAGCTGACAGTTCATAAAGAGACACCACTGATTTCTAAAAGCATCATCACTGATTTCTAAAAGCAATACAGGCAATGACTGATTAATGCACGTCTGAAAGACACATGCACAGCACCCAACCTGGAATTGACAGAAAAGATCACAAAACACATCACTAAAAGGGCATAATGAGGGGAACAGGAGTGGGGCATAATGAGGCATAACAGGGTAGGGTGTGTTCATATGCATCCTGTCAATTCATGTGGGGGCTGGGAATGGAATCCCCATATGAAATGGTCATAAACTCTTATGCAATATTTCCTCTCCTTCACAGTATTTTCATGTATTTTCTTAATGCTGATAGATGTTTACTGAGCTTTTAATAAATAGTTAAATTTCTTTATGATTTCACTGTTATGCTTAGCTATCAAGCTATTTCCATTTATGACAAATTTGCAGGTGCTGCTCTGTTTATTCACATCCAGCAAGCCCTTGATTCAAACAAAGCAAGGAAAACGTTAGAATTAAACTACAGAGGAAGGAAATTCATGTTTGTTTCCTATGTGCACAACAGGACACTTTTCCAGCTGCTTTTTGAGAACATCTCTCCTGTACATGAACTTCTGTGAATTACATTTATTCTAATAGTGTAAATACAGTAGCACAATTTTCTGTGTTCGGAGACAAAGCAAAACAGGCATTTATCTGGAAAAGAAATCAGTTTCCAGCAGTAACAACAACAACAACAATCAATGCAGGATAATATACCGTATTTTTCCGTGTATAACACACACACCCTGTATAAGACGACCCCTATTTTGGGGGGCTCAAATTTAAGAAAATGGAGGGAGATGGCCCAGAGTTGTTGAGAGTTTTGGGGGGAGGATTGCACAAAGTTATTGAGCTTTTTGGGGGGGCGGATAGCCCAGAGTTGTTGAGCTTTTTGGGGGGGATTGCCCAGGGATGTTAAGCTTTTTTGGGGGGATGCCAAAAATCACTAATCAGAATGAAAATGCTTACAATCACTCACATCGCAGAATCCAACAAGTGTGCCCGCTCACCAATCGCACACCCATTTGCCGCAGCAGCAGCCAATCCAAAACAACCCTTTCCACAGCAACCAATCACCCACCAAATCGCCGCTGACAAGCTCCTGCTCGCGGCTGCAACCAATCACCCGTCCCCCCATGCACTATCAGTGTATAAGACAACCCCCATTTTCAAACATTATTTTAAAGAAAACCTCATGTTATACACGGAGAAGTACGGTATATTGAAGCTTGATCAGTTGTTAACAGATCAACGGGGGAACTTAAAAGTAGTTATGTAACAAATAACACAATATCCATTTCAGGCAGAATAGTTTGCAACCAAGGTAACACCTAAGAATCTGCTTCCATGGAAGCTAATTGTATCACTTAATTGCAACACTTGCAAGTGCTACTCAAAAACAGCAATTCAGTTAATAATTAGATTTCAGTTTAATATGTATATTGAATCTCTTTCTCATATGCCTTAATGAAGGATGATGTACAGAGAGAAACATGCTTCTCCATACCTGCTTTAAAAAACGCAGAAAAAGGACTTTAAAAATATTTGCACAGCTATTTTCTTAGGTTATAAGCTGAAGGTAGTATCCAAAGTGTTGAGAACACCTATGTATCTTTAATAGTAATGCTGCTCATACATTGGTTTCACTGAAAATTCCCAGAATTCACACTATCACACCAGGTTCAATGCACACCACATCTTCTATTTTGAGATTAATATTCTATTAAAAGCAAAACCCAAAATCCCTAACTGCATAAGCACATGGCTGAGTATTATGCCTAAATTCATTAAATTTTGAATCCCAGGAACCAAAACCATCCATTATAAAATCCTTCTTAGCTGGTAAGCTCACAATTAACTACATTTCTATATGCCATTGCCAACCTCTTTAAGAAGGGACAAGGAAAGGTTGCACTTGGTTCAATGAAAATGTTTACTCTTCAGTTGATTTAACATAAATGCACATTTTTCACCAACTGGACCCCTAAATGGATATTTAAAAATCAAATTAAAGACTCTATTACTAGCTAGAGGTGTGGACGTCAGACAAGTATATGATAATAAGACCAGAGAGGCCCAAGTTCATATTCCTACTCCAAAATGTAGATCACTAGGTAACTTGGGCCAGTCCCTCTCTCACAGAGCAACTGAAATGGAGGAGGGAGAGAAAGAGAGAGAGATGGGAGAGTGGAAGAGAATAATGTACACTGCCTTTAGCATTTTCAAGGAAGGGTTGACTATAAAATGACACAAAATAAAGCAATAGAGTTTTGGCAACATGTGATTATTACAACACCTTTGATGGAAGTGCATACTAGGTTTAACTTCACCTTAGAGATGACACTCTGCTTTTCAGGGATGAATACATATCCCAGCAAAATGAAACCTAGTACCCAGATAAACAAATGGATCTTGTGAAGAGCCCTGACTGCTTAAATACTCACATTCTAACAATGGAAATATGTCTCATCACTAGGGCTGAGCAATATCCGGTTTTCAACATCGCAATATACTGATATATCATGATGTCTGGAATAAGGATGGAACTATGTAGAGATGAACGCCTTCAGTCTATTGATACAAGACCTAACCTCTTCTGCTTTCTTGCTTGTGGCACACTGCATTATGCAAATATGAAGGACCCTGCTACAGCATTGGAGACCAGATATGGTAACTTTCAAGTTCCTGGAATTTGTTGAACATATCTTAAAAAAAAATTAACTGGGTACAAGTACTTATAAAAGTTGAGTTGTATCCCATATTAGTCCTATCAAACATAGGTTGCATTGTACAGTTTATTGTTTTGACCATCATGATCATAGGATACACACACACAATACTGAGTATCAGTGATAACCAAAATATATTTTTACATTAAAATATACCAAAATATTAAATACTTGATTAACTTACTGATATATTGATTTCAACGGGTTTACTCTGAGTAAGTTAGTTGGGTAAAACCCATTAAGTTCCTTCTTTGTTTTTTTTCTAACATTGTGTTATTTTGGTTTTTTGTTTTTAAAAAAACTAAGCCAAAAGTGATCTGACACCTTAAAACAAAAGATTACATGTTGAGGTGGAGTTGGAGACTGAGAATGCCTAATGGTATAGCGTTTGTGAAGCTAATTGGGCATGAACCTAATTATCTCTTTGACAGATGTCCACTGGAAGTTTTAGGACAGAAATACAATAAATATTTTGTGGCCCACTGAATAATTTGAGGAAACTTGGTCATCAATCTGCAGCACCATGTAAATATTGTATTTTTAAAAATGGGAAGCAGTGGAGAAAGAAGAGAAGGCATATTTTTCTAGGCACCTTTCAAATGTGTGAAGTTAAAAGTGGAAATACATAGAAAAGTGACAATAAAGAGCAAAATAAAGCAGTGTCATCCTGCTGAAAACAGTGGCTTATGGTTCTTCAGATTCTTGTTAGGTCCTAACTTTTTTGAAGGGCTGTGCCACTAATACAATATTTGTGATTCTCCATAAAGGACTAAGCAGCTCTATTTATTTCAGAACTGCATCTATGGTAACAACAGAGCCTTGACAACAACTGCAGATCTCTCTCAAGCATTTTAAAGGAGGTGGGGAAAGGATAGCTATATATTAACATTTATTTTCAGTATTTGCTTATCTATCAGTATTTGCTTATCTGAGTGAACAGAGATGTGTGTGAATTACATTGCATGGCAATCAGACTATCCTTCCATAGCATTTCATGCAATGCCTGAGCTGCTATAATGTATTTTCCATACTTCTTTTCTTGTGTGTGGAACAGGGCTTCTGTGCATGGAATCCATTGTTGGGATTCAAAATAGGATGAGAATTGTCCAATGATAACCTCACAAACACTACCCAGCCGCATAGTTGGCGTATTACAACAGTATTACAAGGTGGATGGCAAACATGCATTCACATCTGCTGTCATAGGCCACTTACTGTGAGCATCTATCTTCAGACAGGAACCAAAGTGTTTTGGAATATTTATGGTAATCAATGCAAGTAACTGTTAATATCCATTTCAAAGTATGCATTTATCCAAAATGCAGAATGCATGTTCGTATTTAGATGCTATATGTAAGTACACTTCCATACACAGATTTCATCCCCAAGGATAATATTTTGACTGCATCACAGTTATCTCATATTAATTTAGTTTCTACTCAAACTAAGACTTTTGGTTGGCATTATCTGCTGCCCAGCCTTTTTTGATTGCAGTAGTTTTTGTTCTGGCTTTGATCAAACTTTCATTGCTCACAGATTAGTTGTGATCTGTCTTGAGTGCCTCAGAGCCCTTTAAAATAAATATGTAACGAGTATCCACTTATTATTATCCTTTCATAGCCCAATGTGTTTTCTCAGAAGTAAATCACCCCAAGCTAAATAGGACTTATTTCCTGTTAACTTACACAGATTCAGATTTACCAGCAAAAAGCCTCCATGAATGCAGACAAATTTCAAGCCTCTAAGAACAGCATATTTAATTACCTCATTGCTACTAAAATAAAATCACCATTAATGTAGGCTCCCCCACTGCATAAATCTCCACTTTGACTTGGAATGCAAACAATCCTTGCAAGCTAAATAAACGGTAAATACAGTAGGGAGCTAACAACAGAATCTTACACATGTTTACTCAGATATACATTGCACTGTACTCAGTGGAACTTACTTGCTGGAAAATGTGTTTAGAATTGCAACCAAAAACATGCATAGGATCAAGCTCTAAGACATGCCACAGCATGAACTGTGACAAGACACATATTAGGTCTGGAGTACACAGCTCAGAAAACTACAAGCAGCACAGAGGACAAAACTGTGGGCATCATGCCTAGATTTGGCACAAGACATCAGTTTCAGAACTTTTTTTATTTTTAATGCCGGCACTCAGGTTTGAAACATGTGCAGTAATAACATCTCTGTTAAAGTGGAGGCCATGTTTCCTCTCACCACTGAGAAATTTCAGCCTGGAGCCACACATCTAGGATTAGCATAAAAGATTTCTGAGCAAGATACTGGAACTTCCAGGCAGGCTGGGAGCTTCAACACCTTTTATTTGAAATATTAAGTGCACTGAGTGGAACATTTTATTCAACATGCAGAGAGAAGGTTGATGTTTTTAAAGTTACTTTGGAGCTATTGATTTTTTAAATATATCAATACAGTTTAAACATGAACTACATTATTAATTTCGTGGCATATTTCTAATATTAGAACATTACAGAAAATGCAGCGTGACTTGCTAAATATACCTATAAAAATGTACTTGTTTTATGAAATCACTGCTTAAAGATTTTTTAAAGTTGTGCAGAATGCAGCCTTTGTCTTTCTTATGATTTGTTTGGGTTTCACAATTTAATCAAACCTTACGGGGTAGCATAACTAGAGGCCCCTCTCTCACATTCCTACTGGCACTATGCCCAGAGTTAACCTAATTTTCAAAACACTTTGAGAAGTGGCTTGTCAGATGTCCAAACATTAATAACCTGAAAATTAATTCCACATTCATTTGGCAGGGAAGTGCATAAATACAAACACTTTAGATCAAGATTCATAGCATCTGAATATTGTTGGTGTGTTGCGATCTGCAATATTCAACTGTTTGAAGCACTTTTTAGTAGTTTATGTCTCTCACACTTGGAAAGGAAGGTATTTAGTCCAGCATACTCTGGGATAACAAAAGACTAAGCCAGTGCCTTAAGCAGTGATCTCAAGAGCAATTGTCCTGGAGGGAGCAAGCATGACATCAAGGTCAAAGTTTGAAGCAACCGCATGCTGAAACTAAATGGGTCTGGAAGACTGTTCTGGAAACCCATGTATGGCATTTTGACTTCCATCTTGAAAAAACTGTGGATAAAGGAAGGAAGGAAGGAAGGAAGGAAGGAAGGAAGGAAACAGAGAGATTGGAGGAGATAATATAGTGGTGGGTACTTTGTGAACAAAGGCCCAAGGAAACTGTTTTCTCTAGGAGACAGCTGGAGAAGAATGCTATGGTTATGGAGTGAAGTTTGTTTTTCTTTGTCCCTGCTAAACAAGGAAAATATTTTAACTTAAGTATTATTGATTTGTAGTATTAATTTGCACTATTAAGTACTATTAATTTTTTAACTGCCCTCCACCACAAGGTTGATGGGCAGGTTATAGCAATGTACAATGCTATTTGTTAAGGTGGAGCATGCCTCTATTAGAAATGTATGGGGGACAGGATGGTAGGGCTTTTGAGTGAAGCCTGAGCAGGTGAGGAAAAGAAGAAGTGGGATTAGAGCATTAAGAGCTATCCCTGCTTCTGGCCTTTCTTCCAACTCTGGAGAATTCAAGGAGTGGAGCTAACTGAGCCAACAGCTGCTGCTCTACAACATCACTTTGGCCACCATTCAAACAGGAACTTTATAAGGGAACCAACCTGGCAATTATGCCCAGTGCCAGACCTGAGAACCAGGGATTCTGTTACTGGACTGACTACTGAGTAACAGGCTGATTGATTTGTTATCAGAATTGGTGTTGAGGTCCTCAAGCCTATCAGTGTTGGACAATTTCAAGATCCCTTTTGTGACCTCCTGAGTTCATGGTGCCACCTTATGTCTGTCTCCATGTTTAACTGTCACAATGCATGTTGCAGATGATTCTCTGGATTACATGTTTTATTCCAATCAGTGTAATAGTACCCAGATGGTAGGGAATACTGCTTTGGTAATTGAGAATATCATAACTTTAGTCTGTGGAAAGAGTGATGGGTCACTGAAGATTTCCATCCCTTAAAGGTGATTGGTACAAGGAATTACCAAAATGTTACCAGTCAATCTCATTAGCTGTCAAAGCTCTAGCTGGCCTCTGGAACAGGGGGTTGACTCAGGCAGTTTATATGATAGCGCTGATGAGTCTTCTCCCATGTCCTTGAATCTATAACTCTTCCTGGTATTCCAGAAAATAGAGAACATAAAGCAGAAGGGACATTGGGACAAATATAAAGAAGCATGGGCTGGTATCCACTTGAAGCCCTTGTTTTCTGAATCAGTCTATCCAAAGAAACATTTTCAGATAGTAAGAGGCCTATTACAACTTGGCTTACATTCTGATCAAATTCAAGCTCCAGTGGAGTATTGTGACATACAGTACTTGGGAGGCTGTGTGTATGTGTGTGTGCTTGTAGAGAATGGGCAATCCTCACAACTTAGCTATGTAAGACATGTCCACAGTCTCAAATTATCAATTTTGCTTCAATGAGCTTCAGTTGTTGTTACCTGAGGATACAGAGTTCTTTAAAAAGCAAATCCAGCCATGTGTACACACTACTCTTGCCCATCCTAAGTGAGTCAGGAAAGGCTGGCCAGATTGGTCAGAATAGGCTGACCAGATTTATCTCTCTTCTGTGGAAAACTGTATTCTGCCCCTTTGAAGGCAACTATAAGACCTTTTTGGGAGGAGGGGACAGAATGACCCATATGGACCTCAATTACCTGCCAGTTTCTAATATGCTAGGAGATGTGAGGATTTTGAGACTTCTGAATATTACTGATTATATTGATCCACATTATTAGGCTTTAGGACTGAAACCATTTTGATTACCTTTGCCAAGAGATGCACAAGGAAGTATGATATATCTCCTGAACCTCCTTCTGGGTCACATTATGTGATTGGAAGCACTGCTTTGTGATTATTCTTCTCCTGCATCTTACGTTGGCCTCATCTCATTGGGTGCTATAAGATTCCAATTTGTCCCCTTTGTTTTGAGATATTTACATGAACTTGCTAGCATAAATTCGCTTGATGTTTAGCGCAAGAGGAAATCATATAACATGGTGAAAGCTATAAACAGGTGCCTGGGGTAAATGACAGGATTGGGTAAGGGTGAATAAACAGTAGCTTAGTCTTAAGATGGAAATATTCATCAATGACCTTATCTGGGAGCTGAGGGTTCCCCTAATTTGAATGGTTAGCAGTTTCAAGGAAAGAGCAAGTGTGCCGTTTGGGAATGTTTCTGGAACCTCAACAGGTCACAGTAAGGATAGCACTTGACCAGCTGAAGCTGGTACGTCAGCAGCAAGCACTCCTGAAAAATGGTGACCTAGCTACATGCCTGATAAACTTAAGTCTAGATTACTACAATATGTTCTATGTGGGGCAGCAGCTGCATCTGGAGACTGTTCAGAATCTTCAGTGGGTTCAAGATGCAACAGCCTCATTATCAGGAGTTAAAAGTTAAGAGCACTTAAAACATGTACCAAGAGATCTATAATGGCTCCCAAACACAATTCAAAGTTCTTTAAAGCTCAACCATAAAGCTCTAATGGCTTTGGCATTTTTAGAGAGCATCATTTCAGTATGAGCCCCATACCCATACACCAAGGGTCTCCATCTTTGTCATAGGCTAGATTGAGGATGACAAGGAACATGTCCTTTTCCTGCAGCAGCATTTTTTTTTCTGAAAGACTCACCCTAGGTCAACTAGATTTTCACCAGCCTTTTAAAAGAAAACTATTCTGTTTCAGGCCTTACTGATTAATGAGGAAACTTGAATCAAATCTACCAGTCAAGTTTTTATATTTTGTTCTTTTGGTTTTTTAATGCAATGATTATTAATAGTTTAAATTTATTCTGTTTCATTGTGTATGTTTTAGTGAATATGTTGTTCATTCCCCAAGGGCTCTGTGCAGCTATGCTGCAGGACCTAAAAGTTAAAATATAATATTTACTCAAATCTAATGCTCACTGTTTTTAGCCAAATTACGTTGCAAAAATTAAGGTGTGCATTAGATTCAATGGCACATTTACATTCACCAGCAAATACCTTTTTTGGTTTCAAGGTTCTGAAAATTGAGGTGCGCATTAGATTCAATAGCACATTAGACTCAAGGCAATACGGTAGTATTGCTGATAGACATGTTGGCCTATTAGAGGGGGCAGGAGGGAATCCAAAGGCATAATATTTTTATTAGGATCAGCAAATCTTTTCGGTCCTAGTAAAGATACTGTGTTACGGCTGCTACATAAAATATTTTATTATCATAATACAACAAAACCTTAACTGATTTTGCAACTGTGAGGCATATTATTAGAGGTTTTAGAAGAGTTTAAATTATATTGCACAACTAATATGCTATTTTGGGCTATCTCTTCGGTTTCTGAAAGCTATAGTGCTCCAACTGGTTGAGAGGAAGGAGAAAGGAAGAAGCACTTGCACAAGTGCTGAAAACCTGGCCTCACAGTACAAGCTAACTTTTTTTAGAGATGGAAGATTTAGAAAAGTGAAGTGCAAATATGTGAACAATGCAATCCTATACATCTCTACTCAAAAGTAAAAACCATTGAGTGGGATTTACTTCCAGGTTAAGGTGCATAGTAACCATTTAAGGCTGCAGTCTTAAAGTGCTTTCTATGTGTGATGCAGTTTGCTGCCTGAAAGTGCTAAAACAAAAAGCACCTACTTGTCAAGAAAGAGAAATAACGACAACAAAGTTATTAAATCAGCCGGACGGGTGGATGTACATCCTGTAAGCCCAATTTCCCACCATTTCCTTTGAAAATGGTAATGTTGATACATGTTTGATGTAGATACAATATTTGGACAGCTACCGAACTGATGAGAGGCTCTTCCCACAAAGCCTACTTAGCCAATATGACAAAATGAACGTATACTTTTAAATTATATTTTAATGCAAATAAACAGATGCTGCCTGTATTTAGACCACTCCACTGTAAACATAATGTAAAAACTGATTTTAAAGCCTAAAAACATATTATGTTTGTGGCAAACCTCTTACAAGTATTCTCTATTTTTTAAAAAACAACTTTTTAAGATCAAAGAATAACCTTTATGCAAATACTAAGCCCATTACTGGTCTCAGACCATCACTTCACATCTCTAATTCATTCTGAGTGGGTGGAAGAAGAGTTTAGTCCCTGGGGCCAACAAGAATCAAGCTCTAATTAATAAAAACTTATTTGACAGATCCACTTATATTTCATGACTAACAGTGCATGATGCAAGGACAAGATTTAACTGACTATCCAAAACTTAGTGTGATAAACTGAAAACAATGTTGATCGTTATTGAGTTGGTGGAATATCTGCCCCATAAGAATAGTAAATCACAATGCAGTTAGAATTACAAAGTGTTCATAGGATCTTTTGTTCATATTATCCTCTCAAAAAAATAAAATGATGGTATGAAATTTAAAACACACACACACATTTTTCTTTACATTCATTTAATACATTAGGACCTTGGATCTTATAAACACTTATTACAAAGCAAGTGATTTGAGTAGAACTTACTCCTAAGAATATTTTAAGTCACAGTATTAACTACAGCATCTTTATAGATTTTCTTTGTTTACAGACAAAAGGCAGTAAGGATCAATTCATTCATTTTGTCTTCAATGCGACTGAAAAAGTGACACAGGAACCACTCCCTACAGCAGGGATAGCTAACCTGTGGTCTTCCAGATGCTGCTGGACAACAACTCCCATCATCCCTGACCACTGGCCATGAGGAGGCCTCCTTGCCCTACAGAAGACTATTTGTGTCAAGTTGCTCTTTCACAGTGGTAGTAGTTTTAAATAAGCTGAAACGAAGTTGCAACACAAGCAACTACCCATGGAGAAACACCATCACACTTCACTCAATTTCAGCAGCCACTATTCTACAAATGTAACATATGCAGAGATTGAAAATTGATTAATTCCGTATTATTAATCTGGCCCTGTAATAATGTGTTTACTCTGATGCATAATCTGCAACATCCTACTGAATGCATGAGTTACTTAGGACTTCAACCAAAATTCAAACTGCAGGTGGGTCAAACACCGTGCATAAATATTGCTATTCTTGAAATTAGAGAAGTTTGTGTCCATTTTTTGCTACAGTGCATAATAATGTGTGACTTTCTTTGATGACTAGCATATCACAAATTGTTGTGAAACTCCCTTCAGTTTCACAACCGGTTTGTCATGTGGACGAGTGGGGGGTAAGGGGAACCTACTGTATGATTAAAAATACATTCAAAGCCCCATTGTGATAATGGAATCAGTTTCATAATTCTCTGGACATAAATGTGTTTTAATTCCAAAGGAGTAATATTTCATTTTCTAATTCTTCAGTTACTTCAAAAGATGTATTTTCAAGAATCTGAGTAATATGAAAGTACAAAACAGTAAAAAACTTTAACATGGATCTTTTAATATACTGATAAATACAAATTTGTTTTCACAAAATGAGTTAGGATTAGAATCCATGGTTGAGAAATTCAGTGAATAATTCCTAAATGAGCAGAATGGGATTTCTTAAAATGAGTAAAATATTTGCACAGGAAAAACTGTCAAGGAAGTATGAAACTATTATTAAATTTGAAAGCATAACTAGGAAATTATTGGAATGGATAGATTAGCTTGGATCTGAAAGACCTTGCCATGTGACTGAAATGCATAGGGGCATGCCAATCCCACCCCACCCCCAGCTATACCCTCCCCTTTTCCTCCACTGCCCAAAAGATTGCTCTGTAGTGTTTCCCCTTCGTTGGCAGAGTTTCCAGCAGACACAGGGATTGTAGATATGGAAGATGTGGGTTGATATACAACCACTCTCACTGTGTGAGTAGAAGACCCATTCCCTCACACAGGAATCTAAAGCCAATCATGTGAGATAGCAATTATTTCTGCCAAGTGAAAATTGGGAGAAATCTAGCAAAAAAAATGAGGAACTGTTACCCATGAACGAGTTTTAGATTCTACTGAAGAATATATAAGCAAACAATGAAAATAGTGTTGCCAACAGCTGTATACAAGATGAACTTGCTGTGGCTGAAGGAGCTTTGAGTACCCTGTAGAAAGCTGGTAAATTTCAGCTACAGTATGTTTTGAGAGGACTAATACATGCTGATATGTAAACTTACTTACCTCACCACTAACCACTTAAAATCGTGTCCCTTACAGTCTGTTTCAATACATTCAATGTGAATCTGGAAAATGAAAGATCACAAAAAAAGAATCTAAAATTTCCTCTTAACATTTATTTATATATACAAATAATCTTAGTTCCTGATTCAGGAAGCTGCCTTGTGTGACTGGAGCAGGTCCAGTTTTCCTGTTTCCACTAAATACATGGAGAAGATAAAACTAATTTGAAGGGACCCTGATTAACTTAACATAGTTCTCAAGTACAAGATTTGCACAATGTAACATTTATCACCCAGCTAAAGAATTAGAAAATGACATTCCATTAACTGTACGGAATAGTACTGTCGTCGTCGTCATCATCATCATCATCTTTATTACGGTCAAAGACCAGCATAGGTTAAAATAGGAACACAGTAATTTAGGAAATAAAATGGGTAAAATGAGTGACTCAAAGAAGGGGGGATGCATGAGGGAGACTTAAAATCAGCTAGAGAGTTAAGAGCAAGCAGTTGCAAAAGTAACTATAGAAGGGAGGGTGCAAGAGAGGGCACGGGTCTTGAGTTTAGGTCTGGTACATGACCCAAACCATTCTTTGGTGAATGTCCATCTTTGCAGTGCAAAATTTGGCAGCTGAGTATGTTACATCTGGGTTTGCATCTTGAAGTAGCAAGGAGGTATAGCATTGCTCTGTCTGTGCAGAGAATTGGTATAGAATTGGCAGGATGAACTTGACACATCTGCATAATATTGGCAGTGGAAGAAGACATATTCAATAGTTTCTAGCTGCCCTGAGACACAGGGGCATTTCTCCTCCCTGTAAGGTACCTTCCTAAAACGGCCTTCCTGGATAGCTGAGGGGAAGGCCTGACCTCGGGCCAAAGTGAAGGCCCTTTGCTGTTTTGGTATTTCTAGGTTGGTTATATATGGCATTTGGGAATTGAGGTATTTTTTGGTTTAGTATTATAGCTACTTAAGTTCTGAGCCTGCTATGCTGTTCCTATTTATAATTCAATCTAAAAGATATTAAAGTTCTCCATTATACAAACACTTATGCATCGAGCCTTTGCTATCAGAACCACAGCAAGAATTCATAAATTAAATTCACACACTTCTAATGAAAGGTTTAGAAGAGAAAACCAAACATTTTCTCTTCTTTTCATCACCAATTTATATGTCAATTAGAAATATTTCCCCAAATGGCAATTTCAGAAAACTCTACATAATGATGCTTACTTTTGCAGAGAAAATGAATAAGAACATGTACCATTTCTTTTTTTAAAAATGCAGAGAAGACTACTTCTCTCCCCCCTTCCCAGGAGCTGCTTTATGTCAAACATCTCCTTTAATATACAGAACGTATACTGGATGTAAACTTAAGTTTAAAAGCAGTTTAATACATAGAATTAAGATGGGGTCATCTGAGGATAATTGCTGGTTAGTTTCTAGTGACTGCTGTACTATTATTTAGTTTGTCTTAATCTTTGTCCAAATATACAGTGCACCAACTATTGTGTATAAAGAATTGCTCATCTTAAATTTTTATGTACTTTTAAGTCTCATATACGCAAATGACTGTTATAAGATCAGGAGAATACCACTCCTATGTTATAACTCTTGTTCACAATGTTTATGTAACCATACACTCTGTTATGTAAATATTACCTCACTGATTACTGCACATATAACTATTCCAGTCATTCAATGGCTGCACTGTAGTAAGAATGCAAAGGTTCCCATCTTATTTTACCATATTGACTCTAAGCTCTCTTTATCTTCTTTCTACCTTAGAGGCTCAGGTAGAGGAGAGAAGGGTGTATTCTATGCCTAATGAGCAAAGGTGCCTCCGGCAAGGTAGTACTGAGAAATTATACAGTACACTGGATGCCCAACAAACCAGGCAGATAGAACTGCCTCCTTGTGTGCAGGGGTTCCAAGATAAGAAGAATAAGGATGGCACATCCCATATCACTTATACACTTAAGGCCACATAGATCAGGATCAACTCCTAGCTTAAAAGGAAACTCCAATTCTCACTTTTGTTACAAAACAAAAATGATCACAATCATTACTAGAGCTCCTAGGAGACTGAGCACCCAAGTTTTAGTAATGTTTGCTCCTGGTGTTGGAGCATATTCCCAACATAAATTATACTTGCTTCTCCATTTTAGCCAAAATATATAGAATGGAAGAGGCACCAAACGAATCTCAATTAAAATACAAACATTTAAAAAGCATACCATGAAGCACTGAACTGTGTTACAGCAAAGCTTTTCAAAATAGCAACTGTATTCAAATAAGAGTTAGGAAATGTTTTGCTCTGAAAAAAAAAGCAATGGGAAGGGAATATATTTATCCTTTACATAAATAATAAAGAATATATCCACAATTGTTCACAATGATGCTGTAATATGACTGCTAAGAAAAACACATCCCTCGTGCATAAGTAGTTTCAGGATGGAATATATTTAATATTGTAAAACAAAAATACAAATTTTCATGATCAGCTGAATCTTGAAAATATTCAGAAATACTCAGAGTTAAGGGAGTTTCTTAAAGGCGAAATATTGAAGGCACAAATGCAAAAGTAGCCTTTTCAACTGTTTTGACTGTAGAGCAAGCACCTTCCAAGCATAATCACAGTATGTGATAAACCACATATGACATATCCCAGAAGGCAAACATTAATTACAAAAAAGTAAAAAAAGTTGTATCCCACAAAGGTATGTCTTGGCTCCACTGCAGTTCAACAACTCCTTAAATAATTTGAAAACCTGAGTGAGAAACACGCTCAGTCAGTTTGCAAATCATATGAGGATCCGCAAGCAGCATAAAGAAAAAAGGTTATCCTTACTTAGGGTGGTATTCAACTAAGCTTTACGAAGAGCAGACCCAGTGAAATTAATAAACTTAAAGTATGTAGGTAAGGTTTAAGGTTGTTACAAAATAGGCAAATAATAAGATTGCATTAACAAATATACTGTATGCAAGACACAATGAGGGTAATAGTCCTGATCAGTTGAAATAAGGCCTCAGCTACAGTCTGATATTTACTATGATAAAACCGACAAACATCAGTTGAGCCAACAAACCTAGTTTTGGACTTCAGGTATGTATGGGTGTGCTACATGATGAAAAAAAAGCCTACACACAGGTGGGGGTATCTATGATGTCAGGAGAAAGCTATGGTAGACCCTTTCCCCCTCCCATGTAGCTTTCCATATGGAAGGTGACAGATAAAGAGAAATTTTCTATAATTGGTGTCTTCACTACTTCAACACTTACAGGAAATTTTAAAAGATTAGTACCAGGAAAAGGAGAGGCTAATGGTTATGTAATTAAGTTCAACAAGTAGCAGCTTAAGATCTTCAGGCTCCCAGACCCAAAGGTAACCAAAAACGATTTTCACGTTGTGTACAAAAAGGCTAAGGTTACAGAAATTCAAAAGTGACAAATTTGCTCCACTTCCCAGTGGGGAGGAATTGTGGTGGACCGTGTGGCCACCCACTCCCCACCAGGGGCGGAGGACTCTGTCCCCCATTGCCTGGGGGATCCCGGCCATGTCAGAGCCCAGCCAGCCTATCCGCTGACAGGGATACCTCGAGTTAAGAACTTAATTTGTTCTGGAGGTCTGTTCTTGACCTGAAACTGTTCTTAACCTGAAGCACCACTTTAGCTAATGGGGCCTTCTGCTGCCGCTGCTGCACAATTTCTGTTCTCATCCTGAAGCAAAGTTCTTAACCCGAGGTAATATTTCTGGGTTAGCAGAGTCTGCAACCTGAAGTGTATGTAACCTGAAGCATACGTAACCCGAGGTACCATTGTACAGAAATCTGGGAATTGGGAAGTGAATGGGACATGAGTTGTTCTCACACTGGAAACTCAATGTTCAGTACAGTTTAAGGAACTACTGGATGAGATCCCATGGTCAGAAATACTCAAAGAGAAGGGGGTTTCTTAAAGGTGAAATATTGAAAGCACAAGTGCAGATAATTCCAACAAGAAAGGAAAGTGGGAGGCATCTGAAGAAACCATTATAGCTGCATTTACAGCTGAGCTGAGATGTAAGAAGGGCCTGTATAAGAAATGGAAGCAAGCTGAAATCATGAAGTAGCCAGCAGTGGCAGGGAGAAGGTCAGGCATAACGAGCTCAGGCTTGCATGAGAGGTTAAAAACAATAATAAAAGGTTTTTTTGGCTATGTTCAAAAGAAGAGGAAGAACAAGCAAGCAGTAGGTACTCTGTGTGGAGAAGATGTAAAAGTATAGAAGTGGTGCAGTGTCCAGATCAAGGAAAGTCCTAGTACTGCTCTATTCTGCTTTGGTCAGACCACACCTGGAGTACTGTTCCCAGCTCTGGATGCCACAATTTAAGAAGGATATTGACAAGCTGGAACTATGTGCAGAGGAGGGCAACCAAGGGTCTGGAAGCCAAACCTTATGAGGGAGTTAAGTATGTTCAGTCTTGAAAAGAGGAGACTGGTAGGAGATATGATAGCCATCTTCAAATATCTAAAGGGCTGTCACATGGAAGATTGAGCAAGCTCTTCTTCTGCTCCAGGGGGTAGGACCCAAACCAATGGCTTCAAGTTACAATAAAGGAGATTCTGACTAAACATTGGGAATAACTTTCTGACAGTAAGATCTGTTCGACAATGGAACAGACTCCCTCAGAAGGTGGTGGACTCTCTGTCATTGATACTTTAGTTGAGATTCCTGCATTGCAGGTTGTTAGTCTGGATGACTCTCAAGATCCGCTCCAGCTCTACAATTCTGTGAATTTATTATTCATTTTATTGCAGTGATTTTACAGTTATAGTAACCCTAACTGGTATAATAAAAGTTTCAGACAAAAAAGTAATAAAGCTAGTCCCTCCCACTGCAGCAATGTCCCTGTTATTTTATGGACTTTCCCTTAAAGGCTGTGCATCTCCCTCTTAATCAGTGAAATAGAATAAATCCCCCACCTCTCACAAATGAAAAAAGAAAAAGATCTTTTGATAACGTAAGTGAAAGTTACAAAGCTCAATTTAAGACAAGAGGGAAAAGCAATACTGTCAGCAGCAGGCCATCTCTACACCGCCACAATCTGTATTCCATCAGTGCTAAGATTGTGTCTTGAGGGATGCAGACATTTAGATTCGGCTCCCCACCTTTTCTTAGAATCATAGACTGGCAGAGTTGGAAGATACTCCCAAGGGTCATCTAGTCCAACCCCCTGCAATGTAGGAATCTTTTTGGCCAGCATGTGGCTTAGGCCCACAACCTCAAGATTAAGAGTATCACACTCTACCAACTGAGGTATCCACAGTCTCAGTGGTCAGTCATATCCCTGCTAATCTGAGTAGACATAGATACATACAGCTCTGGCTGTTAGCACCCACTGCTACACATGCAAACAGCTAGATCAGGGCCAAATCAGGTGAATAAAGTGGTAGAGCTACTTTCCTCAGTAAAAGAGCACAGGCAAATTGTTGGGGAAATTAAGAGAACAGAAACACAGGGCCCCAGAGAATTCAACAGAAAGCACATAGTTCCCTTCATACTGATTGCAGCGGTTTTCTTCCCCTTGCAACTCCATGTAAAATGGCAAAACTTCCACTGACACAAAATTGTTCATTTAAAATTATCAAACATTAGGGTTAATATTGTTACTGAAAAGCATAGCTACTTGTATATTTTCCATACACTAGATATAGACTTTTCTAAGCAATGTGAACTGAAATATTTCAGGATTCCCTAGTCCCAATGAAAAATTCTCATCTTTTGAAGGGACAGGCTCACAAGTCATTCACTAGACAAGTAATGCATATATTTGTCCTGTTGTATAAAAAGTACTTTTTGAATACTAAAAGTACACCATAAATTTATTTTACTTTACTTGTTACATTTTATCCTGTCCCATCTCTGATGTTTAGAGGCAATGTACACTGTGCTTGCTCTCTCTGTATGATCCTCACAACACCTTGCAAGTGCGTGGCTGGGGACTTGAACCCTGGTCATTCTAACTACTAAACCAGAAACAGCCAACTCAGTGGCCTCCACATGATGCTGGACTACAACTCCCACCATCCTTGCCATTGGCCATGCTAGCTGGAGCTGACAGGATTTGGAGTACAGTGGTACCTCAGGTTAAGTACTTAATTCATTCCGGAGGTCTGTTCTTAACCTGAAACTGTTCTTAACCTGAAGCACCACTTTAGTTAATGGGGCCTCCTGCAGCTGCTGCACCGCTGCTGCACAATTTCTGTTCTCATCCTGAAGCAAAGTTCTTAATCTGAGGTAATATTTCTGGGTTAGTGGAGTCTGTAACCTGAAGCGTATGTAACCTGAAGCATATGTAACCCAAGGTACCACTGTATATCTAACAAAATGTGGAAGGTTCCGTGTTGACTATCCCTGCACTACATTGTGCTGGAGGCAGTTTGCTTCTAAATAGTGTACTGTAATGTGCTTGAAACCACAGGAATTGAGAGTAGTGTTGCGCTCAGGTCCTGTTTACATGTTTCCCATTGGCATGTGGTTGGCCACTGCAAGAATAGGATACTGGACCAGAACAGGTAATTGGTCTATTATGATGATGATACTCTGCATGTGTGTGTTTTAAAACTCTGCTACCATTCCTGAAGGATGTAAGAACAGGAATACTAGAAGTTGCCTTATTCTGAGACAAACCACTGGCCCATCAAGCTCAGAAGTGTCTACCGTGACTGGCAATGATTCTCAGGCAAGAGACTTCCCCACCAAAAGGGAGCCAACTCCGGAGCGCCAAAGTCCCTTCACCTTCCCCAAACAAAATATTTGAGGGTGCTAGCACCCCCCAGTTGATGGGCAAACGTTGTGGTTGCACGCCATCTATTATGCAGGGCAGTGTTTACCTGTCCCGCCCCCCCCCAAAAAAATATTCAGGCTGGCAGCCCTGTTCCCAACCCGATCTGGAGATGCTGGCCAAAGAGGATGCAGTACTACTGTGTTACGACCCTTCCCCTTAAGTTTCCAGGTACAGCAGGTACCTAAAACCGCCGACGCCCATGATCAGTCCTGCTGACTTTGGGAAGGGCGCCATCCTACCTAGTGGTTCCACCTCTTCCCCTCCCCGCACCTTGTCATAGTACCAAAGAACCCGAAAATTAAGACCCTGCGGCGCGCGTGCTGGCACACACATACACACGTATGTAAGTCTAACCCGCGCCGACCCGACCCCGGCGGCAATTTTGCAGGCTCCAGAAATGCAGCCACTTCTGGGGAGGGTCCCCGCGGACTTCGCAGCCTCCTGGAAGCCCCGCCCCCTCTGGACCCCGAGGTCACAATCTGCAGGCGCTCGCGCAAACAACCCAGACCGCGGAACGGCTGTGTGTGTCGCGCGCGCGCGCGGTGGAGAAACGTCGCCCCCTTCTCCACCCCCCACCCCCGCCCAACCGCGACCCTTCGCCTCAAGCCTGCGCTGCCACCGCCGTCGCGGGGGGTGGGGGTGGTGAGAACGGAAAAGATGGGAAAGAGGGGGGAAATAATTTCTCTCAAATATATAGAGTTACACACATTACGCCCTCTCCTCCCCTTCGTCAGCTGAACCCCGCCGCGAACCCGAAGTCCGCCCCTCACTCACCCTCTCTGGACGCTACAGCCGCGGACATGTCCTCTCGCGAGCTTTGGCGGCGAGAGTTTACAAAAGTCGAGTGAGAGGAGGAGGTGGTGGGGGGGTGAGAGGGGAGAGCACGGTGCGCGAGAGAGCCGGTGGGGGGGGGTGCGTTGGTGGGCGTGGCGGGGAGACCCAGCGCGCTCGGCTGATTGGGCGTCGGTTCAGCGCAGAAGCGCCAAGCAGGCAAAGGTGTTTGCGGAGGGGAAGGCACGCGACGCTCCCTCGCGCTAAAACCGTTGGCTTTCCTCGGGGAGAGGGGGGTGGGGAGAGAGCTACCCTTGGCGCCACCTCTTCCATCCGGGTGTTTTCCCACCTTTTTTCACCCCCCCCCCACCCTTTCCCACCTCCTGCTTCTTTTGTAACTTTCTGAGGCGAGTTGGCACAAGTTGCGCGAAGTTGCCAGTAATGCCAGCCGGAGCCACCTCATACTTGGGAAGCTTCTTTAAAGCGTTTCCTTCCTTCCTCACGAAACAAAAATGCGTATAAACGAAATGTTTAGGGAGCGCGCGAGGAAAGGCTTGCGGCACCTTAAAAGGCACAAGCTGCAGCCCCTAACCCCGTTTACCTGGGAGAGAGCAGCATTGAATTTAAAAGGATGTACAATAAAGGGAGGAAATGTAACGAACAAACAAACAACGGTTCACAGCCATTACCTCATAACTTTCTCATAAGACTACACAGTGAATTCGATGTTAAAGGGGGGGACTTTTTATTTCATATTTGATGTTAAAGGGGGGGCTTTTTATTTCATATTTCTTAACTGGATTGTTATTTTAACTTCATAATAAAAGTTTTGAAAACTTAAAAAACTAACAGAATTTCTTTTTCACCAGACCTGGTTAGGATTGCGCTTTAAGAGATTTATTTGGCTGTGTAGCCAACAGTCCTACCAGGAGTAGACCCACTGAAATTAATGGGCTGTGTCCATTAATTTCAATGGGTCTCCTCTGAGTAGGACTGGCATTGGCTCTCTCCTGTTGCGGCAGATGCTCTGGTGGCCTCAGGACCTTGCTTCAGGGCAGAAAAATAGATGCCGCAAATCTTTCAAAAGTGCTACAAACCTGCACATGCTCAGGGTCACATACTGTAAATTAGTTGCCTCCTCTTTCCCCTTCCTGTTTTAATCCACAGTCAGTGCAGTTAAAGGTGAAATTTTCCTCCAGCCTTCATATTTTCATAAATCTATGCGGTTAGCACACTTTCAAGCAGCAAAATTTTCCTATTGTTAACCATCATCGAGACAGGAAATGCTGTGCCTAATGAATTCCTTCCTGTCACACAGATGTTACAAAGGTGTTTGAGACCTTGCCAGAAATCAGTGGCTGTCTTATCTGTGATACTTTGGTTTTAAGATACTTTGGTTTTAAGATACTTTGGTTTTAAGATACTTTTGGTTTTAATTGCTATCTGTGATAGCAATTGTACAAATCTAAGGGTTGTTTGATTGTTAATTTTTAAAAGCATGGTGGTCAAGGGTCTGCCATTATTTACTTACATTTATATCCTGTATTTCTTTTGTCATGCAATCCAACGGAGTGTGTTGTAAATGTTGGGCACTTTATTTTTAAAATCAAATAGCCATTTCACTTGGCTACAAATACATATATGAATTTGAGTTGGTTATTTGCTTAGCTCCAATACCCAGCCTATATCCTCCATTTCTCACCTTTCCTGTCACAAAAGTTGGATACCCCCACTCTTTGCAATATTCCAGGCAGTTCCAGGCACTCACACAGGGTCGATGTTCTCTTGGAAAATTTAACGCATGGCAGAAACTGTTGTAGCTTTAAGAAGTATTATTTATTCACATATTTCCACCTACAGTCGACATGGAGAGAGTCCAGATCTTACATGTTCATTTCAAGAGGAGTTTGTTCCCCACAGCAGTGCAGCACTGGAGTCAAAGGCATCTCTCCCAGCCAGTCCAAGATCAATCACTCCCTTTTTTCTCCCCCTTGTTCCCAGCACACCTTGCTAAAGACACTCTTTTCCTGTTTCTTCACACTCAGTTACTCTGGCAGTCTGCTCAGGCCCAAGATTGCTCTCAGGTGGGCCATCAACATCTTTTGTCATGTTAATGCCTCTATCCCAGGTGGAAAGCAAGCTTAGCCTGTATTTTGCCCACTCGCCTGCAATCTTCCCTTCAGTACTCCAAATAATCAAAATCCTACCATTTTTAAATTTCTATGGTTTAAGAACCCTCTATAACAGTATTTACTGCATTTTAAACACCTGCCCACTCCTCCACAGAGCTGGGGTTCTTCCCCTTTGATTATTATTTTTTTTTAGGTTGTTTAGGCTAAGAGATCGTGAACTTCTTTTGGTTACCAGCAATGAAACCCCACCCATGTTTGTTCAGAGGTAAATCCTATTGAGATGGATGCAATAATAGTGGATTTATTCTGCTTTAGGTTTTTCTACAGTGTTTCCCCAGTGCTACCACATTATTATTATCTGGAGGGACAGCAGCATAGCACAAGCAAGTCTAAAAATAAAATATGTGATACGGAATATGCAGTGATTGGAAATGAAACAGAGTCACCACCCCAAATGTTTACAAGCTCAAACAATATTGAAAGTGGGGTTGCGTGTTACTTCCCCAAAAGCATGATGAGCACAAATCACAATGAATACACAATAAAAAGGACGTCTGGAAGGGATCTTAGCTACTAGGATACAAAGCATTTTGTTACAGATCCCCACTTGTACATCTGTTTCAGACCAAAGAACCCCCAAAGTGGTGTGTTCCTGATGGAAAATGCAGTTGAATTTAGCATTAGTTATGCTGACAAACTATGTGCAAGAGCTTGAAGAAAATGTCCAGAGGAAAGCAGCCAGATTAGTTTAGCATTTCTGTAAACAAAAGTATTACCATTGAGTCTCCTTTAAGTCCTTAACAATTGTGTTTTTCCAAAAATAATCATAAGAAAATAACCTGACTTTATTGCAGAACTAAACGGGCTTCTCAAAAGAAAGTATGGAGCCAGTTTCCAGTTTCCAAAACCAAAATCAAGATAAAAGGTGTATTATTAGATCTCAGAAAAAGAAACCATACATATGGAATGGGGAAATGTTCCATGAGTGTTTTACCCTGGAGTATATCTAATTAGGCAATCCCATTTTCTAATCCTTGCCAAAGATGGTATAGCATCCTGGTCCTTTTGTTTCTTTTTATTCACAAATACTACCCAAAAAAAGTTGGGTGGGAGGAGATGCATACATTTAAAGCACATAAAGAAAAGCACTAGATAAAAGTGTGGCACTGATAATACTACTAATGGATATCCTGTGTTTCTGGTTGCTGGGCAGCCAACTTGAGAGTCCAGGAGGTTTTAAGTGCTCCTGATCCTGAATATATTATTTTCTATATAACTTCTCCCTGCACTGAAGAATTTTATAGGAGATTTTAAATGTAATCAGAAACATTGGAACCTGCACTCAGTTTCATAATGAGCTGGGCTAGATTGGAACCTCATCGTCACAGTGACCATGTAAACATACACTACCCTCAAATCCAGAGCTGCAATGGCCACTTTTTGAATCAATACAAGTTTGGTGGCTCTCTCAGGGTCCAATGGTGGGTAAGCAGGCAAGGTTGACTTCCCACCCTCATAATTTATATTGAAAGCTCCCTGGGGACAGAGAGATCTTTTTTATTTTTGTTTACAGAAGTCTGTTAAACTCTGTAAATGTGTGTTGATGGTGCTGAATAAGAATAATAAATGAGGAGCTGGATATTGCACCTCACAGTAGGAAGCATGGGTACATGGAAGCAAAGACATCATTTTGGACATTCTACAGAAGAGTGTGAATCCATCCAGATCAGGAGAGAGAGACTGGCTAGTTTAGCGCTGTCTTTGGGCATCCCAATGGGGCCAGAATCTACTCTCAATTTTTTTGATACAGGTTTTCTCTTCATGTCTGTGGCTGGGTGATCAACACTCTGAGCAGTCTTTCAAGTTCCATGATTTGTAAGCAGCAATGAGCTCAGTTGCAGCCACACTAGAACTGAAGTTGATGCAACAGGGACCAACTAGCAAGAACTTGAAAGGGTGTCTGCCTGCAGTCAAGTTCAAAAAGTTAATGAGCAAGTTCAGAACCTCCAGCCTGCTTCACAATTGGTCAAACCAGCTCAGAACCTCATTGTCATAGCAACCATGAAAAGATTACATGATCATAGTGACCATGGAAAGTTTTCCTGGGTTCTAGAGCTGCAATTACCACTTTTTGAATCAATATATTGTTACAAAAGCCCAGTGCCAGTCCTTCTCTCTGCCAAGCCATGGAAAGAGCACATGGGATCTCAGACGCTCACACAGGGTCTGTGTCCCTTTGGAGAACAGAAGACACAATGGAGGCTGCCATGCTTTAAGAAATAGGGTTTACTCATCTATTTACACCTTCAGTCTGCATGGAGAGAGTCCAAATCTTACAGCATGGCCCAAGCATTAATCAAAACCCTGGCAGTTGCTAATTTATAGGCTTTACTCCAAATCTCTAACAATATGTATGCTAGCTCTCACAGGGTCCATTGGTGGTTAATTAGGCAAGTGTCCTGAACCCCTAGCCTACCTGGAAGCAAGTCAGTATGTCAAGTCCCCAGACCAGGGTCAATCCACATGTCCAAACCGAAGCAGTCCAACAGAGATCTTGAAGCATCAAAGCCAAGATCTATCAACATGCTGCCTTTTTTTATACTTTGCATGCTGATTGCAGCATCTGGGCTTGATGAGGCATGTGATTCTCACCTGTTCCAAGCCTACTCCAGCTGAGGAATCACACACCTTCTCCCAGAGCTAGCAAGCCCCACCTGGCCAGCTAGGGAGCTGGGCTGTGGGCCATTGCCTGCCTTAGTCTCCTGGAGCACCACTCCTGCTGCTCCCTATGCCTTAGAGCCCGCTGTGTTCATGGGGACAGGGGCCCCTCTGGCTCTGGTGATGGGTCCTGTGGCTCTGGGTCCTGTGCACTGGCCCCCATCCCCTCGTCATCCTCTATCACCCTGTGAGTACTTCCTACTACACCAACGTCTCCTTCCCCATCCCCAGCTTGCCCCGGTGTGTCCCAGTCCCAGCTACACCTCTCACTAGGATCCTCTTTCTCCTTCCTGTTGTCCTGCCAGTTCATGACAGCAAGGTTGCCACCTGGAGTAGACAAGACATTGGGGACCAATATTAGTGGTCAGGGAAAGCCTGTGTCTCCTGTTTATTTAAAGTGTTTAATCATGTGCTTCAGCTGAAAACATTTCCCAGAGTAACTTGCAAATGTAACTGATCAGCAGTCACTGACCTCATTTAAAAGACACAGCATGGAAGGAAAAGAGGTTGGGATGGAGGAAGAAACAACAACAAAAGCAAACTTGTCACTGTTTCTAATTACTCCAGGAGTAACCCTCCAGATGTTGGACTATAGCCCCTGCATGGCCAATGGTCATGGTATGATGGGAGTTGTAGCCCAGAACATTTGGAGGGCACCACATTAGATATCTTAGAATAAATAGACATCAGACAGGGCTGGATATTTGCTTCAAACACAGCTTTAGAGATTCCACAAATAACAAGAGGGAGAGGCAACAAAGTATTGCTGTGTGGAATGCTGCTGTTTAGAATCCCATCCATTCCACCAACAACCACCACTCATTTTCTACACAAAATAGTCAGCATTCTGTGTCCACTGAGCAATCTTCATCATACTGTTTTTGGTGTACCTCCCACTCCTATTTTTTAATATTTCTGAAAGTCTTGGAGTTCCACCAACCCTACTGATACCTCCGCTCATGTGTATGTGTGTGGTACTCTTGGCTACACAAGGAGCGGCGCTCACAGCCTGAACATTGGAAATAGAAGGAATGATATCAAAAGAAAAATGTTCTCTGGTTATAGGGATGGGGGAGAAATTCTATTCAGTTCACATCTGAAGGCAAACTTGTCTAATTCTGCACTTCTAATTCTGAAAGGATATGCAAACAGAGACAAAACTGTCATTTGAAATTAGCTTATTAGAATTTTGCAACGCGGTTCTCCAGCCAAGTAATATGTATGAAAACGCACATGCTAGGGTAAAATGTGCATATAAAGGCACACATTAGCAACAATAACATACAAAAATGCATGTTAGGTTGAAATGCTTTGCAAAAAATGTGTATATTAGACAAAACCGCATATAAAAATGTATACAGTATATAGTAGGATACATTCACACAAAAAGGCTGAAGAATTTTAATGGGAACTTGAAAACAAAAATTGCAAACTGGTATGGAAACATGGGCATAACCAGAATTTTTGTTGGGGGGCAGGCCTTTTGTTGGGGGGGGGGAGAACCTCAGGTTGCTATTTATTTTAATTGATTTTTATTGATTATGAGGGACAGCTGCCCCCTCTTGGCTACACCCATGTATGGAAATGTAGGGATCTAAACGTAGGACTGGAAAAATGAGAAACTGAAGAAACCAAAATGCATGAGATTCTTCTATGCCAACTGATTAATGTTAGGAGGTGCTCCAAATAAATCTAAATCAATCAAAAAATACTTGTAAAAGAAAGTATAGAGAGTGATATCCAATGATGTGTGACTGGATTTCCCTTCTCTCTTCTATCCTCTGCAGCCCCCCAAATTGTTCTGCAGGGTCCCCACCCCTGCCTTTGCAGCAGATTTGGTCAACATGTGGGGGGCTGCAGGGAAGAGCAATCCCATGGAAGTAGCAGAAATCCATGCAGAACTGAGTATCACTCAGGTCACTGGAACATGATAATAATGGAAATACATTTTATAACAGCCAGGATACCAGGGGAAAAGAAGTTCAAATACTTTGAGGTTTAGTTTACTTTAAGTACAACTCTGGTGCCAAACTTTTTTTTTTAATGAACAGCTTTTATATCTTCTTTCTCAGCTGCATTGAAAGGCTTTGCATGGAGGCTTTAGCAAAACGAAGAGAACACTCAGTCCTAGCAACAAAATGAAAAACAGAACAAGCATCCTAAGAGAAAACTAAGCCCAGTTTACCCCTCGGATATACAGCTCTAACATTTTTTTAGCTGTCACTCCTCTAGTGGTGCTATAGTACTCCCCCCCCTTGTTTTTTTTTTTTTAGTGTGGCATCTTATCCAGCGTGAATTCAATCCAGTTTGCTGTCTAGATGAACTTGGACTGCAGTTGTTTTCATAGTGACCAATCAGGATGTTGGTAACTGGCCCAGTCCGGATTTCACTGTTAGACACGACAGGTTGACATTGTTCAGAAGAGATGAGTTATGAAGCTTTTATCACATCTTTTTAGCTTGCCATCTGCTATTAATAGCAAAGATGTTTTCCCTGTTCTAACTCCACAAAGATTATAAAGTAACCACTCACATGGGAGGCATTTTTCAATCTATTTAATATATGAACAGAAAGTGTTATTGGCACATTTTTTTGACCAGCTCAACATAGTTAGAAGGAGGAACACAAGCAATTGCAGCAACTGGCCATCAGCAGTCTCTGAATATAAAATAATCTCATCTAATGCACTGGACTATAGGCAGTCCTATAAGTATTTAAATTCAGAGTGGGGCTGCAAGTCTGCTTCTAGTTAGAGTAAGGCTAAGTTACACAGTCACTGCATCAGAGCTCCCAGTTGGACATACTTGCAAGTACATAGGAACACCAGAAGCAGTCTTCTACAAAGTCAGACCATTAGTCCATCTAACTTAATCTTGTCTACACTGACTGGCAGCAGCTCTCCAGGGTTTCAAGCAGGGAGTCTTTCCCAGCCCTATAGGGAGATGCTGAGAACTGCAACTGGGACCTTCTGTATTCAAAGCAGATACTCTACCACTGAGTGACGACCTTTCCCTAAAATAGTTGTGTAGTGGACAAGTCCAGTGTTAGCACAAGGCATGTTCGGGCAGGTGCTGGACACCTGCCATCCCCCTCACACATGAAGAGATATTGGCACTATGGGGCTGAGCAGCTTCTGACTGCCATCTTGAATTTGTCCCCAATACCCCAGAAATAGGGACGTCCTAAGTAAAAGCAGGACATTCCAGGATCAAATCAGAAACCAGGACGGCTTCTGTAAATCTGGGTCTGTCCCTGGAAAATTGGGGCCCTTGGAGGGTCTGCATTCTGACATGAGGAGAGGTGCAAAGAGCATATCTCTGGGGCAAACATGGCGGTAGCTGAGGTAGTATAAGTTTCCTCCACCCCACCTGATGGGGATAGCTGATGAAGAGGGCACTCACACACCATTGTGTGGTCCTCTTTTTCTGCTCTTTTAGGTGTGACAGCCATTTTATGTTATGTTACATATCCCACTATGGGCATTTTGCATTGTATTACATCCCCACGACAGCCATTTTGTGACTGGTACCCATTCTCAAAATTCCCAAAGGCCCCAACAGGCCCCCCAAGAGTGGTGACCCTTTACCCAGCTGAATGGCATTGTACTTCACAGGCCAGCCACATGCATAACTGCATTAATTTATTTATTTTTAAGTATTTGTACTCCTTTTCTTCCACAGGATTTGCTCTTGAGAAATGTCACTGGGGAAGCTGCCTTAAATCAACAACAGTTCTTACACACCAGCAGGCGTGACTTCTCTGCGCTGGTAATATGAGACTTTGCCTGTATCTATGAAAATGACGCCTGGAAACGTAAGCTAAGAACAACTCCTGCTTTATATATAGAAACTGTTTTATTTGCAGACCAGACCCAGAATAAATAGTGAGGTAATTTTTAAGAGGAACCCAGAGCTGTAGTCTGTTAATGTTAACCAAACAATGGAACACAGTTTTGCCTCTTGATTTCTGGAAGACATTCATTATCGGAAGACTAGTAGCCTCTTGTTGAAGGCAGTGCCTTTTGCATTTATAGTATGAGTCACAATACTTTCTCTTTGAGGTTCTTCCAGAACACTTTCTGCGTCCTGATCCTATGCAGTGGGAAGGAAGCCCCACTGAGTCCAACAGGGCTTACTCAAAAGAAAGTGTTCTTAAGCGGGACCTGCAAGAACATGTTGCAGCATGAGGTTCCTGTTCAGGAGTTTGAGAGAAGCCAACCATGTCCTTTTACAGGAAACTCCATTCCATTTCCCCTCCTCAATTAATTTTGAATCAAACGAACAAATGTACATAAGGGGGAGAAATAAAGAAACAAACAGAAAAAGAGCTCTTCTGGATCTCACCAAAGGTGAGGACAACTTGGGGAATGGGAAGACCTTGAGAATTTTTGTGGTATGTATTAAAAAGAGGAGGCCTATAGAATAATGCAAACCAAACCAAAAGCATAGCTGTCAACTTCTCCCTTTTATTGCGAGGAATCCTATTCGGAATAAGGGAATTTCCCTTAAAAAAAGGGGAAAGTTGACAGCTATGCAAAAGTAATGTTTGGAATCCTACAGCACACTGTGTGTGTGTGTCATTATTTAGACCATCTATTATGCAAGTTGAAGTGGATCATTCTTTTCCATTGAAAAGCTGATCTTGTGCTTAAACGTTCCTCTCTTCAGACCTGTGGATTTGCAGATGCAGGTCCCTACAGTGGGATGCTTCCTCCCCTCCTCTCCTTTTTTCCCCTTTGGCCTTTGGGATGTGCCAACTCCTATTATTAGGCTTTGTTGGCCCTGCCCATTTGTCATGGTTCTACACCAGCTGAAGCGGGAGAAAAGGGGAGGGCAATAAATAAGCAGCCCCCATTTGAACAGGACTAGTGTATCACTGCTTCCAAGTGCTGTCCTCCTGCCTTCATTCAGTGTACAGAGGGTAGGTACATCTTCAAGATGCTGTGTTGTTCCTAACTATTAAGGAGAAACAAGGACTGTGTTATGAGTTAGATTAATGGTCTCAGTTTTGTTTTTAGTGTGCTATTGCAATATTTAGCAAGGCTCTGTGGGCTGGTGGGAGCACGACACACACTCGGTGGGAGCTTTAAATAGAAGGGGACGACTAGGATTCTGAACAATCCTCCTACTAGAGAGTCAAATTTAACAGGGGCTAGCCTTGAGATCTTTGTATTACAAGGACCATGATCTGGTTAAAGCAGGGGTGGGGAAGCTGTGCTTCCCCAGCTGCTGTTAGACTGCATCTCTCTCATCCCTGAACAAGGTGGCTGGGGCTGATGGTCTGAGAGTCCAATAGCATGTCTGACTTTTGAGATCTTGGTGGAGGAATGAATCCCTAGGAGTTCTAGTTGATTCTGCATGCATTAGCGTACACACAGACAAATGGTTCTAAAGGGCAAGAAGTGTTCTCAGTGGTCAAACCCTAGTCATAGAAGTCTTTGATCTCATAAAGTTTGACGGAGCCCATCTCTTTATGTGCCTTACTGGATAGCAAATACTTTTTTTGTAGGGCGACAAGCTTTTGTTTTGTCTTTTGTATCTCCTGTTTGAGCTTTTTAAAAATGTAAGTTGCCCTGCATGGTATCATCTTAAGGCGGAAGGGCCGTTTCCCATTCTCTTAAATGCAGGAGAGCGTAAGATCAATTAAAAGTGTTGTAGCACATTAAAATCAAGACAAATTTATCATGGCACTTCATCAAGTGCACGAGGTGTTGCACACAGGCTCTAGGTGCTGTACCCCTGCTCACATTTCTCCCCAGCTCCACCAACCTCCACCTCCCAGTACCCCAAACCCCACCACTTGATTCCCTTAGACAAGGGATCATTTCCACCTTGCAGGCCAGCTTTGACAGGTGGGTTGGGCAACGCACCTGTGAATCACATGGCATCACTGTGATATTACACAATTATCAGGTGGATTGGCCTGCACACCTGTCAAGAGCCTCCTCTTGCCACAGCTGCTCATACCAACACCATTTCTGTCTCAGCAGTTGAGTGCAATGAAGATGCAAGTAGCAGGCAATGGCATCAGAGCAGGATGGTTGTGGGGGAGCTGCTCTGTCTCACCTATTACTCTGCAGCTTACCTGGCCCACTGGCCCACCTGCTTGTCTGCCCACCTCCATCTTGCAGAACAAGAGATTTGGCACTACTTTGCATAAAAGTCACGACCTTTTTCTACAGCAAAATGCTGTTTATTCCCAAGGAAATGGATTTACCGTCAAGGCAGTCGTGATGGTGCTATGATTTGGGGCGAGTTAAAATGCAAAACTGCACATGCTCCGGACATTTCCTCCTTTTATATGAAGACAGGACACAGATCATCCTTCTGTTCCTGACCATAGTTACTGAATATTAATGCAAGTATTAAAAAATAATAATCCTGTTAAACACAGGGAACTCGTCAAAAAACAATGAGTCTTGTAGTACCTTAAAAGAGCAACACATTTTATTGTGGTATAAGTTCTGAAAAGGAGAAATCTGCAAATATATACCATTTGGAGGGTACTCAAAATTGTAAGAAATTCAGGGTTATTACAACATAGAATTAAAAATCCACAGAAATATTCCGCTAGGAATAACATGTCCTCTAGCCCCAAGTGGATATCTTTCAACTCCCAAGTTTACATTTTTGTTTGATTTCAACTAAAGCCAAAATATTTCACAGATAATTTAAATGTTTTGACCAGGAGTGCATGTGTGCAGAGTAGGGATGGGGAGTCTGTTTCAATGGGTCCAAGAATTAAATGTTTAATGACTACCACACAGGCAATTTTTGCAGACTGGATTGTGGGCTAAAAATAAAGACAACACTCAAAGACGCGTGCTGCTCCTTGTATGTCCCTGCAGTCTTCCAAGAATGAAAGATGGAGAAGCCCCAACTCTTTAGTTCCTAATCAAAATACTAAAAGGCAGGCATGATCCTTACCCAACTTCATTTAGAGGAAGAATGGAAAGATCAGTCAATTCCTGTTCTATCAGTTTCTAATTTTACAATCTTAAATCCAGTTCTTCACATTTTTGCAACAATGTGTGATTTAAAAACAAAACAAAACAAAAAAAACAAAAAGCCCTCTTGAAAATCCATCAGCATCTTAGGGCAAATTTCTCCTAATGCATTTGTATGCCATTTTGACTAACATATACATTCCTTACAAGAATCTTCCCTAATATAATGCATTTTTGTATGTTATTTTCATGAATACATTCATCGTTATGCATACTGTCCCCTGATATGCAATGTTTTTGGTAAACTTTGCTTGATTGGAGAACTGCATCACAAATTTCAGATAAGTGTGAATTTTGAAGGATGGCTGTGTTTTGGTTCTCATCTTGTTTCAGGATGTGTGAATTAGGTAGCTTTGCCTTTCAGTGCAAAATGGATCAAATTTCTCTTCCATCCCTAGTTCAGATAGGCTTCATATAAAAATAGTATACCTGTCTGAACTTGCCCAGGCCTTAAAACTGGAAATTTCACATTTTGGTATTTGCAATTAAAATTGGAAACTACACATGACCTTAACTGCAGAGTTCTGCACTCCCTAGTTTTCCTCTGACACACACAAACTGCAAATGCAAGACACTTATTCTGGATGAGGATGGTGTGTGTGTGTGTGTGTGTGTGTGTGTGTATGTGTGTTAAGGTGGATATAAGCTATTGTCCCTCTTGCAATCCCTAATCAACTGAGGCTCTTTGTTCCTGCAATCTGTAATGCCAAAAATTCCCTTTCAAGCAAATTAAATGAGAATTGATTTTTTGTAACAGAAAAAAGCAAACCACAGACCACTGACCAATTGCATCTGGAACAGCTCCTATTTGTTGATTGCTAGCAACATCCTTCCAAAGGAATGCTAGACCAGGCAGACCTCGGTCTGATCTGCAAGGTGCTGGCTAGGTTCTTAACTACGACAGCAGACTTTGGATTGTTTAAACACCAATCAGTAATGCCATAATTGTTAAAGGATTCTGAGATTTGCTTTGTGAATACAAAAGCAGGAGCTGCCGCAAAACACTGCAGGGTGAGTGCTGCTGTTCAGGATTCCAGCCCCACCCACCTGTCAGCTAGCATTCACAGTCCCCCTATTGGGTTGTCTCCCCCCCCCCCCCCATTTGACCCCCTACATTACTTCTGCAAGCCTTGAGGCTCTTGCCAAGCCTGCTGATCCTATCCTCTTGTGCATGGGTGATGCAGTTTTGGCTACATAAACCACGGCACCTACAGCCTGAACACCAGAAACAGAGTGACTCATGAAACAGATGGAACAGGAATTCTTGTAAATAAGCAAACAAAGGCAAAGAAGTCAGCCCCCTCCTGTTCTAATCAGTTCCTTGAAGAGAGGAGTAGTTTCTGGAAATGAAACCTAATACCAGTAAGCTTGGAATGTACCCCACACGTTTATGCCTGCAAAAGACGATCAACTCAGACACACGCATTTTAATTCCAAAATATTCATTTATAAAGAGTGATACAGTGTGTCCCATGGTCCTCCAACCAAGAATTTCACCATCATACAAAATTGATTGCTAGCATTTTTTTACTTAGTTTTATTCATTAACCTCTAATTATAATTTTAAGACACTTCATTTAAAAGCTTCTAGGCTGATAAGAGCCTCTTAAAACTTCCCAAGGCATTGTACCATTTGGAACTAATCATCCCATTCAGAAAATGGATATGGCAAGGGGAGATCACAGGTGTGAAGTGTTTCACTTCACTGAAATGAAATCCTTGGGTGTGGAAACCTAGTGTGTCAAGCAGAAAGTTATCCTTCTCAATGTGCTAGCTTTCCACAGGTGGGCTGCTTTGACTATAGGACAGCATCCCATCATGTTAACATCTTTACCTGTATTCTGAAGTGGTCTAGTTCCCAGAGGATCACAGCAGATAGCTTTTCTGACTGGGCAGTTCAGCTCTAAGACATGACAGCAATTAGCCAAGGCACTCCAATTTATCACCTCTTGTTTTTCCCTTGAGAAACGGCCTCTGTAAAGGGCAAATGAATGAATTCATAAAGCTGCTTGGCATTGCCAGCATTGCCCAGAAGTTCGGCCAACTTGTCCTGAGAAAGGGTTACGAGTTCTGCAACGCTCTTAACATGATTCATTATGGCCTGGCAGTTTTTGGCATTCACACCGGGCATTTTGAGCAGGAAGTCTTGGGGACCCGGGTTGTATCTGTCCGATTCGGGGAGGCTTTCTGAATCTGCTGTGACAGCCATGGCTGTAGCTGCATCAGGCTGGGGACGCTTCCTTTTCAATTCCTCAAACAATTCAGCCGTCACGTACGGAGAGGGGCACCACAGGAATCGAAGCCGGGAGAAATGGAGAGTGAGGAGGGTGAGTTTGGATATAATGTCATTGCTCGAGATTTCTTGATGGAGGGATCCCCGGGGAGTGAGGGAGAAGGATTTGCTGGGGTCAAACTCTATGAGAAGGATGGGGCGCTTGTAATAGCGAGACATGGAGACACACTGCGTATAAAGTCTCCCGCTGTTCAGGGAGCCAATGAGATCGCTGATGCTCTTGCGCTCCACACAGATGTCGGGGGTGAGGATGTAGTCACCGACTTCCAAGGTTATGGGCTCAATGTCAATGCCGCGACGGTGGATCAAAGACGGAAGCTCGCTACGAAATTCGCGCATGTCCACAACAATGCTTTGCGGCACGCCCCTCTCTTCCTGGCCACCTAAACAAAACAAAAGGGATCAGGGAAGAGAGGACATACAGTGGTACCTCAGGTTACAGACACTTCAGGTTACATACTCCGCTAACCCAGAAATAGTACCTCAGGTTAAGAACTTTGCTTCAGGATGAGAACAGAAATTGTGCTCCGGCGGCGCAGCAGCAGCAGGAGGCCCCATTAGCTAAAGTGGTGCTTCAGGTTAAGAACAGTTTCAGGTTAAGAACGGACCTCCAGAACGAATTAAGTACTTAACCCGAGGTACCACTGTACTGGTCTTTCTGCTGACAAGCGAGACCCACTGGATCCTAGCTTCCTAGCTGCAGTTCTGTCTCTAAATGGTTTAACAACCTCTAAACGGTTTAACAAGGCAATCTAAAATATTCATATACAATATTGGCTTTCTATATGCTGTAACAGCCCCCCTCCCTTGGGACTTTTTGATGAAAGGCGACTAAGAAATACAATGTAATAATAATAGGAGTAGAGGCACCCTCTTGCCAGCCCACCCTTTGTTACTTCCCCCGAAGAATGCTTCAGACACAGCATCATTCCAGGGCATGGGGCGTGTGGTCACCATCCTCCACCTCCCAAGAATGAAATAATATGTCTGGAGCATTATGAAGTAAAGAAAACAGCAGCTGGTCTGTTCAGAGGAAAGCTCTGCCATGGTTTGTGACAGCAGCAAAATGAAGTTTTTTAGAAACTGAAGGAGGCTGCTACTGTTGGGGTAAGGCCCCCCCCATGGTAAATCCCACTCCCCCCAAAATAAGCAAAATGGTCTCCTTTCACTATTCAGAGCTGTGAAATTCAGAGGCCATTTGAATTTGCCCCTAAATGATCTGGCAGCCCACCATTTGACCACAATAGATCATCATTACACTGAAGATGTCCATGAAAATTCAGCTCAAAAGACCTGAAAGGTGTGTTTTAAAATAGTCCCATAGATATCAAGAACTTACCTGCTTTGCGCGTATCAGTGGAAGCAGTTGCTGGGGTTGCATCTCTTACTAGATCCAAGTTTGTTTCATCTCTTCCTTCCCTTTCTTCAGGGATCACCATGCTGGCCTTCTCACTGAAAAACAAGAATTATGATCAGAAATGTTTGAGGCATTTTTCTCAGAATGGATGTGTTAAAATTCTAAAACCTTCCTGCTGCCGAGCTGGAGCAAAAGCTACAGCAGTTTAGGGAATTTCCACAAACAGGACATCCCTTGATGTTATTTCCCCAGTGAAAGGGGTTCAGAGGCATGGAGATAGTCTACAGGCATCCTGACTAGCAGCCACTAAGCTATCTAAGTTGGTGGCCACCACCGTATATTGAGGGATCCTATTCCATAGTTTAACTGTGCTTCCACCAACCACGGCAAGACATTGGAGCCCTGGTTCCGGATCGCCAGAAAACATAATAAACACTTGTTCCCGTTTCTGACGTTACACCAGGCGGTGCGGGAAGGAAGGGCAGGATATAATATAAATTAGTAACAGCAATAACAACAAGACTAAAGGAGCAATCCTATACAGTGCAGAGAAGACAGAGCAGCAGATTCCCCACCAGATCTGCAGCCCTGTTAGTTCCTGCCAAACAGGAGGGAAGTGGCTGTGTGTGTGCGTGCAGCTTATTTTCCTATTCTGCTCTGCCAGCTCTCAGGCTGGCACAGCACAGGGACCCAGAGTGGAGCCCTCAACAGGAAACATGGCAGTTTTAAGTCCAGTGGCTCCAGCACTGGCCTTGGTCCAGCTCCAGAACATTCTGTTTTGGGGACTTATGCTACTGGCAGTAGCACATGCCCCAATGGCTGAACCCAGGGGAGCCTGGCAGAGGGAACCTCTGCTATATTCTATCCCCCAGCAGCAGCACCGACCAAGGGTTAGGATTGCTCTTTAAATAAATAACATAGAACAATATTAATAACATTTGAGGAGGTTGTTTCCGGGGTATGCTTTGCCTTTTTTATTTTGTATTTATCTGATTTTAAGTTTCATTTAGCCAGAAAACTGGAACAGGTTTGCTTCTTGCAAATCAATCTGTTAAAATTCTGCCTGAAAGACTTTGCTTCGTATCTTTACAAGTAAAATGTTTATTTTTAAAATGAGAACTGAATATTCAGGGAAAGAATCTTTAATAGCTTTGAGGGGGCTCAGCTAGGGATGTGATGGCCTGGAGAGAGAGAGAAAACAGGAAAAAACACTTTTTTTTCCTCCTGAGGATAACTCTTTTCTCCGCTGCCCCCTAAAAACCATGACTGGGAAACTTAAGGGATAGCCAAATATGCTGCTGGTCCTTAATACTGTGACTGTATCAGACTGCTTTTTGTCCAATTTACTACATATTTTGTGACTTCTTTGTCAGTTTGCTCTGGTTGGTAGAGAAATATCTGAGATCTCAGGCAAAGAAGAGTTTCTCCCCACTACTTTCTACCTGACCCATTTAGCTGGAGATGCCCCAAGCTGAACTTAGGACCTTCTGCCCGCAAAAAATGTGTTCTGCTGCTGGATGCACAGTCCCTTCCCAAGGACAATGAAGTGGGCACTAGTCCACATGAACTCCTGCAGCAGCCAACCTGTTAATCTTCAAGGTGTCACAAGGCTCTGCTGTTTGCTCTGGATACAAGGGAACATTTCTTTTCCCCCTTTGCAAATTTGACATTTTTATTATATAAGTCTATAACGATCTTTCACGGTATTCAGCTGCTTACATAAGTTTGCTACCTTGGTAACACTTGGAGTGGGTGGGGGAAGATGAAACAAGCCAGAGCTCAGAGCTGCATAGCAACAATAGGATAACCAATGTGCAGTCTCTGCCTTTCGAGCAGCTAGAAATATGCCAGCAGAAGGGGAAGATCTGGCAGAGAACCGGCTTCCACCAGAATTAGCTTTACAATTCTGCCAGCTTTAAAAGGGGGGAGATTTATCCTGCGGAAGCAAAATACATATTGTTTGACACTGCAGGGCTGGCATCTCTGGGCAGGTAGTGGGACCCCAGCACCTTGGCAGGGGGCGCCTGGCCCCTCCTTTAAAAGGCCAGCATTTTCCAAGGGCAGCATGCAAGATGCACCTTACCGAATGAGTTTTTCGAACGCTTCCTTTTCTTTCCGTAGTGCAGTAAGATAGCGTTGCTCTTCTGTCGAGCCTCCATAGATAAGGAAATAAACCCTGCAAGGCAAGACACAAAGACCTCTCCAAATCCAGAAGACAGTGGCCCAAAGTCTATCGATTCCAGCATCTAGTTCTCACAGTGGCTAACAAGATGCTGATGGGAAGCTTGGAAGTGGGATTTGAGAGCGACAGCTCTCTACCTCTATTCCCAGCTACTGCTATTCGGAGACATACGGCCAATGACCATAGAGGCAGAACCCTAGCAGTCATGTCTAGTAGTGCGCAATTCTAAGCAATCCCTTTTGGGAGGTTCTCCCTCACAGGGACATGGGAAGCTACCCTACATACTGTGTCAAGATGACTGGTCTACTTGGCTGAGTGTTGCCTACTGTGATGGCCTGGGATTCAGACTTGGAGGCTGAACCTGAGGAATCCCAGCCTGCACAGGAGTCCCCGCCTCCAGAACCAGCTGAACTGCGGCTTGAGCCTGAAGGGTCCTCACCTGTGCTGGATCCTAAGGTGCAGGCACCAGCCGAGTCTGCTCTGGCTCCTGAGGTGATGGAGGACCCATCGCCTGCAGGTGCTCCACTCTCAGCCCTGTCAGAGGAAGCTGAGGTTGCCTCTGGGTCCGGTAACCCTCCAGCCTCTCCTGAACTGCAGAGGCTCAGGGCAGAGAGGCGGAGGGAACTAAGTTCCTGCAGGAGGAGTGCTCGCCTCCAGGCCAGGAGAGGCGAGTCACCCGTGGACCGGGGCCGCCCTATGCCTCGGAGGAGATAAAAGCCAGCCAGCCCAGTCCCAGGTTGCGGGAGCAACACTGTTGGTAACCTGTTCCTGCCTGCACCCTGTCCTGCTCTTCTGCCAGAGTTCCTGACCTCACCCGACTCCCTGCCTTGGACCCAGCTTCAGCTTTGCCAGACAGTCCCTATACTGCACCCTCGACCTCGGACTGGACTCGGACCTTGCCGCACGGTTAACCCTCGGGACCAGCACACCTACTCTGACTAGCAGCCGCTCTCCAGGTTTTCAGAGAGGTTTTCAAACAGCCGCAGGCTGAACACGGGACATTCTGCATGCAGAGATGATGCTCTGCCCCTGAGCTGCGACCTTTTCCTCACCAAGTCTCAGCGTACCTCAGAGGCCTCCCAGGCCTGCTTGCCTTAAAAATTTCCAGCTGGCGAACAAACGTCAGCTCCGCGTCGTACAGCACGACATATCTCGGTGCCACCTCGTGCAAGACGCGAGTGAGAGCGTAAGGGTCCCCACAGCCGTTCAGCGGGTGGATCACAGTGAGTGGCTCCTTTAAGATCCCATAATAGGCATCCGAGGAGAGGTTCAGGTGAAGGTCTTCGGGCTTGGCGTCTCCAACGCTCTCTTGGCTGCTGCTTAATTCCTCACAGCCTTCTTCCTCTCCCAGGTTTTCCTGCTCCTCTTTGTTCAGCATTTGGGTCAAGGTCAGCTCTGGCTTCTTCGCCTTCTTCGGTTTGGAGGAATCCGTTCTGGCTTTCTTGGCCCGTGGTTCTCTGGCACCGTTGCCCCGGCCCTTGGCTGCCCTTCCGTCCTTCAGGCAGGCCACGGTGGCTTCCTTGTCCTTCCCAAAGGTTTTGTTATACAGCCTTGTTAAGAAAGCTTCTGCCCCAGCCATGATGTACTCCTTGAGCTGAGCACAAGTGCGGTCATCGCTTGCGCAGATAAGCACTCGCCCTGCAATTGAGAAACGGTTGCCGTAATGGGATGGCGCGTAGAACTGATCACCCATTCCCACCCACCCCCCAAAATGCAGGGGGTAGGGAAGGAAAGGTTGAGACCCACAATAAAATGGTGCAGTGCATCCTCACCCCCTGCCCAGGACTCTGGCACCCTGTAGTGTTCTGTTTGGGGCTCGGAAGCAGGGGAAGCTTCAGGAGAGGGAGACAGAGAACTGATACCCTCCCCTTCTTTCCCAACCTATTGTAAAACCTCCCCCTGCTATGTTACACAACCCCAAAACTGAGCTATCAAAGGTTTTTTGGCTAAACCTTAGGAAGAACTTCCTGATGGTAGCGCTCTTTAACAATGGGACACACGTCCACAGAGGATGGTAAGTTCTCTTTCACTAGAGGTTTCTAAGCCGAGGCTGGAAGGCCACCTCCTCAGCGATGCTGTGGCAGCAGATTTCCTGCACTGGCAGAGGGTTGGACCAGGTGACCTTTGAGTTCTAAGATTACAAATGCCTTTGCTCCAGGTCTCTTGGACCGCTTTAGGACCAACGCTGAATAGAACCATTAGTGCCTACTGAGAGTTGGCATCCGTCTGTCTCGAGATAAAATCGAGTGCGCCTCTGGGGGTGAAGTCAAACCACTGCATTAGCAGCACCCAAGTGACCTCTGGTTGAAATGGATGGATATGGCTAGCTTAGGCCTATTCATTTTGGGGGTGGGGGTGGGGGTCTAGTCTAAGGAAATGTTAGTCAGATACACACCGATGGATGTTAAGCAGTATCAATGTTGACGTTGTTGAACTAAATAATACACAAAACATCCTGCAGGTTCCAGAAGTCACTGAGATAAAGGTTCTTGTTGGGAACAGTCTTAGGGAAGAAGAAAAACTGCTTTGCAAGTATGATAGTAACAAGTACAGTATTATATTATTATTGCTGGTGAATAATAGCTCTAGCAAGAGCAGCAACAATAACTGCCTCTGCCCACCCCCATCCCGCTGTCCTGCCCCTCCCAGCTCACCTGGCCCACCCAGAGCTTCACTGTTTGCATTCTCCATTTCAATCTCCTTCAGGACTTCTCCAAGAGCCTCCCACTTTGGATTGCTTTCCAGGATCAACTCCCTTTTCTGGTCTGGAACACAAAGTCAGTGGATGAGTGGGGAATTAAGAATTTCTCATTACACCTTTCTCAGACGCTTTACGAATGCTGGGGAATCCGCCTGGCACTTATAGATAGATTGTGTCCCATTGAACAAACAAACGTCCAGGCTGAAAGCACAAGCTGAGCATGAATTAACTGAATGGGACCTAACTTGGTCTGGATCCGGCCCTGTATGATTTAGAGCTGCTTGTTGGCTTTCTGGCCTCTTACACTCAGGCTGCATATATACCTTACATTTAAAGCACATCCCCACCCCCTGCAAAGAATTCTGAGAACTGCAGCACCTCTAACAAACTACAGTTCCCAGGATTCTTCGCAGGTGTTATATGCTTTGAATGTGTGCACATAGCCTCAGATTCATAAATTCTGAATCAGTACAGCAGCCTCTTGTGGTGGCTGCAACTGTGACTGGTCAGTGAAGACCCACCAAGCTATTGTGTACTGAGTCAGACCATTGCTCCATCCAATATAAAAGAGATCCTTTTAACTGGAGACACCAGGTGATCAAGCCTTGCAAAGGCACCTCTGGCTTGCCACTCCATCACAAACCATGGTTTGCTAACTTAGACATCCTCTAAAGTTTAAACTCCTGTTATGCTTCTTTAACTATGGGTTCATGTGATGTCCAAATTAAGCCTAAATAAAATCCTCTCTGTTATCACCATGGATAAAGTAAATACATGTGTGTGTGTGTGTGTGTGTGTGTGTGTGTGTGTTTAGAGTTTGCTAATTGTCAACACAGAGTTCAACATCAGACTCCTATTCTCCCCTCTCTGATCCCTGTGCCATTTATACTGAAACATGAAATAAGCTTACAGTATTATTACAACGTTATCAAGGCAGGGACATGCCCTCTTGTACCCTGCAAAGTACACTGATGCCATCATCATAATAAAAGCACCCATTACTATTTAATAAATGAAAAGGTTTTGCTGTACCTTTTCCTTCTCCTCCGATATCTGCTTTTTCGGCAGCTTTTCTTTTTTTCTTTGCTTTGTCATCTGGGAGGCGATACACTCTGCCCCGAGCATTTAGAAACATTGACGTACTAGAATCGAGAAAAAGCCAACCTAGCAGATGGAGGGAGACAAATATATATCTGTGGCTGCAATTACAAAATGCCCACTAATTTCTTTAGCCCCCTTCTTTCCCCATCACTTCAAATTAGTTTTGCAGGGATAAAAACAACAACTTTGAAGAAAGAAGCATGCTTTTATTTCCATCTTTCAACCTAGCTAGCCTACCTCACAAGGGGTTATTTTTTTTTGGGGGGGGGACACAGGAAAACAGCCCAGCACACTGCCTTGGTGCATCTGAAGGCAGCCCTGTTTAGGGAAGCTTTTAATGTTTAATAGGTTATTGTATTTTAGTGTTCTGTTGGAAGCTGCCCAGAGTGGCTGGGGAAACCCAGCCAGATGGGCGGGGTATAAATAATAAATTTTAAAAAAAAATTAAAATGTGGTAACAAGCAATATAATATGGCCCTAAATACTTTAAAGTGGAGCAAAGAGCACAGCCTTGTTATACTGGGGTGAGTCTATGTATCTAGTCCTGCAATTTTGCCCTGATGTCCCAGATTTAATCTACCTAGTGTAACTAAACATGGAACACACACAGCCCCACTTCCTCTCTCAGTCCAGGAAGAAGCTTTCTCACTTGACACTGCTGATGATATGGCCAGCTCCAGGCACTATAATATTCTTATCGCTATCATCGTACCTTTCATCCAAGTTGCTCAAGCTTCTCATTATTCCTCCCCTCACCATTTTATCCTCATAACAACCCTGTGAGGTAGGTTAGGCTGGGAGACATAGAGTCCCTTGTCAGGCTTCATGGCTGAGTAGAGATCTGAACCCTTTTCAGAATCGGCAGCCTGAAAGGGGGTGGGTGGGTTGAAACCTTCACTCTGGCTAATAGTAGGGCTGGCCCCAGGATCATGTAAAACTGGCCCATACAGGGGGCACAAAGATCCCACACTTCTGACAAACGTCTCCAGCTGCTCAAAGCCCAGTCTCCATGTCCTGAGGTTCTTCCTCCTTCTGCAGCTATGTCCTTCTTAATTATCGACCAAAGAAGAAACAACAACTCAGGTTTTCTGTATGAACATTTGCAGATCTTTTTCAAGGAACAGAAGTTCAGTGGGAGGCTGAATATATTCACTGTCAGTAAATCCTACAGCCTTATGGCTGGCTGAAAACATTTGGGAACGTTCATGCACATGTGTGTTTTTTTAAATTAAAACTTCACTCTTTTTCTTTTTTTTAAATAGCCCAACTGATTCCTTTGTATAAAGGGGGCGGGGAAGAAAGTGCTCATACCTGAATTCTGACCAAAGGCTTTTTCTGAGGCTCTTAAGGACTCCAAAAGGTTAAGGAAAGTGACGCAGTCATACTGAGTCAGGTACTGTAGCAAAGTACGGAGAATCTTCAAATCTTGGACCAAAGTTTTGGTTTTTGATCCCAGCTGGTGCCAAAGAGGATCCAGATAGTGACGAATTGTCTAGAAATATAAAATTAGAAAGAACTGCTGACACAGTACTGTCATGATCTGAACGTGAACTTCGGAGGCCTTCCTAAACTTTTAGCAGCTTTAGAACCCAAATCCTGGATTGTGTCTTTTTAAAATAAAAAAGATAAGTTTCTAGTCCTCATGAACATAACTGAACAATCTGGCAATAATTCCTGCCTTCTGACCCTCAGCACCCACTCTCTCACTCTCATACATGGAGCCCATGGCAGGCAGCGACCATTTTAGGTTTATCTGATATGTGTGCGACCATGCATTGTGCCGAACCCAGAAAAGACCCAAAAATGTCACGAAAGGGAGTGGGGCAGGGTGTTTGCAGGCTTTCCCAAAGGTGTTTCAAATATACACAATTTCACTTAGACAGTGTGGTGCCTTGGAACATAACCGCTGCATAAATTTGGAGTTGCCTGAACTCTATTGCCTCTATATAGAATTCAATGTGTGTTAATAATAATAATAATATTTTTTAATATAACAGGTTACACAAAAATAGCAAAACAAACAAAACCCACCCCCAACAATGGAATAGTTCTATGTGCATTATTATAAATACGGAGAGGGTCCCATCAATTTATTGTCTGCCAATACATGAGCATACACAATAGTGCTTTCCACGGAAATAAGTGTGCATGCTGATTAAAATGCTCTATCACCTTAGTGCAACAAATCCACTTTAAAATAAAACAACAGACTTTTGCAGTTAGGAAAGTCACGAGGAAATGCACTGAAAAGTGTGGGATGAACGCACAGTTAAATGGGAAGATGTACTAACACCACACAAGCAAATCAGGATGAATGCTCGTTGTATAACTGTTCTACAAACAAATCAGAATGGCTGCTCAGTGAAGACCGGACATGGTCTAACCTCTGCGTAAGCTTTTGTGCAAGCAAATCAGGATGAATGCTAAACAAACATGTCTTGAGAGGCTCACCAGCTTGCCCACTTAAAGTCACAGCTGGTTCCACTAGAAATCTCCCCCTCCACTTTCAGGGTCAGTAGATCAAGGCTGTTCAGCACAGATATATGGATTTTTACAAAGAACAATTCCAACCATGTTATGATCCTGGCACACAATGCCCAAACAAAAGAACGTTTATTTCATTGTTAACAAGCTTACAATGAGCCAGCCAGAGTCTTGGAGAGCTAATAAAACACTCTTTTATGTAAAAACACAGTTAAACTATTAACAGATGTCTAAATCCCTTTATTAAAAAAAAAGATAGCAGACTTTCCTCCCCTAAACAAAGTGCAGCTGTTGGGAAGGGAGGACAGTCAATTGGAGAGCTCTGGCCTGCCTGAGCCTGTGACATGCAAGAGACTTTGCCAAAGAAAGGATCGCATCGCTTCATTGCAAAAAAACACAGCTCTGCAATCTGGAAAGAAGATCGGCAAGTTAATGAAGACAAGGGAACCTGCCATTAATGAATCTGCAATTGCCAAGCAACGTGCAGTGCTTTTGTAAGCTGGCCCACAGGCAAGAGAAATATTTCACTATTCTGCTCTCCTTGTGAACTAGCCAAGCCCTTCATCTGAGCCGGGATCCTGCTCCGGAATGCACTTAAATTTGCCAGAGCTGAGCTCTGGGGAGAGATATGAGCTCATAATCCAGATGAGACTACCCCAAACATGTGCAGATGTCAGGGCTGGGCTGGGGGCAAGCAGACTGAGTCGAGCCAGGAGCCAGGAGAAAGGCCAGTGGTTGGAACCTATGCGTAAGATAGGACCAGAAGGACAAATGAGGAAACAGGAGCGAAGAACAAGCCAGGCATCAAGGATAAGACAGGGTACACACAAGTCTTGTTTGAGCCAGGGACAGCTGGACAAGAAAGCCCTTCCTGCCTAACTGGGTGAAGTCAGTCCAAAAGGTTCTTCACCAAGAAGGCAGCCACCTGAAATTCAGTGGCTCATGGCAGAAAGCAGCCAGACATTAATTCCAGCAGTTCCTCAAGTCAGGTAAACCATAGCTGTTTGACTCCTTCACTGGAGTTATGGGTGGATGTTGGGGGCACTGTGGTTGCACTTTTCTGCACTGCAGACCCTGCCCTGAGCAAAAGGTTTGACAAGCCAACTTCCACAGTCCTTTCCAACTCTATGCTTCTGCAGCCAGCTGAGCAAACAGACACCTGGGATACAGGTAAATGGAATCCACTGTAGGGGTCCAATGAGACATAATCCCCCATCTCTTTACAAAGCTGAATACTGCTGCCCTGACTGAGTGATGCCCATGATCACTGAGCAGATTCAGAAGAGTGAGCCAAGTGGGAAGTGCAATGGAATCGGGATGCTGTCTAGCTATGCTCTGCTGCTTTCAATGGAATACCTTACAGCTGTGTATACATATTACGTGGGGTGGGAGGGAATTGTAAACTGTGATGTCCAAAGGAAAGGAAATGCAGAAAAGCATAGAGAGTGATGGTTAACAAATGTTAACAGCGGCATAAACCAGGAAAGGGGAAACCTGCTGCCCTCCAGATGTTTTTGGACGACAACTCCCATCATCAGGCAAATAAAACAAAAGAGATTCAGGACAGAAAAAAGAATGCATTGCTTTACGCAACACAGAGTTAAACTATGGAACTGGCGCCCACAGGAGGCTGTGAAGGCCACCAACTTGAATGGCTTTAAAAGAGGATTAGATATATTCATGGAAGAGAGGGCTATTGATGGCTTCTAGCCAGGATGGCTAGGCTAGAACCATTGAAGAAGAAGAGAAGAAGAGTTTGGATTTGATATTCCCCTTTATCACTACCCAAAGGAGTCTCAAAGCGGCTAACATTCTCCTTTCCCTTCCTCCCCCACAACAAACACTCTGTGAGGTGAGTGAGGCTGAGAGACTTCAGAGAAGTGTGGCTGGCCCAAGGTCACCTAGCAGCTGCATGTGGAGGAGCGGGGAAGCGAACCTGGTTCACCAGATTACGAGTCCACCGCTCTTAACCACTACACCACACTGGCTCTCTATTGGAGAGAGCAGTGCTTCACCAGCTGCTGAAACCACAGGAAGGGAGAGTGCTGTTGTGCTAAAATCCTGCTCTTTCTCACAGGCATCTGGTTGGCCACTGTGAGAACAGGATGCTGGACTAGATGGGCCGCTGCCCTGATCCTGCATACTCTCGGTTATCCCTGACCCTTGGCCACGTTGGCTGGAAATGAGGAGAGTCGGAGTCCAACAACACCTGGGAGGCTGCAGGTTGTCCAGTCCTTCTTAAAGCTGTGCTCATCATCACAGGGAACAATCACAGCCCTTTGAGGATGGCATAGCAGCCAAGGACCCCAATGCCGCTGACTGCATTGCCTGTGCCCATATAAAAAAACGCTAAAGGCTGATAAGAAAAGCCCAAGAACAAAAACGAACGACAGTTGAAAGAGCTACCTTGTCAAAAGCTTTCCCGATAGCATCTTCCAGCGACAGATCCTCTGCTTCCAGAGCCGGGTTGCACTGCTTTAGTTCTTTCAAACACGCGTTCAGGATGTCCAGAATGGAACTCTGGATGGCTCGCATGGCCGGGGTCATGCTGACGTGCATTTCAACCACTTCGGGCTTGTGCCGCTCTAGGAAGGAGTGCACTGCTACGTGGAACCTGGGAAGAGAAAGGCGGGCTGGTGTTAGGGAGAAGGATGTCAAGAGACCCACGCAAATCCCAAGCCTCTTCCCCCCACCTGGACAAGAAATGGCAAAAATAGATGTGAGCTCCCTGTCCACAATGCCTCACTCCTATGGTGCTCCTGATGGGGCCTTTTTGGTTTTTTTCTGGGCTTGTTTATGGGTTATTGCAGGGGTCAGCAAGGTTTATCTTGCCTGGGCCAGATCGGTCCCACAGAGATCCCTCCGTGGGCCGGATCGCGTGCGTGCGTGAGCGCGCCTGCCCATGATTTTCAGCATCTGCGCAGACACGATTTCTGGCACCACAGAAGTGAGTCCCCATGCTGCGCTGTGCCGGTTTAGCACAGCACGCAAGCGGGCGGTTCGGTTCATGAGCCGGTCATACAACCTCCACAGGCCACTTCTGGCCCATGGGCCTTAGGTTGCTGAACCCCGGGTTATCGGGACAGTTTTAATTACCGTATTTTTTGCTCTATAAGACTCACTTTTTCCCTCCTAAAAAGTAAGGGGAAATGTGTGTGTGTCTTATGGAGCGAATGCAGGCTTCGCAGCTATCCCAGAAGCCAGAACAGCAAGAGGGATTGCTGCTTTCACTGCGCAGCGATCCCTCCTGTTGTTCTGGCTTCTGAGATTCAGAATATTTTTTTTCTTGTTTTCCTCCTCCAAAAACTAGGTGCGTCTTGTGGTCTGGTGCGTCTTATAGAGCGAAAAATACAGTAAATGCCATGTTTTATCTATTCTTCCGTTTTGGCTTTCCCCCCATTTTGGAAGCCGCTTAGAGACTTTTTTTGTAGCAACTAATAAGTAAAATAAATGAATGATGCCCCTCAGAACAAGACAAGGGTTAGATAGTCGTAGAGAACCTTGGGAACACCTACTCTGCCACCACTGATGCGGCTGCAGAAGACTAAAGCAGAAGGATAAGGTAGCAGGAGTGGTCAGCGCATGGATTGGCAGCAGCTGGTCCACTTCACCTCGGGCGGCACAAAGTCTTGTGCCCGCCCTGTTTACTGCTCACCTTGCACGTCTAGGAGCACCTATCATTTTCCTTGGTCGCCAGCAGCAGGAAACCAAAGATATACTGCTCCTGATCCTGGAGGTTCTGTTTTTGCATAATTGCTGCTGATCAACATTATCTGCCCTGGCTGTGATCAATTCATCTGCCCAGTTACCAAGGAAGAATGGCCTTACCTTGGCCAGAGGTAAAGCTTCCTCACAAAGAGATTTCTCATCACTCTTTCCACGTGACAGAAGCCCGTACTGAAGGCCACGGCATTGTCTGTAAAAGCCTTAATGAAACCCTGCTTGTTCTTCTGGCGATAGAGTCGCAAGATAAAAGCTTCCTGGCAAGACTCAATGATTCTGTGGGCTTTGTACACCAAAATACCTGGCAGAACAACAAGACGAATAAACTCGGGTCATACATACAGGAGAAAAGCAAAGAAAACAACAATAAAGCACAGGACGTGATATTTTGCAGAGTAGGTCATGAGTTTCAAAGGTTCAACCAATTAAAAAGAGCATGACACCATCTAACTTTCCTTTGGCTTTTTTCCCACTGATGGGATTCAGCAGGGCTCAGATCTTTCCCGCCTTCAATGCCGCGCCAGTGAAAATGCTGCAACAATTTAAAATGTGTTAATTACCGGTAAGTAGGAAAAGGTAGTTTCTACTCAAAACAACAAACCAAATAAGAAAGATGGCAAGAACCCCCGACCTTAATTTATTTATAGGAGCGTTCTTGGAACACAGCAACGGTGCAATGGCATTTGCAGCCTGAACACTGGAAATAAAACCAACCATACAGGTAAAGTGGGAGCCTGCTACCTTGTTGCTTTAAACTATTTGTAAGAAATAATTGCATTTTGGTAACAAAAGGGCAACAAGCAAACAAGGCGACAATAAAATCCTCTGCAACGTGCTAGGACATGTGAAGACAGTGGATTGGAATCACATCTAAGAGTATGATTTGCACTGCATTTCCTTTTGGGATCCACCTTTAAACACTTGGTCATTTCCCTATATAAGGCAGTGGGGAACCCCCAGGCTTCTCTACCAGGCCCTAGGAATTCTTCTTAGGCCCCAACCTTCCTTGGCCCTCCTTAACACCCTGAATGCTTTTGCCTAGCTGGAACGTGTCCTTGAACTCTGATAACTGATAGGGCTGCGTGTGTGTGTGTAGAAGCTTGCCTATGGTACAAAGGTAAAATTTACTTTTCTGGCTGCACCCACTTTTGCCTCTGGCCCCGCCCAACTCTGGAACATGGCCTTCGGAAAGAAAAGTAACTCACAGAATGAAAATGTTTCCCCATCCATACTCTTATAGGGAAAATATTTTTTATTTTATTTTTAAATAGGGTAAGGGTGTCATACTAACTTATAGAGCTGAATACAGCTATTGACATCCTTTTCTGCGCCCTGAGCCACAGCAGATTTTAAAAATAGGTACAGCTTTATTAATACTGTAAGCTTTCTCCAATGGTAAGCCTACTCAGAGTGGACCCACTGGAATGAATAGACATGGTTAAGTCTCTTAATTTCAATGGATCTACTCTTAAGTAAAAGCAAGTTGGCAACAACCCTGTATGTTTATCCCCCCTGTCCTCCCCAAAGCTCCAAGTAACATAGTTGGTTCTCGACCTGACACCCATCCTGCAGATGAGGAAGCTTTTATAGCCTGAGATGGTCACATTCCCACATTCAGTGGAGGGCAAGGCCAGTGGCAAAAGAAGGTAGAGCAATACATATGAATTTGAATTTTACCTTTGTATCACTAGGCTAGTTTCTGCACACATTCGCACACCCCTTTCCAGCCAAAGAAGTAAGGTGTTATCAGAAGGACAAATTCCAGCCAGGCAGAAACACTGCAGGAGGAAACCAGGCAGGGACAGAGAGAGGTGTGACCCTCTGAGCAGAGACTCAAGGGCCAGGCAGAACGGCTTGGAGGGCCACATTCAGCCTTCATGCCTGAAGTTCCGTATCCCTGCTGTAGGTGGTTAGACTGAAGAGACAGACTGGTTCAAGGTGCCTGAGTGAGCTTCAAGGCTCAACTTGGAACCCCAGCTTCTCTACATCTTTCCCACTCTGTATCCCTTATACTACACTGGTTCTCAGCATATGGAAATTGAACACTAGGCAGGATAAACTCCAGAGACGCTTGCATGGCTTGGTCACAAATCTGCAGCTTGCTCAGCATAGGATCTAATCAAGGCTTTATGTCATACTGACCTCTAGTGAGAGAAAGTTTTTATGACACCGCATCTATTTAAAGCAGTCTTATTCCTCTTTAACAGTCAAGGCTTCCCCCCTGATGAATCCTGAGGACGGTAAATTCTCAGCACCCTTAATGAACTACAGTTCCCAAGACTGTCCATGAATGCTTTAATTGTATGGTGGGGGTATCAGCCCAGTCTTTGAGGTGTCACAAGACTCTCTATTGTAGAAGAGCAAGGTGCCATTTCAACAATGAGAAGCAATAAACTTTATATCTGCAGAATTGTGCATGAGTTAGCATGAGGAAGCCATGTTTCTCAGCCTAGACTTAGATTATGTTAACATTCTGAGCGGTGGGCGGGGAAGAGGGTTCGAATCCGCTTTCTCTCGTGGTAAGATCTTACCGGTGATAAGATCTGAAGGGATTCGGTCGGTCAGAAAATCCACCACCAGAATCCGGCTGGTGGCAAAAATGACACCCCCTTGGGTGTAAACTTCATAGCGGTTGCTGCTTGCGATTTCATTTGTGACGCGTCGAGGAAGATGAGCTACGTTATCGGTCCTCAGCTGGTCGATAAAAAACTCCTAAAACCAAAATAAGATTATTCACAACAAATCCAATGCAGAGTAAGGGGGGAGGGAGATACTTTGTGCGGCTGTAGAGTAAGAAGCAGTGCAAAAGCTATGATTAAATACAATATTAAATATTCAGTAATCAATGGGACCTGCCAACAAAACGTTACGGCGGAACGCTCCTGCTCTGAGTTTCAACCAGCAGTGCAGGCTGATCCATTAGGGCAGATGAGACATTGCCTGATAGCTGAATCACCAATATTTACTTCTGAGTAAACATGCTTTGAATCATGCTGAAAATACAAATCCCAATTCCATTGCTTTCTTAGTGTGTAAGAGCTAGTGAGCCCAGCAATAGGGTAGGCATAGCAGTCGGCTGAGCACCTAAGGTTTGCCCAGAGTCCAACACTCCATTAAATCATAATTCTGATGAAGCTTAAAGACTTGACCTGCTGCTTTTAAAAACTGACTTTTAAAAAAGTTGCTGTTACTTTACTTTATTTTTGTTATGTTTTGCTTTTCTGCACTTTTAGTCTGATCCTGGCATTTAAACTGTAATTAACACTGTTAGAAATAGGAATAATGCATGACATTGTATAAAAAGTTAATTTCATTGTTTTATAGTATTATATGAGCAAGATACCACCTGTGCTCTTTGCTCATGGTCCTCCCAACCTAATGTCAGGTCAGATTGACACAGACCTACAGTGGGGCCTTTTCAGTAGTGCCCCCCTCTGGGCATCTGCATTTAGATCAAGTGTGGGGAACCCCTTCCCCTTCCAGATGTTGCTGTACTGCAATTCCCATCATCTGTGGTCACTGGCCATGCTGGAGCTGATGTAGTTCATCAACATCTGGAGAGTCATCTGAATCAGATATTGATTGAATACTGCTTGGTTTCAATACACCTTTGGTTTTCTGAGGTTCTTCTGTCATTTCATACAAGTTTTGGTTTTATCTCCCACTGTTTCTTATTTGTTCAGTTTCTGACACCTGTGCTTTATTTATATTTTCACTGCCTTATAGAACAAACAGCCCTGTGAATAAGGGAAGCAGCATCTAGTTAGCAAGGCAAAATACCACCACCATCACCTCTTTAAATAGACCACATTATTTTTTAAAAAAGAAACGCTATTTTAAAAACCCATTATTCATATTGCTTTTACATAACCTGCCATTGGGGACCTTGTCAGCTGAAAAGTGGGAAGGAAATGCTTAAAATAAACAATTATTATTTCTCATGCATATAGCACAGTCAGCATGCCTGGTGTTTTACAGAGCTTAATGAACCTTTGTCCCTCCAGATGTTGCTGAACTAAAATGTCCATCCACTGACCATGTTCTTGAGGGCTGAAGGGAGTTGTAATTCAGCAACATCTGGAGACCCAAAGGTTCCTCACACTTGGTTTAAGAGAACATGTCTCTGCTCCAAGGAGATAGAATCTAAAATTAAACACAGGGTGGAGGACTGAGGGATGGGATGAGCAGTGGAGGCAGGTATAAACAGAGAAAAATCAAGCTGTTGTTTCACTTGCACTGCCCTGGCTCCCACAGGATGAATAAATTCATTGAATCCTAAAATAGTTGGAAAGAACCACAAGGATCATCTAGTCCAGCCCCCTGCAATGCAGGAAACTTTTGCCTAATGTGGGGCTCAAACCCATGACCCTGAGATCAAGAGCCTCACGTTCTACGAACTGATCTACTTTCGTTCTGATTTTGGTTTCTAGTAGAAACTTTAATGAGGGATGCGGGTGGTGCTGTGGGTTAAACCACAGAGCCTAGGACTTGCTGATCAGAAGGTCGGCGGTTCAAATCCCCACGACGGGGTGAGCTCCCGGTGCTCAGTCCCTGCTCCTGCCAACCTAGCAGTTCGAAAGCACGTCAAAGTGCAAGTAGATAAATAGGGACCGCTCCGGCGGGAAGGTAAACGGCGTTTCCGTGCGCTGCTCTGGTTCGCCAGAAGCGGCTTAGTCATGCTGGCCACATGACCCAGAAGCTGTACGCCGGCTCCCTCGGCCAATAAAGCAAGATGAGCGCCGCAACCCCAGAGTCAGCCATGACTGGACCTAATGGTCAGGGGTCCCTTCACCTTTAGAAACTTTAATGCTCAAATCACTAGGGTACTAAGCAAGGGCCAAAGGCACAGCAGGTGCAAGGCATGGCAAAGCAAGCTAAAACACTGGTCCCCGGACTCCTGTGATAAAGGAGTGGAGCAGGCATGGCTTAGTGCAGAGTGTGTGGCATCTTTTGACTGGGCAGGTAAACGGGAACTGCTTCTGGTGGATTGGGCCTGAGCTGATGCAGGCACTGGCATCTCTGTGATCTAGGTGACAAGAGGAGGAGACAGCACCTGTGCAAAACTAAATTTGGCACCTGGCACCTTCTCTGGAGGTAGAGGCTTGCCAGCAGGAATTAAAGGAAGAGAAGGCTCTGGCAGGGCGAGAGGCCAGACTGGTTTAGACTGAATGACAGAATGCTAGGTCCCTCCCCAGGATCAGCCTCCTCAACTGCTGCATCCCCATGGGCAACTCTGATGTCTCAGGAGGCCTGAGGCCCATCCCAACCCAACCCACTGTGTTCCTCCCCAAACACTGGCCTCCAGTCCTTCAAGCTCCTTTCACTCCTTATCTTGACACAACCACCAAGATGACTCCACAGGACTCATGACATGCGTGTATTCAAGCTTAGTTACAGTCTGAGACACAGGCAACTTTCCCCAGTTCACAGCATAAAACCACAAAGCAAAAAACACAAAATACGTAATAGAAACAAGAACAAAAAAACCGCTCACAAACCAGTAACTCCCTCCCTGGGCAGGTGTACTAGGAATAGGCCCTTTTCGGTGCTGGCCCCATTATCATCCTCCATGAAGTTCACAGATCTCTTGCTCTAGTGCAGTGTCTCCCAACCTTGGGTCTCCAGCTTTGGGGCTACAACTCCCATCATCTGTAGCTGGCAAGACCAGTAATAATGATGATGACGATGATGATAATAGTTTTATTATTTATACCCCGCTCATCTGGCTCGGTTTCCCCAGCCACTCTGGGCAGCTTCCAACCAAATATTAAAAATACATGAAAACATCAGTCATTAAAAACTTCCCCAAACAGGGCTGCCTTCAGATGTCTTCTAAACGTCAGATAGTTGTTCATTTCTTTGACATCTGATGTGGTTGGGGATTATGGGAAATGTAGTCCGAAAACAGCAAGCTTGGGAAACACCGCATATAGTGCCTTTTAATGGAACTTTCAAGAAGTCTTTCTTTCGACCGGTGCTTTTGCAGCTCATTTGGGAGGGGTGCAATTCTCCATTTCCCAATGTTTGTTTGCGTGCCTGGGCTTGTCTTTTTTTTGGGGGGGGGTGTTTTTTGCACGTTGCCTTGTGAGGACCCCTGCCCTGAGAAGCGGAGCAGCCCCTCTGAATAGCAGAGACTGAGGGAAGCTCCTCCCGGGCCCCGCGGCGCCTCTGCCTACCTCCTCTGCCGGGCTGGTGTTCAGCACCAGCACCAGCCTGGCCGGCTCGCAGTAAAGGCGGAGGAAGCGCAGGAGGAGGCGGTCGATGCCCAGCCCGCGGGCGCACACCACCAGCCCGTCGTCGTGGAAGAGGTCCAGGAAGATCTGGTTCTCGTGCTCCAGCGGCACCGCAGCCGGAACAGCCGCCGAAGAAACCGCCATGACAAGTCGCTGTCAAAGAGCCGCGGCTCCCACTGCACATGCGCAAACCGGGAAGCGAACTTTACTACTGCGGGAATGAAGCCTCAGGCTTTCAATGCCGTAGAGATAAAAACTGGCAGAGTGACACGCGCACGCAGAATCTTAAACTCCCCATGGAAACGGAAAGCCTCCGTTGTTCGCGGGTATTGGCGCGCGCCTCCCGCCTCCCCACCCACCCGCGGCCTTGCTGTGAAAGCGTCGCCTTCCCACGTGTTGTTTTAAGTCGGGAAGGAACAGTGGGGAAGCTGTTCGATGTTTAGGCCGGAAGTGTGCGACTCTACTTTTTTAGTTCTCTATAGATAAGGGGAAGTGACGCGAGGAGGGGGGAGGGGAAGAGAAACGCAGCATAGAAATAGGAAAAGTGTAGAGTGACAATGTGTGGTTGGGACTCGCAAGTCCCATCCGCTCCAGTCAGGGTGGCCCGATGGTCAGCGATGATGGGACTTGTAGTCAAACAACGTGGGGCGGGCGGTGGGCTCTCCGTGCCTGACTTAAAAGCAATAGCCTCCCTCGGTTGCAAATAAAGGAGGGGCGGGCGGGCCGTGGCTGAGACACAGCGACTTCAGCGGCACAGCGATGTCGCCCACGATTCACATTGCAGGCTCGAAGTGGGGTTAATGCTGGTTCAGGTTCACCGGGAAAAATGTTGCTGTTGCGGCTCGTTTGTTTTCAAGACGTTGCTTCAGCAAAGGTATCGGAGTAATGAAATGGCACAGGAAAACCTGTCTGCTCCACTGACTTACATGCAGATGCACAGAACTTTTACACGTCGTTTGGAGACTTGCGAAACCGAAACGCCGCCAGTAAAAAGACCAGCGTCAGAACACAATCCTCTCTACGACTGCTCAGATGCCCAAAGAGATTTCCCTCCAGGTAAGTGTGCTCAGGATCGGAGCCTTAGAAAGGAGCGGAATCTCCCATCTCTTCCGCTGCTGGTGCTGCTACTTCCCCTTGAGCAGACTCCCCCTCTCGTCATCAGCGTGCGCGCTCCCGATCCACGCTGCCGGTCGGCGCGCGCGTCCTCCCCAGTTCCCTTCGCTCTATGGGTCTTTTTTGCTGCCGCTGCTAACGCCATGATCTTCCTGCTGGCCCTGTTTGCCAGCATCTTCCAAACAGGTGAGCGTTGCTGAGATCTGGGGGTGCCTGACCAGCCCTTCCCTCTCTTTGTAGCTGGGTCATGCTGAATTGCATATCTCTTTCTTTTTCCATCGGGAAACAACGCCCTGTGCCTGCCTTCTACCCCGCCCGCCCCCAACTGGCTGAGTCAACTTTCGCCAACCTGGTGCCTTCCAGATAAAAATACACAAACATAAAAATAGCCCTATTGGATCAGACCAAACGGGGCCCATCTCCTGTTCCCACAGTGGCCAACTAGATGCCTGTGGAGAGTGCTTTTTCTGGGGGCATAAGGTAAAGGGACCCCTGACCATTAGGTCCAGTCGCGGCTGACTCTGGGGTTGCGGCGCTCATCTCGCTTTATTGGCCGAGGGAGCCATCGTTTGTCCGCAGACAGCTTCCGAATCATGTGGCCAGCATGACTAAGCCGCTTCTGGCGAACCAGAGCAGTGCACGGAAACACCGTTTTACCTGCTAGGTTGGCAGAAGCTGGGACCGAACAACGGGAGCTCACCCCGTCGCGGGGATTCGAACCGCCAACCTTCTGATCAGCAAGTCCTAGGCTCTGTGGTTTAACCCACAGCGCCAACACCAGCCGCTCTGGGCGGCTCCCAACAGAATATAAAAAACACAATAAAACCTCTTTTTTGTTGTTAAAAAGTGTGGCACTTACTGTAGGAACTTAATGGTGAGTACCAGCACCTATTTTTCTAGAGGAAAAAAAAGCACTGCCTGTGGGAAAACTGCAAGCAGGACCTGAGTGCAATAGTATTCACTTGTGATTTCCAGAAATCCTGCCCCTCCTCAGCTGCACAACATGTATTGCATGCCCCCCTCAATATATATACATTAAATCTCTCTTTCCCCCTTATTTCCCAGCATTCACCGGTGTAAATGAACGCACCTTCCTGGCCATTAAGCCAGATGGGGTACAACGGCATCTGGTTGGAGAGATCATCCGACGCTTCGAGAAGAAGGGCTTCAAACTGGTGGCCATGAAGCTTATGCAGGTCAGGATACTTGGCTGAGTACCTAAGCTCTTTGTCGAGAGATGGATGGGGAACCTTTATGACCCAGTTGACCACATCTTCATCTTCCTGCCATCTCCACCTCCATTCTGTGGGCTAACGTAGGGTTACCCACTTGTCAATCATTGGACACCAGGTGATTGACAAGTGGGTTGTCCCATCCATCTGTCAAAGGTGGCTCATGGTGGGGGAGAGACAACAACCAAGAGGGATTGAATTCCCTGTGTACCAGGCGTCCAGTCCTGCTTTCTATAGGCATTGGGATGGAAGCAGCTGATTCAGCCACAACTCTACCTGCCACACACCTTGCTTCACATAGGATGCCAAGTGTAGAGGAAATGACTATGTTTTGGGGGAAATTGGCTTATAGGCCAAATGAGGGGTGCCTGGTGGGCCAAATTTGGCCTGAAGACCAGAGACCTGGAGGTTGAAGGCTACACACCAGGGCGGTTTGATCGCACCCAGTGTTGTATATTATCTTTGAATGCTATCATTCTATTTTTGTGTTGGGGGTTATTCTCTATATTTTGTTGGTTTATTCATTGAAATTATAAACTGCCTTTCTACCACAGCACCCAAGGCAGTTTACAAATTTAAAGGACCACAAAAGAACATTTAAAGTTGGTGGGGTGGTGGAGAAAGGGCAATTCAGCTAGAACAGGGCCTGTTGTTGCCTCTGCCTGCTTCCCTAGTTAAAACCGATTAAATTAGTTTGGCTTATTTGTATTGCCTTATCTAACATTGTATGTAAGTATTTTCTGGATTCATTGACATCATTGTTATTTTAAAAAAATCAAAGTTCTTTTTTTAAGTTCCTAATGTTTAAATTGTTCTTAATTTTGCATGGTTCTATTTTTTGGTTTGTTTGCTGGGTTGTGAGACGCTTGGGGCACAATTCTGTGGGAAAGTGGCGTATAAATCTATAAACTGATGGTGGTGATAATGATGCTGACTCAACTGTTAATTTCCTGATCTTTGATTATCACCATAATCCTAGGAGATTTTACTCCCACCCTTCAAGCAAGTTCCCAGGGCAGTTTACACACACAAAATAAAAGACTGAAAACAGTCAAAACATACTAAAAATCAGCAAAATTGTTTAAAGAACTACACAACGTTGATCAAGTCTGTGGCATGTGTTTGACCACGTGTTCATCCTGGAAGACCTGCTTCCTGCCTTGTAGACCTTTTCCCACTTGGCCTGGGAGGGTGGGGCCCTGACAAACTCCAACTACCAAAGCTGGAGTATTATTTTGGGATTTTTTTGCGGGGGGTGGGGTGTTGGGGTTGTTGATGTTGATTTTTTGTATCTTTATTTTGGATCCTATGATTTATGTGGCAATTCTTCAACTCGTGCACTTTTTGATGTTTGGTTTAATGTTTTATGACTACTTTTGCTATGTTTGTATTTTGTAATTTTTTAATACGATTTCAACTTTGGAAAGGCAGCATACAAATAAAATGATTGATTGATTGATTGATTAGGCTTCTGAAGACTTGTTGAAGGAGCATTACATCGCCCTCCGTGAGCGTCCTTTCTATAACCGTCTGGTGAAATACATGAGCTCTGGACCTGTTGTGGCCATGGTGAGTGAAATAACAAATGCATTTTGCTATGAGAGCCAGTGTGGTGTAGTGGTTAAGAGCGGTAGTCTCGTAATCTGGTGAACCGGGTTCGCGTCTCCGCTCCTCCACATGCAGCTGCTGGGTGACCTTGGGCCAGTCACACTTCTTTGAAGTCTCTCAGCCCCACTCACCTCACAGAGTGTTGTGGGGGAGGAAGGGAAAGGAGAATGTTAGCCGCTTTGAGACTCCCGAAGGGGAGTGAAAGGCGGGGTATCAAATCCAAATTCCTCCTCCTCCTCTTCTTCTTCTTCTTCTTCTTCTTCTTCTTCTTCTATGTGAGGGTCTTGAGAGGCCCCTATCTCCTAACACATCTATATTTTCTAACAATACCCAAGTATAGAAGAGCAGTCTTGTTGGCACGTTCTGACATTTTACCCTCCAGGATCCCAGACAGCAGAACACTGGGGGGGGTGTTGTGAAACCTTATAAGAAATATTTTCTCTTTGAGAAGAGAGGGAGGCTCATCACTTCCCTCTTCCCCGGGACTCCTAATGTTTTCTCAAGTGGTTTAGCAGAACAAGGCCACTGGCACTGAGAAGGTTGCCTTTTCCATTGGTTTTCAAGCAAGTGGGTCACGGTTTGATCTAAGGCAGGTGACACCAGCAACAGCACGACCACCGTCCAAATAGGCAGCAACAAACAAAGAAAGGGCTCCCCAAATGTGCGATAGGACTAAAGGTGTGTATCGGGTCACCAAAAGGTTGAATGCTAGTGGGGTTTTTTCTTCCCTTCACCCCAGGTTTGGCAGGGACTGGAAGTGGTAAAGACAGCTCGTGTCATGATTGGCGAAACTAACCCAGCAGATTCGAAGCCTGGGACTATCCGAGGTGACTTCTGCATTGAAGTTGGCAAGTGAGTGAAAACCTCGTTTACTTTTGGGGCAGTTCTCTCTTCTGAGCGTTTTGTGTGATTCCGGCAATGCAACTATTGGTCCACCACAGCAAGGAATGGGGGCTCAGCCAGGTGCTGTTTTCTGCCTGAGATAATCTAAAACTGCATTCCTGTAAACGGAGTGGAAACTAAATCAGAGGATGATTTAAAAAAATAAATAAATCAGGAAGGCCTTTTTGTTTCTGCATTAGGAGATAGGGGCATCGTTCACACATGCTGTGTGTCTAGCAAAGATAATCAAAATCCTGTTTAGTGTAAATGTTTCAGATTGGACTGTGCACTAGAACTAACCAAATTCCAAACCAAATCAGGCTAATTTGGGTGGACAAGGGCTTACTGTGACATGTGGATACAGCCAATGTGGATTATGGGTTTGCAAGTAAGAAGGAAACATTTTTGTGTGAACATGGGCCAAAATTAAGCTGCCTCCCAGTAATGTTAGAAATGACCTCCAGCTTCATAGATTTGAGAGGCAAGTGGAGTATTTTTGCTTCTTCCAGGGTTTATTGTTAGCGTGTCCCTGCCTGCCAATACACATGCTGTTAACACAGTCCTTCCTGTCTGTGAGCAAACACCCTCCCTCAGCAAAACGGACTTTTTATAAGGGAAAGAAAGAGAGCTGGGAAAAATGGGGCAGGAGGGAAGCAGCAGGAGGTGGGAAACAAACAGCAAAGAATTGGAAAGAATTGGAAAATAAGAAGACTCTGATGAATCATTGCATAACATTATAAAAATGGAAATGGAATTTTTTCATCCCTTTTTCCCTACCCTATTAGGAACATAAGAAGCTGTTGTATAGAGCCCAAATCCACACCATACATTGTGGGAACTGTAGTTTGTCAAGGGTGCTGATAGTTCTTTGGAGAGCCCTATTCCCCTTGCAGAGCTCCAATTCCCAGTTTCCTTTGCAGAGGGATTTATGATTAGACCTCTCTGAGAACGGTAGCTCTGTGAGGGGAATCGGGGGTCTCCTCTCAGCACCATGAACAGTTTCCCAGCAGTCTTTGGGAGAAAGCAATGACGGCTTAAAGTGGAATCGCAGGACTTTAAATGTATGGTGTGAATGTGACCAGTCACATCATTTGTCCATCTGGCCTATCATCAGCTCTCCAGGATTTGGCAGGAGCTTTTTCTGTACCTGTCAATTGAAACCTAGCTCATCGTACTCATATATGCCCAACTGCACAAGAACTTAGTTAACTCTGGCACAATGCATCCAGCTGCACCGTGGGATATACTTGTTCCTTTTCCCTACAGGAATGTGATCCACGGGAGCGATTCGGTGGAGAGCGCCCAGCGAGAGATCTTGCTCTGGTTCCGCACAGATGAACTGGCCTGTTGGGAAGACAGTGCAGATCACTGGATTTATGAGTAAGGCAGAGCAGCTGAAGCCCGGCCCCCTCTGCTGCTGTCACAAAGGCACTGCACAAACCCGTCCATTCCCTTTCAGCTTATCTGGGATTCCCCTGGGTAGCTTTCTTTTGTTGAGTTGGGTGGGGAAGAGAAAAGGTGGGAGTATTTTAGATCTGAACGAACATATCATGTCAGTTTAACAGCTAGTAATTTAATTCCCTTTCTCCCTGCCTCCCCAGCCCCCAATTATAGCCTTTTTGGGGCAATATTAGAGAAATCTGCGCTATTAAACCAATATGGAAAAGCACACACCAGGGGGATTCCAGTTCTCTTTTCTCACTTTTAGAATGTATTTTCAAAGGGCTTCATTGGTGGTTTTCCTGCTGCCTCCCAATCCAAGCCTGCAAAGACTACCCCACTATGTTAGGCCACAGTTTTACTAGCTACAGGGCACAGACCCCACTTTGCAATCCTAGTCAGCGGATTGCCTGGGCTTGCATACTGCTATCCGCAGCATCTTTGGGGTTGCAAAGCACCATGCCTCTGGCCACAGGGGTTTTATTTCAAACCACACAGGCGAAAACAGGCCACCCAACATAATTGCGACATCAGGTGGCTGGCCCTTCCTACTTTCCCAACTTGGCCCATGGGAAGGGTGGGGGAAATACAGATCCAGCCTGCTGCCCCTGCTCTTTCCAAAAGGAAACATCAAATAAGACAGAAGCAAGGGGAGCTCTGCTGTTTCGCTTTACTTAAGCAGCAGCAAATACAAACAATTGCTCGCAGCTAGCAATATCCGGCGGTTGAGCAACAGGGCTTATACAGCTGCTGTTACGTCCTGCTCTCTCTCTCTAGTGAATGCAATTTCTTTTGGGGCAATGACTTGAAATGCAGAATTCACGCTGCTTGTATCTCATACCCGCCCCACTTTCTCCAATAGTCCAGGACGGCGGGGGGGGGGGAGGGGAGCTGCTTTAGTGCATGTTTTATCTTAGGGATGGCAAATATTCAGGTCTCCAGATGTTGGAGCCTCCATCACCTCTGACTGTTGGCCATGCTGTCTGGAGCTGATGGGAGTTGGAGTCCAACAACATTTGGAGGACCACTGTCCACCTGTGTTGTTTTTTAAAATAATCTTATTCACAGCTGACAACTATTCAGTAGGAACAGAATGCTGGGATTTGGGAGCGGAAGATGGCATTTCAGGAGGCCTCTGATAGAGTGGAAACAGCCAAATCCCATTAAGTTGGGACCTGGCTGGAGAAGTATTGTTCCTAGGCTATCATGGTTCCTGTGTTTTCCTCTGGGATCTTTCATCCCACTGCATGTTACTGTTCTTCCAGATATTTCCCAAAAGGAGATTGTTTACATCTATAAATATGTACAGGGCTACTTTTTAAATACTGGCTGCGTTTTGCTTTTGTAAAATAAATTTTGGGAAAAGGCAATCGTTTTTACTCTGTGTCTGTCAGGGTGGTGTATCTTGGAAAAGGGTGTGGATGGCTGGCTGGGAGTACAGAACAAGGGCAATTCATACTTGCACCATATTGTTGCAGGTGACCCCCCCCCCCGCCCCATCACTTGGGTGTGCACCATCAAAAGATGCAATAAACGTCATGGCAGTAGCTCCTTAAAAATACCACTTCTAGTGTGTGTTTATCAATGCTCTCGAATCTGTGATGTTAACACATTTTTTTTTATTACATACAGAACAGATATGGTCATCTTTTGGATAGCGTATAAGGGACAAAGCATAGGGAGAGTGGGGTTGTTTTTTCATACAGCAGTCTCTTTACATCTTTAGACCAAAACAGCAGAGTTGACAGGCCTTAAGACACTTTTAAAAAATTCCTTTTATAACATACAAGTTAACTTTACATACATCACAGTGGAGATGTGGCGGGGAGGTGTCTGTAAGTCAAATCAGCTTTTATCTTGCCGGCAGGTAGCTATCAGGAGTCAACAGCCAGCACTGTGAGGCTTTCTCCCCATAGCTATGCCTCTCCCTCCCCCCGCGTCCCCCCCCCACCTTGAACATGTGCTTCTTTTCAATGAAAACGTAACTTCAAACTGTGAAAGGTTCTTTGGGCATATATTTGTAGGCAGGGGAGGCAAAAGGAGCAGTATCCTGACTAATAAATGCTGGGAACTGAGAACTGCTGGAGGCTTTGCAGTTGTATCTGTTGTTTTTGTTTTAAAAAGACCATACCTTGGTTCAGTTCTGCATGAGGAAGTAATCCTGCTCTCGGGTCTTTTGGCAACAGGTAGATCAGTTTTAAAACCTGGCACCCTGTCAGACGCCACATGCTCGCCCTCTAAACTGCAGTGGTGCTGTAGGGATAGGGCTTTGGGGGCAGAAGTTATGGGACCCAGACCCAACTCAGCAGAATGAGCAGGCGCCCCCCCCCCCAATACAGCTTACTTCAGAAATGCAGTAAGTGAAGCAATACATGTTCCCATCTAAAGGTCTGCCGGGCTGGGAGACCATTAAGGCCAGAGTCTAAAACCACCTAGCTGCACCATTGCTAAGTAGTGCCTAAGCCAAAGCTGCCCACCCCACCGGTCCTCACTTTTCAAAATCCGACTTTCCTTTCTCTCTCCTCCCAGGCTCTGCTGTTATCAGGTTGCTCTCCAGGTCACGTTAGTTTCCTCCCAGCCCCTCCAAAAGGTATTTCACCCCCAGAACAGACTGAACAAAATAAGAACATAGGAAGCATAAGAATAGTCAGGCAAGTAGTCCATCTAGCTTAGTATTGTCTACACTGACAGGCAGGAGCTTTCCCCAACTCTACCTGGAGACATCAGGGCTTTTATTTATAACCCAGGACCTTTTGCATGTAAGGCAGATATTCTACCTGTGAGCTACAGGCCCTGTGTCGCCTTCCCAGCTCCCCTCTCCCCCACTTCAGAGCAAGTGGTACAAGATCTGCTTCATTCTCTCCTTAATTGGGATAAGCACAGAGGGTTAGCTGCTTTATGTCTTTTGCCCTCTAATGAACAGAGATTCAACTCCACCTGGACTGTGGCCATCTTTCTGAGCAGAGCACTGGGGTAGCAGTGGGGCAGGAATGGTGGTGGTGGTGGTGGGGAATGTGACAGGATAGATTAGTGGTATTACTTGCTAACTTGCCCCAAGAGAATGGCAAATCTTGGCTGATGGCACTGCTGTTTCAAATGGAATAATGAAAGTGTCTTAACAATCTGCTCTTCTCTCTCCTGCACACTATTATTTCATCAGTAGTCTAGAAAACAGCTAGGATATGCTGGCATTGGGAAACAAAACCCTTTCCGTAGGAGCACTATCAGGAGGCGGTCTGGCTCCTTGTTTACTGAAAAGCCAACCCCAAAGGGTTAGGACCTCCTTGTGACATGGAAAATAACAAGTGTTAGCTGCGCTCAGTGAAATTGTTGATATCTCCCTAGTGTGTCTGGTAGGGTAAGGCCTAAGTATGTCTGGTAGGGTAAGGCCTAAGACCGAGAGTGGCCTGAAATCTGGAAACTAAATGGACAGAATAAAAATAAGGGAACCTAGGAAGCTGCTTTTACAGCAGCTGAGACTTTCCATTTTGCCCAGTACCATGTAGACTGACTGGCAGTGGCTGTTCAGAGTCTTATGAAGAGGTCTTTCCCACCACCCGCTCTCTTCTTGATCATTTTTTAAACTGAAGATGGCAGGGACTGAATGTTCTTCCTGCAAAGCAGATGCTCTGCTCCTGATACCTGTTCCCTCCGCCTTTGCTACCTACCCTGTAAGCCTCACTCTCTTTCTCATCATGAATAAAGCCCCCATTTGATCTCAAGCCTTGCTGCAGCTACTTAACCACATTTTGTGCTCTTTCAAATCAAACTACCCCAATGACTTCACTAGCCTTCTAGATTTCCTCTCTCCTGCTCTTGGCGAAAAATTATGGGTCAGAGATCAACAATGTCGACTTGCAAGTCGCAACGTCCTCCCCACCCACCAGCTTTACCGCTTAACGTCTCTTTCTTGTTTTTTCTTCATCTCGGTTTGTTGTGCGGAACCCACAGACCTTTTCAGCCTTTGCCATATTTCTTTCATCTCTGTGTACATTCTGTGGCTCTGGGTGGCTTTGAGTAAGCAAGTGACATAAAACCACACATAAGAGTAGGGGTCCCTGCACAGGTCCAGCTTGTGGCCAGGTGTTAAGGAATGGAGCTGTAAGGCATTCGATATGTGTGCCATGGTGCTTGTGTGCCTGCCATACCCAAGCTACTACTCTCAGCACACAAGAAAGGGGGTTAAGTCACAGCGTGGTACGGTTGACTGGATTGGGGCAAGTGTTCCCACAAGCTGTTCAGACTATGACTGGACTTCCTTTTTAGTCTATGTTTTCTCAGACCTCATTCAGGCATGGAGAAAGAAAACATTGCCTACAGAGGCAGGCAGGGGAGGCCTGAGAGATGCAAAAAGAAAAAGAAAAAAGCCTGCAATAGTCTCCCTCTGCTGCAAAGCGCACAAAGAAAGGGGCACGTGGACAGTCCAAAGCTTTGACTCTACCAAGAACTGCCAGGAAGTTGCCCCCCCCCCGTCTCTCTAAGGAAGACCAACCTCCCTCTCTAAAAAACCTTGGTCTCCCCTGGCTTCAAAGAAAATTAAAACATGAAAGGTTCTGTGAGATTTAAATAAGACGTTAAGAGCACTTAACATTTCTGGGCTTCTTCCTGCTGCTTCCTCCCACAGCCTTTAAAGTTCATCAGCCTCTGAACTGCCTACGGCAGAAACCTCCTTATATCCCAGAGGACCAGCTGTTTACAACTTCATCTCAAGCAGCAATCCACTCCCAGTCACTGGTGCCGAGTCACGATGCATGAGACGGGGCTCACTGGCTGGGATGGAACTGCCACTGGATGTGGCAGGGTGGGGGCAAGAGAAGGGGAGCAACAGGTGGGATGCGTGTTATGAGTGTGCACACCTGCCACCAACCTGGTGAGCAGCCAGCGCCCTAACTTGCATGCCACAGCTGTTGGCGCTGCTTTCTCAACATCCTCTCCCAACAAGACCATCTCTGCTTCCTCTCTTGCTGCTTCTAGAAGCCGCTTAACAAAGGACCAGTGTCTTCTCCTCAGCTCCTTTCCCCGTTTCTTCATTTCCCCAGCCCATCCTCCCCAAGCACATACCTCTCCACCGACTGCCTTGCTCCATCTCCCCCAAGTCCAAGTCTGCTTTCATTGGTTTCAATACATGTCATGGAGAGGGAGGGGCCTAGTCTCCATCTTGACTGCTTGCTTTCCTGAATTGCCTGCAAGATACATTTGAATACCTCTTGAGAGCCAGTTGCAGCACCCAAGTCTCCATTGGGGCCCTAGTGGAGCAGCACAAGGTAAAGGAGCAGAAAGCACACCTTGGTGGCCTTTCAACAGCAGAGGACTTCCCAGTTCTTTCAATGACTCTCCACGTACCAGCTAAACATACATATTGCCTTCCTCTCCATCAGCACACCACCCACTGCTACAAAGAGCTGGAGATGCCCGTTCCACCTTCAAGTCTACCAATTGTGCCTCTAACCTGAATTATTAACTATGATATTTGTTAGGCTTGAATCTTCCCCTTCCTCTAAGGAGTTCAGAACTGGGCACACTGGGACTCTCAAAGAGGTCTTCCATAAATAGAATCACAGAAGTATAAAGTTGGAAGGGACCATAACCTCCTGCAAAACCCCAACGTGGGGTTCAAACCCATGACCCTGAGATTAAAAGTCTCATGCTCTACCAACTTGAGTTATGATTTTAAGTGCCCAGGCCCAGATCTAAACAGCTTCAGCGGTGGAAGCCCATCATGTGCCTGTGGTCCGTCTCTGGGCACTGACACCCCGCTGTTGACTTCCATACCACAGTCTTCCCAAACGCATCCATACGCTCTTTTGGATTCCCAACCTCCCAATTTATCCCAGATAATCCCCTGTGAGCAGGTCCCATAGAGAGACAGCGAAGGAGACGAGGTTGGAATGTTTGCTTTGTTATGATGGGATCCATCTCTCTAGTCCTGGTTTGCAGACCAGTGCATGCCTCCGTGGTGGTGAAGTGGGCAGGGGCAAGAGCCGGCAAACATCTTAGTTCTTCCCTGCGGGCAGATGAAGGAAGGAGGGAGGGGACCGTCTTGAAAACCTCGTCCAAGCCAAGTCCACTCTGCCTGTGCATCTCTCGTTGCCTCACTTGGGGGCGGAGGGGCCTTCATTGCCATGGTTCTCCCCCTTTGGAAAGCTGGCAGTAACCCAGCCGTTTTGGAAAGCATGCAGGCCCAAGATGAAAGCTGCAAGTTTGGAGGTTAGATGAGGGAGGGAGCCGCTATCCAGTGCAGGAGCTGCTGCGGTTGGTTGTCTGGGGCCTCGGTTTTCCAGCAGTAGGAGAAATGCAGGAGTTCTGGTATGTACATACTGGCATTCCGGGAGTTTGGGGGGATCAGAGGGGAGAGAGTTATAATTGGCAGAAAAAGAAAAGACAAGAGTAGCTCATTCGGGGATGTAGGAAACTTGCCACACAATGATGTGGCTCCGTTCAGCCTTGGAGAGGATGGGCTTGACTTGGGTGGCTTCTCCTGCGTTTTCCTCCGTCTCGTCATCTTCCCCATCACCTGTGGAGAGACCTTGTACAATGAATGGAAGAGAAGAACACGGAAGCACCAAAGCTCCACCAAGCAGGCCTCCCAATCATTAGTAATAGGTACCATTTACATAGCATCTTTAGATGCCTGAGAGTGCTTTGCATACATCATTATAATCTTTACCCCAACTCTGTAGACCCAAGTTATCCAAGTTCTGCAAATGGAGAGCTGCGGAGTGGGAGAGGTCTAAATTCATCTAGTTCTCCTGAGCAGAAAGCTTGATTCAGGTCATCCATGGTGTGTCTGCATTACATATTCATACTGATTTTTAATTGTGGTTTTATTGCTTCTTTTTATTGTAGTACAATAAGAAATGAGATAATTACAGAAGCAATTAAAAATACAATTAAAAAACACACCTTATTTAGCACAGCACATTTCCATTGCTACAACAGGTCAAAAAAATCACTAAAGTGATCCACCAAGACTCTCAAGCAACTTCTAAGTGGTCTATGCAAGCAGGGGAGTTGGGGAACTGCTGAGTCTGTGGCAGAGGAAAGGATGGAAGCAGGATGTCCTGTGCTGTAACTCTCAAAGGGCCAAACAAGATATGGATGTTTGCCATGGTGTGGTTGCTTTTTCTTTTAACAAATAGATGATGTGAGAGGGAAGTATGACTCAGAGGGGGACTATGGCATGGAGAGAAGGGCCATTCATCCCTTCGTCCCTGCCGCAATCCCAATCAAAATCAGGGCTCTTTGCACCAGCTATGGACAACGGCAGGACAACTCAGAACCCCTAAACTACAGGACACGCTTAAAGTGGTACATATGAATGTGATATGCCTCTGAAGACGGTTCGGAAACTTCAGCTAGTGCAGAATTCAGCGGCCAGGTTGCTCATCAGAGCAAGACGGTTTGAGCATTATTACACTGATCCTGGTCCAACTGCACTGGCTACCAATTAGCTTCTGGGTACAATTCAAAGCGCTGGTTTTGACCTATAAAGTCTTAAACGGCTCAGGACCGCAATACTGCAAGGACCGCCTCTTTCCATATGCACCTACCTGGACCCTGAGATCATCTTCTGAGGCCCTTCTTCGTGTGTTGCCCCCTTGAAAGGTCCAGAGGGTAGCAACACGAGAATGGGCCTTCTCTGCAGTGGCTCCCCATCTGTGGAATGCTCTCCCCAGGGAAGTTCGCCTGGCGCCTTCATTACACACCTTTAGGTGCCAGGCAAAAACGTTCCTTTTTAACCAGGCTTTTGGTTGATCCGATTTAAAATGTGTGTTTTTTTTGGGGGGGGGGCTATTGGGTTGTTGTTTTATTTTTATTAGGTCTTTTGTGGTTTCATATCTTGATTTTATTCTGTGAACTGCTGTGAGACCTCCAGGTATAGGGCGGTATATAAATTCAATAAATAATAGAAATTTCTTCCTTAGCCACTCTGCGCTAGCTTGTCCTTTACTCATAGCTGCTCTGCACAATGAGGATATATATGTAAAAGAACTCACCAATCCGGAAGTCAATGTACCCTTCCCCACCACTGAGCACCAGGACGTTCTTCAGCTTCTGGCCCTCGGCCTCGATGGTGGCTGTGCTGGGGTTCTCGGAGGGGCTGTCTAGCACACTCCCGTTCAGTGTTGCCAGAACATTACCTGAAAGAATCCAGAGCTTGTTCTGAGCAGCTGAGATATACTACTGAGCTTTGGGCAACCAAAATGACGGAGGATAAGGCTATCAACACTACTATCATCCTGATGGGTCTTACATCCAATGTCACTGGCAGAATGGCCCCAAAAGTTACTGGGAATCACCCATGGCGAGAATGCTGTTTGCACTCAAGTCCTTTTGGGTTTCTCACTGGGGCATGTGGTTGACCCCAGTGAGAAAAGGATGCTGGGCCAGATAGCTATGCCCTGGACTTGATCCAGCAGGGCGATTCTTAAGATGTTCTTGAACATCATAGGAAAGGCCATTGCAATGGAAAGAGCCTCAGAATTCTGCATAAGCCTTCAGGTTTCACAATAAGCTCTCAGCATAACGATGCACTGACAGAATGGCATTCATGGAGTACTTTAGATGTTCTGCTTACCAGGCACAGAGACAAAGAATTTGACCGCATCACGGTGACCATGGAAGCAGAGCTGGGCTTGAGCCATGGAGCAGTAAGGGATAAAACTGCTGGCAGACTTGTCACTGCTGTCGTCGCTGCCGTACACGTGGATGATCCCACCAGGCCGGTTCCCTTCTCCAGATGTTGGGGATGTCTTATTGGCTGAAGGCAACACACACACACAAATTAAAAGCAAGCAATAAGGAGGGGGAAACGTAAGTGCTGACTGCACTACGCATGGCTAAACTGGTTTAATTATCCTACAAAGCGTTAGCGCCATGAATTCCTTCTCCTGTCCAATTGTCAGGAGGGGAAAGTCCAGTAACATCTGGCTTGACAATCTGGTCTGTTCCTAGCAACTTTTAAAATGTCGCCTACCCTTGAAAAAAATAACATCTCATTTTAAGATTTCGGATCGTAACTCAAGCTAGTACATTTTAGATCTTAAGGTGTTCTCCTGGAGAATAAACATCTCCCCAGACTGGGGGTAATTAGTATAAAAAGATTTACTTAGAGCCATATCCTGGGATGGAGCCTACTGAGCACTGTGTGTTGATAAATATGTTTCAGTTTCTCTCCTCTCCTTGTATCAAGTTTTTTTAAAAGGATCAGACTTGGCTATCCCTGATATTTTATATCACCTATGTATTACAACCCAGTCTAACATATTTTGTATGTTATGATATTCTACTTATATGGTTGCTGGTTTTATTTTGTTCGGTTCTATCAGGACTAAGACCACATAATAAAGAATCCATCTCTTCTCTCCCCAGAGAACCCTGGGAAGTACAGCTCCATGAGTTGAGACAAAGATTTCCAAAAGCGTATTTAACACTTGTAAAGAGAAATGTGGCTGGTCTGGAAGTGGTTTCATTGCTTTCAATTTTTTAAAAAATGTCCCTTTTGTTTTGCTAGGGAGAGCTCCAAGAAGGTAGGGGAGGGGCAGAGGTGGAGCTAGCTGCTCTGGCACCTGGAGCAGTGCACATACTGTGTACCCGGAGGCAGGGCTAGCCGACTGTGGGGGCGGGGCTAGCATCCCAGGGGGGCGGGGCGGCGATGTCACCCACCCCCTCAGGGATGACACCCAGGGCAGAACACACCCACCGCACCCCCCTTCCTCTGCCAGTGGGGAGGGTTAGGTTTTTGAACTGACCCAGAGTTACATTATGTGCGGGTCTGTAAAAGCATGCTTAAATTGGCTGCTTGTATTTTTTGAAGAAAAGCAACTGCAGTCTGGAAAGCACCTTGATGAGTTTCCTGCTGAAATTCTACCCTCCTCACCCCAGCTTTTTGCCACCCTAAGCCACAGTTCACTGCAAAAAGTACCTTTGAGGGCAAATCACATCCAGGAAGGGAGTGATTATAATCAGGAAACTGACACCCTATCTGGATTAGGAATATTTTCCAGATTGGGGGCCCCACGTCAGCTTCAGCTTTGTTTTCAAAATAAAAGGGGCTGGGTTAAGGATGCACGTTCAAATATTTCAAATCATTTGACATGTTTGGAATGGGGGAAACCCAGGAGCGCTCAGCACTGTTTTGCCAGTGGCAGGGCTGTCACTGTCCTCACATGCAATTTCCACTCTGTCTTCTGAAGTGGTACAAGTGCTACTTGTGGGGTTTTGTTGTTGTTGTTCTGTTTAAATGTATAGCTATGTTAAGAATTCCTAGGCATATGACCACATTTCTGCTTCATCACCTTCTTTCATCACGAGATAGAAACAGAAAGGAAAGGGTCTGAAACTTTAACATGCAAGGGTGGCCTTCAGAAGTGATGATCTGCTCAACGTTCCTAACACGGATTCACAAGAACGTTTCCACTCCTACATTTTTTTGGCAATTTCAAATGAAAATGAGAGATGAATGAATGAATGAATAGGCAGAGGAAGAAAAGTGAGCGGATGGATTAAAGGATGGAGAAGTCAGTGGGTTAGATATAGGATGGCATCTGGAATCTAGACGGAAAGAGGTCTTGGACTTACCCCTGAGCCCAAGGAGCTGACCTCGGTGGAGGACTACAGCTAGGAGGAGGAAGTGAGGGAGAGCAGGAAGGGGAAAATAGGAACAGAGGCCACAAGTTGGGGAAGAGAAGAAAACAGCAATTACTGGAAGCAGCAGCAAAAGGAGCACATTGACATTTAGTTCCTTTACAAAAATATGTTTCTTTTAACAAGAGGCACAGCATTACAGCCAAATAACAATAAGAAAATATTAAGAGACTTGATACTAAATGCTGTCTCAGCAACAGGTGCTTAGAAGTCAGAGAATTATCCACCCAGAGTACTGCTTTGCATCTCCATTTTGCACCACTAGGTGTTGCCTCTGAGGTGGGAAGCCACATGCAGGGACTGGGACCCATCCCTTGTTCTCCATGGATCCTCTGATGAACACATGCCCCCTAGAGGACAGGAGGGCACATTCCAGTGGACTCGCCAAATGATAGAAGACCAGAAAACTGGCATTAGGCCTCAAATCCATCATGATTTAGGAACAGAGGATGCTGCCTTCAACCAGTTCAGGCTACTTGTATGTCTAGTCTAGGACTGTCTACTGTGATTGGGAACAGCTCTTTTGGAGTTTATTGCCTTGCCCCAAATTCCATCAAGCAATATCATAACTCTTTCCCACTTCATGTCCACTTCATCTCTGGTCTGAGAAAAAATCCAACGCATCTCTTTTGCAGATGTCGGAGAGTTTGTGTCCCATAGTTTGGGAACCTTTGTGCTCAGAGCTGTCTCTAGATCTCTAAACCTATGACCAACCACATTATTTGCACCACCTCACACAGCTGCCACACCACACTGGTGTCTCATGGCTAAATTACTTTGCAGAAGACTCCATTCTGAAAACATTGTGAGCTGCAGCTTGTCACAAAAAAGACATATTGGAAAAATACAAAGGCCTCGGGAAGTCAGGTACAGAAAAAGAGAAACTCTACATTGCATTATGCATGTGGCATTGCAGATGTTTGTATTCAAATACCTTACAGAGGGAAAAGCAGTTGTGCGTTAAGACACTGGGGAGGTGGAATTAAGCACACTCCCATACTAGCCCTCCTTTCAAAATCATGCATTCCAAATCTGGGTTGTATCCATCTAACATTCACCCAGAGTAGACCCATTGGGTGGTCTTCAACTAGGTTTTTCTCAGGGTAGACCCAATGAAATAAATGAACATGACTTAGTTAGGTCTAGAAATGCCAATGGGTCTACTCGGAGTAGAACTAATACTGGATGTGACACTTTTCATAATAATAATAAAAAAAGAATAACCAATAGGTCTTCTTTAAATGCATTTGCATGTAAGCTTAACATTTGCCTCTGTGATAAGCACAATCTGCAATGGATATCCGTTGCGCAAGCTTCACTGCAACGAGTTAAGAGATGGATGAATGCAAGCTTTAAAAACAAAAAACAAAGTCTGCTGGATTTGGGTCAGCTTGTGTGAAGGGCTAGAATCCACATACGGAAAATCCTCTTGCTAGGAGAGGAATGCAGTTTGAGAAAATCAAACAGAGAAAAACGCATACAGCAGGAGAAATGAAAATGGAGTCCACTTACTCTCCGTCAAAGGGATGGAAATGACAACCCCATTGCCTGTCCCTACCCACAGACGGTTGCCAGCAATGAGTAACGCTGTAATCCGCACAAATGAGAAACCCAGCTTTCCGGTGCCTGGATGAGAAACACCAACAGTTAGTTAGGGTAGTGTAGGTCACTGAAAAGGCCAAGATCGTATTCATTCATTCAAACAGCACTAGTCCGCCCCCCTGCTCCAAAGGGCTGTCTCTCGTGCTGTTTCATTTACCTAACATTTTGCTGACATAGGGCTCAATGTCTACATCCTGGAGATGCTGATGGGTGTGAGCATGGTACAGCCTCAGCGTAGAATCCAGGCGGATGGAGACCCAAACACCGTCCCCAATCCAAGCCAGCTGTCGGATCTGGCTCTCCCGGCGAGGGTGGGCATCAAAGGACTTCTGGAAAGGGCATGGAGAAAAGGAAAATGTGCTCAGGGTTTCCACAATGGTTGCCCGCTTACTTAGTCGCCAGAGTGGTCGTTCAGGAAATGACATTCAGGAAATAGCACTTCTTCTCAGGCTGAGGGTCCAGTGCCCTGACCCCGAAACTCAGTTGGATCTGGTTGTTTACTATCTCTCCTCCTAACCTACCTCACAGGATTGTTGCGAGGATAAAATAGGGGAGAACCATGCCTGCTTCCTTCAGCTGGGGAGGGAAGCCTGTGGAGGTCAGAGAAGGTCTCTCCAGGTGTAAGACGGCTACCACATTGGCAAATCCCGACTACCCAATTCCATTGGATGCCTCCTTCACCCCAAATGAGAGAATCTTAACAATAAAAGGTGGTGCCCTTAAATTGCAGTTTCCCCAGTAAAAATCTTGACCTTTTTGATTAAAACAGGCTCACATGAATTAGCCACCCAAAGCCTTCATTGATTAATGAGCCAATAAACACTTTCAATCCCAACAGTACTTTTAGTTAGAAAGCATTCTTAGATTCTCTGCCATGTTCCTTCGTTCAGAGACACCCTTGCCATACCTCTATCTGCATCGTTTTGGGCTGGATGACGTGGATTTTGTTCTTGTAGCCGCACCACACTCGGTCATACACCACAGCCATGCAGCGAATAGAATGGTGTGTGTGACCCAGGTCCATGAGATGGTAATTGCTGAGGTCCCACTGACCGTCTAAACGCACAGGAAAGAAGGAAGAAGATGGGTAGAGAGGACTGGTTTGATTCTCAGTGGTCTTGATGTATCAGGTGTTTCTGGGATCTGTGGACCGCTGCTCTGTGTGGTGAGCCACTGAACTGCAGGGGACAGCTTCTCAGGGAAGTACTTTCAGACCCTGGACAGACTCCACCCACCACTGGCCATTGGATGCTTTTGGACAGGAAGGAGTATAAGAGGGCTTCCTGTCTTGCTTGAGTAACAGGGGTCAGGGGAGGAAAAATAACCAAAGCAGGGGTGCTCTTGCTCTCCTCCACCCATGTGGGCTGGACTGGGGAGAAGCAAATCTAGAACGGTTTCATATTTGTACATTGGAAAACTGGGATTTCCCAAGCTTCTGCGGCATGTACTAAAGTCTCTTTTGATTGCCAGGTTCTGTTAGTTAGGATAGGCGGATAAGTCAGGGTCAAACTATATGTGAGGTTTTGAAACAGAGGTTGGCTGGTCATCTGTTAGGGATTCTTTAGCTGTGATTCCTGCATCCTTCTGACTCTGCAATTCTCTTGATTCTATGGAAGCTTGCTCTGGACAGGTAGCTGGAACAGAACTGTGGTATGCAGGAGGAAGGGCTTTAACACTTTGCCCCCATGTGGTTCCAACTGAAATCCTATCCCCCACCCCCAAAAACCTCTACTTCTCTAACCAGGAGGAAAGCTTCCATGGAAGGAAAACTTGTCCCTTTGAATCCCACCAGTCCTGATTTCCCAAATCTGACTGCAAGGCCTTTCCCCAGATTTACAGCAAAACTACATCATTCCCCACAATGTTGGACCTACCTTCTCCTCGATGGAATATGGCTAGGGTTCCATCAGCCAGGGCCACTAGAACACGTCCTTTCACGTGCCTGGATGTACATGGGATTGTGGGGGGGGGGGGGGAGGATTAGTTTCAAAGCAAGGCAGTGACATGTAATAACACTGTGCAGGAACATGAACAACAGCTGTGAGTTCAGTAATATTGTATGATCGCACCATGCAAGCACAGGAAACAGGCAATGAATTGAACGTCTTGGTGATCTAAGCTCTCAATTTAAAACAAAAAAGAAATGTTTCTAGCCCCTTAGGGTCATTGGCAAGGCCTTTTGAACTGTCAGAAGATTGTGCTGTTGGGGGCTGAGCAGGATTTCTGCTGGTTCTGGTTTCTTCAGGGAGATGGGTGGTATGACTCTTCAGCCTTTGGTTTACATAATTTAAATATTTTGGGAATCTTGGTGGAGAATGAAGTTCCATGGTACAATTCCTGCATTGCAGGAGGTTGGACTAGATGACCCTCGGAGTGCCAACTCTAAAATTCCATGATGTCTAATGCAAATATGGAACATGGGAAATTGCTTTCTACCAGGGTCAGATGATTTGCCTATTTAGCCTAGTAGCATCCCCTCTAACTGGCAGGGTCTCAGGAAGAGATATTTCACATCAACTGATTCCCTTTTAACAGGAAGGAACTGAGCCCGAGATCTTCTGCATAAGAACCATGCACTCTACAACTGAGCTGCGGTCCTTTCCCCTTTATATAGAAAGCTGCTTTCCTATATCGTCTGTCCAGCTGAGTGCTGCTATCAGCTCTGAGCTAGTGATGGCTCTCCAAGGTATTAGGTAGAGGGATTTTCCCATAACCCACCACCACCAGGCACTTTTTAAAGCAGGAGATGCCAAGGACTGAATCTGGACCTTCTCCATATGACACAGGTGCTCTTCTATAGAGATACAGTCCCTCTACTGACAAGCAAGTTTTCTAAAAGATGTGAATATCCATAGTTGGTTATGTATCAATTCATAGACACCAAGTTCAGCATCTCTACTTACACCAGGCTCAGCACTGAATCCTTCAGCTTGATTGAGTGTAGACATTTCTTCCAGTTTGAGACTGCTGAGTGCACATACAACCTGGGGGAAAGGTAGTTTAGTTAGGCAGTACAGTCCCCGAGCCCCACATCAAACTGGGCCATAAAGCAGCCTTACACTGTGTCACTCATTGGTCCATCTAGCCCAGTGTTGTCTACACTGACTGGCAGCAGCTATCCACAATTTCAGACGGGATTTCCTGTGAAACCTCTGCTTCAAAGCGGTTCTGGGCGGTGTGCTTCACTGCTTGGACTGTGCAATGTCACGCTTCCTCTATCTGACCTCCCAGCCTGCCTTGAATTAGCCTTCCTGCCCACCTGATCTGGTTGTTGCTTTCGGAAGTCAGCCTCCACTTGCCTGGGACTAAACTACTCACATCTGGGGCCCCTGGACTGACAGCCAGCTTTGCACCCCAGGACCCCAACATCCGATTGTTTGCAGAATGGCCTCTCGGCCCCATGCTGGATTCTGACAGTATTGTCACATTACTGGCAGATTCTCCTGCAAGTTCTAATATGGGGTTGGCCGGGACACCTAATTTCTTCCAGATGTTATTGGACTGAGACTCCCATCAACCCCCCCCCCCCATGCTGGCTAGCTCTGATGGGAGTTGGAATATATCAGCATCTAGACTGACACAGGTCCCCCAACTCTGCTAAGAAGTGTTTTCATCTGGGGGGGGGGGCGTTTGCTTTTGCTCTGAACCCAATTATTCCATCATTCTGCCTTGCACTATGCTGTTTTCAATGCTTCTTGCCTGGAGACTAGAGACCAACGTTATCAATGGTTCGCCAAGCCACCACTGTGGGCTAGAGAGACATACCAGCCATTCTGTGCTCCCAGCCACATGGTAGGGGCAGCACTTGTGGTAGTGCCAGCCGCGTTTCCATTTGCCTCTTGCTCCTGGGCTGCTGTGCTCAACTCCATCTTTGGCTGCCCGTTTTCACTGTGGAGGGGGTGGGGGGAAAACACACTACAGGTTGGAGCTAGGCAATAAACTGAAAAATATTACTTTTGCTAGAGGCAAGTTTGTTAACCGATTCTTAACATGGTTCTGCCTTAAATATTTGCACCCCGTTTTGTGTCATTTTCATTCGGTTTGTTAGCTGCCTCGGAGGCTATGTGGAAAACAGTTTTTAAAACTGCTGGAATCCAATGGAGAGAGAGCATCTCTGGAGGTGAAGTCAGACCGCTGGAGAATCACAGCTGCTGCTGTGGCTGCAGAGACTAATATCTTGCAACTACTGCCTCCCGTGTTGTTTTTGCTGCGTTAGCAGCACTGACATGATTTCTCCAGGCCCCTCTCTTGGGCTGTCAATAAAACTGATAGGAATGTAAGAAGAGCCCTGTTGGAACAGGCCCAAGGCCCACCTCGTCCCAGGATCCTATTCTCATAATGGGCTTATGGGAAGGCTGCAAGAAGGACCTGGGTACAACAACATGTCCCCCTCCTGCAGCTCCCAGCAGCTGGTCTTAAGAGGTACCCTGCCTCAGACACTAGAGGTAGAACATAGCCTTTGTGGCTAATAGGTATTGATAGCCTTATCCCACATGAATACATCTAATTCCCTCTTAAAGCCACCCAGGTTGGTGGCCATTGCTATGTATTGGGAGGAGTGAATTCTTTAATTAAATACTTTCTTTTGTCTGTCCTGAATTAATAAGCCTCCTCATTCAAGACAAGGAAGAGCAGGCTTTAAGGAGCATTCCCCCTACCTGTTTTGCCTCACAGGCACTTGAACTGGGGTTGGGTCTGTAAACACATGTTCTGTAAGGGGGCCCGGGCGGACTTGGGCTGACTCCATTTCGTGTACCCCATTCTCTGGCACCTCTGTAGCTTCTGTCGCTTCCTCGGTGGACTGGGACTGGTTGATCTTGCCATTGCTCACGGCAGGCACCTCATCTGAAGGCAGGAAAGCAGAAGGAAAAGGCAAGAGATGGGATGCAGAGAAAGCAGGTTATGTCTATCAGATGAACAGCCAGCTGCAGTATCAGCTGACTGCTTGTTGGGCTTCCATGGGAACCCCCCTCCCCGCAAAGACCCTGTATCCATGCCCTTCTCTTCCTTCCCACACATAGCTTGCAACCACAGTTGTTTTTATGAAGGACAGGGTGTCACATCACACTTTTATTTCCCCGCTGAATACAACCCAGTAGTCCCTCGTTGGGGCATTGGGTAGGTGTATCCTAAGGCTTCACCCCTCACTATGAAGCCTGCCAGCACCTTCTCCTACTGGGATCTGGCTTGGCTGGAGTTGATGTCATACCTTCTCTACTCCATCGTCCCTTTCCTTCCACCACAAATATAAGGACCTCTGACACCTCACCATAAACAGCTTTAAAAGTCATGGCTTTCCCCCAAGGAATCCTGGGAGCTGTAGTTTGTTACGGGTGCAGGGAATTGCAGCTCTGTGGGGGAACAACTCTCAGCATCCTTAACAAACTACAGGCGCCAAGATTATTTGGGGAAAGCCGTGACGGTTAAAGTGGTATAAGAGTGCTTTCAATATGGTGTGGATGTGGCTAACACCCTGTGAAGGAGCATATTGCTGAACAGAATTATGATAATTTCCACATAGGGGGTTTTCCAGAAGGAAAAGAAGATTTATTGTCATTTCCCGGCTGAATTCAGATAACCTGCCTTTTTAGCAGCACTCACAATAAATCCTATTCAAGGCAGTGATGTTTACTCAGAAGTTAATCTTTTAATAGTACAGTGGTACCTCGGGTTAAGAACTTAATTCGTTCCGGAGGTACGTTCTTAACCTGAAACTGTTCTTAACCTGAGGTACCACTTTAGCTAATGGGGCCTCCCGCTGCTGCCGTGCCACCGCCGTGCAATTTCTGTTCTCATCCTGAAGCAAAGTTCTTAACCCGAGGTACTATTTCTGGGTTAGTGGAGTCTGTAACCTGAAGCGTCTGTAACCTGAGGTACCATTGTACTTACTCTGTAGTGGCAACATGTTTTAAGATTTCAGTCAAACTCAAGCTTTATACACACACACACACACACACACACACACACACACACACCTGTCAGCTCCTCCCCTTCTTTTGTCTTTCCTGTCATTCTTTTCTCCTTTCCCCCAACTTTTTTCCTTCCTCCCTGATGAGCTGGAAATGTTCCCATTATTTACACTGGGAAAGACATTTGTGGACTTCATGATTTCATTACATGTTGGGGTCATTTGACTGCTCTGTGTTTGCCCCATATAGCTGAATCTGAAGCCTTTTCATTGAAACCTGTAAAATGGGTGCATTTAAAGAAGAAAGGCTGAAGCAACCCTTCACTGACATACTCATATGGTGACCTGAGACATACTCTGTCCTTTATCCAGCACTGGAGTGTCTCCGCGGGATGAGCAGTTGCTGCTGGGCACATTGCACCGGGTCGCACAGCCCACCAGGGTGATGCCCGCCAAGACGCCATCGGTTTCAGAGGATTCTTCGGGATTTATGTCCCCTTCCAGAAAGATTTCTCCAGGAGGATAGTCAGTGTCACAGGCCGCTGCAAAGAAGGGAAAGGAAAGCCTCCTGGGTCACTGAATACAATGTCTGCGCCCAACAGCCTTATCAGCATGCCAGGCCAAGTTGTGCCAAGTTCCAATAATGCTCCTTGTTCACGCTAAAATTATACTTCGGCCTACTAAAGATCTTCCTTTCCCATGAAGTCTTTTAAGTGAATATTTTTAATCTCAGACTGTTATCTGCATTGGACTTGAATTTTTTTATTATTATTGTTACGTTGCTTCATTATGTTTTAATGTGAAACAATCAGGCAATGAAATTAAATGAATGAATGAATGTGGATGACTGGTATATTCCAAAGCAATAGTAAAATCATGACTGCTATTTATACGTTGACATTCATAAGGGATGTGGCGTGGAATTTTGTCCCAATACAATACATTTCTGCAAAACTGTTAAGAAACACATTGTTTCATAAAATGAATCCTATTATCAGCCCCGTTCCACGGCAACTATTTGTATTTTTAAAAACGTACATGTTCAGTGCAAACACGCACCTAATGTCATGTCTAGCTTGGCCTTTACCCTGACAGCTGCAAGTATTGCTAGCATTTGTTTTCTATTATGGTTGTTGTTTTAAGGAGGTTTGGCTTTTTGTGGGGGGAAAGAGTCTCTGTGTGCGCATGTGTATGTGCGCATTTGTGTATGGGGGGGGAGTAGGCCAAATTCATCAGTTCTGTTTTCTTTCATTCTAACTTTTCCAAGCTTAAGTTCACATTTCTGCAGTAATTTTTTTTAATGTGCATTTCTTTAAAAAGAGTACTCAGGAAAACTAAGCAGCATTTCAGTGCAATTTTCTCCTAATATACATTCTGCATGCACTTTTGACTGATATTCATACTCTTTGCAAAACATGGGCTTTGTATGTTATTTTCATTAATTTTTATGCACCCTTTCCTCTAACATACAATTTTTTAAACACATTTTTTCAGGAGAGAACTGCATAGCAAAATTCAGAGGAGCTTAAATTTGAAAGGATAGCTATGTTTCTGTTTCTTTTCTTCAGGATAGGCCATGTTTTGATCTGCATACTGTTTCAGAAAGTGTAAATTATGGAGGTTCACATTAAAACCCTTAACCAGACATAATTTCTCCTCTGCCCATACAAGAAAGGTTATATGTTTGTTTACATCTCTCTGTGTGTGGATGAGTAAGTGAGAGCAGGGCTGAGAGAGCCCAGCCCCAGGCCCGATACACAGACCCTGATTCACTACAGTACCACATTTCAAGTGTGCACGACTTAGGTTTTTAAAATACCTGCCTTATGGGTGGAACTGGCAGGATCCCTTTCATATTCTAGGTTGCGATCTCCTTCCCTGCGGGCTTGCCAGCTTTGGAAACAGCACCTGAACTGCTATGATGAGTCATTCACTTACCTGGAATGCTGGAGATGCAAAGGACGTGAGCATTGCATACGGTGAAATGATCCACCACCGTCCCTGGCTGGTTGGCATCTATGATCACAACTTTGCTTGTAGACAATGTGCTTGTGAGGATCCACACTCTGCTGGATGTGGCATCCATCTCGTGCAACTCTCTGGCCTGCAGAACAGCAAAAATGCAGCGAGAGAGAGGGAGAGAATGTGGTGGGTGGGAAGGCTTCCGGTTCCGGTCTGCCATAATGGAGGCAGCTCCCACGACAGCGGGAGAACGTTGGCGAAGGAAAAACAAGGATGATTGAGGATAATTATCCTTGCAAGTTCACCCCAGGGATGGGGAACAGGTTTCACTCGCAGTTCGTCTCAGTACCTGGCTCTCACTCCAGCATGCAATGCGGGAGGCAGGGAGGCGCTGAGTGCAAAAGCATATTCACAATGAATCTCTAGGGTATGAGTGGGGAACCTTTTCTCAGCTCAAGGGCTGCATTCCTTTTCTGGGCAACCTTCAGAGGGCCAGGGGTAAAACTAGGAGGAGCACTGGATATAAGTGTTAGCTTTGTACAGTACAGCTGTTTCTAAATACCTGTTTCTCCATCCAGGCAAGCAAAAGGCAGTATTGGTGCTCAAGGGCAAAAACACTCGAGGAATGCGAAGCAGCATGAGTAGCAGGGGTAGCTGGTGTGAGAAAGAAGCTTGGAGGGCCACACTGAGCCCCAGTTCCTGAAATTTCCCATACCTGTTGGGCTTCTACATGATCACAGGGTCTCACAGATGTTTAAGACTGCCAGTGTCTCTGGGCGAGATGATTTACGATCGCCTCCCTCTGTGTTATTTTTAGGACTGTGCTATTCATGTTATTAGCAATTCTATGGATTCAAAACATCTAAATAACTGCTGAGGGATCCCCACCATAAAAAGGGATTGATGGGATTTAACCCTTTGTCCCCACTGTGCCCCTGATCAGAATAGCTCCCCTGCCCCATGGCTGGTATTTGCATCTTGTTCAAAATGTACAGTAGCCCCTCTCTCATCTAAGTGCAGCCCAGGTACCAGCCACTAAATCCAGTATTTATATCTCCTGTAGAACCACAAATGCTTCATTAAAAAAGCATGGTGAATGCCAAATTGATGTTAGAGTGCATGATTGTTGCTTTGCTGTGTATCCAGCTTATGAAAAATAGCTCAGGAAGTCACACTTAAATGTATAAAAAGGAAAATGGGAGAAATGGACAGCTCTCTTCCCCAACCTTTTTCTTTTCTGGCGATGTGTGGTTACTCTTGGTGCTCTCTCCTTCTGCTTCTCGGTCGCAAGTGAGAGGATCACATCCTGGATCTGGTTTCTGCCCATTTCCAGTATCTGGTTCCACAGGCTTCCAACCTGTCAAGTTGACACCAGCTGCACACCACAACTAAAAAGGCAAAGAAAGGAGCTTGAAGAGGAGCAGATTTTTTTTATGGGGTGGGGTAGAAAGACATGAGCCACTTGGCATGTCTTGATCATCTTTGCAGTGTCTTCATTCTCAAATATGATCTGCAATAGATCAGAATTCAGCACAAACCCAATGATCCATCCTAAGGGAATGCTGTAAGCGAGGGTACAGCTCTAGAGACCTCTGTGCCACTGGGCCTCCACAACAAAGGTTGAGGAGTCTTGGGAATGTGAACCAGCATGGGAAACATACTAGATGCCCGTGAAAAGGAAACACGAATATATCTATCAAAATCAGGGCTATTATCTGTGTAGAAAGCTCCCATCGCAGGCTCCTTGGCTCCATCAGAATTTGGCATGGCTTGGCAACCCCAGATAAATCAGGAACAGGAGGAGGAAAACAGAGAAGGAGCAGATAAAGGGTGGGTGCTGTAAGGCTGGCACCCGAGAATGGAGGGGAGAGCTCCTCCCCTAGGAACTCTAGATGTCAGAGAGGGAGAAACAGATCTGCTGGCTCTCCTCTGCCCCTGGCGGAATGCAGAGCATCATCAGGGAGGTGGGAGGACTCTGGCCAGCAGGAGGGTGGAGAAGGAGCTGGCGGTGGAGCTGGAGGCAAAGGGACAGCACACAGACTCGTTCCCAGGAAACAAGCACTGCGTTCACAGGTGGAATCAGACGCATCCTCCCAGATGAAGCGTGCATCATGTCTGCACACAGCAGACTTGTAGGGCAAGAGAGCCCCAAGAGTGAGCTTGCCTTGCCTTGAAAAGCTAGGCAGGAGGGGAGCGTTAACTGTTGTGACATCTTCGTCACTTCTGTTCGGCAAGTAGATCATTCACACGAAGGTATGCCTGAACTTGTGACACAACTTTCAGCAACGACAGAACTATCTGCTAAAAGGAATGGGAAGCTTTTGCGCATATGTGACACTTACCTTCATGGTAGGGTCCTTTTCCACTAGTGGGCGGCAATACACAGGCACTGGGACATTTTTCATCCGGTTGTCCTCTTGGCCACCATTGGGACTCAGCTATTGAGGACAGAAAGGACAGGACGTGATTCAACTCTCAACCAAAATGTGATTTCCAGCTGCCAAACTGAGTAAGAGCATAAGAAGAGCACATCAAAGGGCCATTTTGTCCAACAACCTGCTCCTTTCAGTGGCCAACCAGGAGAAATAACACACACACACACACACACACACACACACACACGTGTGGCACACATCTAACACACATGTGGCAACTATAACGTTATCTAGTTCATATGCTAATGGAAAATTTTGATAGTGCCCAACAGGTTAATAGTTGGCATCCATCTGTCTCAAGAGACAATGGATTGCGCCTCTGGAGGTGAAGTCAAACCACTGAGTTAGCAGCACTGAAGTGACTTCCCTGGGGTGCAAGCCTGGGCAATGTGTATGGCGGTCCTGGGTTGCCCAGACGATTGGACACCCTATCTCGGCCTCAATGATGTTAAGGCATACGTATTTTAATGACTGCATTTTATGCTTGCTGTAAATCAACACCAGGACTTTTGTAGTTGTTGTGGAAAACATTTCCACAAATTCAATAAACCGAACTTCACCTCTCTTGCCTCTCGGTGAACGAGGCCTACCTGCTTGTATTTGGCGGGCAGGCTCCACCCACAGGCCTGCAAGCGACCGTCATCATTCCGCACGTGCTCCCGGACTTGGCGGTACTGTTCGCGCTTCTGCTCGCGACGTGCGGATGACGTACAGTCACTGAGGAGAGACGCAACAGTGTTACTTCTCAATCTATGGTTAGAAATGAGAGGCAGAGGGTCAAGGAAGCATTGCCGTGGCAGCAGAAAGACAGAGATTCACGGAGTGAGAGGAAAAAGAGAGAGAGAGGTTGAAGCTCAGTCAATAATACACACAAAGCAGGGGGGAAAGCTATGGCAGTCAACCAAGGAGATCTCCTACTATATATTTTAGAAAGTATTTTTTTAATCTGTTCTCTAAGCATTTGGACACCTCTTCAGATAGCATGGCCAATTTTTGCACAATAGATTCTGAAACCAAGAGGTTGGGTTTCTTTTTTCTAGGTTTGGATACACTTGGACACCATTTTGAATCAAGAAGGTGGAATGAACCTTTTTGAACTGCACTGATTTTAATTATTGATTCCCAGACTAAACTGATTGGGGGTGGTGGTCCTTAGAATTCCTGAGCATCACTGGGTGCTAAAAATCCACCGAGGATGAAAATCCATCCAAAAAGCATTCATCAAAACCTTTGTTCTGTGGGAATCAAAGACAGCCCCTTTTTACTATTAGGGTTGTGATGTGCTATTTAGTTCTACTCAGAGATCCATTGAAACAAATGAACATGACTAACCCAGGGCTATTATTTTCATGGGTTTACTCTGAGTAAAAATAACATTGGAGGCAATATATATATATATATATATATATACACACACACAATTTATGCATGTCTTCCTCTCTTCTTTGACAAGCATGTTGCGTTTTTCAGGGCAAATATTTGAATAAATATTAACATGCAAAACGTGTTCCCCTCTTTACTTTGATGTGCTTCACTAACTTGTTCATTCTTAAGTTTTCCCTGAAATATTTTTATTATTATAAAGTAATGAAAAGGAGATTTGCAGGACGCTGAATTCCAAGCAGCCACTGACTATGTCCAGCCTTGTCAAAATCTGGTCAGCACATGCTTTGAAGCTATACTTTCTGGGTTTCCGCCAAGCAACTAGGACAAGCCACAGCAGGAACTTTAGCCATAGTGGTCGATGAACTCACTCATCCGGGAAGAACTCAAGGGTGCGACTCCCAGCAGAGATCTGGCACATAGTGTGGCTACGGCGCTGGCTGAACCCAGCTGCCGTGGGAGATTTGTAATGGATGTTCACTGATGGGTAACTCCTTTTGGCAGGTGGAGGACTGGAGGAGGAGCTGAACAGGCGGCTGAAGCTGGGGAGAAAGAAGGAAGCCAAAGGTGTTAAATCATGAGTTTTGTATTGTTAATCCCAAAGAAGACGAAAAGAGGTACAGGAGTATGAATTGGGGGGGGATTATTTGTTTGCATTTTAATGCGAAGCTACCTAATTCACGCTTCTCAGACCCAATACACAAATCAAAACACAGCAACTCTTTGAAATTCACACTTCTTGGAATTTTACAGTGCAGTTCTCCAACCAATGTGCAAAAAATGCATAAAAATAGATGTTATCTATTAGTGAAGATAACATACAAAATGCTTAGTCTTAGGAAAAACTGCTTGCAAAAATGTGCATATTAATCAAAACTGTATCCATATATATATATTTATTATGAGAAATGCACACTAAAATGCTGGTGAGTATTCATGCGGATTTTTTTTAAAGTGCAAATTGCGGCAAAAATGAGGAGAACTGAATTTAAAATTGGAAAAATGAGAAACAGAAAGAATCCTATATGGAAGTTACTGGAAAGTTGCTAAACATTAGAGAACTTCCTGACATGGGATGAGGCAAGGAGTTGTACTATGTTTGGGTTTTAATGGGAGAGCATCTTGTGCAAGAATAAATTTGGCACTTCATCTGCTGTTTGCATGCATGAGTCGGAAAATGATCAGGCGGGGAAACTGTGGCACTCCAGATGTTGTTGGATGACAATACCCATCAGCCCCAACCAGTGTGGACAATGGTCAGGAATTATAGTTTAGCAATATATAGTGGACCAGAGTTCAACCCTATCTGAAAGCCACATCTTCTGAACTTGAAGACCCCATCCATCTAATCCCAGGGTTGCTGGAGGATGTGAAGCAGCACACTGCCACAACTGCTCATTTTTAATATTTTATTTATTCCCTTTGATTGAGAGGGGTCTTGGCAAAGTACCATCTTGGAAGCCCCTTCTTTACCTGGCATTATCAGTTAGCACCTTGGAAGCCATCTTTTTAAACTTCCCATAATGCTTTGCAGCACTCAACACATCGGTGCTCTGTGGCACAATGGGAAATTTAAAATGAGAGTTTGCAGCTACAGAGGACAGAGAAGGATGGTTCGGTGATGTGCTTTTTTGAAACTCTGGAGCCCCAGCAGCTACCCAAAAGTGCTGGGTGAGTTAAAGTTGTCTTCACACACCCTCATCTGATGGAATGTGCAAGGTTTAAACATAAAGAATGTCAAGAGGCAGCACAGGCTATCTATTGCACCAGTGATGTTACCTCCCTTCTCACATCCAAATATGCAACTTTGTCCGTAAAAATGAACTGGTAGAATTAGTGTGCTTTTACTTGACTGTACGGAAAAGTCTCTACTGCACACGTTCTTCTGCATTTCACAGTTCACAAGCAAACACACTACTTACAATTGCCAAATAGTAGATTTCTTTTTCTCCTGGACAGAAGGGTGCTCACGAGAGGCTCTGTGAACAAATACAATAGATAATTATTAAACGGCTGGACAACAGATGAGCGAACAAAATAAATGGCAAAAAAAGGTTAATTTGGGGATCTGAGGACTAGTATGCCTGTTGGTTTCAGGATTCAACTACAAATGACATGCAATGAAGGCCCAGAAGCAAAAAGAAAGGAAAAGCCTTGAAACAGTTCCAGTAAATAGAATTTTTATAAATTTGTAAAAAAAATAAAAATGAGCATCCATATAAATAAATAGATCAAGCACAATACAGATAATTATATATGTACATCATCATTAGGTATAACAGAACAAACCCATGATAAAAACATTATGCATAGAATATAATTTAATGCAACAACCCTCACCTAATCATAATGCAATCCAGCATAAACCACATCATACATAACTCTTGCACACTACAAAAGCAAGCAACTATTTTATTTTATTTATATTTATTTGTTGCTTTTCTCACGAAAGTCTCTCAAGTTACTTACAATGCAAAAAAACAAACAAACCCCACATTAAAACCAAGCATACGAACAAATAATAATAGTCCACAGGTTAAGGCTGCAATCCCTAACCCAATTACATGAGATTAAGACATGTGTAAAGGCTATAATTGGGTTTTTGCGTTTCTTCTTTTTCAAATGAACACTAAGATTCTTGAGGTGCTGGAATACATTTAGACCTACCCAATGAGAGTTAAAAACCCACTGGGTTTTTTGTCTGATGCTGAGGTGATCAGGGTGCTGAATTCTGCGTCTCACGCAAAATGACCACTGGTACTCCAGAACCACAGAGCACCTCTAGCCCACCTGCTAGGTTCCTCTCAACACTTTTACGATGCTGCAATAATAAAGCACCCCACCCCCATACCTGATCATCTCGGTCCACCTGACAGCCTCCTGCAGCTCCATCAACCTCTCCTTGTATTGGTTGCGCTCCATCAAGACCCGGGCCATCTCCACGCGGGTGAACCTCCGGCGCTGAGCTATGGGGATGTTGTCCTGCAGAGGGGAGGAGGACGGCTTCAACCAATGGGAAATGGAAGGGGATTAAGGTTAGTAAAGCATGAAGCCAGGAGACTAAAGCAACAATTGTTAGCTTCTTCCAGGTATACACCCCCCCAGTTAATTTTAGCAAACAGAATCTAACTACAACGTCATATAAGCAACGAAAACACGACATCTGGAGAAGTGATTAGCGAAAAGCTAATTCGTGTTCTGCAAGCCTCCAAGGTAATGCTAGTTAGCATCCAAGCCTAACTAGCCTGCCGTTAGGAGTGAAGTGTTAATATGGGTTAGTCAACTCATATTAAGCCCATGCATAGCCAAACTTCCTGCAACAGGAGGAAGCCTAATTTGTAAACAGTGCAATACAATGCAAAAGTGGAGGATTATTTAAGGGAGAAGGCAGAAGTAACAGTCTTAACAGTGGCCAAAGCAGTAATGCAACCATTGCATGAATTCAGTCTTATTCCTCTCCCTGTCATGATTCATAAAGATTGCCCATCTTTCTATTATTATTTTTTTTTTAAAAAAACCATTTAGGAATTTATATGCATTTGTAAGTTTTTTTGTTCACCCTTCACATTACCAAAAAATAAACTCATAATTTTTTTAGAAACCATTTCAAAATAGTTCTGGGGACCTGGGGAGGTAATGACTTCACAGACTAGACAACAGGAAACTACCCAGAGTTTCTTTCCCCCAATATGCCAGAAACGTACAAAGCTCTCGTTTCCCTCTCCCAGAAAAGAAGACGAATAGAAAAGAAGAATCATGCATGCGTAGATCAGGAAGTCAAAAGCAAATTCAAGCAATCTCTGCCACTCTCAAAAGTGCTACGTCTGTCTTCACCCCAAGATCAGAATGAACAGGTAATTCTACATCAGAACTAAGGGTGCCTGCATGGGCATATCAACCGCATTAGCAAGTCAGCACTGAAACACACATTAGTAGCTCACAGGATTAAAATCAGCCTGCCTTTCTCTACAAAGAAGTCCCCAAAAGACATGTGGTGGGAGACTGAGGGAAGAGCTGCTTATTCTATTGCGGAAGAAGGCTTGGACCTTCTTACCCAGCATGGCTGAGCTTACCTGGTCATACTCATTATCTGGATGATTCTCTGGGGGAGATCCCAGTGACCACTGACAGCATAGAGAGAAGGGACAGGTTCGAAATGCGGCCCCTTTCATCCGTCCCAACAGTAAGTGCTAAAGGCTAATGGGCTGCTGATCAGGAGATCGCAGGAAGCACTGCTGGGTATCTAGGAGACCAGCTATAAGAGCTAAAATACACACCCAACTTTGTCATACGCTGCAAAGTTTAGGGAGGCATTTCAGCAACAAGGAACGTGTATGTGGAGGTTGTGTGTGTCAAGGAGAAATGTTTGTCCCATGGCATTCACACTCACTGTAGATGGTTCGTGTAATTTTTCTGTGAAGCTCCTTGTAACCCAGAAGATGAGTGAGGACAGGACACACTACTTCCTGTTTCTGCCCTCATCTTAAACTAGCTTTGGGGATGATGTCATCAGAGCGATTGCATGGGAGCAGAAAGCAATGTTTCCCCAACCTCATTCTGATGGAATCTTCTGGGTAGGAAGGAACAGGGGGTTCAGCAGTAGTGAGAGATGTCATTGCTGTTGTCCCGCAACTTTCCCCAGTGCAAACCTTCTCTTTAAAGCTCAATCACAGCAAACAGCAATTTGCGGAAAACCAGAATTGACATTTGCTCTGATTGAGCGCTAAAGAGCAGGTTTTCATGGGGAGAAACCCCAGGGCAAAAAGCAAAAAACAAACCCACACTTGGATATAGAGCTTTTAAGTGCAGACCTGGAAAGAATGGGGCAAAAAGGAAGTGTGGCTAAACCATGATCTAGGAGGACCAGTCACCTAACTGCAGATAAGACCTATGTTCCTCCTCATGTTAGCATGTACAAGGGAGATTTGGTTTAGGACCACAATGATGGAGGCAAAGACTTAAAGTCCCCTACCTTCCCCATACCAGAGACTATATGTGGGGGAGAAAACACATATATAAGGATAATCTGACCCTAATGGTGCAATCCTAACCGTGTCAACTCAGAAGCAAGTCTTACTGATCTCAATGGGGCTTGCTCCCAGGTAAGTGGGGTTAGGACTGCAGTGGCATCCAGTACTTCCATTTTGATATGATTACACCCAGGCTGCGGTAGTCATGAATGTGGTGACAACCCAAAGAGAACAGCCCCTTTGGGCTGCCCCACACACCTGAGGATGATAAAATATGCACTTTGGTGTCAGTGTTCAAGTAAGTGAGGAAGAAAACCCCCCATTCCCGCAAAAAACCCTCCTTCCCTAGGCATTTTAATAATGTAATATACCAATTCTGTACAGAGATAGCTGCTTACATCCTCCACCTCTTCTTTGGGCTCTCGACGGGCAACGATCACTTCGGATTTCACTCTAGAAAACAGAGCAAAGAACATCAAAGAAAGGAAGAGGCTAAAAGAGCAGCCCCTCTTGGCAGGGATATGCTGTCCTGGGCCTCAGTTGCTCACTAGGGCTGCCATCTTTCAAGAAGTGAAAATCCAGACACAAACAAATTGCTGAAAAAAGCCAAAGTTGTTTTTGAGAAATGACCCAAGCGATTTTTTGGTTATTTTGCCGAAAATCCAGGACAAACTGCTGCTTTTCAGAAATCCTCCCCCCCCGCCCCCGCCATCACTTCCACCACTGAAATTCCGGTAATGTCCAGGAAAATCTGGATGTATGGCTACCCTAGCTAGGCCATTTTGCTACATTTGCTACAGAAAGTTTATGAGGCATGGGGAACATCTGGCTTTATGTGAGCAGCCCAAGGCAACAACCAAGGATAAAAAATACCCCCCAATCCATATATGTAAAAAAAGAAGACAGTAATACTTCACCCTGCTCCCCAAAAAATGTAAACTGGACCACTTTTGCTAACAGTTACAAAGGGGGGGGGGGGGATTTAATACAAGAACAAGAATGAGAAGCACCAACATGAGCTCTTCGTTTGACTGTGGCATGTAGAGAGGGCCATACCAAATGTCATATGTACAGAAGGACCACAGTTGCGTCTCCTGCAGGTTTGCCTTTGCTCATGAAGATCTGGGATGTGGTGCTGTGGGAGGGTCCATTTAGCAGAGGGGTCAGGGGGAGAACTTGTGGGCCTCCAAGTGTTGTTGTGACAATAGCCAGGGTAGCCCAAGTGCTGCCCTACAGATGGCCTTGGAATCTAGCACCCACCAGCCTTCTTTTTTTGTCCTGAATGACTTGCCTACACATAGCTGAGGAAACTGCTCAAGCAGCAGCCGGACACTCACCTTTTCAGTTCCTCTTCGAGTTCCTTGATCCTAGCTTCCATCTTGGCTTTTGCTTGCTTTGCTGCTTCAAGCTCACCTTTCAACACCTCCTGCTCCCCAGTGAGTTGGTCTACCTTTGCAATTAAATCGTTCTTCACTATGTTCAGAGCATTTCTTTAGGACGGGGGGAAAAAAAGAAAAACGTATGTGCCACAGCAGATAGTGAGGTGGATAACATCATTTTGGTGGAAGATTAACTGCAGCAGAGAAGTATCAGTGAAGCCTGTGATGAATATAGGGGAGGATTGAAAGCAATGCCTTCTTACAACCTTAGTCTAGAGGACAGCAGTGAGAGAGAGAGAATGGGCTTTTGGGTAGTAGGCTCTGGTTTCCCAGGGAATTTCACCCTGCACCCGTTGAAGAAGTTTTTACTTTCTTAGGAATTGTGGTTCTTGCATAACAATATTTAGTTCCCTTGTCAATCATCCTTGTGCTGTGTGGGGGAAAGGGCACTTTGTTTCTTCATGATTATTGCAGATGCTATTACTAATAATAATACCTTTATTGTCAATGTACAACCTGTGTACAATGAAATTAACGGAGCCTCCCTCCGCCCCACCCAACAAACACTCAATCTCATTTAGTGCAATATTGCTGTTGTATTGTTATGAATTTGCTGTTTTGAACTGCATTTGTATGGATTTTACAGTATGGTAGGTTGTACGGAGACTTTTCTGTGGGTAGCACTGATTCTGTTGGCAGAAACCAAGTATGGATGCCTGCCTTTGTGAGATCCCCTATTTAATTTCTCACCACACCCCTAAAAGTGACCCCTCTCAGAAACAATTCTCAACTCTCTTAAGAACCATTGCTTGGAAGTTCTTCGTGCAATTATCAGAGACATGCTACTACCAACAGTGGAACACAGCCATCAAGGCTATTAGCCACTGATACCCTTATACATGAATTTGTCTAATCCTCTTTTAAAACCTTCTAAGCTGGTGGTCACCGAAATGCTAGCAAGCAAAGTGGCAACGCACAAATGTCCTCTGAAGTCAACCATGTCCATGCCATACACCTAAGCAAACAAGCAAAGTATTTCTAGAGCATGAGCTGGTGTCTTACTTTGTTTCCAGTAGCTGCGTGTTCTCCATCAACAGGTTCCCCACTTCTTTGCCCATCCCTGGAGGGGTGGAAAAGAAAAAATAAAACACAAGGCAACACACAATTTTGATCTGCACCCTCTGGAAAGATTTAAGCAATATGCTTTGCTGGCCAATTCTTACTTAGGAGAAGCAGCCTCGTAGTTCGAGAGCCTGCAACGTATATGTTTTGCTGCACAGTGCAAAGCGCCACTCGCCCTGTCGAGGTCACGGAACAGAAGCAAACATTTCTGAAAACGCAGATGGATGCATTCACTCAAGTACAGAGACTTCCTTTAGGAGATGGGACAGAAGAAACAACTGCACTAAAATGGCTATTCTTAGGGCTTATCCACACTCAACTTTTGTCCCACACTTTCCAGGCAGAGATCTGTACATTAACACTCTATGGTCAAGCAGTTTTTGTTTGTTTGTTTTGCCCTAAGCTTTCCCCACAAAAAAACAGCTCTTTAAGGCTGAACTGGAACAAACAGCAATTCAGGTTTTCTGTGGATTGACATTTGCTCTGATTGAGCTCGAAAGAATGGGTTTTCAAGAGGAAAGGTCCAGAGCAAAATAAAAAAGGGGGGGGGGAGTGTTTAGACCCAGAGCTTGAAATTGTGGACTGTGCCTGGAAAGAGTGGAGGAAAGGTAATTGTGCATAAGCCCTTAGACTTAAAAGCTGAACCCACCCCACTATAATGTGTTAAAACCTTTTTGAACAGGCCCAGCCAATGAGCGAGTCACTCAACTCCTCTGTTTCGCACAACCCTGCTTGTTTTCAATCTGGATTCAAGAGCACAAGCCATGAGCACAGCGAATTATTAGCAAAGTTCAATATTATGCACAGCTAATTTAGGGTAACGATTAGTGCAGGGGTAGAGAAAGTCCAGCTCGTGCACCAATCTTGGCCTGCTGGGGAGTTGAATTTGACCTGTGAAGCCATTTTCTCAAAACCACACCACCTGTCAATCAGCTGGTATCACTGGGTGTTGTCAGCTGATGGGCAGGGTTCAATCATGCTGGGTGCTTCTTTGCATGTGTGATCCCTGTGGGGGAACATGCTAGCAAAGTAGAACAGAACTAAACCCTCTCCACATCAGTCCTGCTGGGTGCTGTTTGGCCAGTGCATTCCCTGCAAGGAACATACTAGTGAAACAGACCTCCACCCTTGCAGGTCAACTTTGATTCGTGGATAGAAGCCACTTGATGCAAGTTAAGAAAAGAAAAGAAAAGCCCTGTTGGCCCACCTAGTCCAGCATCCTGCTCTTATGGTGACCAACCAACCACATGCCTCTGGGAAGCCCAAAAGCAGGACCTGAGCAGATCAGCACTCTTCCCACCAGCAGTTCCCAACAACTGGTATTCAGAGGCATAGTGCCTCCAACAGGGGAGACAGAAGCATAGCCATCATGGCTAGTAGCCCTAAATAGCCTCATCCTCCATTAATCCTCTTTTACACCAAGTTGGTGGCCATTAATACCTCTTATGTGAGTTTGTCCTGAATCTTCCAACATTCAACTTCATTGAATGGCCCCAAGCATGATGAGAGAGGGAGAAAAACATCTCCTCATCCACTTTCTTCTGTTTATCCAAGGACCAGCTCTGATCTAATTCGATCATCTGTCACGTATTTCAGTCCTCCTAGTCACTAGTTTCTGGTCTCTAGGTTGCCAACGACAAAGGGAAACTTTAAAGACTTTGCCGTTGGGCCAACTGTTTCATTGGAAGTACCTAATGTCACACAGTGAAGCTTAACTGTCTGACTTCCCCTGAACTTCTATGCAGATTAGTGCCGCACCACTGTGGAAGGATCCAACCCCAGCTAGACATCACAAGGAAACTATCTCTGAAGAGGTTTGAAGAAGAAGAAGAAGGAGTTTGGATTTGATATCCCGCTTTATCACTACCCTAAGGAGTCTCAAAGCGGCTAACATTCTCCTTTCCCTTCCTCCCCCACAACAAACACTCTGTGAGGTGAGTGGGACTGAGAGACTTCAAAGAAGTGTGACTGGCCCAAGGTCACCCAGCAGCTGCATGTGGAGGAGCGGGGAAGCGAACCCGGTTCACCAGATTATGAGTCCACCGCTCTTAACCACTACACCACACTGGCTCTTTGGTGGGTAAGGGAAGAGTAGAGGGGCTCGCTAGTGAGGTCAGCTCTGAAATGTTATACTGCTGTTATAAAAAAAATCCCAATTGAGTCTTTCCCACTTTGTGGATATATTAGCACTCCATTTAACTATCATGTTGCCCCTTCCAAAGAGTGCTGGGAACTGTAGCTTGACAAGGGGGCTAAGAATTCTCTTATAGATCACTGGCTCCCCTCACAGAACTACGCTTCCCAGTTTTGCAAGGACAGATGTGGGAAGTGACCTTAGTCTCCATAACTACTGCAGCAAGCTCCATATATGAGACTAGGCTGCCATTCCCTCCTCTCATCTTTTTAGTTTTATGGAGTTGTTGCTGGGAAGATGAAGGACAGGAGGAAGAACGAAATCTTACTATTGGCCACATACTCAATACACTTGTTAAACATGCAGGCTCTACAGCAGCTTTCCCCAACTTGTTGCCCTCCAGATGTTTTAGACTACAACTCCCAACAAGCTGGGGCTGATGACGGCTGTTATCCAAATCATCTGGAGTGCAGTAAGTTGGTGAAGGTAATTCTAGAGAAATCAGATCACTATTCCAGCTCTGTTCATCTGGCAAATGCACTATTTGTGAAAGTTTAGATACATCTTACACAAACTTTGGGTTTCCCCCCACATATGACATTATCCTAAACACACTTAGTAGGGCAGGGGTGTAAAACTTGTGGCCTTCCAAATGTTGCTGGACTACAACTTCCATCATGCCTGACCATCAGCTATGTTGACGGAGATTAAAGGGAGTTACGAATGTAAGCATATTTTGGGGGGACAACATTCATCACTTTATAATTGTTTACGCTGAATTGCACTTGCCATTTTACTGCTCATTCCCTCAGTTTTGAGAGATACTTTTGGAGCGCTTCACAATCATTTTTGGTTTTTTAAAACAACCCTGAACTTTTAGCACTTCTTTTTTTTAATCTCTAAGCTACCCTGAGTTCTATTAGTGGAAAAGGTGGGAGATGATAGATAGATAGATAGATGATAGATAGATAGATATATGATAGATAGATAGATAGATAGATAGATAGATAGAACTTAATTCGTTCTGGAGGTCTGTTCTTAACCTGAAGCTGTTCTTAACCTGAAGCACCACTTTAGCTAATGGGGCCTCCTGCTGCCGCTGCGCCGCCAGAGCCCAATTTCTGTTCTCATCCTAAAACAAAGTTCTTAACCTGAAGCACTATTTCTAGGTTAGCAGAGTGTGTAACCTGAAACGTATGTAACCTGAAGCGTATGTAACCCGAGGTACCACTGTAGATAGATAGATAGATAGATAGATAGATAGATAGATAGATAGATGATAGATAGATAGATATAGACTATAGATAATATATTAGATTTAGAATTTAGATGGCAGTTCAGCAGCATCTGGCAGGCCACAGGTTCCTCCTGCCTGGTTTGAACCCTTTGGCTATTGCTGCTTTTGTGCATGAAAGCTGCCAATGCAGAACAGGAAGCAAAAAGAGCCAGGTCTAGAGTACAAATCCCTACTTCACTGCAAAACTCACTGGGTGACCTTACAAAGGCTGCATGCACCCCATACATTTAAAGCACATGGCTTTCCCCCAAAGAACCTTGGGAACTGTAGTTCCCAGCAAACCTTAACAACACTTCACAGGATTCTCTGGGGGAATTCATGTGCTTTAAATTTAGGGTGTGTTTGCAGCCAAAGCTAAGGAGAGCCTCCATCCCAAATGTTGAGAGTGCTGTATAAGGGGACTAGAATTTCCTTCCATTACAGAATGGAAGGGAAATGTTTAGTTACCTAGTCTCATTTCAACGGTTCTCATGAACCCACGGATGCTTTCAACATTCACGCACGCATCCACTTCACACTGTGTAGAGAAACATGCTTTTACGCTGTTCGTTCTGCTTGCTTTTGTTGAAAGCGACAAACACACACTCAGTACAAATGAAACGCTTAAAAAAGAGAGTCATGGCAGTGTACAGGAAGTGAGAATACAGCACAACACACTCAGGCAAGTACACAGACCTTCTTCCCAACAATGAGATGGGACGGGTTGATGATGGCAGAGGCAAGTTCCCCAGCAAGAATGGCAAAGAAGCAGCAGGTGTGTTTTTTTATAAAAAAAATAAAGTTAGATAGATATAGAGAAAGGGAAAAAAACACTACAACCATCAATAAGACAGGAAGAAATAAATCACTTCTGATGTTTCAGGCAGCATGGGATCTTCATACTGTCTATTGGGGCAGACAACAAAAATACAAACTTAAATGCAATAATGGAGATTAAGAATCCTAGTCTGAAGGCAAACTATAGGCCACTCTGCACATTTCACCGACATTCAGTCCATTTCGTGTAGACTCCACATGGAGGCACTGCCAAACCCAGGTACTCAATTTGTGTACCTGCATGACACATGCATGTGTTTCATTCCCACATTATGTTTCTTGGTGTACATTTGAAATAGGAGTACACTTAAAAAATGAAAGAAAATGTGGTATGACCTTTTATATCCCGGCTGCTGTGAGAAGGGGAAATGTAAATAGCATCTTTTTTACACACTGATTTGCCAAGGTCTGCAGGTTGGTGGGGGTGAATATTTCAAGGCACTAGCACCAGTTTTTAGGTGCCTGGGCAATGTGGCTGCAGGGTATTTTCTGTCCCTGGATAACTGGAGATACTGGGTCTCAAAAATCAAAACATATTGCAGAGAGGCAAGGTCTGCTGTTCTTTCAGAAATAATGGAAATCATCCTGAGCCTACAGGATATATGCTGAAGTCAGAAGTCTGAATTGGAAATATGAAAATCACAAGACTGCATCAATCTATAACAGAGCAGAGAATACTGCAAATCTCGCCGCTTTAGCAAATTTGTAGCCCTTAAGACTGCAAAAATAGGCTTGAAACTGTATAAAGAATGCCAGGTGGTTATCACAAGCATGGAACAGCGGAAGCTCAGATATCTGACAGTTAAGAGCAGGTGTCAATACTTTGCAAAGACCTTTGCTCAGGCCCAAGGCTATGAGTAGTTAAGTTATGCAACCTGAGTGAATATATGCAGTTTTGCTGGCTTGCATTACTTTTACGTTTCTTTTTCTTGGCACAAGATCTTTTGGGTTTTTTTGGTTTTTTTTTTAGCAGACTACAACAAGCATGTCAAACATAGGTAGATTTCAGAATCTACTTTGGTTTTTACCAGAACACTGCAGCCCAGGAACTGGAGCCAAGTACAGAGCAATAGCTGGAGAGTGAAGCCATGGCAGTTGTGCAATGCTGGATGTGCAATGGCACTTCAGGTGGTATAGCCAATTCCGTACTGCAGGACTGGATCCGGCCAGTGGGCCATATACTTATCTCCCCCACATACCAACTTTGGGCATGATGCAGTCTATGAATTTGTCGAATAATGAGAATAATGAGAATAATAATGATGATGGCAGCTGCCAACATCCCCCTGTTACCGCTTCAAAATACAGTTGGGAAGAAGCCACAACTGAGTGCTCCTTGCTTCTAGAAAGCTAGTGGTTCAGGTAAAAAAAAAAAAAAGGCCAGGGCTAGTCTTTTCTTCTGAATACAAAGTGGTTTCTAAGCTAAGGGTTTTCAAAACATGAAAAGCAGCACATTGAATTGTGTGTCTGGAATGTTATAAGAAGCCCTGGCTCCCATAGCAACCTAAGTGAAGTGTGGTGGAGTCAATTGTGTATATAGAATATTTCCATCAAGAGTGCTATATGTGTTTTGTGTGTTTGTTTACAGTTCCCGGAGAAAAAAATAACCAGGAAATGCATTACATTTCACAGCCATATTTCTTGACCTGCATCCTGCAAGCTGTTTGAAACATCAAAGTGAATAACCACCTACATCCCCAAACAGAAAAGAATCTCTCCCAAACAATGGGTGACGGAAGAATCACCTACTTCTTCTCAACAAAGCAACACCATCACCATCACGGGAAAGAAACAAAAGAGAGTCCCAAGAAATCCCAGAAGAAAAAAAAGAGGAGAAGGAAAAAAAGGATGAAGAGATGCTGAATGAACAGAAAGGGGGAGGAGAACACCCATATGTTTAAAAAAGGCCCTGGCCTTACCAAAGAAATCATCCCGCACTATGAAAGTCATTCCATATGAGAAAAGAGGGGTGGGGTCAGGGGTACAGAAAGAGATAGGGACAAAGAAGAGAAGAATAGGGGAAGAAAGGGAGAGAAAAAAGCAGCCATTAAATACAAATCTGTAAACAGCAAAACGGTGGTGCTCTCTTAGCACGTACGTGCAAGGAAATTAGTTATGCTGCAGCAAGAACCACTCTCTGCCTCTGATCCAGCTAAGCAGGGAAGAAAGTCTCAGATTTTGAATGAATGAACAGATCACGTTAGCAACTCCTGGTTCCATCCTTATTATCCTCTGTGGATAGGTAAAGGTCCTTTGGGCCTCTCATCCTCTACGGAAGGGAACCAAAGCAACAGCATGGATGGGTCAGGTTAAGGGGAAAAACAGGAGGAGAGGACAGTAAAATTGGGGCAAAGGGGCTGTTGGGAGACCCCGAATCTGATTTTCAACTGGACGGATGCCTGAAAAAAAGGCAGCAATCTTGGGTTGGCAGCAAATAATAAATGTTTAAAGGAAATGAATCTATTTCCTATTTGCACTGGGCTGGGTCCAGTGTAAAGAGTTCTTCAGCAGAGGTAGACTGGTATTATCAAAGGAAGGGAACTTTTCCATCCAACCCAATGCAGACAAACACACCCCTTCTCTTTCTTTCTCCTTCAGTCAAAACTGGACACGTTTTTCACAAAGGACTGTATTTACATGTCATACAACTCAGTAATAAGAAGTTGCCTTATACTGAGTCAGATCACTGGTCCGTCTAGCTCAATACTGTCTACACTGATTGGCAGTGGCTCTTCAGGATTTTAGGTGAGGACGTTCTCAACCCTATGCAGAGATACTGGAGCTTGAACTCAGAGGAGTTTCTGCATGCAGAGCAGATGCACTATCACAGAGCTATGGCCTTTCCGCGAACATTTCAAGCATGACTACAATGAACATTTACATGTAAAAAAAACCCACCTAATTTTCCACCCTTACTGGGAGAGCCCTGGAGGGAAGTGCGGGTGCTCCAATTTTGGAAATGATACTAAATGTGCACACCCAATGTGCTCACAAATCGACAGGCAATCATGTGTGGCCAACAGGAATGGGGAGAAATTCAATTCAGTTCACGTTCAAAGTCAAATTTATCAAATTCACACTCTCCGAAACAATACGAAAGCAAACATAGCTAACCGAAGAAAGTTTCCAGAAATTCCCTCTATCTACTGAAGCATTTCATAAACCTCTTTCTTGTCCTTTGTGCTCCCTGAACCTTTGCCCATCTTTATCTTAAAAACTCTGAAGCCTCAAATGCTTTAAGCTTTCTTTATATTATATATGAGGAAATGTTCCAGACCTGTCATGGTTTTGTTTCTGCTTTCTGGAAACTTTTCCAGTTCCAGGATATCCTCCTGAGATGGGGACCACAACTGTATCCAGGGAAACTGTCCAGTCTGTACCACTTAAGCCAGTGGTGCTGTCAAGGCAGGATTTTAGGATAGAGGCCCAGGGGCCCACTCAGCAGAATGAGCCTCCTAACGCAACAGGGCAGACTTTCCACATTCTGAAGGAAGTGATGTCAATGTACAATACCATCTAAAGAGCCACCCTACTCCAATAAGATAATTGTCTATAGAGAGCAGGGCTGGAGAACCATGTGGTCCATTTTGTTGGACTCCAACTCCCATCAGCCTCAGCCTTCACGGCCATTGGTCAGGGATAGTAATCTAGGAAGTCACCGTATACTAATCCACTTAGCTCAGTATCATCTATGCTGACTGGCAGTAGCTCTCCAGGTTTTCAGACAGGAGTGTCTCGCAGCCCTACCTGGAGATGCCAGTGATTGACCCAGAAATAATCTGCATGCAAAGCAGATGTTCTACCACTGAGCTATAGGCCTTCCATGTGATGGGAGGTGGTGGTTCTACACCCCTGGCCTAGAGTCTTAAATTAGCTAACTGCACCACTGATTTAAGCAAGTTCATCTAGAAAAGATGCCCTTCTAACACTTCTCTTTCAGCTAGAACTCTTGACTGACCATCTCAGCCTTTTCCAAACTTACAAGCTGCGAAACTTGAGAGCTCAGCCCCTATCCTGCAAGCACTGAGTCCCAAACCTTCTCTTACCCAGCAGCCATCCTGAGGGAGGGAAAGGACTAATTATTAATGGAATCAGCAAGATGGATAAACCTCCTATCTTTAGCTCACTCTCTGAATGAAGAACCCACACTTGGGCTCACTGCCTGCCCTAAAAGGAAGGAAAAATCCCACCTTATAGGAAACATGAAGTAACAGATGGTTTCCCACCTTCAACCCTAGGATTCAAAGAGGGAGGTAAAAAAAAGCAGATCGTGGAGTGAGGCTGCAGAAAGCCGGGGGTAGGGGTTAGAAATAAAGCTTACCGCAATGTAACATGTGAGCAAAAAGCAGAGAATGTTCAATTGGGTTTGGAACCTTAAGTCACGCAAGCCAATCAAACAAGGGAAAGGCGGGACGAAGTCCGCAAAGCCAACCGTGATTGGACAACAGCAGGGGAGTATCACACGTGTGTACCCACATCATTCAATTTAAAATTCAAGAAAGGGGGAAGGAGCAGGAAGAAAGAAAAATTGGAGGAAACAGAGAATCTGAACAGAGGAGAGATACACACCTGAAAACTCCCCTATGGGCCATGTCCAGCGAAGCACAGAGATACAGGATGGGGTAGGGGGGAAGGAATTGGGGGGAAGGAAAGAAAAAGAGTCAATCAGTGACCGAAACCAACAAAATAAAAAAAATCTGGATCTTTTTAAAAGAGAAACAAAAAATTAACAAAGATCTTGCCATTTCAATGTCAAAAGGCATGAAATAGTAAAGACAGGACCTGCTATGGACTGCAAATGGTGTGAATCTACATATGGGACATTTGAGAGTATGAGGGTGAGGAAATCACTTTTTCCCCCCAGATGAGGATATAAGTGAGGAGCCTGGAGACTTCCTACGAACCCTGACTTAAGCCTTGTCTTCTCAACCATGGCAAATGGTATAATAAAAACGTATTCTGAATAACCTAATTTGTTGGAATGCTTACGACCATCTGCAGCGCTCTATGTAGCCTTTCCAAAAATTCATGAAAGCTGGCACAGCTTGAGACCCACTAAATCAAACGCAGCCCAACAGGAATTGGATCATGGCCCTAATGCCTTAAAATGGAAATTGCCTTAACCCAGGTCTAACAGTTGGCCAATTTAGCCTAGTACTGTTGGCTCTGTCTGGCAGCAGCTCTCAGAGGAACATAGGAAGTCACTTTATACAGAGTCTGACCATTAGTCCATTTCTGCTCAGTACTGCCTGTAATGACTGGTAACCAGCTCTCCTTGGTTTCAGAATAGGAACATGTGCAACCCCATGTTGGAGGTGCTGGGGACTTGTGCTGGGCCCGGGGGTGACCTGAGTAACGCAGTCCAGGTCCGATCCCAAATCCAAGGGTTCTGCGAGGAGTTAGTCCGGCAGGGCCAAGGCAGTACACGAGGCAGGAAACCAGGCAAGGTCAGGCACAGGATCACAGGCAGGTTCTGGCAAACAGCAACGTTGCTCCAGCAAGCCTTTTATCTCTGTCAGGGTAACGGCCGGTCCTGCTCCCCCGGTGACTCACCTCCCTGTCTCGCCTGAAGGCGAGCACTCCTCCTGCGAGTACTCAGGTCTCTCCTTCTCTCAGACCTTAGTCTCTGCAGCTTGGGAGATGTTGGTGGGTTACTAGACCCAGAGGCCGCCTCAGCCTCTCCTGACCCAACTGGTAGTGGAGCAGCTGTAAGTGATTGCCCAGCTGAAGGCAACGAGGTAATCCCCACATCTGGAGCCAGGGCAGGCTCAGGCCCCTGACTCGGCCCAGCTGGTGCTTGTTGCAGGGAAACCTCTGCAGACTGGGGCTCTTCAGAATCAGGGAAACCTGTGCAGACTGAGGCAAAGGATCTGGTGTGGACTGAGACTCCTCTGGCTCCGAGTCCGAGCCCAAGTCCCAAGCCATTACAGGACTGAACCTGGGAACTTCTGCATGCAAATAAGATGCTTTATCACTGAGCCACAGCTCCTTCTGGAAGCTGCCTTATACCAACCACATCAGGCCCTTGGTCCATCCAGCTTCACATTATCTACACTGACTGGAAGCTGCTTTCCAGGGTTTCAGACAGAGGTCTATTCTAGCCCTATCTGTAGATGCCAAGCATTGAACCTGGGACTTTCTGCATGTAAAGCAGGTGCTCCACCAATGGGCTATTGTCCCTGCCCATTTTTTTGGTGAGGGGAATGGTGTGCACTTGCAAGAAAAGCAGTTAAAACAGGAGGCTCCTCGAGCCGGAGGTGGGCTATGCGCAATGCTGGTGGGCTGCCTTTGGCTCAGTGGGATGCACGCTGAGTAGGCCTGCGTGACAGTATGAATTGAATCTCCTCTGCTTTAAGATAGGCAATTCAGAACACTTACCATTTGCACATCCTTTGGGTTCCTCTCATCACCAAATATCCCCTTTTAGTTGAGGTAAAAATAAGTTTTACATGCCAAAATAGTCTGGCCACCTAGAAGTAAAATTTCAGCTGTTGCCCTGCCCCCCCCCCCCCATTCTCTGAGGAGCCACAGCTATTCTTGATGGGCTAATTGCCCAGCCCTCTTAGATTCTGGTCAGATAATGAAAAGAAAAAAGATATTAGTCTAGCCATTACAGGGCTAAACAAGCAGCCACATCAGAACACTTCCTCCAGTGACCAAACTACCATTTCCTCCCATCCCACACAAACAATGCCCCTTGTTCTGGGTCACTGTGTTTGGGAGGAGGGGAGGAATGACAAATATCACATAACAATGGCGGCCACCAGTGGGAGAATTGGGGGGGGCGGGTCTGAAGGTGAATGTCGTCCCTCCCACCCCCAGAAAATCACTCCTCCAAATCCAAATGGCCACAGAAGCACAAAATTTGGGGGCATTTGTGTTAAGGCCTAATTTGATATAACCATTCAGTGGTATTCAATGCTAGTTCTACTCCGAGAACACCCCTGAAAATAACGGACATGATTAACATCTCACTCCATTAATTCTGATGGCTTGAATCCAATTAAGTTCTACGCAGAGTACACCCACTGAAATTAACACACCTAACATAAGTCATGTCCATTACTTTCAGTGTGTCTACTATGAGCAGGACTAGCACTGGACACAATCCAATGGGTCTTCTCTAACTAAAACCTGAGCCACATTTACACATTTAAAGCACTCTCATGGCACCTTAAAACATAGCCCAAAGAATCCTGGGAACTGTCATTTGTTAAAGAGTACCGAGATTTGTTACAGAGCTACAATTCCAAGAGTTCCTGTGAAGAGGGATTGGTTGTTAAACCATTCTGGGAACTGTTGCCCTGTGAGGCGCATAGAGCTTTGCTAACAATTCTCAACACACTAAAGAAACTACAGTTCCCCAGAGCTCATGACTGTTCAAAGTGCTATCATAGTGCATGTATGGAGTAAATGTGGCCTTAGCTGGATACAACCCATGATTTTTAACTGTTGCCATTGCTTTTGGAAATACTGATTTGGTGTGCTACCCTTGAGCAGGCCAATGAATAAGTACAATATAAATTTAGCTAATGAAACAATGATAACGTAAATGGTGATACATGATCTAGCCATGTTCAGTGGGAATGTTGCAGGGGAGAGGGAGTGAACCTGTGGTAGTGAGCATGAATTTGAGCATGGAAATATATTTGGTGTGTGACAAGGACTCAAGACGAGGAAAGGAAATTAAAGTGTTGGAAGTGACAGCTAAATAAGACTTCTGGGCGTTGATAATTCTGCATTCTACTTTTTTGGCTATCAATGTAACACTTATTAGCTGGTCTACTTGTTCCTTTGCTTTTATTAGCAGCTTGGCAATATAGCAGGTAAACTATTTATTAATTTTATTTGACACTGTTTACTTCTCAGGGTCATTGTTGGCTATGTGTAGACTGCAATTCCTCACATTGGGAAGGAAAACTACAGGACACAATTCTGATTACAGAATTCCGTTTTCCAAAATCAGTTCATTAAAAAGTTTATATTCTTTACAGTTGGGAAGCGGTGTGCCTGAAAGGATGTGGGCAATATGTGGTGAAATCTCAAAAGCGAAAACATAGGGCGAGATTTCCAGTAATAGAGCATAGAAAGGCATCTGTGCCCTACAGTGCCCTACATGGCTCCTCCTCCAAGTCGAAAACAGCAGAGTAAATTAGGCAAAATAATTTATGTAACTCTGCTTTAATTTGCATAATTTGCATAAACATCACAGAATTCTGTGGACTACATGCATATAAATGACAGGAAAGGAAAGTTCAACTAAACATTAGGAAGAACTTTCTGACGGTAAGAGCTGTTTGGCAGTGGAAACTCAGAAGGTGGTAGCCTCTCATTCATTGGGGGTATTTAAACAGAGGTTGGGTCGTCATCTGTCATGGATCCTTTAGTTGAGATTCCTGCATCGCAGGGGGTTGGACTAGATGACCCTTGGGATCACATCCAACTCTACAATTCTATGATTCGGAGGGAAATGCCCTTTCTATTTCATCCCAATGTTTGCTGATCACATCTGATCACCACAATCTCTGCATCTTATCTAGAGCAGGGGTAGCCAACACAGTGCCCTCCTGATGTTGCTGCGCTTCCATCAGCCCCAGCCAGCCTGGCCAATGGTTAGGGATGATGGGAGTTAGATTACAACAACCGAAGGTATTAACTTATGGTCTCTGTGTGTGGTTTGGGAGCTGCACGGCCAAGGAAAAAACAATGCTGTCCAGGGTTGTAAAGACTGCAGAGAGAATAACTGGGTGCACTCTTCCCACCTTGGATCAAATCTGTGCTGTCAGGTGCCATAAGAAAGCGGCAGAGATAGCGCAGGATAGTACACACCCCGGAAACAATCTCTTTCAGCTTCTGCCTTCTGGAAGAAGGTATAGGGTTATAAAGGCCAGGACTAGCCGCCTGAGAAACAGTTTCTATGCAAATGCAATTCTGGTTCTAAACGCAGCATAAGGGGTCTCTATAGTATAGTGTATTTTAAAATGGGGTTTCAGAGTTTTTAGGGGTTTTTGAATGTTTTATGTAGTTTTCCAGTTTCATTGTTCTGCATGGGACAATGACAATAAAGATATCGTATATCGGGAAGCTGTTGGCTATCCCTGCTCTAGACCATAAAGACTTACATGACTTCTTCCAGCTCTTTACCTAATTATCTCTCCAGCTACTCTACCTCAAAGGGCTGTTGTGATAAATAAGATAAGAATTTCAAAAGCAGCACTCTTGAAGCAGGCTTTACCTAGGAGGTCCGCTCCTTCATCCACATCGCCAATGGCTTCCGAGCCAACTTCAGTAAGTTCCGTGTACAGCGAGTCGGTGTTGATGCCGAAGGCTTTGTTCACGATCCCCTGAGTAGGGCTGTCATGCAAAGAGAAAAAGAATGGAAATGCTGCAGACTGGCACGAAATGAATAAAAGCTGCATTCTGCACTCCTGGGCAGCATGCCTAAAGAAAGGGAATGTCTGCACCCAAACCTGTTTCCTGTGCGTTCCAGTCTGGGATCCTGGCACATATCCAGCTCTGGAGTAGAATCGATATCTTGAAAATCTGACCCCTCATCGCTGCTCCCCATCCCTGTAGGACGAAATGCAAAGAGGGAAATATTCATAGTCAAGAAGACCAAACCAACATTTCAGATCAGAGGTGGGCATTTACACCTCCATTTATCAAGGAGGATATTGGTGACAACCCAAAGAGAACAGCAGAGATCTCATGCAGCCACCAATAATTCTTCATCCACACACACATCCACGCACTTAGCTAGGTTTAAGAGGCAGTCCATTGCTCAACCTCAGGCACCGCAATCTACTTGCAGCCCTAAAAATAAGGAATATGCTAATTTACACCATTATGGGATAATAATTCCTTCTTAGCATGTTATGTCCACATCTCACATTCCTATAGGAAACAAGTTAGAAGTTTCTCAGCCAGCCATACCTATGCTCACATTCCTCGTCTCTTGGGCGACCTGGACTTCCATATTTCTACTATTCCGTTTCTCCCGCGACCGCTTGTTGTTCTTTGATGTGATGTAGTCATTCATGGGCTGAAGGCTCTCATTCAGGGGGGTGACAGCAGCAGAGGGCACGGACGAGGTGGGTGTGTTGGATTTTGTTCCGGTGGTGCTGGGCGTAGCAGCTGCCGAGGACTGTCCAGACTCAGACATTTCATCAGGCGGGCACTAGGGGCACAGCAGTTTGGAGGGGGTGGGAAGAGAAGGGGTGGGGAGGCAATCACATGCATCAGTTAATTTTTCCTCCCATTTACTGGCCAGGTGGCTGCCTTGTAGCACTGTGATATATGAGCACTATGAACTAAAAAGCCTATAACGGCCACTACAAAAATGAGGGCCAGTGTGGTACAGTGGTTTAGAATGTTGTGTCTGGACTTTTATAAACAGCCAGGTTCAAGTCTCCATTTAGCAATCAAGAGAAGTGGGTGCCCTCAAGCAAGTCACCATTAACCAAACCTACCTTGCAGAGTTGTTGTGAAGGATAAATTTAATTAGACCATACAAAAATATTGTAATTCTCCCAAGATTTTTAATGGCCCATTAGCAGCTTTTAAGATTCACTGTGCTGCTTAAGAAAAGTCATGTTTAGTTTATGTGTTTTATTCTCTGATACCTAATATCCTCACGTAACATCCTCTTTTTTCCTTTTCCCTCCAGAACGCCTCAGATTTTTTTGTCATATGTTTGGCTCACCCCTTGGCCTGAGTGCTTAATGGTGAATAATGGCCCACAAGGAGCCACAATGTGTTGGAGGCCTTGTGTCATCTATGGGTGCTAGTGAATCCCATCTTCCTGAGTTATAATTTGACCCTTGCTTATTATATAAGGAACAGTCAACCACACAGTCAGAAGGCACCAAGGCTCTCTACTCACTAGACCACACTGGCAGTTGTTGCCCCAAAGTGGCAAGGTTCATAATTATGACCAAATGCTGGACTCATTGTTTAGGGGCAAATTACAGAAGAAAACAAGCCAAAGGATCCAGTCAAGGGACCGTCACTAGTGACAGGACTTTTAAAAACAAGAGCACATACGAACATCTGAAAAGCAGTGCAGCTGAAACAAAGACACACATTTACACAAAACCATACGTATTTCACCCAAACATCTGAAGGGCCACAGGTTCCCCATTGATGTTCTAGGACCATAGTACATAGTTCGTTTTTAGGAGACTGGATGAGGACCATATTTGGCCACTGCAGGAGCCACGTGGAGTCATCCTCCAGCTATCTTCACGGCTGATAGGAACCACTATGGGACCAGTGCCAGCAATGGACTAGCCCTGGAGGAAAGGGGACCCTCTTTTCTAGAGGCACTTCTGACTTCTACACCAAATCCCTGCCACTTAAGTAAGAACACAAGAAGCACCACTGAACTCTTAGCTTTCATTCAGGCAATTTAGAGAATGGTGATTTCTTCAAGGCCAGGGGTGATCTTGTTAACATTAGTCTAGAAGGATTCCCTTACTGCAAACCCAGCTATACTTCCACAGCTGACACATGCACGCACATACACACATACAGAGTGCAGCAAAATGACAATGGAGACTGTGAAAAGATGGCCACTTAACCCTTTGCAGCCATACATTCTTAAAGACAAGGATGGCATGCTTTAATGAGCAGCAGAATTTCAAGTCCTGTATATACTGTGCTGGCGAGCTTCACGTAGCCTATGTGGTCTTGGATACCAATTGTTTTCAGGTGTGTAACAAGAACAAGCTAGCAGCAGAAATCCTATCACAAAGGGACCATCAAAGACTAAAAAACCAGAGTAATGTAATTTGACAGTGGTGCATTCTCTACTAACAATACATTCATTTCCCTAATGGTTTTATTAGTGCCGGATGTTGTTTGCACAACACCGAGATGATATTTTGTTTGCACCTTGCCAACTAGAGAACAAAGCATAGGCTTGCCATATGTCAGGAAAATTCCTGATGTGCTGGTTTTCGGGTGTAAAAATGGAGGGGGGGGGTTTAGCCAAACTGTCAAAATGTCTGCAAAAACCTGGATGTATGGCAACCCAATGAACAAAGCAGTGGAAACAGCTCCAAAACCTCAAAATCACTATTTTGGGAGGAGAAATATGGCAACCCCAACAAAGCCTTGTTACCAGGTATGTGAGCATACTGCATTTCCAACTTCAGGGACTTTTTTGTTGTTGTGGGGCAGGAAGCTATGAATGGTTTAAAGGCACAGGGCATAGCGTATCTCCTTCTTAGCAAAAGGCAGTGGCAGAGAGGAGAGGAAATCCAGGTCAGGATTAAAAGAAGTTACAAAAAAAGGGATTTAGACTAAACATTACATGGCTTCCCAATAAAGCATCCTAGGAACTGTAGTTTGTTAAAGGTGCTGAGAGTTGTTAGGAGACTCCATTCCCCCTTAAGGGTAAAGGTAAAGGGACCTCTGACCATTAGGTCCAGTCGCGGACGACTCTGGGGTTGCGGAGCTCATCTCGCTTTACTGGCCGAGGGAGCCGGCGTACAGCTTCCAGGTCATGTGGCCAGCAAGACTAAGCCGCTTCCGGCGAACCAGAGCAGCACATGGAAACGCCGTTTACCTTCCCGCTGGAGCGGTACCTATTCATCTACTTGCATTTTGTGCTTTCGAACTGCTAGGTTGGCAGGAGCAGGGACCGAGCAACGGGAGCTCACCCCGTTGCGGGGATTCGAACCGCCGACCTTCTGATCAGCAAGCCCTAGGCTCTGTGGTTTAACCCACAGCGCCACCCACGTCCCCCATTCCCCCTTACAGAGCTACAATTCCAGAGTAGTTTAATAATCAGTCCATCTTCCTGGGGAACCATGGAAACTGGAGCTCTATGTCAGAAATAGGGGACTTCTGATATGATTTTTGAGGGAAGCCATTTATGCATTGCCATGCATGTAACAAACCACCCACCAAACAATTTATGCCATTGAGCTGGCACACCAATAACTGCAGATATAGAATGGGGTTTTTAAAATTGGATTTTCTGTGGGGTGAGAGTAAATCTGGGTTATATGATTATATGAAGAAAAAGCACGGGGTAGTATTTTTAGGACAACATGGAGACTGCAAAAAGAAATTCTGAGCAGGGGCAACATCGAGTCCATAATAAATTGTCCTGATGGAAGCACCTTGAGTGTATGCTAGCTGATGGGCGAATGTTAAAATACTGCTGTCCCAGGCAAAAAAAACAAAAAACAACACCTTTAGGATAAGAACACTCATCACACACAGGAGTTTAGCTGAGCAAAGCATCAGCAAAGAAATGGCTATGAGCTGCAAAGGGTTATAGACACACAGAGGTCTCTCTGTCCTGATGGAGGTGCTGCTGACAAGTAGGCAAGGATGCCCTCGCTTCCATGATGGTGTTAGAAAAACCTTGTAGCCGGAGTTGGACTGCAGCTGGCCGAGGTCACTCAGATGCCAGTGGTCCACTGCGGGGGCGATCTTGGCGCCCACCTGCCCACGTACCATGTCATCTGTGAGGGGGATGTTCAGAGAATTGGGACGCCTCTTCATGCTAGAGACAGAAAAGGAAAGTCAGAGAGAGACAAGGAGAGAAAGAGAGAGCATGGGAAAGAGTTAGGAAACCAGCAGATCCTTGACGTGGAGAAAGCAGCAAAACAAACCCATCATAGTTAACAGTGGGCCAAGTATCCCAAGGACAACCCATTAACATTCCCATAAGATTCAACTGCCCAAGAAGTGGAAAGTCCTTTTAAAAAACAGACACCAAGTTTCCAGACATCTGGGTGTGAAAATATGCTCAAAAGTGTATGTACCTGCTGAAATCTCTGAAGCCAGTGGGGGGCATTGGCACCTGCATAGTTCCATGAATAGTGGATAGGAAGCTGCCTTATACCAAAGCAGAACAATAGTCCACCTAGGTCAACACTGTCTACACCGGGGTAACCAACATTGTGCCCTCCAGATGTTGTGGAACTTCCCATCAGTCCAACTAGCATGGCCAGGGATTATGGGAGTTGTAGTACTGCAACACCTGGAGGCCGCCATGTTGGCTATCCCTGCTCTATGCTGATGGGCAGCAGCTCTCCTGGGTCTCAGGAAACAGTATTTCCTGGCTCTACCTGAAGATACCAGAGATTGAATTATGGGTCATTGGCATGCAAAGTGTGTGCTCTGCACCAGTGAGCAACAATCCTTCTGAAGTCAAACCAGATCTGATTATACAAAAAGGCAAATGAATGAATAAAACTGTGGAATAATTTATGAAAAATAGAGACACATAATGCAAATCTGTGTGGTTTGTACTACTCACAAAATTCTGTATTTCCTGGTGTGGAATTTTAAACCTTTCAGCACAGGATTCACACATCAACCCCAAGAATTGGGCTGGGTACCTGCCCTAAATGGAACTGCACTTCCTCTGAAGGATTAGGTGTTTAGTTTAGCGGTGATCCTAGATCCATTGCTGTCACTACAGTCTCATAAGTTTTTTGTTTGTTGGTTGGTTGGTTGGATGTTTGGTTTGGTTTTTTGCTGCTTTTACTGATAATTTCAATCAGTATATAACTTTGAATAAATTAAAAATAAAAATAAAATGCATCCCTGACTGTTGGCCATGGTGGCTGGAGCTGATGGGAAGAAAACTCCAACCTCATGCCACAGGTTCCCCTTGCTCAGCCTAGAACCTCTATGTTGGCAAGGGGAGTAGGGCAGCTTTGAACTTGCAAAACACTTTTCTTCCAGCATGAATTGAGCAGGGAGCGGAGGTGGAGTTTCATGCAACACTCTATAGACTGGCAGCCTTAACTGCACTTGAGCTTCTCTGAGCTTATGCCAAAGCTGGTGCTGCAGCAAAGCCTCAAGCCTTTTCCCTGCTGTTCCTGGTATGGATCACCGCTTCTGCTGAACACAGAAAACCATTTCCCCAGGGATCCAGCTGAGAGGCAGTTACGAGCAATCTGCTTGTGACCTTGTGTGAAACTGCTGTAATGGAACTCAAAACCCCCGGAAATCCGAAGAGCAAAGGCAGTGAACGCAAGGGCTGGTGAGACATGCTCAAACTCCTTTGAGGGTGAGAAGTTAAACCAGCAAACGGGTGTGTGTGTGTGTGTCAAGACAAACAAATTTTACTGTAGGTGGGCATCGGGGTGGGGAAATGGTGACAAAATTGCCCAACAGGATATTTTCTCGCTTGAAGACATGAATTTCTGTGCTGGGGCATCCAACACTTGAGTAGGGGGAGGGATTTCTCCCCCACCCCCACTCAGATAAATTGGGATCAGTCAAGGAAACTGATTGCCAGTAGTTTCCAGGAAAAAAATAATGGATAAGGCCACACATTACCTTATATGAATCTTTGCATTTGCCTCTGTGTTTTTAAAAAGCAAGTCGTTTTTGCTTGGTGGGGGGCAGTGATTCTGGACTGGGACTACGACATGGGTGGAGAAGGCTTTGACATCACCCAGTGTCAACCAAAACCCACCTCTGAATTTACTATTTATCCTGGGAGGGAAGCAACTCTTTTGATGCTATAATGAGGGTCCCAGTGAGAGCCAGGTACATGTGTCTCCGACAAAAGAGGGGCTTTTATTTGGTGATCTTAGCAGCGTTTGTGTATAGTGATATAACTTGCTTGGCCAGGCTTCACTAAAGCATGTAGGTAAAGGTAAAGGGACCCCTGACCGTTAGGTCCAGTCGCGGACGACTCCGGGGTTGTGGCGCTCATCTTGCTCTATAGGCCGAGGGAGCTGGCATTTGTCCGGAGACAGCTTCTGGGTCATGTGGCCAGCATGACTAAGCCGCTTGTGGTGAACCAGAGCAGCGCACAGAAATGGTGTTTATCTTCCTGCCAGAGCGGTACCTATTTATCTACTTGCACTTTGACGTGCTTTTGAACTGCTAGGTTGGCAGCAGCAGGGACCGAGCAATGGGAGCTCACCCCGTCGCGGGGATTTGAACCACTAACCTTCTGATCAGCAAGCCCTAGGCTCAGTGGTTTAGACCACAGTGCCACCTGCAGTTCAATTTTGTTAAAGCTTTATCACTTCTCCTTTCGCCGCTGGTTTTGATATGAGATAGCCTATTGTTAGGTCCTCTTAACTGCTGAACTGCTGAATGGGGTGCTGTGGGCATAATTCTTGCCAACAGGCTCACATAAAAAGCCCATAAACTTCATGGCCAGGGATGTCAGGTGACAGTGAAAGGCCAATCCATTGCCCGGGACAAGTTACAAAGGCTTTTAGGCCTGTGAACTTCCTGGATCTGTCTGAAGTTTGACTCCAGCTTGCTTGCAGTTTCCTGTCTTTGAAGTGATCTCTAACTTTAGGCTTGAACGCCTGACAAAAGCTAAGACTGTTAGAAGCAACCTACCTGTCAAATGCTTCCCTCCCCCACCACACCCACAGACTACAGGTGGCCCTCAGGGGGGAAAGGTGGCCCACCTCTGCTCCAAGGACACTTAGCTCTTCCTAGATGCACCGCAAGTCTACCCGTTGCAGTGACCTCTGTCAGGATTCGAACTAGTGCCAGCACCAAGTGTGAGGGCACCATAGGAAAGTAGCCTCCATGGCCCCACTACACCCCAGCCCCACCAAGTGAGCTTGTAGGCAGTGGCAAACAGCTTGGCAACACTGCACTCTGCAGCGGGCAGCTATGAACTGCTCTTCATTGCAATTACCCACAATGCCCTGACAGAGAGCTGCCCTGGGGCATTATGGGCCTTTTTAAATTGCAGCTTCCCAGCTGCCTTCTTCTACCACTCTGTAATCCCAGGCCTCAGGCAGTAGGAAGGACGGAAAGCCGAAGGTTTCAGTAGGCCCTACTACAGCAGTGGAATCCTAGGCCATATCTGCATTATATATTTAAAGCACAATGATACCACTTTAACAGTCATGGTTTTTCTCAAAACATCCTAGGAATTGTAGGAATTTTTTAAGGGTGCTGAGAGTTGTTAGGAGACCCCTATTCCCCCCACAAGGCTACAATTCCCAGGATTCCCCGAGAGAGAGTAATTGCTAAGAAACTCTGGAAATTATACCTCTGTGGCATGAATAGGGGTGTCTCCTAACAACTCTCAGCACTTTTAGCAAAGTGCAATTCCCAAGATTCTTTGAGGGCAGCCACGATTATTAAAACGGTATAATACGGCTTTAAATGTATGGTGCAGGTGTGCCCTGGTTGCTGTGTGAGGATATCAGGTGCTGCAGCGATGCCCAGTTCAAATGATGGACCCTGTTCTTCGTCAAACATATGTTGGTGTGACCTGAGACCATTTCGTCTGCCTCTTTAGAGCCTAGGGAAATAGGCTGTCCTGCCTCGACTCACCAGCTTGTCTCACATCAACACAAAACAGCAAAAGCGCTGTTAATGGTCACAGCTAGTCCCCCGCAAAGAAAGACTTCCCAACCCAACAGATACAGATTCTCTCAAATTACCTTTTCCTCCATGACTGGCGGTGACTGAAGTGACAAACAGAGAGCAGCCCACACAAGAAAGGCAACGGCACAAGAAGCAAGACAAGAAAATAACCATTAGAGTGCAACAGTCATGCAAGCACACACACACACACACATATGTCGTTATGTGCTCACAGAAATGCTCGCCTGAGCAGAGATTGAGACATTGGCACACATAAAACACCCAACCTAACGAACATGCAGTGGGTCTGGAACACACAATGGTGATACATACAGTCCAGTGAGGGAGGTTTGGAGGGTGGCAAGAGAGGGAGAGGGCCTTTGCAGATGTAGCTCCCCATCTGTAGAATGCTCACACCCTTCCAAGCTGTGAAGGTCTTTAAGCAGGGTTAGTGAATGTTGGATTGTCCTGCTGACAACCTCCCCAAAACTGTAATTGCCATAACCTCCCTGCCACACCTCTAAGGTAGGGAGAGAATCTCCTGGTTCTCTCACCAGCTCTGAGTTGAGAGCTGGAGGTGGAGCTGAAAACAAGACGTCCAAAGGCATACAAAAGCGCAACAATACACAAAAACAATCTAGAGAGCGGCAAGGCACACTGCATCACAAACACACATGAAGTCTACAACATGTTCTTACCTCTCTAAGGCCCCATTGGGAACTGTAGCGTGCTGAGAGTTGTTAGAAGACTCCTATTCCCCTCACAGAGTCCCAATAATGAGTTAACAATTAATTCCCCTTCCCAGGAATCTCTGGGAATTGCAGCTCTGTGAGGGGAATGGGGTGCCCGAACAACTCTCAGCTCTCCTAGCAAGCCACAGTTCCCAGGACTCTTTGAGGGATGCCATGATTGTTTAAAGTGGTATCATAGTGCAGATAGGGCCTAAGAGGCTAAGCAGATGGAGACACAAAAGCCATATGGAGAGCAAGCAGGGGGAAGGTTTATGGTGAAGCAGGTTTGCAGCTCTTGAGCCATGTGTGTACAAAGCGCAGCCTGGAATGAAGGAAAAGCCTCCTTGACTCTGGAAAGCTGGTTAAGGGAGACTCCAAGGCATAGTCTTCTCTCTTCCAAGGAAGCAAGCCACCCACCAGTGCCCAAAGGGGCTTTAAAAAGATGGATAACTTGTCTAATACAGAGCAAGAAACTGGTGTTGCCATTGTTTCACTTATCTCAGCAAATGGTTGGTCGGTAAACAAACAAAATGCAAGAGACACAAACGCACACCCCAATCACAGATCTCTCCCTTATTTGTCTATTAAAGTGATCCCCAGAGGTTATTGGACTACAACTCCCATCAACCCTGAATGTTGGCTACACTGGCTGAGGAGGGGAGTTGTAGTCCAACAACATATGGAGACCCAAGGTTGAACACAATTGCATAAGACAGAGATGAGGAAGCTCTAGCCCCCTGTGTGTTATCTTGTGGGGGGGGGGGAAATATGAAGGTTGTTGGGGAGGGAAAAACCACAGCTCGGGGGAAGGGTTCAGCACTCCCCTAACAACTCCTTCTGCTTCAAACAACACCCTCCCTTCACCACTTTTTGATAAAGCCCTGGGACCTCAGATCCAGTTTGTCACCTAACTCCCATTCTTCTTCTGAATTGCTCCTATCACATCCAGCACGCTCGGAGCTAGCTGAGGATCAAAGCAGCAGACTGATTCATTGGCTGTTCCCAGGACCCATGTTTAGGACTCACCTTATTTCTGTGATTTTAAGTTATTTTAAACTGTTTATAATATTGCATTTTACTTATTGTAACCCACTCTGGGACCTCAGGGTGAAGAGTGGATTTTATTATTATTATTATTATTAAAGAAGAAGAATGGTTTGCAATCAAACTTAGGGACACCAGCCATAAAAGAGATCAGCTACTGCTACTTTTGGTCACTCAGAGAGCACAGGAGACTGGGTCAGTGCCTTCCTCCTAAAACATATATTCACAGTTCAGAAGTCATCTGAGTTTTGTTTTGTTTTGTTTTCCAGGTACAAAGCCAAGGTGCAGCATTACCTCCTTCCAGGTAGTCCACTCTCATTCTGACTATTTCCAGCAACTTGCTGCATCTTGGATCGCTCAATGTGTTCCACGTAGGTCTGGATCATCTGCGAAAGGAGCGGGGAAATGCAAAATGAAGGGCCAAAATGAAGACTGAACATCCCAACATTTTATTTTCTGGACCACCATTTCTTTCAAAGAAAGGGATGTCCTTAAAGATCGGAACAGCCAGCAATGTTGTGGGAAACATTTGCTCTAGGAAAAGCAGCCGGCCCAAAGCAGAAGTTAACTGAGCACCAGAGTCAAGAGTGAGCAGAATTTACAGCATTACAGGCTTGCAGTGCTCTCTTCTTCTATCTGTGCCCTTCTCCACTTCTTATGCAAATAGTTTGAAAAGGATTTTTATCCCTCTGAAATGACGACTTACCTCTGTGTGACGCTGGTGAAGAGCATTGTACTCTTTCTTCATTTCTGATTCACGCTCTTCCAACCTGGAAACTGTTCATTGAAAATAAAAGGGAGAAGGGAGAGAAAGATAACTTTTTTGATCTATCATCTCCAGGAGGGGTGAACGTGGAAACACCAAAAGGAATGAGGGTGCAAGCACAAGAATGTCATTTGTAGCTCAGTGCTTATGGCCGAGGCGTGAGAGGCTGAAGGTACCCAGCTGAATCACTGGCACCTCTAGGTAGGTCTAGGAAAGACTCAAGCTAGGAAGCTATTTCATGGAGTCAGGCCATTAGTTCATCAAGCTCAGTATAACCAACACTGACTGGCAGCAACAGTCCAGTGTTTTAGACAGGAGTTCTTTCCAACTGTAGACAGGAGGGATGGAATCCAGGGTCTTTTGCATGCAGAGCTTGTTCCTTTCCTCTAAGCTAAGGGCCTTCAGTCTGAAACCCTGGACAGTATAGATCATCAGTCAGCAACCTTTTGTCTTAGGCACCACCCTTTCTGACTGCGTCTCTCCTAGATCCAAGAATGGACAAGCTCTGTCTCTGGCTTTCCATAGGGCTCAGTAGGACTGAAGCTGATCCTGTTGAAGTCGCATGATTGTATGCAGGTTCCCCAAAAAACCACCATCAAATTAGAGCTTGCGTTGGTAGGACTACACACTAAAAAACTGCACTTCAGGATTTGCCATAGAAATGATAATCCAAGGTATAGATCCTCGTGGTTCTTCACAAAGATGACAACAACAGCACCAACAGATCACACAGCACATCTGCAAACACCGACGCAGACTATGATTTGATGGTGGTTTTGAGGGGGATCTCTTGAAAAAATATGAGAATCCATAAGTATCCATGCCTTTAATCTGTACTTTTCTCCCATGGCAGTGCTATAAAGCACTGGATCCATAAACTTTATGGTTCAGTCAACAAAGACTGGTGTGATCTGTGACTTGATAGTGGTGGTTAAAATAAGCCCTGTGAAAAAATAAGCAATTTCAAGATGATCCATTTTACTGGCTCAGGCAGGTGTGTGTGTGTGTGTATGAACATAGAATGGCAAAAGCAATACTGGCTCCCTCTTCCCTCAATTCTCCAGATATTTTGTGGTCACCTAGAAGATTTTTTTAAAACAGTAAATGCTTTAGAAGAGATTTGTAACCTGTAGCCCTCCATGTACTGTTGGACTACAACTCCCATCATCCCTGCCCTTTGGCAATAGTGGCTGGTGCTGATGGGAGCTGGTGTCCAATGTCATCTGGAGAACCACAGGTTCCTCACCATTGCATTTGTTCAATCAGTATGGACAAACCCCTATTGAATTCAACACAACTTGTGTATGATTCACAGAGCTTAAGACAAACCGTGCACATGATTTTCACTTACTCTGGTCTGCGTAGTTTTTGGCCTTTAACTCCAGCTGCCGTGTTTGAAATTCAAGGTGCTCAACCTGTATCTGCAATTCCTTCTTCTCCTGCTCCAGTGCATCTTCAAATTCAATGAACTTCTACATGGGCCAAAAAAAAAAATCAAACAGAAGAACGTGATATATGTAAGTGGAAAATTACAGCTATCAAATGGACACTGTGACAGGATTGAAGGGGTGTCTTCTCTGATGTGTCACACACAAGGACACTTCCACCTAAACATCTGACCATGTGAAAACTGAAGTGGTGCTGTCTTGTGAGAGGACTGGTGTCACTTGAGCGAATGAATGTTTGAACTGGTCCTCAGAGGTGTTATAGCAAGGAGAGGCTTAGGAGGAGAAATACAATGATACTGTATTATTAAGCATCCTCCTCCTCCGAAAACTAAACAATATAATTACAATTTAAAAATAAGGGGGGTGGACATGCAGTTCCGTATTAAAAGAAATTATCATTCCAATATGTAATAAAGAGAGGCTATCAGGACCAGCCCTACCATTAGGCAAAGTTGTCAATTTCAGTTTCTTTCACTTTCCAGTCTAAAATTTAGTCTGTTACATTTCCACATCAGTTTGTGATTATAACCCAGTGTGGATTAACAGCCAAGCTCTCCTCCCAGGTAGCTCTGGGAACTATAGCTCATGTGAGGGGAGTAAGACTCTCCTAACAACTCTCAGGACCCTTAGCAAACTACAGTTCCCAGGATTATTTTGGTGAAGCAGTGGCGTAGCGTGGGTTGTCAGCACCCGGGGCAAGGCAAGTAATTTGCGCCCCCTAACCCGTGGATTTGCGCCCCCTAACCCTAACCCCCAGAAGTTGCGCCCGGTGCGGCCGGCCCCCCCTGCACCCCCCACGCTACGCCACTGTGGTGAAGCCATGACTGTTACAAGTGGTATGATACTTCCTGAAATGTATAATGCAGATGGGGCCTAACTTGGTCTGTCTTGAACATGGAAGCGCCGTGGGAGTCATTTGCTGTTCCCCTCAGGCAAAATCTCTTGGGCCAAACCAGGTTCTCTCACAGCCATTTGAGCTTCCAAAGGTGACTAGCAGATCTAGGGCCTGTGACCCTTCATATGTTGTTGGGCTACAGCTCCCATAATCCTTAACCACTGACCACATTGGCTGGCGATGATGGGAATTGGGAGTCCCACAGTGACAGGAAAGCTACAGGGGGCCCCATTCGTAATCTACCAGTAGGTCCTTCATAGTAGATATGGGGCCTTGCGCAGCTCCCTGCAGCAGTCAGAAAGGTGCTCAATAAGTCTGTGCGCAAGCTCAAACACATCCACTCTGCTCCTCCTTTTCTTCAGCAAACCACAGAAACAAACCACAGAGGGGAACAGTTTTATGTCTGCACCAGCACTCGTGGTTTGTTTCTAAACAAAACAATAAACCTTGGATTCAGATCAACGGCTTGTTTGCAGCAAATCTAAACATAAGGCCACAATGCTAAGCCTGTCATTCTGTGGTTTGTTTCCCCACCAGAAATTATGGTTTATAAGGGTAGGGGCCAAATGGAAAGTCCCTGGCCCTCAGAATTCTCCACAGACAACACCTCTCACCAGCCCAGCATTACACTTCCCTTAAGAGTTTTCGCCTTAAAATCTGGCATTGCCTCTGGGTTGCCCAGACATAGGATGGAGAGGGTGTGCAAGTGTGTGCAGAAACCAGCCAAATGTACAAAGGTGCAATTTACAACCGCTGGTTCACCATCATGTTATCATGATTAAAATGCAACTTGCATGGGTTGGCAGCCCTAATAAGCAGAAGCTCTAGGGCCAATTTGTTTATCTGGCCACCCAGTATGTTAATGTTTATAAGAGACATTTATGCTTAGGATATAGTCACATATAATGCTTTTAAAAACATGTATTGAACTCCTTTACCCTACGTATTTCATCCTTTCAAAAGTTAAGTACGGTGGTACCTCGGGTTACAGACGCTTCAGGTTACAGACGCTTCAGGTTACAGACTCCGCTAACCCAGAAATAGTACCTCAGGTTACAAACTTTGCTTCAGGATAAGAACAGAAATCACACAGCGGCAGCGTGGCAGCAGCAGCAGGACCCATTAGCTAAAGTGGTGCTTCAGGTTAAGAACAGTTTCAGGTTAAGAATGGACCTCCAGAACGAATTAAGTTGTTAACCCGAGATACCACTGTAAGTAGTTTTTAACCCAGTTGGATTGAAAACTTAAGTTATGAGCTTTTAACACTTTGGTAAGAAATAGTTCAAGCCTTAGTGACTGCTGAGCAACCAGAACAGATCAGTGACATTTGTGTATGTGTTCATGTGTGAATAGGTTTCGGTTTTGCCCTCTTGCACAGGAGAGCCTTCATAGTAAAAAGCAACAATTTTACAACCCAAGCCAAACAAAAAACTGCTGAGAGTGCTATCCCTGTGAACATGTAAGGCAAAGCACAGAAACGAAAACCAACAAATGCCATCTTGGCAAGCAGAATGAAGTGCAAATAAATAATTTAGAAGCAAGCAGGAATTGCTCGATGCATTGCGATATTTACGGGCAGCGAGAACATCTTCTTCATAAGGGTCTATTGTGTGTCATGTACAAAAACGGACAGTGCATGAAGCTGATCACACTGGAACCATACATAGGGGAAACAGCTAGATTAGAGGGAGGTCCCTTGGGGAGGCACCACAGCTCATTGGGATGGCACATGCATAACGTGGAGGAGATCCTGGGTTCAATCTCTGGCACCTCCAGTTTAGAAGGACCAGGTAAAAGGTAATGGGAAGGACTTCTGCCAGAGACCCTGGAGAGTTGCTTGCAATCAGAATAGGCAACACTCTGCTAAATTGGCACCTGCTCTGACCTGGTGCAAGGTAGTGTCCTATGTTCCTATATAACCCCAAAACAACAACACACTAGCTTTCCATGCAATCAGCCACCTGCATTCTGAGCATAAATACAAAAATCCAAAATAAAAACAAAAAACTTAGCAGCACATTTTGAAACATGTTTAGAGACAGGGATCTTTCCCTCTTCAGCCTCTCTTTTGCCAAGGTACATCCTGGATGCATATAAACCATCCATTTAAAGCAAGTTCCCCCCGCCCAAGAATCCTACGAACAACAATTTGTTAAGGGTGCTGGAAACTGTAGCTCTGTGACAGGGGAATTACAGTTCCCAGGACTGTTGTGTGTGCATGTATTTTAAATGTACACAGCCAGTGACTCTCAAAATACTACATCACACCCAAAGTCTGCCTACACAAAACATACAATAGTATTCAGCCAATGTCACCCACCCCCATTCTGCTCCCACACATTCACCCATATACACAAACATCCACCATTCACCCAACCACTCCAATATGTCCCACTCGTTCACCAAGCACTATGTACAAATCATGGTGGAATCTGTGCAGGGTGAACCAATAGAAAAGATATTGCTTACAACACTAATGTCTCAAATCAAATGTAACTGATCTGTAGAAAAGACCCCACAACCTGAGAAAAGAGAGAATGCACGTACTTTTGTAAACCAAGAAAACCTTTAATAAAAATTATTCCTTTTATTAAAAAAGATACCTCACCATGCATGGATGGCTGCAAGAATTAGCCCTCAAAGCTCTTCATTATTTTGCTATGGGGAAAGGTGGGTTATAAATGTGAAGAACTCTTTAAAAAAATCCTCAGAACAAAAATCTGAAGTGAATGCTACTGCCCCGAGGATGCAAAAGATGTTAACTCAGACACGGAACGCATTAACGGACTCCCTTGCTCTTATTTAGCTTTCTCTTCTGTGCTTCTAAATCAGCAAGCGTAACAACTCCATAAAGCTTCATCAACTGCTTGACCTCACATTGATTTCCATAAAGGCCTCACAGACATATGCAGTAAAATCATGGAGCTCTAAAGCTCTTCCTTTCTTGCCAGGAAAACTAATTTTAAAAAATCCCACCCACTCCCTACTTTTAAGATATCATATGAATAACTACTGCATGTCAGTCCAACAGTACATCTTCCTCCAAAAGCCATTTCCAATTATAAACAATTCTATTATGGTAAGAATAACGTATTTTCTCCTCATGGGAGTCCAGCAGGGATGCAGCAAGGACTGCCACCCCCATGATAAACCATAATCCTCAGCTTTCATTTTTTTTAAAAAAGGTTAAGTTTCTAGCATTTGTAGAACCTGAGATATGAGACAATCAAACTGTGATTAATCAGAAAAAGTCCCTTCGCATCTTTCAGGGTTTGATGCCCCCACCACAATGGGGGACCCCAAAAACAGTTCAAAGAAGGCTGAGCATTCCAAGTGTCCACACAACAGTAAGTGCCTGTAAATGGGGGTGGAATAAAAACCAGAAAGAGAAATGGAATGGAGTAGCCTGGAAATGGACACGGCTGCCTGCTACCGTAAACAGGAGTATTTCATACTCACCATAATATTTCGTTGAAGTTTCCACTTGTAAACATCTAAAAGGTCTGTATGTGTATATTAAACTTAACTATGGTTTAATGGTGAATGTGCAGTGCTCTGGTACTCAGGGAGAAAAGAACGGGTGCTGCTCTCCTCCCCTGCTCCTGCTGAGATAAGTCATTATTTGGTTTAATGTTTCATCCTAATCCAGGTTCATGGTTTGTTCCTCTCCAAACAAACCACAAGCTGTAGCCAAGGCTTGTTCTTGGATTACTGCTTGTGGCTTTTTTTGAGAGACAAAAACCACAAGACTGGGTCTGCAGTGAGTAAGGATTTAAGGGCCAGCAATTTTAGCCCTGTGCACCAGTACACTTTCAAACCATAGTTAAGCCAAATTATATTTTTAAAGTAGGGATGGGGCACCTCAGGTCTGGTGATGGGATGTGGCCCTCAGGACTCTCTCTCTGGCCCTCAGGACTCTCCCTAGACCACATGCTCTCCACAGCCACACCTTTCACCAGCCCAGATTTACACCTTCATTGAGAGTTTTGAATTTGACCTTGAAATCTTATTATGCTTCTGGCTTCCAGACAGATGTGTAAGTAAACTGACATCCGTTGCTTCACCCACTTTTGCTTCTGGCATATGGCCCCTAGAATGCGAAAGTGAAGAAAGCTTGCTCACCCCTGGTTTAAAGTGATGTGCAAACCAAGTCTGTGCCCTCCATCATCTTTTCTCCAAAGACCATTCAAAGACTGCAGGTAGGGAAGCATGTTTTTTAAAAAAACCCTGCATACACTTCTGTCTCTTGTGAAATTGGTATTTCTCAGGGTCTGATTCAAGATTTTCCACATTTGGAAAGCTTCAAAATCACTACAATAAATACAGTGGTACCTCGGGTTACAGACGCTTCAGGTTACAGATGCTTCAGGATACAAACTCCGCTAACCCAGAAATAGTACCTCGGGTTAAGAACTTTGCTTCAGGATGAGAACAGAAATCACGCAGCGGCAGTGGGAGGCCCCATTAGCTAAAGTGGTACCTTAGGTTAAGAACAGTTTCAGGTTAAGAACGGACCTCCAGAATGAATTAAGTTCTTAACTCGAGGTACCACTGTACTGTAAAAAAAAAGAGTAAGAGCAATGTGTCCACCAACTATAGCTTGGCATCAGTTGGAGAATGACAATGCAAGGTTAACCTCATACAAAGAGCACCTGCAAAGCAGCCACAAACTTTGTGATACCGCTATACGTTAAGTATCCAAAGATGGAAAAATCATGAGGGCTTAGCCACCTGCATGCCTAATCAATTTGATGCTACTTAGGAACTGGAAATTGTGGAGGTTTTCCCTTCCAATAGCTAAAATGTATGACTGCAAAAAAAAAAAAACCTTCGCTCTGGGAGCTTCAACTTTGGACGTGGACCAACAAATTGAAACTGAATGCAGACAAGATGGAGGTTCCGTATTTCTGAGTTCTAGAACCCTGAATCTGGACCAGTAGCCAGGGCACATCTTTAAACACTGGTGCCATATGTTGGTGGTAGTTAGCTTTGGACATGGTTGCATCCTCCTGGAGGGAACAGGTCCATAGCTTGGGATTCCTACTTGATCTGACATTGCCCCAGGAAACTCAAGTAGCCTCTACAGCTAGGAGTGCCTATTTCCAGCTATGGTTAGTTTGCCAGCTATGGCCAGTTTTGGACACAGAAGACAACTTGGCCACTGTACTCCATGCTCTGCTAACCTCCACATTAGACTACAGTTTCCCATGTACTTTGGGTGTACGCAAAAATGCAGGATGCCAGTCCCACAGCCGAGTTCACCTTTCCCTGTTCGTCATTTTTTACAGTGTAATGATTTGGAACAACTTTGGCAAACAGTGAATGCCCCCATCATTAGTTAAAAGCAGGCGTGGGGCACATCAGGGCTGGGGAACAAATGTGGCCCTCCAGGCCTCTCGTAACTGGCCCTCAGAACTCTCCCCAAGCCACACCCCTCATTGGCACTGCTTTGCACACTGAGTGTTTTTGCCTTGCTGGAATAGGCTATTGAACTCTGATCAAGACACGTAAAATGTATTTGATAGAAACTACACATGAATCCCCTATCTCCATTCATTCTCTATACTTCTCAGTAGTAACTCGTTAATCCTTAGCCACCTCTTCTCTAAGCTGAAAGCACCTTCAGGCCTGATCCAGCCAAAATTCAGCACATCCTATGTCCCACTGATTTCCACAGGAGACTGCAATTCTAGGACAGCTGCCTAACAGCAAGGCCCACTGAATACAGCGGGTCTTACTTTTGAGTAAACAGTCATAGGGTTGTACTGTTACAAAACCCCACTTTTTCTCCCACTGAAAACAATTAAATCTTTAAACAGCACAATCCTATGCCTTCTCAGAAATAAATTCAACCACTGAGTTCAACTTTGGTTGGATTGTGACTCTAATAGTTTTGATCTCTCCTTCTATGGAAGATAATAACCATTAAAAATATGAAAAGGCCATGGATCTCAGGATGGGGAGGGGAAATCTGATGAGCTGTTTCTAATATAGATAAGATTAAAGGAATTGTATGAATATGCCTGGGATTAAACAGCTGGCAAAGCACATCACTGACAGAAGTGCTTTTATATAAATACCAAAGAGAATTATTTTGTTCTCATTCTGTTTCAGGCTTCTTGTATATCAGTTCACAGCTGCCCCATCTTGTTCCTTGCCACACTGCCATGTAGAACCATAGAATCATAGAGTTGGAAGCAACACTGAGGGTCATCAGGTCCAACCCCCTGCAATAAAGGAATCACAGCTTAAGAATCTCTGACAGATGGCCTGATCTCTGATCAAACCTCTGCTTTAAAACCTCCAGGGAGGGGGAGTCCACCACCTTCCCAGGTAGTCTTTTCCGTTGTCCAACAGCTCTTACCATCAGAAAGTTCTTCCTAATGCTTAGTCAAAATCTCCTTTATTTAAACTTGAATCCATTGGTTGAATTCCTACCCTCCAGAGCGGGAGAAAACAAGCTTGCTGCATCTTCCACATGACAGCCCTTCACAAATTTGAAGATGCCTATCATATCACTTCTCAGTCTTCTCTTCTCCAGGCTAAACCTAACAAACTCCCTCAACCATTCTTCATATGACTTGAACTCCAGACCCCTTATCATAGTCATAGAATCATAGAATTGTAGCTGGAAGGGACACAAGAGTCATTTAGTCCAACCCCCTGCAGTGCAGAATCCTCTTGGTCGCCTTCCTCTGCACACCTTCCAGCTTGTCAACATCCTTCTTAAACTGTGAAGTGATGCCAGAAGACCAGGCATCAGCCCAAGGGACCAAAAAAATGGCCTGACAATTGATGTAAGGGAAAGAGGCATCCGAGGCTGATGATGCAAAGAGAATTTACCCTTCAGCCGGACTGCATCCTTCGCATAGAAAACTCCTGACCTCCCAGCTCTAGTGGGTCTCCTCAAATTAAAACATCAAGGAGAGCACACTCTAAAAATAACAAGTGGGACCCACAACAAAATGTTGCAGCGTTGAATACTCCCACTTGAGATTCCAGGGGTTCACAGTCAATTAGCATTCTATGACCACTGAGCATGCTCAGTCTTCTTTAGGCTGCTTTTGTGTGGGCAGAGGCTCCTCCCTCAAGGCTTCCCCCCTCGAAAATATATTTTGCACTTCTAGAAACTTGGGGCAGGTGTAGAGAACCTTGGGCCCTCCAGCTGTTGCTGAACTACAGTGACCATTGTCCCTGGCCCATTGGCCATGTTTGCTGGAGCTGATGAGAAATGTAGTTGCTGAACGTCTGAAAGATTAAAAGCTCCCCTCACCTGCATTAGAGTTTCCCTCATTCTGCTGCTTCAGAGGCATTATTATATACAGATGGGTGGCCATTTTGGCTACAGAAGCAGATATACCCTTAGAATTAGAAATTAAGAACCAGGACAAAACTGAGCATATGTTTAAGACCCGGAATTGGTTTTCCATACCAGAACTGAGTTCATAATTCTTTCCACACAAAAATCCAGTCATTGTCTCCCACCTAAAAAAACTCTCTTTAGATGTGTACACACTATACCTTTAAAGCACATGTGAAGCACATTCTTTCCCTCAAAGAACCCCCACAGAGTTACAATTCCCAGAAACCCTTAACGAACTTCAGTACCCAGAATTATTTGAGGGAAAGAATGTGCTTTGACTGTGCTTTCAGTGTGTAGCGTGTATACAGCCTTGTTTCAGTATCTTAATTGAGGAAGGAGAGAAATATTTTTAAAAAACAACTTTGATTATTTTTACTTACTATTACATTTATATCCAACTTCCCTTCAAGGAGCTCAAGGTGGTGTGCAACTTGAGTGGGTCACCTCATGCCTGGGGGCCAGATGGGGTTCTCCAGGCCTCTCTATCTAGCATTAAGAATTGTCCCAAGGCCACACCCCTTTGCACCCCAAGTCTATTTTTGCCTAGCTGGAATTTGCCTGATATTGCTTCTTTACTTACCTGGATGGAAGATAGAAGGGGGTGTGCATGTGTGCAGAAACTAGGCTATTGTACAAAGGTAAAATTTACATTAACTTCTCCCCCCCCCCACCACTTTTGCTCATGCCCACCACTGACATGAGACCCTTAGAAGGTTGCCCAGAAGACAATGCAGCCTTCAAGCTAAATAATAATAATCCCCCAACCCTAGTGTATACAGTTCTCCCCCCTCTCCATTTTATTCTCACAATAAAACCCTGCAAGGTAGCTTCAGCTGAGAGACAGCAACTGGCTCAAGGTCACCCAGTTAGACTTGGGGATTAGAACCCTGGTCCTCCAGGCCCGAGTCCAACACTCTAACCACTAGGCCACACTGGCTGTTGTTGCTGCTGTTAAAAAACTGGGAGTCAGAAGAACTTACAAATCTACAGCAAATCACTAAGAAATCAACCAAGAGCAATTCCAGTCCTGCCACACCAGCCAATAACAAGCAGAGCAACTTTGGCATTTGGGTCCACTTCCATGGCATTTACAAACACCCCCTTTGCACCACACAAGGGCGGGAACTAAAGATAACGGAGGCTGGCACTTCCAGGGCCTAGCAGTGTGCCACACAAGCCTCCCCTCCTCTCCTTTCACCAACAAATGGTTGGCGGAATGGAGGGGAAGAGATCGCCCAGAGGCCAAACTGAACTGCTGGGAATTGAAAACTAGAAAAAAACAGAAAAACAGGGGAGAACCCGGCAGGGTGACTTTCTGGCGTCTAGTGATAGATTTATCTCACCTTGGCACAGGAATTGGTGTATGAATGGCAGAGGTACATGGCTGGTTGCCAAGGGCTGATGGAAAGGGAAGGCAGGTGGGCGCAGCTATCCTAGGCCCACCTTGCCCCAACCGGGTGACCTCCAGTTGTTTTGGACTACAAATCCCATCAGCCCCAGGTAAAACAGTGTTGATGGGAGTTGCGGTCCAAAGACAAATGGGAAGCACCAGGCTGGGAAAGTCTGGCACCCAGACAGGGACAAGGTCCCAACCAATAGGGCAGACTATTTTAGGGAGGGGATCAGGAGGAAGAGAAGGTAATTTACTTGGAAGGGTGGGTGGCAGGTTGCAAAGGAAAGTATTTTGCACACAGCACTCCATGGAAAGTATCCCTGCAGCGTCTTCACTGCATTGGATCTTTGCTTCACCTCCCTCCCCCCACCCATCCTACTCTGGACGGATTCCGACTTGGGTTTTTTAATGTCTCCTGGACTCTAGTAAAAGAAACCTGGGTTTTGACAAGGGCTCCCCTCTGCCCCCTTTCCCATTTCAAGAAACTTAATCCACAGAGCTCCAATGCATTTGCCAGATTCCGGTGAGCTTCCCCTTTCCTCCTTTCCCCCTGCTCTTCAGCCAAGACAGAACAAGCAGTGGCTTATTCCTCACCCTTTCTCATGTTTGTTTGTTTTTAGGAGCCCAGCAAAGGCTCTACAGAACATTTCATCCTCCTGGAGAATCTGCTGCAGCTAAACAGGTCCTGGATCTGTCCTTTAGATGGCAAATCCCATGCAGCTGCAGAATAATAGTAACACTACTACTGCTACTAAAAATAATAATAATAATCCACTATTAGTAGGTGATGAATCCCAAGTACAATCCACATGAGCTGGGCCTGAGCTCCAGAAAGCCATCCTCCTGCCCAGATCTGGGCCACGGCAACACCACTTGCCTATGAGGCTTCTCGGGAGCAGGAGGGCTGCGTCGGCCTTGGTGGGTCCCCTTGGCTCCTCGCCTGGGCCTGGCCCGGCGCTGCGCCCTCGTAGCGCGCGCCGCGGCCTCTCCGCACCCCACCCCCACCCTTCTCCCGCTGCAGGCGCGTCGCCCGCAGGGGTCTCCCTCTCTCTCTGGGGCTCACCTCCTCGGCCTGCTTGCGCAGCGCCTTCTCCCGCTCGTACTGCGTGAGCAGCTGCTCGTTGTCCTCGCGCAGGAGCTCCAGCTCCACCTCGTGCTCCTGGTTGTCGGTCAGCACCGAGTCGAGGTTCTCCAGCACCGTCACCACCAGCGGCATCAGCTCCTTGACCACCTCCTCGTCGTAGCAGCGGATGAGGCGCTCGAACTCGCGGTAGATGCTGTTGGCCAGGCCCGACACCCGCTCCGACATCACCGAGCCCGAGCAGTAGTCGTCGCCCGGGTAGCCCCCGACCCCGCCGTCGTCCAGCTGGATCTCCAACATCTTGGCGCCGCCGCCTCCTCCTCCTCCGCTGACCGACGAGCCCCGCGCCGCGGATAGAAGGCGCTCCCGCCGATAGCGGCACCTGCTCCGCCGGCTTGCAGAAGATGGATGGCGGCGGCGGCGGCGGTGCTGATGCTGCTCCTGCGCCTCCCGCTTCGGCCTCCGCCTCCCCAGCGCTCGGCTCGGCTCTGCCCAACGTCGCTTGCCCTGCGCCACTGGCCACTCCCGTTGCCGTCGCCTCTCCTCTCCCTGCCTTGCGCGCACAGGCGCATCAGCACCAGAGACGCCGCTGCGGCCAGGCTGCTATTGGGAGGCGGGGGGCGGGGGTGGAGGGACGGAGAGAAGGAAGAAAGGTGGGTTTACAATCGGATTTCCCGTGCGCATCCCTCCTTCCTTCGCTCCAATATGGAATAGGTTTTCATCGTTACTAGGCTGGCCTGAGCTGTGGCCGTATTGGGGAGGGGGCGCGCAGATCCAGAATAATGCTGCCGCCCAGCTCTCTTTGCGACGGCAAAGGACAGGGGGAAATGAGGACTAGCCTGCTTGCTATTTTTTTAAAAAAAATAAAAATCCGTGTGCCTGTATAATATTTAATTGGTTACATTTTAGGTACACGGCATAATATCCCCAAACTCCCATTTACTGAGCTGCAAATGAGATACGGATTTGGAAGAATCACCACCTAATACTCACTAAGTAAGCTTCATTCAGCCTGGTAGGATTTGCTTCGGAGTGGACACAGGATAGATCGCTATGAAGATCATTCTGTGGGTGAATTTATCCCTGTGGGGATAAAGTTGGGCATTATTATTATTATTTTAAAACGCATTGTAGAATTCCCATGCATTATATCAGTGCAGTCAAGTCCACTTTCTTAAATCAGGAGCCTAAGCAGTGCACAAAACCATATGCTTATATAGTTGTTTAAAGGGGGTATAAATTCTGTAAGTATATAAATAATCATTTCAACCATAGAATTCATGCATTACACATAATACAACACATTTTAACTACTCCACAACAAAAACCCAGTTGCAAAATATTTCCATCTGATAAAGATAAACAGGTCCCAATGTGTGGTCAGGTCTTCCATATGCTTTATTAAGGATGCTTAATGCCTTCAGAGAGACAAATGAGGCTGAACCCTGTATGAAAATAATAATCTCTAACCTAGAATCCCTTCCACTAAATCTAATGTGTATGAACTGGTTGCAATTACTCAGTGAAAGTTGAAAGCCACTCTACACATCTTCAGAGGTAACCTGCCCCCTGCTTTTTAACTTTTTGTGTCTCATATCTGAGTTTCTGCATTGGAAGCAAATTCATACATAGTTCACTTGATGGAGATATTTTGGTCTCCATCAGACAACCTCTTTATTGCAGATTCATCCTGATTTGCTTGCCCAAAATATATGTGGAGGTTAGATAATTTCTGATTTTTATTGAAAATTCAGTCTGATTTGTTTGTAGGAAGGTTACATAACAATTATTGTTATTAATTACCCATCCTTCACTCTAAGGTTCTAGAGAAGACTACAACAATTAAAACACAATGTTAAAAACAGTTAAAAACAACTTACAAACACACAAAAATAAGGTGGGCAGTCATGCTGACCTGCTTATAGGACATTTGTACAGCTTCCCACTAATTGTTCATTCATTAAACACTTTTTAATGCAATTCACTTTCACTTTGCTAACCGCAAAAAGTCCATCCTTCCTTAAAAGTGGATTTATTGTGTGACAGATGACTTAATTCCACTTTGATTTCACAAAACTACAATTCCCAGTGTGTGCATGAATCCTTCCCACAAATACTGTCAGTCTGGAGACATCATATGATCAATCCACCTATTAAATGCCCTCAGCTACCGGTTGCATGGTGTGAGCATTCATCTTCCAACCAGACCCTACTTCACATCACAATATGTTTGCTGCAATATGTTTCTCCAAGTTCAGCTGGTGTGTCAGTTGTGCTGTTTCCCAGAGAAGACAGGCCAGGCCTTGATCATTCATGTTTTAGGAACCTCTAATACAGACTACTGTGATGTCTTGTTTGTGGGACTGCCCTCAAAAAAGGAACTGGTAACTTCAGATGGTGCAAAATGCCAGATACAGTGGTACCTTGGTTAGGAACCGTTTTGGATTACAACCACGTCACACCTGGAAGTGATTGTCCCTTTTTTTGGATTACAACCCCTCCCTTTTTTATTACAACCCATTTTTTGGGGGGAGGCCCCATCAGCGAAAGTGTGCCTTGGGTTACAACCTGTTTTGTTTTACAACCGGAGCTCCGGAACGGATTATGGTTGTAAACCAAGGTTGCCTACATTTGGTCAGTCAGAGCATATTACTGTGGTGCTATTGGATCCATACTGGCTGACATTTCAATTATACTCTCAATTTACCTTTATTTTGATTTATTTTGATGTCTTCTATTAAAATAACTATAATAACGTAATAAATCTTCATGGTACCAACAATAATAACAAATATAACAGGAAGACCAAGAGTAACAGAAACTACAATAGCTTAAGGAAAACACTAATGACCAAGCTTTCTGCCGTAAGACAGAAATCAAGGAATCATAGAGAAGGAAGGCTACTGAAGGCATCTTGATCAAGCCCCTCCCCCAACCCACCCCAAAAGAAACCCTGTGTCTGGCACTGCCATTTCCCATTCAAAATCCTGCTATGCAAGGTCATATAAATAGCCTTCTATGTCACTTAACACTGACAAAAAATACACATTTCCTAGTTGCGTGACTTAGGTATACACCTCTGTGTATACCTCTGTTTCATATAACAGCAACCAAAACTGTGAAGCAAACAATAAAATAAAGAGCATCAGCTGAGAGATTCTCTGTGCCATCTCTGGAAAGATCAGGAGTAGCATGTCAAGGGCCCTGCAATAAAATCCATCCCCCAACCTCTCTAATGACTAATCAATGAGGCATTAGAAAGATTTGGGTAGAGTTGTAATGTGAGCTTCAGTGTTCTGGTCTGAGGAAGGAAAAAGGAATGAAGAGAGAGGCAAAAGCTTGCAAGAATCCTCAGGAGAGATCTCTTAGTTGCTCCTAATAGCACTCTAAAACATACTCTATTCAAGACAAGGGATGGATCTGCCTAGAGCTATGCAGAAGGGATGTCTGAGCCCTGCTTTTTTAGATGTCAGGATGTCTGCTGTAAATCTCTAGATTAAATTTATTGTAAAGAATATGGGAGGATGTTTTTCTTGCTCCTCCCAAGTGCCCCAAATGAACATGGTCACCGAAGAAAGGATTTTGAATTTGTTGCATTTATTTTTGGGGACTGAATACTACTTAACACGATAAAAAAAACCTCTAAGTAATTTACATAAAAACAATCCAGGTGCAATATTTAATAAAATTCCTTTAAAGCTACAGAAAAATGGAATCAAAACACAACTGTATATCGTAAATAAAACTGAGCTGTGTACAAAACAAAAAATAGATAATACAAATTTGGGTCCAGAAATAGTTGTGCAGAAGCGATTGTGACCCTTGTGTTCTTGAGCCCTGCTATATGGACCTCTTCCTCAGGCTGGGAGTTTGCCTAGGACTAGGTGATTATTATCTCTTCTGGCTCTGTCTTTGCCTTCTTGTTCTACCTCTCCAGCTTGATTCTCAGTTCCAGCTGAAAGGCTGCTTTCAGCTCAGCCCTGGCCAGGATCAAACTGGCAATGGGTTCTCTATAATTTGTTACAAATCTTCACTCAGCTTGTGGCTGTTATTATAAAGACCTTCCCTTGACCTTCTTTTATAGAGCAGCATGTTCCTCCTGGTCTTATCAGACTGGGAAACCTCCACAGGAGCTGTTAAATAACACCAAGTGGACAACTATAGCCATCACAGAAGATTTCTTTATGCCAGTATTGTACTGTATTGCACTAATTACCAGCACACTTATGGCAGCAATGGTGCCGCAAAGCTCTTAGGCAATTTTGTTTTCTGCTTGCTTATTTATGCCCCCTTGTTTTTGTTTTTTGCTGGAAAAGTTTCTACATCAACTAATTTCCTCTCAGATAAATAAATGTGCTAAAGTAAGAAAGAAAATATTTATTTGGTGCTACCAGTGTGACTATGGATTGGCAGCAGTTCATCTAGATCTCCTTCATTTCCCGGATATTGGCCAATAGCGGATGTTAGCTCATTCTTCAGTGGAAAAATCTCCCAGAGTAGGTAGCCTAAATAGGATCAACGACAAACAAAACAGTCCCTGCCTGTAGGCTTACAAGCTAAAGGGCATAACACAAAAGGAAAGAGGAATACAAGCAAACTCAGGCACCTGCTCCTAAAATTATTCCAAAGTTCTTATGATGGCCAGCTTGACTTCTGGGAGACGATGACCCAAATGGGGCTTGGTTCACACTTGAGCTGATGGGTGCTTCCTGTTTCTAGACCTCCTGTAGCCTGATAGAGTAGGCAAGGGAAAAGAGGGACCCTATGGACCTGGTCTCTTGACAGAGCCAATGCAATGAGCCCACAAGCCTATCTTTTCCGCTGCTGTAGCCTGGTGGAACTATATAACAGCACAGTGCATTTATATGATGGATGTCAGCAGAAGTAAAATCCCTGTACCCCAGAATTGAAGGTGGCCAGAAACAGGAACCATTACTCCTGATGTCTATGCTGATTTGTTTTTGTTTTTTGTTTTTTTGCCTTTCCTAAAGAGGGTTTGCATGGTTTTGTAGTGTTTTTTTAAAAACAAAACAAAACAAGCATGCAAGTTTTATTACAGCCATTATGATTACACTTATACCCCACCATTCTTCCATGATATAACTTAAGGCAGCATCCAGGGGTCTCTCAGACAGTTTCCCATGCAGGTAATGGGCCAGATCTAGACCTACTTACTTTCAGCAAGGTGGCTACAACATGTGCCTTCAGACAATATCCTGGCACCAAGAATACAGGGCTAAGGGAAATCCCTGGTGCCTGACTGTATAGATGCCTATGTGAGCCATTCAGTGTCTGCCTGGATTTTCCTAATGCAAAGTCCTGTTCTGATCAGATCCACCTCTGTCCACAAACTCTACATGGCTGGACAGCTCCCTTGCTGCCTCAGCAGCCTTGCCTTGGGTCCTTGCCCTGTTGGACAGCTCCCCTGCCTTGCAAGCAGATGGGGAATCAGAACCTCACAGCATCAGGAGTGATGATTCTAGCCTGCAAGAGTACAACCCACTTCCCAATTGCTTTATGAAGAAATCCACGCAATTGGGAACCCGGTGCTGCTTTCTTAACGTGTAGCTTTGCCCTAAATGTAGGGCGGCTTCTAAATACAACAGAGACACAACAGAGGCGCGGAAGGATGAGAGATGACATCATCTGGCTAGAGCTCCCCTTGCCGATGAGCTATGATGCGTGAAATGACACAGGGAGAAGCGATTGCTCAGTTGGGGGCTGTGCAATATTTAAGCAGGTCTGGGGTTGACAGAGGAAAGCTTCCCTCACAGCTGCTCCGCCTCCTTTCTCTAGCCTTGCTTCACCCACTGGGGCCCAGAGATGCAGTGTGAGTCATCAGACCAGGATGAAACAGCAAATAAGCAGCATCCATCTCCAGGAACAAGGCAGAGCAGAGCAGGGGGAAATCCCTCTTGAAAGAGGAGGAGGAGGAGGAAGAAGAAGAAGAAGAAGAAGAAGAAGAAGGGTCACATGGAATATGTGGGAAATCAATTTAGTTAGCAGAATGCTGGTGTTCCTGCTTTCCCCACTTAGAGGTTTAAAAAAAGTTAACTACATAACTGGGCTTTGTGTTTCTTTAAGGCTGGCATGGAATTCACAAGGATCCTTTGTTAATCAAAGTTGGCAAAAAAGAGAGCACGTGTTGCAGGGAGTTGTGGCGCTGTTGTCGCTTCTTGTTGTATATTTGTATCTTGCTTTTCCTCACAGGAGCTCAAGGCTGTGTACATTGTCTTTCTTTTCATTCTCACAACAGCCCTGTGAGGTAGCCTAGGCTGAAACTGCACATACTTGGATTTCATATTTTAGTTTTTGCATTTTTGTTATTTACCAGAGGTGGTGGTGGTATTTTACTGCAATTATTAAGACCATAAAAATGTTGCAGTTAAAGCAGTAGGTGGGGCTACTTTTCTGCCTTCATGCATGTTTATTTTGCTTTATGTGATCTGTAAATGACATATATTTGCATCTTGCTTTTCCTCCCCTCTTCCCTTTTTATCTTTGGAACAGCCCTGTGAGGTAGGCTAGGCTACATTAACAATGTTCTTAAGCAATTCTTGCCAATATATTGGGGGGAAGGGGTGCAGGGCCCCAATCCACATACAGTGGACCAGGACCAGGCAGTCCTGTTGGCATGTGGAACCTTTGGCCCATCAGAAATTGAACTACAACTCCCATTGTCCCTGGCCATTGGCTATATTTGCTTGAGCTAATGGGGGTTGTAGTTCAGCAACAGCTGGAGGGCCAAATATTTCTGTTTTAAGGTAAGGACCAGATTGGTTTGCACCACCTATTGAATTCTACAACCAGGGACTTTGTTGGAACTTCACTGGAACTTGCTATGTCAGATTTCTGCATCCAGTACTAAGTCCTTTGGTTGTAGAATTCAGATAGGGGGTGCAAATTAATAAGGCCTTTTAGAACAAAGAAACACAGGGACTAGATATGTAGTGAACTTTTCTTCACTACAGTAATGTTCTAAAGGATAGAGAGGGCACAATTAAAGGATTTAAAGGGAATTTAAAACAACCACCATGCCCTAGCAGAGCATTCTTAAACAGCTTCATTAAATTATCATCATCACTGGGGCTCTGTAAATGCTGTAGTCAATCCAAGCTCCATGTAAGCCAGTGGAGGATGGTCTTTTAGGAAGAATGGGTTACTACCCCACCAGCCTCTGTCCTCAGCCAGTCCCTGCTGGACTGTCCTCATATTTGCAACCAGTCAGTGGGTGGCTCTGCCTGTCATTGGCTCTCGCACCACCTAGTGTTGGTCTTCCCACTTCCGCTGTATTATTCCCAATGGGCACCAGCTACCACTGATCTAAGACCCTGGCCAGAAATTGTGTAATGGAGGTGGGAAGGGAAGTCTACATGCAGAGGGTCATTCACTGTAGAACAGCTGGAATTGAATATAAGTAATGTAAAATGTTGAAAATTGTGAAATTGTAAACTGTTAATGACATAAGAAGGAATCATATGACTTGTCAGTTATCCCACCGCCTTTGCACTCATTGGCCAGAATGCTGGAAGCCTGGAGTAACTTTATTTCATAGAGAACAACAATTTGGCATACTGCTTTGATGCTCTTCTTTATATTCCCAAAAGTAAAAGGGGCAGAAACAGGAACTGAAAAAGATACAGATGTTTGAATATCATCCATGCCCGCCAACATTTCATGGATGAAAATAGGAATGTGCTTGCAACTACCCTGCCCTCATATCAATGATGACTTCAGGAGCCACATTCCGTCCCCCCCACTATTCTACATTTTGAATGATTTTGATTCACATGCTGATGGTATATTAATTTACTTTGCAAGATCCTTGCAAGCTATTGCTGTTAAAGGCAAGATGTTGGTTGCTCTTTGGGTAAAGATCTACTACCAGGAAAGACAGCGCCGTTTCCAGGATAGCCTGATATCTTTCAAACTTCCTCTTCAGGAGTACATAGGGCACCATTATTTCTGTTCATTTTCTGTTTGTTTTTTTCAGAAAAGAGAGAAAGCTCAATTTGTGTTTTTTTAATCCAGTTCACATTTAGTTCATCTGTATTGCTTGAAAATGTTGTTTAGCTGCTGTTGCTTAATTTTAAGTTGTAAATGGAAATTGGAAATTGCTTTATTTAATGGTTGCATTGATAATTATTTTATGTTTTATTTGATGCTTTTATTTTGTTACCTTGTGATGACAACATGCCCTGAAAGGCAGGCTAGAAATCTATCCAATAGATCAGGCATAGGCAAACTCAGCCCTCCAGATGTTTTCGGACTACAACTCCCATCATTCCTAGCTAACAGGACCAGTGGTCAGGGGTGATGGGAGTTGTAGTCCCAAAACATCTGGAGGGCCGAGTTTGCCTATGCCTGCAATAAATATATCCAATAACCCTGGCATCTCCAGGTAGGGCTATGGGGGAAGAATATTGCTGAAACCCTGCAGAGCTGCTACTAGTCAGTACTTCATATGCATAAGGTTGCACTGTTTGTTTAGGATAATCTGATGTGATTCCCCTCCTCAATTTCCTTTTTCTGTCTCCCTATCTCTTAGTCATTCTTCTTTCCTTCCCACTCTTCCTCATTCTGGCCTTTCAACTGATCTCTTCATTGCAATATGAAAGGTGGTTTCCTGTGTAAGAAGCTTATTAAAAGGTCTGACGTTTTAACTGGGAGGAACTTTGACTTAGTCCTAGGATCTGAAATGAGAAAGACTGTGTTGAAGGTGAGAAAGTAAGTTGTGGAATTAAATGGAGATGGAGAAAATACAGATAAGAAAAGTTGTTGAAATATACTGTAATTGTATTGGTTATGCACTAAAATTAATAAAGAATATTTAATTAGTTAGTTTATTCAGCAACATTTATAGATTATGTAACAAAAATGAGTAAATATCTAAGTGGTTTACATAAAATAGTATAATTTCTAATCAAAAATACTTATAAAACTAGCCAACATTAAGAGTAAGCAGACAATTTAACAACACAGATAAAATCCACATAATTTTAAAAAAAACTATTTAAAAAATAATCTGGATAGGCTTGTTGAAACAAGAAAGTATTTGGCAGGCATTAAAAATAGCAAAACTTAAATGTCTGCTAGAGATTTATTTTACAAAATGAAAGCTGGAAATTCAGGAAGAATTTCAGAGGGGAAGAAGCAGGGGTGTGGTTCCTGGATTGGAGGAAGGCATCAAACAGCACTTCAGACTCATTTGTTTTCAATCCTAGTAGGATACCTTTAATTACTGAAATCATATATTTATTACAGCAGCACCTGATACAGACCCGAGATCCACCCCTGACTCCCAACCTGCAATTTGGGATCCACTTCCACACATTCCCTTGATTTGTACCTAACAGCACATTATTCATCCTAAAATGACAATTCACAGAACAATACGCATGTTACTTTAGCATTACTACTGAATTCAAACCAGTGGTTTTTACACTTGCTCTTAACCCAAAAGGCAGAGAAGCCATTGAAAACCGATGATTTTTAAAGACTCCCTCACAATTTCATTGAGGCACCTGGGCATGTTTGTCCTTTCGGATTTCATTTCAGTGCAGGGTGATATGGGGGGTGGGGTGGGAGGCTCTCGCTTTTCCTACCCACACTTTGCAGCACTTATGGAAATGGATATAAATACAATTTCAGAATAAGATGTTTTTAGCCCAGACGCTCATTTGGTTTTGGTCAGTTGGAGACAGACTATCAGTGACTAACACAACAGAAATTTTACCTTCTTTACAAAACGTTTCAGCTCCAGATTTCATCAGTTGCTCTGATAAAAATGACGCTGTTCCCAAGGTCGCTTTGGTGCGGGGTGTGTGTGTGTGTAAACAGTGAGGTCAAAGGGGAATTAAGTGCAAAAAAAGAAAGAACAGAGGAAGTGTACTGATCATACAGCTTGGCATTCAGGAGTTAGGGTGTGATAATTTTTAAAAAATATATTGTTATTATTTATTAAATTCCATTGTCGCTTTTTCTTTCCCAGGGGAAACCAAAGCAACTTACAACCAAACAGACTGACAAATATCCATGGGCGAGACCAGGAGAGCCCACACCGCCTCCCACAAGAGACAGCGATCTTCCTTTAAAGCCTCAAATGGCCTCAGACCCGTATACCTGAAGGAGCGTCTCCACCTCCATCGTTCAGCCTGGACACTGAAGTCCAGTTCCAAGAGCCTTCTGGCAGTTCCCTCACTGCAAGAAGTGAGGTTGCAAGGAACCAGGCAGAGGGCCTTCTTAGTAGTGGCACCTGCCCTGTGGAACGCCCTCCCATCAGATGTCAAGGAAATAAACAACTATCTGACTTTTAGAAGACATCTGAAGGCAGCCCTGTTTAGGGAAGTTTTTAATGCTTGATGTTTTATTGTATTTTAAATATTTTGTTGGAGGCTGCCCAGAGTGGCTGGGGAAACCCAGCCAGATGGGCGGGATATAAATAATAAATTACTATTATTATTCCCTCACGCCTCAGAGGATGCCAACCCGAGAGGGCGGGCGAAATATATAATAAAATAAAATAAATGTCCAGTAGCACCTTAGAGACCAACTAAGTTTCTTCTTATTGCGAGAAGTGAGGTTACAAGGAACCAGACAGAGGGCCTTCTCAGTAGTGGCACCCACCCTGTGGAACGCCCTCCCTTCAGATGTGAAGGAAATAAGTAGCTATCTTCTCTTTAAAAGAAATCTGAAGGCAGCCCTGTTTAGGGAAGTTTTTAATATTTGATGCTGTATTGTTTTTAACACTCGATTGGAAGCCACCCAAAGTGGCTGGGGAAACTCAGCCAGATGGGAGGGGTATAAATGATAAATTATTATTATTATTATTATTATTATTATTATTATTATTAGCTTTCGTGTGCATGCACACTTCACTAAGGAGGGGCAGGAGAGGGGAGAGTGACAGGCCCACAGGCGAAACAGAGAGACCCGAGCTCCTTCTCGGGAGGGGCGTGGCTCTCAGGCCTGCCGAAGCAGAGAGGAAAGCTCAGTGGGTGAGGAAAGAGGGCGGGCCCAGACCACTGGTATGAAGTTTACGGCATGTAATGTCTTAAAAGAGAATTTAATGAAAATGATTTACGGGTGGTACATAACACCAGTCAAGCTTGCAAAAATTTATCATTTGCCCGATAATAAATGTTGGAAATGTAATGAAACTGAAGGTACATTCTTTCACCTTTGGTGGACGTGCCCAAAGATTAAGGCATTCTGGGAGATGATCTATAATGAAATGAAAAAGGTATTTAAATATACCATTCTAAAAAAACCAGAGGCCTTTCTCCTGGGCATGGTAGGCCAATTGGTGCCAAAGAAGGATAGAGTTTTTTTCATGTATGCCACAACAGCAGCAAGAATACTTATCGCAAAGCACTGGAAGACACAAGATCTACCTACCAGGGAAGAATGGCAGATGAAGCTGATGGATTATATGGAACTGGCGGAAATGACTGGCAGAATCCGAGACCAGGGAGAAGAGTCGGTGGAAGAAGATTGGAAGAAATTTAAAGTATATTTACAGAAATATTGTAAAATTAATGAATGTTAGAAGGATGCTGGAAAGAAGTTATATGACTTTAGCAGAAATGTTATAAAGAATTAAGTATGAATAGATTGACAATGGGTAAAGGTGCAAAACAATTAATTGAACTAGAATGCAAAAAAGGAGGTGTGAGGAAGTCGAGGAAATAAGCAAATGAAAGATAAGGTCATGAAAATACGGGGTCTTTTTTTGTTTGTTTTTTTCTTTTTTCCCTTCTATTTTTTAAAAGGTTTGTGGGTTTTTTTTAAAATGTTTCTGGGGTTTTTTCTCTTTTTTAATGTTTTGATGTTTTGTTTTAGTGTATTTTCTTTTGTTTCTGAGGTTTTGTAACTGTTCACTGTTTGTATTTCTTTCTTTTCTGTAATTCTTAAACTCTAATAAATATCTTTTTTTAAAAAAAAAGGAAAGAGGGCGGGCCCAGACGCGAGCGGATTTGTTGGCGTCGTCGCGGATTTGTTGACGAGCGCCCGCCCAGCTTCGGCAGCAGTAGGCGGAGCTGGAGGGCGGGTTGTCACTCAAGAGGAGACATGGGCTGGGCTGGCGAGACAAAGGCAGAAAAGCGAGCGGCGGTGGGCGGAGTCTGCGTGCCAGGCAGTGCCGGCCGGTGTCTGGCCCGAGCGGAGGGGCGTGGCCCGAGCGAAGAGGGGCGGAGACTCCGGTTCGTCGCGGTGAGCTGAAACTTGCGGAGGAAGCAGCAGCCGCCAGAACTGAAAAAAGCCATGGCGGAGGCGGCAGCCGAGAAAGGTGAGCGCGAGTCGCGCCTGTCACGTGACCGTCGTCAGGGCACGTGACGGACTGTGCGTTTCCTTCCCTCCCCGCTCTTCTTCTGCTTAATTGCCATTAAGAGAAAGAGGAAATCACGGTCCTTCCTCCCGTTAATAGAGAACTGAAGGGCACGCGTGCGAGGCTCTTTGCACATGCTCAGAGCTTCACTGCCCAAGCTCAGAATCGACCTCTTGATCGCTTGCCTGGAGGCCCTTCTTTTTTTTACACACCTCTCCGGGCGTTAAAAATAATGTCTTGTACTCAAGCCCTGCTTAAGCCTTCCTCCTTGCCTCTACACTGAATTTCTTACGGGTTGAGCGGCGTGGTGGGCAGATTTCCTCCCCCTTCCCCCATTGAATATCGCCTGACGGTCATTTTAGAGGGGCTGTGTTTCTGTGTTTTGCCTTTGCCTTTAGGGAGTCCTTGCTTCTCTCTTGCTCCACTGAGTCTGTTTTTGTGGTCCCAGCTTGAGCCCAATATCGTATTTACATGAAGATTTATATTCTGCTTCTTAACTCGATGTCCTGTCAAATATTAAAACCTAGGAACATGTATATTGAAGCTTCCAAGAAAATACAAAATAAACCTGCAGCAAATGCTCCCCTGCATGCACATTCAAATTATAAGCTTTGCAATGGTCAGTGTGAAGTTCCTTTCTGTGATTCCTGCCCCACCTCTTTTCTTTGCCAGGGAACCACATGAAAGTAGGGTCCCATTGAAATACACTGCAATATTTGATGTGAACATATTAGCTGCTTTCAGGGTGGTGATGTAAGTGCTCCCATAATTATGTTAGCAAGCAAAAACAGTGTTGTATCCAGCTTAGTTTTACTTAAGAATAGACCCTTTATAATAATAATAATAATAATAATAATAATTATTTATTATTTATACCCAGCCCATCTGGCTGGGTTTCCCTTTGGAATTAATGTACCTAAGTTAGCCATGGCTATTAATTTCAAGAAGTCTACTCTTGAGTAGAACTAACATCAGCTACAGCCCACAATTTCCAAGTGGGGCACAACTGCCTTAGTATCAATTGTTTCATTGCACATTGTAATTGTGAAACACAATCATGGGTAAAATTGCCATCTGTGAGACTTTCCCCCCCCTTAGTTTTGCAACTTTTGCCTTATGTTCATTTTTGTCTGCAGCTTACTACAGATTCCTTGTGCTCTTCTTCAATTGCCTCCTGACCTTTGGCTCTTACTTCTGCTTTGATATCCCCAGTGTTTTGCAAGAGCAGTTTCAAGGGGTAAGTGCTTAGGTGGGAATGAGCAACAGTATTCTGTAAAAGGTCATATTGACTGCAGTCTTGAGACAAAATGGGTTGGTGGGGTATAAATACAAAATGTCTCTGAGCCCAAGTCTTTTCAAGCTGACCAGGTCAAACAAGAGAGCTGTTTCCACAGCTGAAGAGCATAATACAGTCATGTTGTTGTTGTTTAGTCGTTTAGTCGTGTCCGACTCTTCGTGACCCCATGGACCAGAGCACGCCAGGCACTCCTGTCTTCCACCGCCTCCCGCAGTTTGGTCAGGCTCATGTTTGTAGCTTCGAGAACACTGTCCAACCATCTCGTCCTCTGTCGTCCCCTTCTCCTTGTGCCCTCCATCTTTCCCAACATCAGGGTCTTTTCCAGGGAGTCTTCTCTTCTCATGAGGTGGCCAAAGTTTTGGAGCCTCAACTTCACGATCTGTCTTTCCAGTGAGCACTCAGGGCTGATTTCCTTAAGAATGGATAGGTTATATACAGTCATACCTCGGGTTAAATACGGTTCGAGTTGAGAGCGTTCAAGTTGCGCTCTGCGGCAACCCGGAAGTAACGGAGCGCGTTACTTCTGGGTTTTGCCGCTTGCGCATGCGCAGATGCTCAAAATGACGTCATGCGCAGAAGCGGCAAAAAGCGATGCGCGCGTGCGCAGATGTGCTGTTGCTAGATACATTTACCTCTAGATGCGAACGGGGCTCTGGAACGGATCCCATTCGTATCTAGAGGTACCACTGTATGTTGGAATTATTTTTGTTGCCTCCAGGACTCAAGCAAAACTGATAGTTTAAATGCTGTCACAGTTTCTACAGACTAGATTTGTACATCTTTGTCCAAAATGCAACATACCTGGAATTCATCTTCAGTTGGAGTACTTTATAGACATCAGGGGAGGGGAACAAATGACCTCCCAGATGTTGGACACCAACCCTCATCAGCATCAGCCAGCATGAGCAATGGTCAGGGATGATTGTGGGAATTGTAGTCCAGCTACATGAGGTGTCTCATCCCTGGATTAGAAGGATTCATGACTAAGTTTATCATTATGTGTACTAATGGAAAACTCAGTTCTGTGAGTGGCCAAAGTGGTACCATTTAAAGGAGAGGTATTGGCAGGCTCCAGGGAGACAATGAAAGTTTGCAGAACTCCACAAAGCTTCCCAATAAGGACTGAATGGGCCCAGTGGTCACAGAACACTGGTCTAGTGTTGGGAGGAGAACAAGATACAAGGTGAAGGTCTCTCTCAGCTCTCCAACTCTGTCAGCTAAGATACTTTAAGTAGAGATAGACCTGGAATTTTTGCATGCAGAGCACTGATCGGTTGCTGAGCTGTGGCACTGGCCTGTCCTAAAAGTATATGTCTTCTCCAAACATTTAAAACCATTTTCCTCCTTTTGTATGAGGGCCAACCAGTTCCTACTCTCTACCTATAATTCCCAAGAGTCCTAACAGTTTGCTACATGAAATAATCTTAGGAAATAGATAGAGCATTAGCCACCTAAGGCAAAGCAAGCAACTGGGTGTCTTGGAATAGCTGAATCCAGATGTCCCCCTACTCAACCCCTTGTTTATTTCTTGAACTCATTTCCTTTTACTCTGACTTGTTATATAGAATCTAACCTGTCCCAATGGCACGCACCACAATGGCACAGGGCATAATGGAACTGACTGTGTGGAAGGCCTGGGAATGACGCCTGAAGAGTACAATCTTCTGTATGCTATCTATGCCTGGACGTAAGTCATTCTTCTGTATCTTCCTATAGACATTAAAAAGTAAGGCTATCGGCATGCTGCAGTTTCAGGGGCTACCGATAGGCCAACTCCAGTGTGACAAATGGCAGATAGGCAAGTGAGAAAGTAGCATGGGGGGGCAGGTGGCCCATGCGAGCTGTTTAACTCTGTGTGTGTGTGTGTGTGTGTGTGTGCGCACGCATGCGTGTATTCTTCACAGTGCCATTTGGCCAATAACTCAATGAAGCTCTCCCCTCCATTAAATGCAACTGCAGCAAGGTTTGGCAGAGTGTAGAGGGGTACCGTATTTTTCGCCCTATAGGACGCACTTTTCCCCCTCCAAAAATGAAGAGGTAATGTGTGTGCGTCCTATGGGGCGAATGCAGGCTTTCGCTGAAGCCTGGAGAGCGAGAGGGGTCGGTGCGCACTGACCCCTCTCGCTCTCCAGGCTTCAGGAAGCTATCCGCAAGCCGTGGGAGAGCTGCGCAACTTCGCTTGCGGATAGCAGCCTGTTCTGGGGGCTGGGGTCGGGGGAAGCTCGGGCTTCCCCCGCCCCAGCCCCGCACCTGGGAGGGAAATATTTTTTTTTTCTTTATTCCCCCCCCAAAAAAACTAGGTGCACCCTATGGGCCGGTGCGCCCTATGGGGTGAAAAATACGGTACTTCACTGAGCAAACATCCCCTCCATTTATATTTATCTTTTAAGCATATCTATGTATATGTGGGGATGTATATGGGAAAGGCTGTCAGTGGCTGCTAACAATGTTGACTGAGTTCTCCTGTCAGAGGCAGCATGTATCTGAGTACCAGGTACTGGGAATCACAAGTGCAGAGGGTGCGGTGTTCTCCTGTCATAGAATTGTAGAGCTGGAAGGGACCACAAGGATCATCAAGTCCAGTCCCCTGTAATGCAGGAATCCTTTTGCCCAACGTGAAGCTCGAACCCACAACCCTGAAATCAAGAGTCTTATGCTCTAACAACTGAGCTTTAATCTGGGCTGGTATGCATCTGAGTACCAGGTGCAGAGGGTGCTATGTACTCAAGTCCTGTTTTTGGGCTTTGCATAGGGCATGTGGTTGGTTACTGTGAGAGCTGGATGTTAGACTAGATGGGCCTTTGGTCTGCTCCAGCAGGGCTCTTCTAACATAGAAACAGGAAATAAGTAAAAGCAAACACATTTTTTAAAATAAAAAAACCAATAACTCTATTTTTCTTTTGTTTCCCATAGCAATGCGCTGGTGGTGATCATGGCTGGCTTTTTAATTGACAAACTGGGAAATCGCTGTAAGTTCTGAGGCGTTGAACTATGGCTGATTGTTCGCCCTCCCCACTTGACTTCTTGCTTTCAGAGGTCATCTGGTGAATCCATTCTGTGTGCTCCTTTGTTTTCCATTTGTTTTCTGTGACGCAGTTGGCAAGGATGCAAAACGAGACTTTTTGTTATGCGGCACCCAGTATACTTGGCGGCCTAAGTCATTTAGGGCTTTAAACACTAATATGAGCACTTTGAATTGGGCCCGGAAACAAACTGGAAGCCTATGAAGCTGTTTTAGAAAGGTGTTGTGTGCATTGGAATAAACCTGTGTGAACTGGAATATATCTGTACACAGTTTATGGTCGATGCCAGCATTTAACAGAACAACCCAAACTGTGGGAAAGTGCCCACTGGTGATACACCAGCTTACCAGTATACCTGAAGGAACGTCTCCGCCTCCATCGTTCAGCCCAGACACTGAGGTCCAGTTCCAAGGGCCTTCTGGCAGTTCCCTCACTGCGGGAAGTGAGGTTACAGGGAACCAGGCAGAGGGCCTTCACAGTAGTGGCACCTGCCCTGTGGAACGCCCTTGCATCAGATGTCAAGGAAATAAACAACTATCTGACTTTTAGAAGACATCTGAAGGCAGCCCTGTTTAGAGAAGTTTTATCGTTTTTTAATATTCTGTTGGGAGCCACCCAGAGTAGTTGGGTTAACCCAGCCAGATGGGTGGGCTACGAATAATAAATTATCATTATTAAAAGCCCCTGTGTCCAAACCCCAGTTCAGGAGACACTGAAGCTGGCAGAGTGTATTTCTGCCAATGTGGGATTTCCTCTGCTAGCGGTTCTCCAGGTGTGTTGTTTCCCAGCTCAACACATCTGGAGTTTGGATTAGTGGAGGCTAGTCCATTAGAGCGAATGGGGCAGTGACGAGCCAACTCAGTCTGCCCTCAGCTCACCCCCACCTGTCTTATGTTCTTTCTTACAACCACCCCAGGAGGTAGCACTGGTTGTCAACTTCATCCTCCTTAGTCTCAGTATTGCCCTTGTGGAATTCAGTGGGGAGGAGGATGGGGACAGAGCTGCAATTACCTGTCATTGGCTCTGTCTCCACTTTGCTCTGGCTTCACATACCATTGGCCTACTGCCTTCTGCCCTGCCATTTGCAATGGGCACAAGCTGCCACTGGTTTGGATTACACAATATCACGGGAAGAGTGTTCACTGAGATGTGCCCATTAGCAGCGAACCAGAGACATGCAAAATGGGCCAGTAATGTTTCCCTGTTGGATGCCATTCCAGTTAATAGACAGGAATTGTGTGCTCAAGTCTTATCGAAATAGTCATAGACCTGGATCCAAGAACTGGCCTCCTCTTACTTCTCCAGTTTGCATAGTTGTTAAAAGCCCATTTGCCTTGATTTAATGAACTTCTTCCATCATCTTCTTCCCTAGTTGGTGTATTTCTCTTCTCTTTCCTCACTGTCCTGGGATCATCCATATTTGCTCTGGGCTCTCACTTCAGAGGAACTCCGTACCTCTTGCCGCTGATGCTGACGGGCAGGTTGCTTTTCGGCTCTGGAAACGGGTCACTGACAAGTAAGGAGAGAAAGAAATCTTTTTTTCAGTTAAGACAGGGGTGGCTTAATTTTGTAGATTTTAATTGCTGTGCATTGCCTTGGGGAATCGGGGAATCCAAAGTCATATGTGTTTTTCATGGATAAATGTCTGTACTGCTGATTGGAGATGCTCTGGTTTCCATTTCTGGTCTTTTCCCTTCTAGTGTTCACATGGTTTCACATTTAGCTTTTTTGTTTTTTATTGTTTGTTTGTGACTGTTCTGTTCACTACCTTGAGTATTTTATGAAAATAATGGGCTATAGGTTTTGTTATCAACTCTTCTCCATTTTCAGCATCTATCTTTTTCATGAAATCACTTAATAACACTGCTGTCTTCTCTGCTATTTGAGTTGTGCAGAATCGTATCACAGCCTTCTGGTTCAAGGGGAAGGAGTTGGCTCTGGCGTTTGGGCTAACACTCTCCTTTTCCCGGCTCGGAAGTGTCCTCAACTTCTTCTTCACCCAGCAGTTTGAAAGTCACTTTGGCATCCAGTGGACTCTCTGGGGAGGTGAGTTTCATGTCAGCTTGCCTCTACAGTAGGGGCCTGAGAACCTGAGGGTTCACATTCCATTCTGGACAACTTTCTACGGCCCACATACCAGTGGTCCGTGTGGTCAGAGGCAAAAGTGGTCAGAACAAAAAACATGAATTTTCCCTTTGTACAGTAGGCCGTTTTCTACATATACAGTGGTGCCCCGCAAGACGAATGCCTCGCAAGACGGAAAACCCGCTAGACGAAAGGGTTTTCCGTTTTTGAGTTGCTTCGCAGGACGAATTTCCCTATGGGCTTGCTTCGCAAGACGACAATGTCTTGCGAGTCTTGAGATTTTTTTTCCGCTCCCCCCCCTTTTTCTAAGCCGCTAAGCCTTTAATAGCCTTTTAGCAGCTAAGCCGCTAAGCCTTTAATAGCCGCTAAACCACTAATAGCGCTAATCTGCTAAGCCGCTAATCGGGTTGCTTCGCAAGACGAAAAAACCGCTAGACGAAGACACTCGCGGAACGGATTAATTTCGTCTTGCGAGGCACCACTGTACTCGCACTCTCTCTGCTCTATGCTCCATCCTGGCAAAACAAGAAGCATTATCAGAGTCCCAGGGAACGTTCCAGCCAGACCAAAACAAACAAACTCAAGCAGGGCTGGTGAGAGATGTGACTAGAGAGAGTGTGCGGTCTGGGAAGAGTCCCAGGGGCTTTATAGAGAGGCCTGGGATGCTGTGCTGGCCCTCCCCCCCGGGCCTTAAATTTCCCATTCCTGAAATGGAGCCTTTCAAGAAGGTCAGTTTATATTGCAGCGAATACACTGTGTCATCCCTCAAGCAAGCACTTCTGTGTCCAAAATACCATATTTTCGCCAATAGGAAGAAGCAATGCTTGTTGCCGGACACAATATGATTCTTGACTTGGTTATTAGGCCCGTTGCAATGTGAAATGCTGTCTGGAATGTGGCTGCATGAGTGTGCAGGCAGCTACATACACTAGTGCCCTATGGCATCAGTGGTGATGAACAATGCAACTCTTAATGCACTTCCAAGTAGGAATTGTGCTTTGGTGCTAGTAGGGGTGGTCATCCTGCAAAGATGACCCTAACTGACTAGCTAAAATATATGTGTGTATGTGTGTTGCGGCGGGAGAAGACCCTTGCCAGTTTCACCTCTCTAGTAATTTTTTTTGCAATTAGCTGGGCTTCCTGTCCCCAAATGAACCCAAACCATGTTCTTGTCTAACACACCCTTAAAGCATTCCAGTGATCACAGTTCCACCCATCAGTTGTTCCTCTCTGCCTGCAGGGACTTTGTTATGTGTCCTGGGCTTTCTTTCTGCTGTTGTCGTCAGTGTGCTGGACAAGGTGGGCATGAAGCAGCTCGGATTGGATGGAGTTATCCAGCAAGAGTCCAAGAAAGTGGTACGTGAGGCAGAAGTTGCATTGAGCCACATATGCTTGGTTTTCCATTGTGAGCTTTGTGTGCAAAGCCCGAGAGCCTCATTTATCACTGGCAGCCAGGAGAGGGAGCAAGTGCCTTTTAGCAAAAGTCTCCAAGCTGTAGCTCCCCAATTTTCTTTCTCTGCAAAGAGGGGGTGGTGTGCCTGTGACCCTGAAAGCTTTTTGCCCATCAAGTATGTTTGACTGGCAGCTGTTTGGACAGCACCACGAATTTGGACCCTGATTTGAGTCAACAGTGACCTGGAGTTTTGGTTCTCATTGCCATGGCATGATGTAATCTTGTTTGTGGGGACCCTTTTTTGCTCTGCAGCTTCATGCACTGTTGGTTTATCACTGGAAGAACAGGAAAGGTCTCTTTCCCCACTACATTCAATGTAGGGAGCCCCTAACACAGGCTGTAAAGATACTGGCATGAACTGCCAGAGCCAGATTTGAATGAAACCTCAATGCTGCACTAGGCTTAGTGCTGGATTTATGCACAGGCTAAGTAATCCACAGCTTACGGCCCCAAAATACATATTTTTCACTACATCCCAAGTTTTACATAATTGATTTTTTAAAATAAAGGAAACTGGGAAACGGAGTCTATGATATGATACCTGCTCTGTCCCTGAGCTAGTGTTGTCACAGAATATTTCCGTTCTTATCCTTCCTGACTAAAAAGGTATAATAATAATCTGTGTGGTGATCCTCTTTCCTTAGGTAGTAGTGATGAAAATTCAGCCCTAGAGCAGGGATGGAAAACCTGAGGCCCTTTAGGTAATGTTGGACTTCACCTCCCATCAGCCAGAGCTGGCATGACCAGTGGTGAGGAATGATGGGAATTGTAGTCCAGGGACTCCTGAAGGGCCACAGATTCCTCATCCCTGCCCTGGAGCTTTTAACCTTCAGAGTTTTGGATGAGGACATGGTGCCATTTGCGTAAGTTACAGGAAACCTCTTAGGAGCAGACTGACAACTGAACCAGTGACTTGGGAGACGTAGCCTGGACAGTCATCTGCTTGAGATGCTTTATATCTGGATCTCCTGCATGGAGCAGCGAGGTGAACCAGATAGTTGAAAAAGACCCTCCAACTCTGTGATTCTATGATGTGCATTTTATTTTTCTCTAATTGGCAGCGGGTTCAGGATGTCCGACACCTACCACTTCGCTATTGGCTCCTGGTCCTGACCATCATGTTTTTCTACAACGGGGTCTTTCCTTTCGTGGCGGATGCCAGGTAAACGGTTTACTGTGGTGGTTTTAGTGACTCGTCCCAATGCTGAGGTTTGGTTGAAGCTGTTAATAAGTGAGTGAGAAGTGGGCAGAATGGCCCAAACTCATACGGACTGGGCAGCAGAGTCCCCTCTACTACATTGGTTTTGTCTAGCTCTGCCTTGCCAATCTGGTTCTCATATGTGGCCCTAGAACAAACTAGGCCTAGAAGGATTCAGGATTACTAGTTTCCAAAGTATTCCCTGTTGGCAAATCAATACCATTCCCGTTGGACTTAAAACTTGTAGGATGAACTGTGATTTAATGGCTGCACTGGCTGCTGGTCCATTTCTGGGCCCAGTTCAAAGTACTGGTACACACCTTCAAAGCAGGGATGAAGAGCCTGTGGCCAAGTGTTGCCAGCTACAACTCCTGTATCACTGGCCATGCTGCTGGTGCCAGTTGAGAGTCCAACATCTGGAGGTTTGCAGGGTTCCCCATCCCTGCTTCAAAGTACTTTATGGCTTGGAACCAGGGTAGATGAAGGTCTGGCTTTTTGCTTCTGTTGCATGAGATGATTATCAGAAGACTGTCTTTCGATGTCTTATGAAGCATCTCTGATTTCAAAATACAGTGGTACCTCTGGTTACGTACTTAATTCATTCCAGAGGTCCGTTCTCAACCTGAAACTGTTCTTAACCCGAAGCACCACTTTAGCTAATGGGGCCTCCCGCTGCTGCCACGCCGCCGGAGCCCGATTTCTGTTCTCATCCTGAAGCAAAGTTCTTAACCTGAGGTAATATTTCTGGGTTAGCGGAGTCTGTAACCTGAAGCGTATGTAACCCGAGGTACCACTGTATAGTAAAAACCATATACATATAATTTTTTAAAAAGCATTCTAAAACAGATAAAACATTCTAAAACATTAAATGCATTCTCTCAGCCAGTGACCTCAGGAACAGTGCATTGTAGCCATCCAATGTCTGGGTAAACGGGAATGTTTTAAAATTCTTGCTAAGCCAATAATGAGGGAGACAGACACACCTCATCTCATTACTATGTCAGGTAAGCTGCTTTGGGAAAGTTCTTCAAGGATGGGAGATCACTCCTAATAATAACAGCAGCAGCAGCAGCAGCAACTCCTCTTCCTCAAGCGGGAGGGTAGAAACCAAAGGCCTGATACCTTTGCAGAGCTTTCAGAAGTCGTTAATTCTGGAAAGAGTCTTCCTTTCAATACATCCTGAGTGGCTGCAGCCAAAAAGCCCCCTGGCACCCGGCCAGCTTCTTGGGCTGTGCTTGGTCTTCAAAGTGCCCTACATGGCAGCTCTTGGGTCATACTGCAGCTTCCTCAGATACACAGGCTGGGGCTCCTTGTCTTGGGAGATTTGGATCTCATCCTTTCTGATTCCACCTTAAATTGCTGTGACCTTGGCAGATTTCCTGCACTGCTTTTCTACATCAGCAAAACGTGTATTGATTGGAGGGGTTGAGATGTGACGTTAAGCCATTGGTACAGTGAGACAATTTTAGACTCTGGACTCAGTGGGTCTTTTTTCGGGGGAGGTGGGGTTGTTGTCTTCAGATGGTCATGTGTATTACGCCACTACTATGAAATGTGGCAAGCTAGCCATGCTTCTACCTCATTCTTTTGATGTCTGCCTCAAAAGTCCTCCCCTGATAGCACCACTATGTTAGGTAAGTGCAAAGCAGAACAGGAGTTTTGCTAGGGATTTAAAAACTCTCTGGGCACAGGCATGGTCTACGGCAGGGGTAGCCAATGTGATGGCCTCTAGATGCTGTTGTACCATAGCTCTGATCAGCCCTGGGCAGAAGGCCAGTTTACCAAACAACGTTGTTTTTATTCTCAGGGAGCTCTAGCAATTGTAGCTTTATAAGGGAATGAGGATCTCCTAATAGCTCTCAGAACCCTTAGGAAGCTGCAGGATTCCCTGGGGGAAGCCATGACTGTTAAACAGTACTTAAAATATATGGTGCAGATGTGGCCATTTGTCTGCAGAGGCCCTTGGGAAAAAGCAAGGCAGAAGAGCTCAATTGTTTCCATATGGATAAAAAGGAAATCTTTCTGTCATGTGATCTAGAATCTTAATGGGGTTCTCTCTCCTGCAACCCTTTCCAGCAAGTTTATCCAAGATAAGTATCCTGGCTATACCCAACAGGCAGCTGCTTACATTGCTGGGGCGGTTTACGACAGCTCCCTTGTTCTCTCAGCGGCAGTCGGCATACTGATCGTAAGTGCTTGTGTCACTGGCTTTGGTATAATGCTCGGGCGGGGGTTGGAATTCCTTGACATGGTTTCTGCAGGGCAAGAGCTGCACATTCAGCTATTCCAGTGGAATAGCAGGATTTTGCAAATCAACATGAGGGCTGGGTTTTGGAACCTGACTGCAAGTTAGATCAAATGATAGATTGGATTGCTTTTATATATATTTTAAAAAAGCCTTACAATGTACTGTATTTTTCCATGTATAACACGCCCCTGTGTATAAGACACCCCTGTGTATAAGACGCCCCCTATTTGCGGGACACAAAATTAAGAAAATGGGGAGGAGAGGATTGCCCACATTTGTTGGGGGGGGGGCGGCTTGCCCAGACCGACAATTGGTATCGCACGCATCACCAATTCCGCCAATCATCTGCCCACTCACCATCGACAGCAGCACTTGCCACAGCCACCAATCACCCACCCAATCGCCAGCCACTAAAAATCTCTTGCTCGCGGCAGCAACCAATCCCATTTCTGACATTATTTTATAAGGAAAAAACCTTGTCTTATACACAGAAAACTATGGCATTTTAGACAACCAAGCAGATCGCCAAGTAATACAGCAGTGTATGTAGAATTATTACTTTTTTTTCATTTTTCAGGATTATGTTGGACTGAGAGGTGTATTTGCAGTTGGCTGTGCAGTGCTGACTTTGCCCGTCTTTGCCCTCTTGGCTTTCACGTTCGTTCCTCCACTTGTTTCTACCATCTGGCTGGGCATTACCTACTCCTTTGCAGCAGTAAGTCATCATAAATGTGATGTTATTTCCCCATTCCTGGTTTCTGCTTCCCTAGAATACAAGGAATAGGTTCTACATCATTTACCTAGCCTGCCTCATTAGAGGAAGCTTCCATGTTCCCTCTCTTAGGTACATGGGTGGAAACAAAAGCCGAAGCTGAAAAAATCCAGTCCCCCTAGTTTAACAGTCTTACTTCTCAAATCACCTATTTTCTCACTGTTTCTGTTGTTTCAATCACCTCTTAACAGGCTAGCATGTGGCCCTCTATACCCCTTGTGGTCCCCCAGGCAACCTTGGGAACAGCCATGGGGCTTGCAACATCCGTACAGATGATTGGAATTGGCCTCTCTAATGTGATTGTGGGACGGATTCTGGGAACGAAGTCGAGGTGAGAATAGCTGCTTTTCTTCCTTCCTTACAGTTGTGCCGTCAAGAAAATGACATCACTCCCGAACCCCAGATCCCATGTTGCTCCAGGGCTTGGTGATGGGATCACATTATTTTGCGTATGTCTACATGATTGGGCTGTCATATTTCCACGATTCGTCTGTCAAAAATGGCATCTGGGTTGAATTTTCGGAAACCAGTTAAAATGTCTGGGAAAACCCAAGCATATGGCAGCCCACATTGGAAGTGTTGAATTTTTGGCGAATTTCCAAAAAACTTCAATTTTGGGTGGGGGGAGATTTTGAAGGGGGAAAAAAGCAGCCCACAACTTTGGCCAAAAATTAATAATTCCAGATTTTCACTTCTTGAAATATGGCAACCCTACTACATGAGGGGATGTAAATTCTCAAGCAACTGGCTGTCTTGTTTGCCATATGTACATTTATTATTATTTACCTTGCAGTGAGTTAAAGATCCCATTGTGGCGATGGCAACAGATGATGGTCTTCATGCTGGCAAACACCATCGCTTGCATTGTTGCCTCTGTCAGCCTCAACATAGTGGACAAGAAGCAGGTAAGGATCAGTATTTGGGGCATTTGCCATAAAGTAGCCTAATTCTGTTCCACATTCCTGCCTGATAATATCTTTCCTTTTTAAAGTTCTGTCCCAAAGATTGCCTAAGGAACTCATCATAATTCACAGCCAAGATTGGCTAAAATTTCAGAACCCCAAACTGGGCCATTAAGAAGACTGGTGGTGGCAGCAAAGTTCTGCCCATTTCTTTTGATTTTTGGTCCTCTCTCATTCTTTATGCCATACGCTAATAAGTCAGGTTCCCCCAGCAAAGATGCTGTTGTGCAGGTAACCTGAAATCCTAGCAAAACAATACCACTGCACGTTGGTTTTTAAAAATTCAGTTGTTGCTAATGAAGAAAACATTGAATGACTTTATGCAAAGCCACGAGGTTCCACACTGTATCCAGAAATGGAGGATTTTGTCTTACTGCATTTTCTAGTAAGGAATAAATGTTTTAGGGAGTTGGTTTCAGTTCTAAAGCACCTTTTTCATGAGAGAACTGTAGAGCAGGAGAGGAAGCAGGTCGCTAGACAAATGAGTCTTAACTTTAGACAGACCCAGCCTGACTCCAGTTATTACTTTATTTAAAATAGAGATGAGGAGCTTGCAGCCTTTACCTCTTGCTGCTAGGGGTAACCAAAATTGATATGGCTTGTGGGTGGTGGCAGATATGATGTTAAAACTTCTCCCCAGTTCTCTGCTGCTGCTGTCATTGCGACCAACTTCCCTGAATAAGGCCACTAGGGTGTAATTATGACCAGGAGGTAACGCTTCTCAGGCAGACCTGATAGAATGTGATTCCTGCTTTATATGGTGGTGAAATAGGGTTTGGAAAAATCATAGTCTAGCACCCCAGCTGACAGCGAGATTCCAAAAACCCAAAATAATGCCCAGTTTCATTTTCCTGACTTCTTTTTCTAGGGTGGAACATTGAACCGTTCAACAAAGCGCTCATCAACAGAGGAGCCTGCCAGGCAGCCTGTAGACACAGCCCCACTCCTCAGTGAGGTGGAAGATGAAGGATCCATCAACTAGGAAGCCCTCTGTGGGCTACTGTCTAATATTTCATTAAGGAATCTAAACATAAGTCCAACTTACAGTACAGTCCCTTTTTAGGCCCTCATATACATGTAAGTTGGGCTTATGTTAGGAACGAAAGGGAAATCTTACACTATGAGGTTCTACAAATCTGCCATGTGCCAAGAAAGCCTTTAATACTGCCTCTTGGGCACTGGAGCTGTTTAAGTGCGGTCATAGAAGAATACTTCAACAAGAGGACAGTTATTTCCTGGCTCTCCAGTACAGGCAGAATTTTTCTGCATGTTGTAGTTTGAAAAGCACAGAAGCAACACTAATGGAAGTCAAATCCTACTGAAATCAATGGGAATTCAGTGAGTAAATTTGCAAGTTACAGTGGTGCCTCGCAAGATGAAATTAATTCGTTCCGCAAGTCTCTTCGTCTTGCGAGTTTTTCGTCTTGCGATGCACGGTTTCCCATAGGAATGCATTGAAAATCAATTAATGCGTTCCTAGGGAAACCGCCTTCAGGCCAGGTCCGGGGACAGTCTGTCCCCGGACCTCTTCTGAAGTCTGGGGGGGGGGGGGGGACAAGGGCTTTTCTTCCCACCCCCAGCATTTAAAAAAACCCCGGGACAGCGGAGGACTTCTCCGCTGTCCGGGCGATCTTAAAATGCTGGCGGGCGGCATTTTAAATTCGCCCCGGGACAGCGGAGGACTTCTCCGCTGTCCGGGGCGATTTAAAAGCCCTCCGGGACAGGCAGGCAGGGGGGAGCAAAGACTTTCGCCCCCCGCCCGCCTTCAGAAGGTGTTCCCGCCCCGCCGCCCGGCTTCGGAGCACCGTTCCGAAGCCGGGCGGCGGCGGGAGGTGTTCCCTCCCCCCCGCCCGGCTTCGGAGCACCGTTCCGAAGCCGGGCGGCGGCGGGAGGTGTTCTCGCCCCGCCGCCCGGCTTCGGAGGAGCCTTCCGAAGCCCGGCGGCGGCGGGAGGAGGTGTCCCCGCCCCGCCGCCAGGCTTCGGAGGAGGTCCGAGGACAGTGGGGAAGACCCGCTGCGCTTCCCCGCTGTCCCTGAGATTTCCCTATGGGCTGTCGTCTTGCGAAGCAAGCCCATAGGGAAATTCGTTTTGCGAAGCGCCTCCAAAACGGAAAACTCTTTCGTCTAGCGGGTTTTCCGTCTTGCGAGGCGTTCGTCTTGCGGGGTACCACTGTACATCTTTATCATATAAGACCCACTTAAGCATTGGGATATTCAAAACATGTCTTCTAAGAATCTCTGCTGCAGGCCTAGGTATCTATCCTGTTATTATGTTTGCAGGTAGTGTGGACATCCCCTTCAAATGTAGCACAATCTCTTGGCGAACATGAACCTCAAAAAGCTATGGAATGAATAGGAGTCAATATTATTTCATGCTGGCTCATGCCCATGTCTTGACCTAATCCATTTTCTATGACAGAGGCCCCAAACAAAACTTGGTGTGTATGCACACTGATTCCTTGATATTAGCCAAAATAACAAATAGAAGCTGCAGCAAAATACTGCAATGTCGACTGCTCCAGTTCAAGGTTGTAAGACCACAAGAGCAGCCCTTGCTAGGTCTGTCCAAAGGCCCCTCCAGTCCTGTATTCCGTTCTCACAGTGACTAACCAGATGTTTATGGGAAGCCCACAAGCAACACCTGAGCACAAGAGTGTTCTCTCTACCTGTCATTCCTGGCAGTTGACATTCAGAGGCATACTGCGTCTGAAAGAGAGGGAGACTACAGAGGAAAGGGCTATCACTACACCTTGTGGTAGTTCTAACTCTGCACTGTTAGGGTTGCAGTCAGCCATGCCCTTTTCCAGAACGCTTTATTCCATCCCAAGATGGCTACTCTACTGGGCATTTCCCTCAAGCTGCTACTATCTGCCTCTTGTAGTGCTTAGATTGACAACTGGAGAGTGAGCTTGCTATTAGTATATAGGACATACATGCACATGCAGTGGATGAAAAGAAATACTTTACTTATTTGATGGTTTTAGAATTCTTGACAAACATAAGTCCAAATTGATCAAGATCCCCAATGGAGTAGTTTTCAGTGAGTTGGTTGCCTGCCTGCAAATTCCTACATTCTTGCATTGCTGGGAGTTGGACTAGATGACCCTTGGGCTCCCTTCCAACTCTACAGTTCTATGATTCTGTGAAACAGATAATGCTAGCACCTTCCTTCAGGCTATTAAATCTTGCCAAAACTTATTCATGTTTACATTCAAGAGCTTGGTGTGGAGTCAGCAACACAACATGTACTGGAAAAACAACTTCTTGGCTTTCATCCCAGGCTTTTACATGGATAATGTTGGCTGTGAGCTATTTGAATAACATATCTATAATACCAGGGGTGGTAGAATCTATGGCTGTCTAGATTATTGGTGGATTACAGCTTCCATTATGCCCAACTACTAGCCATTCTGGCTGGGGGCTTATGAGAATTCAACAATATATGGAATACTACAGGTTAGTTACCTCTGCTCTGCAGTAAAAATTGTTTAGAAAGCTGCATTTGACAAATGCCTTCAGTTTAATAAGTTTTCAACCCCCTACCTATTGCATGAATTTGGGCCTTGCCCAGTCTGCAAATGCCCATATGCAGAGAGCTTCCACCAACAATACCGTGTTTGGAGTAAAGTATTTTTTCCATACCTCCTATGAAGTTCTTGCTCTGCTGATGTCCAAAGAGTTGGGGCTTTTGTGCTCATGTAGCTTTCCAGCACACACCACATCAGTGTTACTAACACAGGACTGTTACGGAGAAAATACTTCCAAGTCTTCCAAAAGGAATAATGTACATCACTAAATATTCCTACTCCAGCAATGGGTAAGGTGGCAGCTATTACCAGCATTATCCTTCTTTGGTACTAGAGTTTAGTAATGTAAACATAAATTTATAGGAAAAGTGTAGGTCATATTTTTGGTCAGAAGGCTACAGAAAAATCTGAAGCAGGGCAGTACTTTGATTCTTAGAAGCCTCAAGGAGGCTTGTCAGATTAATAACACAAGTTAAAAATGTAGTACTCTACCCAGAACAACTTCCAGTCTTTCCCCCTTTGCCACAATATCTCTTTTTACACCTAGTGATTATGTACAGGAATTTCTACGCTATACTGCAACAACATTAACAGAATGCTGATTTTGGCTTGCTAACACCACTAGGAGAAAAGAATTAAAAGATTTTTAATATTTCTTAAATGATTTCCTTGAAGTTGTGTGACCACACCAGTATTAAATCACTAGCACAAGTTGATTAACTTAATGACAACACTGCTCATTTTCAAGTACTGGAGAAAAGAGTATTGCTTAATGTTGCTGAGAGGTCAAATTAGGAACCATCTGCGGGCAACCAGAGAATTGTATTGAAAGGCAGCTACTATCTTCAGCTAATGTGAGGACAGAACAGATGGTACAGAAATGAATCCAATAAAGTTAACGCTTCTTTCCTAGTGATTGAAGACTGAGTCAGCCTCAAGATATTTTACTGCAAAAGAAACATTCTGTTAGCAATATTAAAAAGTGAAGGAGGTAGAAAAACATTCCCCTCCTTGCATAGAGAGTATATATTTAGAAAATGGACTATTTATACTGTAACCTGCTACAAAGATGTTGAGGTAGGGGTTAAGGTGAAAACTAGTCAGTGAAGGGTTTCAAGTCACTGTAGCATAGCTAATGACAATACCACTTCACTGGCCAATAACACACAAAATAAAGTTCTGCGTATTCTGTTTACTTTTTCTTGCACTAGTACGGGCATCAGTGAATTTACACAGCAAAGCAGGGGGAACTCTTCTAATAACTTGCATAGCCAAATTGGATGGTGCTTCACTGAGTACAAAAGGATAGGTCCCTTTTCTAAGATGCTTACAAAGTTGACAAAGGGGAAACTGAAGAAGGATGGGGATGAGGTAAACAAATGATATGCAGTTCATTCAGTTGCAAGTATTTGGGCTAAGGCACAGTAGGAATTGAAGAGGTTGTGCCAAACATGCTTCACAGAAGAGATGGATTTTTTGAGAGGATGGTTTTGAAGGAACAGAGAAATGTCATTTAGAAGAATGGTAGCATGAGTTTGGGCTATGAACCACAGGTGTGGCAACTTCCAACTAGAAAAGGCCCTCCTTACAAGTGTTGATTGTACAGACAGACACCTGAATCTCTTGATTCTGAATTAAGATACTTTCTATTTCAAACAATATTTGAATTTTATTCTCTGCCAAGAAATGGATGCATTCTTCCATAATTTCATTACAAACTTGTCAGGACAGGGAATTGTATTTACTTTTTGCTTAAAATTACCCAGTACAGTACAGATGGATGGCACTATATAAATATGTCCACCAGAGTTATTTTAATGGGACATTTGGTAGTCCACATGTCTCAGTATTGGTGATTTAAACACACAAGGTGATTTAAGACACAAAAGAACACTATTAGGACTCATAGCCTTGGCACACGATAATGAAGTGACAAAATGCAGCTGTTTATTGAGTAGTACATGATTCAACACATTCCGAATTTTCATTAACCCCACCTTTTTTTTAATAATAAAAGCATCCTTTCTGGATACGTAGTGTACTCCCCAGGCACCCCTTGAGAAAAATAATGGCACAGGTATAATTAAATCAGTAATAATTTAAGGCTTTGCTGGAAAACTGCTATCCAAAACAGAGGCACTGGTGAAAATGCACCTTTTAATACTTCAGCCCCAAGTAAAGCTTGAAGCTTTAGACAAGAGGAAGTCCATAACACAATGCAAATAGTGTCAGAGAAGCAAGTTTGAGCCAACTCTTCCCATGTTGCACCTTTTTAGAACAAATCCACCACATTCCCTGTTCTACTGTGGGGTTTCCCCCTTTTTCTTTTGAGGTGCTGCACATTCTTGAAGAATGGCAATGAAGAATTTTTCTTCCCCAGTAGAGGTGAGTTTTTAGTCAAAACAATAACTTGGACAGAACTCCAAGCTACTTTTAATATCTGGCACAGAGCTTGTTTCTCAGAACCCATTTGCAAAATGTTTTCTGCTGGTACCTAGAGCCATTTTGCAAGAAAGGCCACTAGTTCTTTGGCAAGCCTGATGAACTTCTATATATAATGGGAGTTCTAAAGGCAAGCCACTGCACTTGATGTTTTTAAAAAAGAACAAGTCTTAAAGTACAGCTGGTCAGGAATCTAAATACATGAAGTTTAAGAGCCCCTCCCACCCCCTAAACCCACATAATGAAATTCCAGAAAACAATACAAAGTTATTGCAAAAAAATCTGAAGTCTGTGCACCAGGAGTATTGTATTGCAAAAATCCAGGAACCATCCCCAATTGGATGGAGTGAGTGAAAGAGACAAACAGAAGTCTCAAGGCAGCTACAATGCAAAGAAGTAACCAGGTGGGATAGTCTGTGCTTCCAGATGGGGTCACCAATATGTTATTTATACTTTCAACTGCAATAACCAGGGCTCCAACCTCTGCAGCCTTTCTCCAGGTTTTCCTCTGCCTGCTACAATCAGGACTTTTAATTCTGAAGTACTGGTGGTGGGCAAGGTGAGGAGAACTAGAAGAATAAGGTGGGCAGCACAGCAGCTGCAGCCTCACTCAGCATAGTTAAAGGTGCTGTCTCTGGGGAAGAGGAGTTGAAAACTATCCAAATTATAGGACGAAGTGGTCAATAAGGAAGGAAGGCAAATAGTCTAACAGAGTCAGCACAGAATTAGATAAGACTAGACACTTATAGGGCAGAAAGAACCTTGAGTACAAACAGCTTCTGTTGGAGGCTAATTATGGGGTAGAACACTACATTCTTAACTTTAACTATCTCATTGGACAAGATTCAAGGTCTGATTATAGACAAGAGTGGTTTGGCTGAATTTTCAGATCATTCCATGCCATCCACAACTGCAAGTATATTGTCATTCAACATGCACCTTCCTTAACTAGCCAAAAGGTTGTTGACTTTCAAGAGTTCAAAAAATGAATTCTTGCACAATACATTTTAACTACAATTACTCTCCAGAAGAGGATCTGCTTGCTTAGTAAGGTTCTCCCTTACAAGATGACAAAGGGCAGTTCTAGTCCACAGTTCAGGAAGATCTTTAGTCAGAGTTTAGACCAGCCTTCCTCCTCATCTAGCACAAATAAAATCCCCTCAGGGCTATAATACCTAATCTGTGCATCAAGAAAGCAATATTCTGCCTCAGAAGTGCATGAGATCAGGGTACTCTCAGAAGTCTGTTCTGCAACTTTAAAAGCCAGAGAATCTCAAGCTAACTTCTGCCACATACTGAATATGCCAAACCACTAAGTGGCTCTTTCTTCAAGCAGCAGGAGGCTAAATTTCTGGTTCAAACCTTGAAAACTGTTTCTGTGCTGACTCCATTGTGGGGAGGGGGAAGGGAAGAGAACACTTTCCTTAATAGAAGGCAATGCTGGATTTGCCCCCAGGAGGGTTGAGGACTTTGTTGTGTGATCGTGGCCGTGGCCCCAGCCTGGGCTCATGATCATCCATTTTGGGTCCAGGCTCTTTGGTGCTCTCCTTCTTCTGTGGCTCTCTCTTTTCACTTGTATCTTCCACCTGTGGTCTTTGGTCTTCTGTAATTGTAAATTAAGATATGTTGTCAGGTGGCCATGCCAGAATATTCACCCAGTCTTATGACAATTATAGCTTGCATTACATGCACTTTGTTCAGCCCCCAGTTAGCACTTCATTTCCATGTTAACAAGGTGATAGTTATGTCATGTATGCTGCGGAAGCATTGTGAAATGCTGCTCCCCAAGAATACTTTGCTAAAAAAGCTTTACAAGGAGCATGGAAGGGCACACACACTCCTTTAAAAACGTATTTAATCAGCCCACCAAGCAGGCCACTATATTGGGGACACGAAGAAAGTATTATGAAAATGTGTGCAGACCATTCCCAGGCCTTTAAGGAACAGATACAGTCACAACTGCAGATAGGCACACACTAAATACTTGTGGCTTATATTCCTCTCTCCACAAGTCTTTTCATTTAGGTTTATTGATCTGGAATAATAATAGCTGTGTCAAACATTGAATATAACAAACAAACAAACCCCCAGGAAAAAAACAGTTCTTCAAATAAAAATTGGATACCGCCCTTGACTCATCCATCCTGGAAAGCCTATAGAAACAACAGGTGAACAATCTGTCACCTACAGAGTGGTCCCCGAGCCCTGTGCAGCTCATCAAGAACTATGCTCATCTACTTCTTAGTGGTAAGCCATATCCAAGAGAAAGTATAGCTTAAGCCATGAATTCATGGCAGAGGGAATGACTTAGCACAGGGTTAGTGCTATCGACTGTATAATAATCAGCAAGTAAGTAGAAGTAATCTCAGACAACTAGCTTAGGAGATGGTAATACACACTGGTAGATAGCTCAGATCAGATACATATTATTTGTCTCAGGCTTAGCTCTGGCATCCAGCAGAATAGCAACCCATTCCAGAATATTCTCATATAGTTATAGGAAGACTGAATTGTGGAGAATCTATTCTGTACTTTTAGAAGATGCACTGAATGCTTTTTATAAAATTTAGAAGATATAGGGTTTTTTTAAAGGGAATTCAGATGCAGGGATCTCTTCAAATTGTAACTCTTTACAGGTACAGTGGAATCTCTACTCACGTACGGAATCCGTTCTAAAGGTCCATTCGTGAGTGGATCCGGGTCGCTGGGAGAAGTGCCGTTCTGTGTGTGCGCATTCAGCGACAGTGCCGTTCTGCGCATGTGCAGACAGCGGCAGCTGCTTCTGCATGTGCACGAATTGCAGCAAACCCAGTATTTACTTCCGGGTTTGCTGCGGTTACGAGTTGGATTGCTCGCAAGTAGGGACAGTGGTAGTTGAGGTTGTACTGTACACACACACAAAATAAGCCAAGCAAACCCACTTCAAATGGGTTTTGATGTTTAGCCTGGAGAAGAGGAGGTTAAGGGGTGATATGATAGCCATGTTCAAATATATAAAAGGATGTCACGTAGAGGAGGGAGAAAGGTTGTTTTCTGCTGCTCCAGAGAAGCGGACACGGAGCAATGGATACAAACTACAAGAAAGAAGATTCCACCTAAACATTAGGAAGAACTTCCTGACAGTAAGAGCTGTTCGACAGTGGAATTTGCTGCCAAGGAGTGTGGTGGCGTCTCCTTCTTTGGAGGTCTTTAAGCAGAGGCTTGACAACCATATGTCAGGAGTGCTCTGATGGTGTTTCCTGCTTGGCAGGCGGTTGGACTCGATGGCCCTTGTGGTCTCTTCCAACTCTATGATTCTATGATTCAAATCCATTTCACTCTTACATCCATATATTAAAAAATTGCAGTCAGAGGTGCATTTTCATATTCAATTTCTTGTGACAGAAATAAAAAATTCTCAGTAATATTTCAGCTCAAATTCAAGCTGTTGTAAAGCTGAAGATTTCTGAAGAATCTTTGACTATTTTGCTGAAGCATTTAAAGGACTCTTAGTTCATTCCAAAGAGCTTCTTGCTTTTCTACTTATGACACTGAATGTTGTAACTGTGGGTAACTAGCATCTAAGGAGCTGCTGACAGAGCCAGCAGCTGACCAAGTCATTTTTCCATTAGAAAGTTAACATACCAAAGATTGGTTTCTTTGGAAAATAAAAAACCCTCTTCAACCTAAAAGTGTTTTTTGTGGATTCTGATAAATCTCATTTTAACAAGCCTCCCAGGAATTTTGTTCATCCCACATATACTGAAGAGATAGGTTACGTCCTCGATGTTTGTCTAGATTCTATCTCCCTATAGCCACCCACAAGCTGCATTAGGCATCTGCAGTTGACAGAATGCCTACAATTACGAGCTTTCTGGGGCCTCAAGATCAGCCACAGAAGTCTTGCTTGCACACACTATTATTATTTGTTACTTTTGACACACAGAGTGTCCCAAAGTGACCTACAGCCTGACACTGTCACTATTTACTTTCAGGCACCAGATAAGAATGTTTCTTTATACCCTGGCTTTTGTCCCTTAGTCTGGAGAGTTTTAGATATTTTTGGCGTCTTTCAGTGGATCGGATGTGTTACACCTGACTTTTATATGTATGAAAATGTTTTTCATTCTGCTCTTAGCTTTTCATTCTGTTTTGATTTCATACTGGTTTTAAAAGACAATCCACGCTTTAGAAATCCTCTGCTTCCCAGAAAACTTGTTCCACTTACCTTTTGGTTTTAGTTCTTGTGGCACATCCCCTCTGTCATTCAGGATAACAGCATGATCCTGTAAGGGGAAAAACACTTTTAAAAAACCAAGTTTTTGGGAATGTATTGCCCCTTTAAAAAAAGCAACTCTAGGTTTGCTTAGTCTTCCTTCAAGCAAGAAAGGCAAGCAATTTCTGCTACCATTCTCTTTTTTTAAGGGCAGAATGTCTAGCACATAGCTTGCATTTCTGCAGGGTTGTCTTCCACACATGAGGCAGAAGGGATTCTGCTTATTATAAGAACTTAAGAGACTGCTGGAGCAGGCCACTGGCCCATCTAGTCCAGCATCCTGATCTCACAGTGGCCAACATTTCTTCTAGATAGATGTGCAATCTAATTCAACACTTTGCAGGGGACAGAAGACTGGGTCAGCATGATCAGTAATGAATGCAATGAACCAAAAGCTTTTCAATTCCATACCCAGGGGCCCCGAGATTCAGCAACCTCAATGATACAAATGAATGCATGGCTGCTTCATTTACACAGATCGTTCTTCCTATGATCTGATCTGAGTTCTCCTGTGGCTTTATTAAAAAGAAAAAAGGAAAAGGGCAAAATCTACAATACAGTTACCTTGGGTTTGTTTGGGTGAGCTTTGACAATGTCGACAGGCTGTGGAGACCCAAAAATATTGCTTGTTTTTCCACCAGGTGGATTTGTAAGATGACGAGAAGGATTAGGTTTATGGTCCTCAAATATTCCACTGTCCTTCCCACCTGCAAGACAGCAGTACTAGTGGAAGTTACTAAGAACTTCTCCTTCAGATTCTTACAAGTAGCTCATGATAAGCTCCAGGAGTCAGTCCATTATCAGCATTGTTTGTATTTTCAATGGACTCAATTTAGTTTCCCTGTGCAATGTGCGCTGACTTTTAACCTAATAGGCTGGGAATCAACCAAAACTATTTTGAAGATGTCTAATGTGTAAAAGGTTCCACTGCTAGACAAGCTGCCCAGCTAGCACTGACTGTAGCATTTGTTATGCATGGGATCATTCCAGGAACGTTTATTCCACTTGATTTCCAATGTCACACAATACTGCAATAAGAACAGCTATATGCTGCAACAATGTTTGCAAGTGGATGCAGACGCCAGCAGTATGGAAATGAACATGCATGGACAAGCTTCTAGAAATATTTTGACTCACCTTCATGCTCCAAAACTGAAGCCCATTGTTCAAATTGCTTTATACAATTTATTAAAAAGTAACCTCTTTGTTCACTGGGAGAGTGCCAAGAACTGCTTCTGCCTAAGCCACCATTTAATGCAGCACTGTCTAAATACCACAGCGGAAAGATGATATGTTACTACCATAAACAGAAAGCTTGAGTCCTACATCCCACACACCTCAACGTTTAGAAGTCTAATATCAATTATAAACCTGCGCTTTTAATATCAGCCAGCCTAGGTGGTATGAGATCAAACACCATATCTTACCACATCCTCGGCACAACAGTGGTATTTGGGTGAGGGTGGTATGCACTGCAATCTGTTGCCACCGTATTTAAATGATCATTTTCATCAAGTTTTATTATGCAGCCTTTCCAGGGTTGAATTACTGGTTTGGTCCCCCTCTGCCAAAGCACACACTTGCAATCTACATTTGTAAGATGAAATCTATACGGCAAGATTGTGCAAACTGATAAAACATCTGTTTGTCAGGCTGAATTACATTAGTTAGCAAAGCAGTGCAATTCATCTCTTGCATGCAAAATATTGGCTGAACACAACGTAAGCACCTCTTTGATTAACAAGGATAGTCTGAAACATACAGAGGCTTTCAACAGCGATACAATATGGTAAAACTCTGCTAGAATAGAGAAAGACAAAGTATAGGTTATGTATTTGCAGGCAAAGCAAAACCTGCCACTCCCTTACATAGAGTTCCTCAGGAAGATGACTCTCACCTGGAGGGTTTGTTCTCTTTGAAACGTTCGGAGTTTCTTCAGCTCCTCCAAATATGTTAGATGTCATTCTGTGTGGCCTGAAAGAGGAGTTGACTACTTCTGGGCTTCCAAAGAGATTGCTGGAGCTTCCTCCAGGAGGTTGCAGGACCCTGTTTACAGAAAATAAATGATAGTCAGCCACGAGCACAGATCGTGTCCAGTCTGAATTATATAAGTGAAAACAGGCAATGTGCAACCAGACAAGTCTATGGAGAGATTTATCTAAAGGTTATGAGAGAGGGGAAGGTTATATACGCTTCAGGTTACAGACTCCACTAACCCAGAAATAGTACTTCAGGTGAAGAACTTTGCTTCAGGATGAGAACAGAAATCGGGCTCCAGCGGCACGGCAGCAGCAGGAGGCCCCATTAGCTGAAGTGGTGCTTCAGGTTAAGAACAGTTTCAGGTTAAGTACGGACCTCCAGAACGAATAAGTACTTAACCTGAGGTACCACTGTAACTCTCTGTTAGTAGGAAGCAGGAACCTTAATGGTTCAAATGTTGCATACTGTCAGCCTACACATCCTATTAACTTCATCTCTACAAAGTTAACCTTTGCTTAAATGCTTTGCTTAAATTAGGGGTCCGCAAGGTTTACCTCGCCTGGGCCGGTTCACTTCAGCAGAGATCCCTCCGTGGGTTGGATTGTGAGCGTCTGCACAATTTTCAGCGCCTGAGCATACACGATTTCCGGCACCTGCACAGACGCAATTTCCGGCGCCACGGAAGCGAGTCCCTACACTGGTTTAGCACAGCATGCAGGGACTCACTGAGCAGGTTTGGGGGCGGCTCGTGGGCTGGTTAAACAACCCCCATGGGTCGCTTGTGGCCCATGGGCCTTAGGTTGCCTATCCCTAGCTTAAATGCATAAAGAATATGATGGTCAGGATAAGTTTAAAGAGGGCAAATAATTTATAACTGTACATACTTCTCGACAAAAAAAAAGGGGGGGGGGAATCCCCAAACTAGGTCTGTGCAAAGCATATCAGGCACCAATAAGCAGTTTGGCTTGATGCTTCTTGATGGATATTTTCCCATTGTTGGGTGAGGTCATTACCACACCCAAATTGAAAATGAACAAGAGTGAATGCATTTACTCCTTACCAACTTGTCCACACCCTTTTATATGCTTATTAAAATTCTTTCCATTTTGAGGTCTACTTCACAGCAGTATGCCAAGATGTATATGAAGTGTATTTTTGTTATTAGTTTACTGGATTATTATTATCTCCATCCACAAGCATTTTTAATCAAAATATGAGATATTTGACTGCTGCATTTGGGAAAAGGAACAGTTATAACAGATTAGGGTTTTGTATTGGCTTAGATTTCTCAAAAGTTGCTAAGAGATATGGAGTTCAAAATCTGAATCTGACACAGAGACCAAAAAAACAAATAAACCCCAGATCTCAACAGCCAAAATAAGGGCATCTCAAGAAATAGGCAATCTTAATTTACACTAGTCCAGCACAAGTACTTCTATTGCCTGGTGGTGTTACGTGACTAGCACAGCAGCATATACACATATTGTTAAGACTGTTGCAATCTGTTATTCAGCTTTCTGTGGAAAGAAACATTCCAGAACAAGGCCAAGGTTTACAGGGAACGGAATGCAAATGACATTAAAGAATGCATTGTAAATGACCAGATAAGAGGTAGCTAGGACAGCCACTCAGTACAAAACAATACATGCACAACAAAACTACAAGTTTTGACCCTATATTGCTGACTTAAGTATCAAGCTGGTTCCATACAAATAGTCAATATCTATGCAAACATTTGCACTCTTGAAGCAATTTCACAATACAATTCAATATAATTCAAGGAATTATATATACAATTCAATATAATTCAAGGAAGAAGGTGGGGGAAAAGATGTTTCTTGTATCATTTGCCAGGAAGGAGACAAGAATGTGTTCAGATTTTGAGATACAGCTATACGGCATTCCATACCATAAAGCCTTTGGTCTCCAAAAGTCATGGAAGAGAATTTCCTGTGAAATCGGAGTGCCTGAATAAAGGTTTGGGTGGGGGTGGGGAGGAATAAACTAAGAATACAGTGGTACCTCAGGTTACAAACGCTTTGGGTTACGTGTTTTCAGGTTGCGGACCGTGAGAAACCTGGAAGTACCGGAAAGGGTTACTTCCAGGTTTTGCTGCATGCACAGAAGCACCAAATCACGTCATGCGCGTGTGCAGACGCGGCACTGCAGGTTACGAACGCTGCGGGTTGCAGATGTGCCTCTGTCACGGATTATGTCTGCAACCCGAGGTTCCACTGTATCATTCTGCTTATAAGTTACTGCTGCTTTCTTTCAACATGCCATAATGCAAACAAGTCTGCAGTGGTCATCACCTCTCTCTTCATCAAAAGGAGATAACAGAATCACTCATGCAATTTAAATTCAAACTTTCTCAACTGGCAATGCAGTGCTTGGCAGTCTCGTGCCAATAATTTAGCTTTGGTTTCAACAATCCCCATCAGCTCCAGCTAGCAAATGGCTTTGTTGGTGAAGGCTGGTTTAGAGTGTTGGACTAGGACATCACTCAGGGTTCAAATCCTTACTAGGATTTGAGTTCACAAAGGGGACCTTGGGTCAATCACCATCTCTCAGCCTCAGAGGCTGGTTGAAAGAATAAAATAGGGAGAGGGAGAGCCAAATACGTCCCCTAACCTCCCTGGAGGAAACGTTGGATATAAATGCAGAAACAAAATAAATGAAAATAAATACTTGAAGATTGCATTTTGGACCACAAAAGGCTGTCTGATTAAAAGCATCAGTATCATATCCGAGATCAGTGAACTACACATTTAGGCACTGTTCCAACACCACAGTTCCAAGCATTGCAACAGTAACATGAGTGTGCCTGACTGAAGATACACATTGTATACACAACAGAGAGGGTTTTCATTGCAAATTCTGCATGAATATTTTCAAGAAGCAGAAACAAATTCAGAAAGAAAGCATCATACGATGAGCACCACAAGTCCTTTCAGCAATATAGGCTGTTTGACACTAGTTGACACACAAATCCCAAATTGCTTGAGGAAAGGGGGTGGTTCCTACAGTCCTGGAAAGAGGCTGCGATGAATTCCCTCCTGAAGTAGTAAGGTTTAGATCCAGGTAACTATTAGGAAATATCACTCTGTACAAGGTTTTTTCCTTGGAACAGAAAGTGCCTTAGTCACCTTGGTGATGAAACACTATCCTGTTGAGGAAGCTGGGAAGACTGGCATATTGTTTTACAGTGGCTCCTTACATTCTTGGAAGATCAGTCCCAGAAGGTGATGCTGGGAGACTTCTGTTCCATCCAACATTCTATGGGGAGACAAGGTCTCATACTGTCTCCCAGGCTGAAATATTTTCATTTTAAATAGACTTTTAATACAGAACTCTGCTGCTCTTTAATGACTGCCAATTTTAGTGATTTTTTTTAATTTGAAGTTTTATTGATGTGATTATTGTACTGCATATAGAACCCATTTCTTCTTCTTTGCCATATCCTATGAAGGTAGTGGCAGACTGTTCCTCTTTAGCTGGAAATGCTACTGCATACACAATTCTGAAGAGAACAAAAAGGAACAAAAACTTAAGCAAAAAAGTGCAAGTAAGGAATGCTTAAAAAAAATATTCTGAGGAGCATACTGCTAAAAATATTAAGACCAACAAGGAGTTCTTTAAATAAACTGGTATCAGGAAACCATCTAGGAAGACAGTTCGAACATTGGATGACAAGGTGGTAAAATGAATGTGAAAGGAGGATATGGAGAAGTTGAATGAATTATTTGCCTGTGTCTTGACAATGGAAGAAATAGGGTAGATCCCAGTGCCTGAACCAGTACCTCACTAAGGTCTCCTCAGGAAGCTTAGCCATCAAGGAATAAGGGGAGGGATCCTCTTGTGGACTACAATTTTTTTAAATTGGACGAAGCAAAGATGTAGAAAGTGGAGTCCCCCAAGGATTGGTATTGCAACCTGTGCTTTTTAACATGTTCATAAACAACCTAGAGTTGATAGTGAGAAGTGAGGTGGCCAAGTGTATACTAAATCATTCAGGGCCAATGAAAGAAAGACAGATTATGAAGAGCTCCAAAAGAACTTTTCCAAACTGACTGAATGGGCAGTAAAATGGCAAATGCAATTCTGGGTAAACTAGATTAAAGTGGTGCATGTTGGGGGGGGGGTCTTATTTACACATATACATGCATGTGGTCTGAACTGGCAGTAATGGGCCCAAAATGAGATATTGGGGTTGTAATAGATAGTTCAATGAAAACGTCAACCCAGTGAACAGCAGCAGTGAAAAAGGTGAATTTTATGCTAGAGAGTATTAGGAAAGGAATTTTAAATAAGCTACCAAAATCATAATGCCCTTACACAAATCTATGGTGTGATTGCATTTGGAATACTGTGCACAGTTCTGGTCACCTCACCTCAAAATGGTTCAGAAAACAGCAACCAAAATGATCCAAGGAATTTTTAGTTCAGAAAAAAGGCAAGTGCCATATTTCTCCATTTATAAGACGCCCCCTATTTTTTGGGACTCAAAATTAAGAAAATGCATTATCCGTGTATAAGATGACCTCTTATTTTAAACTTAAAAAATTTAGGAAAAAATATAGTCTTATACATGGAAAAATACAGTAAGAGGTAATACAATAAAATTTTATAAAATTATGCACGGCATGGAGAAAGTGAATAGAGACAAGGTTTTCTCATGGACATCTAATGAAGCTTAATGTTGGAAGATTCACAACAGTTACACTACGGCCATTGCTCCCACAGGAGGCAGTGATGGCCATCAACCTAGATAACTTTGAAGGATTGGAGAAATTCATGGAGGTGAGGGCTATCAAGGACTAGTTGCCATAATGGCTATGCTCTGCCTCTACACTTGGAGGCAGCAACGCTTTTGAATACCCGTTGCTGGAAACCCACAGGAGAGGAGAGTTCTTGTGTGCTCAAATTCTGCTTGTGAGTTTCCCACAGGCATCTGGTCGGCCCCTGCCCTGCTCCAGCAGGCTCTTCTTAAATCTCTTACCTCATGTATTCCAGGGCTGAGCTCTGAGTCAGAAAATTCAATCCCAATCCCTTGTGCTTTCAAGAAGCATGATGTCCTCACAGTATTGCAAACACCAAGAGTAAGTTCCTTGAGCATTCTGATAATGTAAAAAATCCACTAAATTTCAAAATTCTTCCTGACACCAATTCAGTATGCATATATTGTTACATTATGATGAGTCACCTTGTGCAAAAGGACATCTAGGCAATTTTTTAAAAAATTAATCATTGATATCCAAAATAATGATGTCACTCAAATGATACACTACTTTCTAACTAGTGTGTGTTCAGGTGGCAAGATTTGATTTAAGTAATCCATTGTTATCAAAGTCTGTCTACATATGCTGGTCTAAGTTATGGGGATGGAGGAGGAGAGGAGATACAGAATCCAGGTTTTCTCCAAGGTTATTTCTTCATGAGAAAAGTCAAGAACTCTAGGTTGGTTGAAGCAGAGATTAATAGGCAGTTTTAGAATTAATATTTTATGTCTCTGGTAAGAAGCAAAACTCTCTAAAGGCAGAGGAATGCAGCAAGATGTTGACTTCGAAGTGAGTTTTGGCTTCTGGAAAACAGAGCCTGGTATCACAACTGAGCCTTCCTGAAAAAAATCATACCAGACAGTGCGGTCTGGTGCCCTTTAAGCACAGCAGCCACCTCCTACAGCAAAAATCTATTCTGAAACACTGGGTGGCATGAATTATTAAACCCCAAAGGGCTCCAAAAGGAGGAGGAGGAGTGCTAATGAGTCTGTTATTCAAATCTCAACAGACTGATCCACCTCCATGAAGTTACATATCATGGCAATAGTAGAAATATATAGGTACTTACAATTCTAATCGCCAATCCATGTACAATTAAAATATTCAATGTTTATTTTGGAGATTAAGCAGCTGCATTGAAGTTTAGGTCAGAAATCAATCAGGACCACTTTGAGATTAAGTAATTGTGAAGTAGGAGACTAGCCCATCTCTCTCTTTCTCTCTCTATCACACACACACACACACCACTAAATGCCAACAAATCATATACCTAAAGGCATTACTTCTTCCATATACACAACTCTGTACCTTCTAGCATAGCTACTGATATGAATAGAGTTGGTGGTACTTGGGGTTGGACACTGGAGCCACTAATTGAATGCACACCCTACAACAGCCTTCCCTTAACTGGCACCCACCAGATGTTTTAGACTACAACTCTTGACTAGATTCCTGGGGAAGGTTACCTTAGCATGTAATACAATCTCTGCTACAATAGTTCCACTGCCATTATGGAAACCAGTGTTCGAGTCCCAAGACACTTCCAGCTTATAGGGACCAAAGTGTTCTGCATACAAAGCAATGCACATGGACAGACACAGCAAACAAAGTTCAGAGAAGACGCAGTGTGGTCTAGTAGAGAGTTAGTATTTATTTGGAAGACCTGGGTAGGGCAGTCAGTACATCTGGCATCATCTAGGCCATATTGCATCATATACTGAGTTATGTGGCAAACTATCTTCTCTTAGGAAAACATTTTGCATGAACTGAATAGAAGCCTATCAGCAGCCAGGTTTCAGCAACTCCCAAGTCTCTTAGACGAGGACAGTCAGAAATTATAGGGACCTACTAATAAAAGCTATGTGATTCTTGCACAATAAATGTGACATATAAATGAATTGTCAAATGAGCATATCTCTCTCTCTCTCTCTCTCTCTCTCACACACACACACACACACACACACACACGGGGTGGTTAATTCACAAAGTGAGTTCAGCATTCAAAGCAATCCAAGTGATTACTATACTAGACACAGGTAAAAATGAGATCCAGTGGAAGTAGTAAGAGGTCTAACTCAGTGCAGTTGGTTTCTTCTCTCCCGGTAACCTGAATCAATTTCATTTATATGCAATACATGCTCCAGACAAGGACAAATCCATTTATAGCCTCCAAGAATAGGCAAAATCAAAACCAACTCATTCCACCTACACACGGGCATGGCCAGAGGAAGCAGAAGAAAGGCAGGATACCTTATCACGAATACTACTCCAGTTGCAACCACAACAAAGCTAATTCCAGGCATCTGTGCTATACTTTCTTCCTCAGACAGGCCTTGGGATGTTTAATACAGCATTTTGGGTGCAAACGCATTAAGTTTTCATCTACGTATATTGAATAGCATTTCAGAGGGGAGTTCAGAAACAGCACCATACATTATCACTAGAATCCTTATGACTGCCAAACAATGTGGATCAGCATTGTTGCCTTGATTTGGTGCATTCAGATTCCGTATTTAAAACTTTCGTCAGTCACCTTAAGTTTTTCTGCTGGGGGGAAAGAGACAGGCAAGACATTTTTAAAAATAAAACACCACCCAGAAATATAAGTATGACCCTCCTTTATTTTGCTTGAGCAGGCTAGTGAAAAGGGCGGGCACCATAAAAGCTTTTGTTCTCTTTAAAACAAAACGAAAAAACCCCCAAACCTCCGCCACACCCCTTACAGAAGTCATTTACTCAGAAGCAAGCCCGGCGATTTCATCAGGGTTACTCCCATGTATGGCTGCAAAAGATTGCCGCCTCAGCGATAGGTAAGAAATCCGGTTTCCGACGGCACCACAAGGCCTCCTACCTGAACCGGCATATTGCCACACCCCCACCCCCACTCTCAAAGCGCAGCGAGGCCGAACTGGAAACGCACGGCTTTAATTCGAATCGAAAGCGTCCGCCGCGGTCTGCTTTAACAACCCACAACATGCCCTTAAAAAACGGCGTTCTCTTTTTTCCTCCTCGTTTGCAGCGAGGTGGCTCCGCCAAGTCACCAGCTTCCGCCCCTGAGGAGCCTCCTCTCAGCCACAAGGGCGGGAAACGGAGCGAGGGACCCCGGCGTCCGGCGTCTCCTCCCCTCCCCCCCCCCCCACGAAACGAAGGCCGCCCTTCCTCAGAGGAACGAGCACATTTACCTCGAGCTGGGTTTCGCCGAGTCGGTCTCGGGTCCCTGAAACATGGTGGCGGGAACGGCGGCGACCAACGGCCTAGCAGATGCTAAGCAACGCGCTCCTCAACTGCGAGCGGAGCTAGAGCTCCGCTCTTGTGATTTCCTCAGGCAGGGCGCCCGGGCAGTCTTTAAAAGCCGATTGGCCGTTGGAGCCGCCGCTCACGGCCAGCCAACCAACCGACGACTCGGTGATCTGTGCCCAATGAGCGCAATACAAGGATGGGGTTTGGGAGCGGGAAGAAGGGGCAAGATGCCTGAAGCGCGGGCGGAGTTTTTAGCTCTCTCATTGATAGGAGTGAATTGAAGTGCAGAGTCTTTGAGGACCGGGACATTAGCAAGGAAATTAAAATGCTTGTTTACAAAGCTATTGTATTACCAACCTTACTGTATTCTTGTGAAACATGGACCACTTATAAACACCATCTCTAACTCCTCAAAAGATTCCATCAACGGTGTCTCCGAAAATTGTTACACATCACACAGGCGAACTAATACCAGAAGCAAAGATCACCAGTGTTGAAGCAATGATTCTTCAACATCAACTTCGTTGGACTGGTCATGTTGTGTGGATGCCTGATTATCTTCTTCCAAAGCAACTACTCTATACCGAACTTAAAAATGGAAAGCGTAATGCTGGTGGTCAACAAAAGAAGCGTAAAGACTGTCTCAAGGCAAATCTAAAAAAATGTAGCAAAAACACCAACAATTGGGAAACACTTGCCTGTGAGTGCTCCAGTTGGAGAACAGCCTTTACCAAAGGTGTCATGGGTTTTGAAGACACTTGAACTCAGGACGCAAGGGAGAATCGTGCTAAAAGGAAGGCACACTTGGCAAATCCACGCTGTGATCAACTCCCACCCGGAAACAAATGTCCCCACTGTGGAAGGATGTGTGGGTTCAGAATTGGCCTCCACAGTCACTTACGGACTCATTGTTAAAACTGTGTTTATGGAAGACAATCTTACTTGGCTACGAGTGATCACCAAAGAAGACTGCCATTTCATATATCTCCAGCGCTCATTGGTCTGGAAGAAGGCAGCAAATGGCAATGGCCTTTAAGGTTTAAAGAACCCTAGTCAGCTTCTCAGCATTCGCTTCCTTGGGGCCGGAGTGTAATTGAAAAGGCTACAGGCTAAGTTACTCTTAAGAGGTTCACTTTATTAGGATTCATTTATTTGTGAATTTTAAAACGTATACATTGCTTTTCTTTGTATGAAACTCAAGCGGCTTGCAAGAAACCACCCCATATATAAGGAGGTATTCAACTAAGTTTAATTCAGAGCAGACCTACTGAAATTAATGGACCTAACTTCGTTATATACTTCAAATCAAACTATCCATAGGACCAGTTAGCCATAGTATTTATGCCCTTTGTCAGTCCTTTGTAAAGCCTTTAGATGCAACCGTGGGGTTTTGAGGGAAGGTAGTTGCAATACAAATTATTCAACCCCCATTGCAAATCAGGTTTATTATCAAAATCTACACACTTTCAGCTGTTTGCAATTAGCAAATCAAACAAAAGCAATTGAAATAGCTCAACACAACGGATACAAACAATGAAGCCCTTGAGACAACACCTGTTGTATTTGTGCTTTTGGGTGAGATTTTGTTCAGGGGGTTGAATAATAGTGAGACTGGAGAAGTCTGTGTTGCAATTTCAGCTGAATTTGGGGAAACCACTTGAAGCATCCATTATGTTGAGCCATTTAAATTGCTTTTGTATGATTTGCTCATTGCAAACAGCTGAAAGACTGTAAAGTTTGATAATAAACCTGATTTGCAATGGGGGTTGAATAATTTTGATTGCAAGTGTAGATGATAGTGCACTGCTAACAGTTTGGATGTGCAACACAGATTACCGTATACTATACAATATGCTCCCCCATCACCCTTTTTTCCTCAAGCTGCAGATATTTCTTGCTGTCGTCAATAATCCAGCCTTGAGTGCCATAAAATTTTAAACTGAATTGTAACAAAATGGTGTTCAGTGAAACTCCTGTTCAGGATTCCCTTCAGCGAGCCATGGCCCCTTGTACAGGATGCTCTATTTCCCCTCATTTATTGGTTTCTCTTCAATCAGCATTCTGTGGGCACTGTGCATTCTTGGTCCTCATCAGGCTGTTTTTGCGGAGCCCCCAATAATTTTTCTTCTCCAAAAGACTTATTGTTCTTCTGCAAACCTTGGGAACCCTCCAAATATATCGTGCATAGGTGGTGCCATTTTGGCTATGTAAGTATTGGAGCTCAGCCCCAAACATTAAAATAGGTAGGGTAACTTGAAGGGTCTGTAATTTAAGGATGGGTGTTCTCCATTACACAGATCTAAGTACATAATACTTAGAGGACTTATTTCCCCCCGTTCCACTGAGGTAGCAGTTCAAGTCATATTCCCAGTCAGAAGAAAATCTATCAGTGCTTAGGGCAAAAACGACAGCAAACACATGACTTAGACCAAGGATTAGTATGTATTTATGCACAATCATAAAAACAACTTTACAAGTTGAATTGAAAATTGAAAACAGAAGAAGTTAACAGCTTTTGTATATTATATTAAATAACCCAAACACCTTTTCCTTTTCCAAAAATTGGTAAAGAATAAATAATATAATTTACAATATGGTACAAAAAAATAATCAGTTAAGGACAGGCATTCTTGCTTTATACATACACTATATATGTATATTTATTATCTATAAAACAAATTCACATCTCAAAACAAGACAGAAAACCTTTAGATGATATGGCTTAACTATTATTAAAATATACAGCAACAAAGTCTGCTGTCAAACCCACAAGCTCTAAAGCCAGTTATCACATTTTGGCAACTAATGATAACTTACTGCTGTAGTGCTTGCAAACGTTTTCACTTGTTTAGCATTTACAGATCACTGGGGAGTCTGGAGAATTGAGTTTTAAAAAGGGCTCGGTAACTCAAAAGTGCAGTATTTTCCTTACAAATGTATCCAACTTCTGTGTGTGTGTGTGTGTGTGTGTGTGTGTGTGTGTGTGCGTGCATGTGATTAAAAAAGTAAACCCAAAATGAAATACTAAAATCCAACTGTCAAGTCAAAAAGTCAGTGGACAAGACATCTTGGCTGATATGATTTGACCTAAGTTGATGGCTGGAAAGCATTAAAGATAGGAGAGTGATAATGAAAAAGGTTGTGTAATGCCAACTTTAAACAACTTTGCTTTAAAAAAAACAACCACCGTGTTGTTTGGACACAATTCATAGGGAATTTGCTCCTCCAAAATTTTTGTTAATTTCAATGGGCTTTGTGGAATGAAGTTACTGTTAAGTTCTGTGCTAGTGATTACAGAAAAATATTCAGAGGAGTTAACTGGCCTATCACAATGCAATGCAGAAGCAATATAGGCACTCAGAATCTGGCCAATAAATTAGGTTGTATTCTTCTTAATTTTTTTATCAGGCTAGGAATATTAGTATCTGATTCCCAGTGCCCTATTCTGTGGATCTACAATAGTGATGGGGAAGCTGTGGCCCTCCAGATGTTATTAGATTCCAACTCACACCAGCCCAGGTAGCATGGCCAATGAATGGTCTGGGATGATATCAGATGGCGTCCAACAACATCTGGAAGACCAGAGATTCCCTATCCCTGGTCTACAAGACATATTTTTCTTCACTGCATATATACTAGGAAGTAGACCAATTTATAATACACCTGTTAACAAACCATGTGATAGCAGAAAAAAACTGAAGCATATAGTTTTTCAGGAACCTCACTCATGAATGGAAACTAGCTATATCCACAGAACAACCTTCTCTCAATGCCTCAGGCAAATGTGAAGGTAAGGCAAGAGGACAATTCACCTTCAAAGTAGTTGGGTCTGCAGATAGTTTGTCTCAAAATACATTTCAGCAAGTTTCAAACAAAGTAAAAGTTCATTATTAGTTCAAAGTGGCTGAAACAGTACAATTCAAAACCAACTCCTGCATTCAAAAAGTCAGTGGCAGCCCTAGAATCAATGTTGTGTCTCAAATGTATGGATGCTTTGGTAACTCAACACCAGAAAGCTCCAAAATGGACACATTACTAATGCTTCATTGAAGAGTAGCAGCAGTTACTGACTCAAAGTTAAACATTATTATTGTTTTTTTATTTCAAGTGCACAATCTTAATTGTTCATGTAATTTTATATGCAAGATAAAAGGCCAAATGGCCAGTGTTTATAATCTTTATGGACTCCTATCTTTAGAAACTGGAAAGGTGATTAGCAAGAATTTGGAAACTGAATTTGCATGGGGAAAATACTTTGGGAGAAAGAGGAGTTGATATAGAAACTTTACTACATAACTGTTTAGAATTGGGCAATTGGCTCCTTGTTCTGTGTACTTTTCTGATGCTCTGGTTCTGTTTCAGGCAACAAAGGATATTAAAATCTGCAGGCCTCGTCATTGATAAAAATAACTATGACACAACATTCCATCTTTTCTCAAACGGAGGAAGCTGGTGGCAGAAGGTAAATCTGTCAGCACACAAGGGACAAATTTGCAGATCCCATTAAGCTGTAAGGCTGGTAAATAATCTGGGCACATGGAGGGATTCATAAGCTTGCTACAAATCCATCCTTTTAGTAATAGGAGGAATGGAAATGGTGTGGCATAAGAGACTATAATCAAAAAGAACAGATGTTTCTGAACTATACCCCCATCAGTCCCAAGAAGTATGGCCAATGGATAGGGGTGGTGGGAATTGCAGTTCAGCAACACCTGGAGGGCCAATGGCTCCCTACATCAGAAACAGAATGTTAAAAATGATTTCATTAAAAAACCAACCCACCCACACCTGCAGACCTATAACGAATTAACATAAATGTCCACAGGCAATGTCTCATATGAACAAAGGCCTTTTGTGGACGATAGAGCTGATAACATTTCAAGGACGGATCAGAAAATGGGCTCTGCCTGAAATGCTCCTGCAAAAAAAATGCAGACAGGTAGAATAAACATGTTTTGGCACAGCGGTATCTAGGCCATGTTGCTAAATGCATAATCAGAAATCACCATACACAAAGAGTCCAAATTTTCTTCTATAATGAAAAGCCTTCACACACTCACATGAATGCATCATTGCATTTTACAAAACATTCTGTCTGCTTTTAGAAGAGAATAAGCAAGCCCCAGCACACAAAGAGCTGTATGGTGCCTTCCAAACTGCTGGACCACTAGTCTGATAATCAGTAACAGGGGATGGCAAGAATGCTTTTGCCCTGAAGTATTACAAATGTGTGCTCCTAAGTAACCATGGCAGAATCCTAGAAAGAGGGATTATTTGCAAAAAAACGACAATAATGTCAGGGTAGGACAATGCTATGATAATCCCACGAAAGTATACATGATTCTGATATTCTCCTACGAAAACTGAAGTTGTGGACAGTTTCCTGTTCAGGTGATGAGCTCAGCCATTCAAGAGATGAACACAAATATAACACAAATTAAGTCTTTAAACCTAGGACAGCCTCTCCAGTTCTGCAAATATGCAGAGCTTGGAGATATACTAGCAGACTGCTTGACTGCCCTTGAAGATAGAATGATTCAGGAACAGTTTCAGAAAAGGGGTCCCGATTCCGGTCCCAGAAATGCAGGAACCATTGGAGATTGGCAGTGACTTTTAGGTCCCTTTGCCAGGGAAAGTCATTCTGGTGAGACCACCTCACCACTGTGGGCAGGCTTCTAAAGTCACCTTCCCGTCTAATGCTTGATAAAAACAGTAAAGGGTGAGGGGTTATTACCAGAGAACAGGTCATGTTTGCAAAGCAGAGTTCCAGCTAGTTTTTTTTTAAATCTGCTTAATTTCACACTAGTATTGATTAAAGGTTTCCCATTACCCACAAGTAAATAGCATATCCTAAAGAATGCAGTTTATATAGGCTTTCATGAAGGAGCTGAACAACTTGAACTGCCATGTGGGAATTGACTTTACAAAAGTGGAATAGCAGCTTTCTCACCTCATTTGCTGGACAAAGTAAAAGCATTACCTTTCTACTGTCACAGGAAAGAGTACTGTAAAATGCTTCCTGCTTGCAGAATTCATAAGATAAAGCAAGTGAATATTTAAAAGGGAAGGAGGAAAATATGCAGAGAAGTTAACAAGGGGAAAGAGAATGAATTGGGAGTGAGGTTAGAGAGCCTCCTGAAAATGTTTCTATTCCTCAAGAGAAAAATGGAATATAAGAGCCCTTGGGGAGTAAGACCACCTTTGCATCAGGAAGTATTTGCTGTAAAAACTAAAGACTAAAAGCAAGCAAGCAGAATCAGTCAAAGGGATGCTGGTTAAGGTGGTGTGCATATATTCATGTGCCCACACATGTGCACAGGCACACCGGCACACCACACCCATCTACAAGAATAAGGAAAGGAGCATTCTTAAGGGGCTCTCGGATCCTACTCCAGTTTTTCTTTCTAAAGTAGGAACAGACACAGCACTTTTCACACCATGCTGGAATGTTGATGAATGTGAGTGAGTCAAAAAGAATTCTGGTAAAAGCAAAGTGGTATTAACTGCTGCCTGACAGGAAAGTGCAAGGAATTATCCATCTGACTGACTGGTCAACAATGCCAATTGTGATAGACTAAGAGAGGAGTATATTTATTTATTCATTATTTTTTTTTAAAAAAAAGATTAAAAAAATAGCATACCATCTTATCACCCCCACCCTCCAGCTTAAATGCGGATATGACAACAAGGGTTTGGTTTACTGTATAAAAACATAGCTTGTGGGATTTCTTGCCCAGAGCATAAATCCGGGGCTGTCTTGTAAACTCCACTAGTACTGTAATCAGCTTACACATGTCATTTCCTATAATACTGCTCCCAGTTGTATTGTTCCTAGCATATTGCACATTCCAGGAACTGTAGACTGTTGAAGACAACACTGATCTTCTTATGAGGCATGCTCTAATCAGGACAACAAAAGTATCCACTGCATAGCTATGACATCACTTCTCTCCAGATTACATAGCTAGTTCAATGGTTTCCACCAGCCAGCTGGGTGAATGTGCTCACTGAGAGAGGTCACCAATGGGAGGGCCATCACTTCCTCCATCAAAGTGGATCTCTCGGCGGTTTGGCTCAGGTATTGACAGCTCCTGGGCAAGGTCGTTGAAACGAGATATGTAATCTATACTGTTCTCATTCATCATGCAAGCCAGCTGGGAATCTACTATCTAGAAGCAAAGAAGGGGATGGGGGAGAAAAGAGAGGGTAGGTTATTTACAGTTTAGGTCTTGCCACTTTTGCTTGGCCATATCAGAAAGTCTGGAGAAGCTAAACTGAACATAGGCCAGGTTGGGTGTACTCAGCAGGGAAAAGTAAATCCTGGATGCTGCACTGAGCACATCCAAAATCTGTGCTATGACTACACTCTGCAAATTATTCTGCCTATAATGCTCGAGTTTAGAGACTCTGGAGAGCAAGACGTACAGTGGGTCATGAGAAGAAACTGCAGATTTGTGCATTTTATTATGTTCCAGCAAGGGGGGCGACCCAAATGTTCAGGAAAAAAGGCCACCCCTAAGCTGTGGAACTCCCTCCCTGCTGTGTTTGACACCTGCATTATGTAGTTTTCATACCACGCTGAAGATGCACCTCTTTAACCTGGCCTTTGATACCCAAGATTTTCATTTTAGGACCCACCCCACTGCCTTGACTGTAATCTGTTTTAACTGTTTTAAATACTGTATTTTAAAATCATTGTAACAAGGTGAGTGGCAGGCAAGAAATCAAATAGATAAATACATTACAGTACTAGGGCAGAGTTCAGGTGAGCAGCTCACAGCTTTGGAAATCCTGCTAAGTCAAAAGCTCCCCGAATGCACAAGAGAACCCACAAAGCGGAGGACTAGAACTCTTCTCCCTGAGGGAGCTGTGTTTGTATGTGGGTTGGTGGTGATGCTGTGCATTGGGGAGCATTCCAAAGTTATTGATGTAATCTGCCTCAGGAAGCCTATAGTCTTGAATGGTGGCTTACAAATATGTGAAATAAATGAAAATTAATGGGAAATGACAGCAGAGCTCGTCCTAAGTCCTGCCGCTGCAGAACAGCTATGGCCAGAAGAGGAAAAGGCCATTCTTTCTATACCAAACAGTTATGAGGATTCCAAATCTAATAAACCCTGCAAATTAAAGCAAGTGGGAGGATGCCTTCCTCCACTAGGGGAGATCAAAAAAAGAATAGAGAGATTACTGGAATTCTCAGTTTTGTGTTAAATACTAAATAGGAAAGGCTGAGTCACATGCCGAACCCGCACATCCATTCATCTGTTCAGTGCACTCTCCAGCAACTAAAAAGGGAAGCAACTGCAGTTTAGCAATCCTGTGTCACCAGCCTTGGTCCTATAATTAAATGGGGGGGGGGGGGGAATTCCTCTCCTTAGCCATTTCCAACAGAACAAATTAGCTGGATTGCTAATTCATTGTGCAAGATCCGGAGGTTTTCCCTGAAGAAGATGGAACTTCTGTTGCAGCAATTACTGCATTTTTCCATTATTGCACTCAAAACCAGTATTTTGCTGCTGGGAAATACCATCTTTTCCATTATGTACATAGGGGATGCTGACTTTGCATCAGGATTTGTGGATTTTTCCCTTTCAAACGTTAAAATTCAATTATAACACATGCTTTGATTAATTACCTGGAAAGGGGGAAGTCTGGAAAAATACTTCTATGCTAAGTGTCACAAGACTACTATCCCTCTTTCAGCTGAAGGCTGGCACAGCATAGCACCAATTAAATATGGACGTACCTCAGCTACATCTGCCAGGGACCGGGACACAAAAGAGTCCCGCGAGTTTCCATCCAGCAGACTCGGTCCCAATAAGGAGGTGCTGCTTGTGTTACTACTAGTAGAGGTTGGCAGCATTTTCCGTCCCTTTTCTGGGGAAAGGAAGCTTGCTGTAAAAACAAAATGATAAAGTCAGCCAGTCAGTATTTTAATTGCTAGGTTTGAGGGATGGGGGAGGTACAAAGAGCTTCCTACAAGCTATTTACCCACTTTTTAACATATAATCAAGATGTGTGTACCTGATTTAACTGGGCTAAACCCTAAAAAAAAATTACCTCTTCAACTGTAGGGGATGCAGAATGTTTTGGACATATACTAGCATATCAATATGCACATCATTGGTATATTATTATGTACCTCATATAATACATTACTTGATACTGTAAATAACACAATTTTTGATTAGGAAAAACCAACCAAGCAAACCTTCAAGTTTCTGGCAAGACAAGTAAATAAGTGCCAATATGCTCAGCTTTCAGAATTGGCATTTTGAGGATTCTGAGGGCTGGTTTATGGGCTGATTGTGACTCTCTTTGTTCATTTAAAGACTGCATTTGGATAGTAGCTACAGGCACTGCTAAATATAAGATTAAACAGTAACAATCAATAATGAAATAAAAATTCATGGATGAGGGCCAATAAGCTGTATTTGAATCCTGAGAAGATGAGTGCTCTTTGCTTGGGTGGTTCTCTGGGAGAGGCAAACCACCCATTTTGGATGGGATGGCACTCCGTTTGAAGGAGGAGGTGCATATTTTGAGGGCATTCCTGGATACATCTCCATCACTAGAGGTCCAAGTGTCCTTTGTGGTTTGGAGTGCCTTTTGCCAGCTTTGTCTGTTTTGCCAGCAGCGGCTATTCCTGGACATGGACAGCTTGACATGGATAGTCCTTGTCTAGGTAACCTTGAAGCTGGATTACTTCAATGAGCTCTATATGGGGCTGCCCTTGGTCATGATTTGGAAGCTTCTGCTGGTGAAGAATGTAGCAGCCAGATTCCTGATGGGGGCATCTAGCCGAGAACATGTGACACAATTGTTAAAACATATGCACTTGGCTGTTCATCTACTATGAGACAGGTGCAAGGTCCTTAAATTAATTTATAAAGCCCTGAACTACTTAGGTCCAGATTACCTTATCAGTGATGGCCAAACTTGTTGGCCAGTGATGGCCAGGTGCTGAGACTACAATTCCCATCATCCCTGACCACTTGTCCTGTTAAGTTAGGGATGATAGGAGTTGTAATCCCAAAACAGCTGGAGGGCCAAGTTTGGCCATCACTGGCTTAAATACTTCTATCCCAGCTCAATCACTGAGATCACCTGCAAGAGCACCGTTAGTTGTTCTCCAAGTTAGTGAGGCTCATTTGACAGCAACAAGAAATTGAGCTTCTAGTGTCATTACCCCAGTACTGTAGAATGCTCTGCTAATATTCAGCAGGTACCTTCTGTTTCAACCTTTAAGTGCCTGTTCAAAACTTTTCTGTGCTGCCAGTTAAGAAAATATCATTTTGTGATAGTTAACTGACCTCATATTTTAAACTTTCATATGGTTTTATGTACAATTGTTGTAAAATTCTTTTGTGAATAGTAGGACAGGGATAGCTCAGTTGGTAGAGCATGAGACTCTTAATTTCAGGGTCATGGGATGTCGCCTTATGTTGGGCGAAAGATTCCTGCATTACAGGGGGTTGGACTAGATGACCCCCGAGGTCCCTTCCAACTCCACAATACTCTGTTTCAATAATTAATTTTATAAATACAATGAAGGAAACAGTATTACAGTGGTGCCTCGCAAGACGAAATTAATTCGTTCCGCGAGTTTTGTCGTCTTGCGATTTTTTTCGTCTTGCGAAGCACGGTGTCGGGAAAGTTTTGGAAAAGCTTCAAAAATCACCCGTCTTTAAAAACCTCAAAAAAGGCTACCACGCCGCGTTCTATGAGTTGCTCCTCGAGGTCAAGTCGCAACTGTATTAACGGTGTTAAGAAAAAGGAAACAAACTTGCAAGATGTTTCCGTCTTGCGAAGCAAGCCCATAGGGAAAATCGTCTTGCGAAGCAGCTCAAAAAACAAAAAACCCTTTCGTCTAGCGAGTTTTTTGTCTTGCGAGGCATTTGTCTTGCGAGGTACCACTGTAGTAGGGGCAACGGGGGAAAGGTGTACAAAGTTACCGTTGTTTGCAACAGTGTCATAGCAATGCTGAGCTTGGATTGTGTCACTGGTACCATTGCTCCTGCCATTCCCCTAGCCTACCACATGGAGTGGCACAATCCCCGTGTGACTTTCACCCATGTTCATGAAAAAGTATGTTGACGTTTTTCACTACATTTAATTTAAGATGGGTCGTCTCTAGAGCATGAGCTTTGGCAATGAACAAAGCTGACAACCCCTACCCTCAGGAGAAAGAAGGGGGGAGGGGGGAGAATTGCAAGTCCAGTAAAAAAGTCCAGATTACAACCAATGTAATCCCCTGTGCAGTACTACTCACAAAATAAGCTGCTGAGGGAAGAGTCTGTGGAATCGTTGGGGTACCACTGTGGATCATGACTAGGAGAGGCAATCCAGTTCTGCTGGGGGCTGCAGGAAGGGGATGGAAGACTTTTTGAGCCGTCGCTGCCATTCAGCTTTGCTGGGGACAGAGGAACATTCTCGCCTATTAAAAGAAAGTGACCAATTCCGTATGACAAACAGTTGGAGACTGTGTCCTTAAGGAGGCGTGGGCATTGCACACAGATATGACTTCCTTCCTGACATAATCCAAACAAATGCTTGATGTGGGCCACACAGCAGACAAGACGTCCAAATTACCCCCTCCCAAGAGCAGCAACAATGGTCAACACAACTCCCTACTGCAGAACTTACAAAAACTTGTCCCTTGATCTGCCTGGCTTTGAATCTAAATGGGGCAATAGTGAGAGGCCCAATTTTTAGAGGCCTAAACAAGTGATATTCTCCTTGACTCAGGGAGGGTTCAAAGGATCTACTGTCAAAATTAAGATGCAATTCTGTCAAGAACATCTGCTCAGTTAAATCCAGAGAGTTAAAAAACAGCTCTGCCAGACACAGAAGTATGTGTAAAAATGCACAGCCGACTTTCAAGAGAACATTCCTCTACTAAAAATCCTGACAGAATCACAGCTGTAACAATTTTTTTGGATGCTTAACCACTGATTAGCTATTTAGAATAGTTTCATCTCTTACCATATTGACCAGAGCTGATTGCTATTTCAATGATAGAGTCACTGATCTGAGTAGCAGGTTCTCCTTGAGACAGAACATCCTCAGGGGGTCCAGGAAGAGAGATATCCAATAAAGCAGAGACATTGGGAGGAGACAAATGGGTACCAGAAGCATCAGATGAGGGTAGCGGAGGAGTGGCGAGACCATTCTGGAGAGAGGTTTTTGGCAGTTCTGGTAGAGAAAGGACAGGTGCTCCCTGTGGCAGCAAGCAGATATAATAATATTTCTAAGTCATTATTTGTATATTTTCTGAAATTGTTGCACTGCTGCTTTGCTTTTAAAGGCATAGGAATCAATCAAACTAGGAGTTAGCAATTCTGCCTATATTTCTTTGAACACAGAAAGCTTCCTAAAATTGAAGGATAGAACTGGTCCACCTTACTTAGCACCATCTACCTGCAGATGCCAGGGACTGAACCTGGGATCCTCCACATGCAAAGTGTGTGGCCAACCAACAAGCTATTGTCATGGTAAACTGCCCATCTATGCCCCTCTTTCCAATCTGGCACAGACATATGGTCACTCTAACTTCTGATTTTACAGATGGGAAAACTATACCTACGGATCAGAAAGCTACACAAAACTGGGGTCAGGGCAACAAAAAGTGAACATTGCCAACAAAACACTCTAGATGGTGGTGGTTATGGTGGAAATCAGATCTCCCAGAACTCTTGGCTGGCTGGCTAGAAAAGGCTGAGAAAGAGACATAAGAGATGGCTGTTTGGCTGCCTTTGAATCCAATGCTGTACTTCTGTAGGAAGCAAGTCACTCTTGAGATGTGAATGCTGGAAATCCCACCACTGTAGGCTCAGGTTATAAATGTGTGTAAATAAAACCATGCATCATAAAGACACCATAGCTTCCAGTGTGCCTTATTCCAAAGGAAGCACAAATCTGGGTTAAGTACCAAGACCCCTGGAATCTTACACTGCTAGAGTTATTGCCAATTGCTAGTGCTGCAGCAGTCACTATGCTCATCACCTATATATACCGTATTTTTCGCCCTATAGGACGCACTTTTTCCCCTCCAAAAATAAAGGGGAAATGTGTGTGCGTCCTATGGGGCGAATGCAGGCTTTCGCTGAAGCCTGGAGAGCGAGAGGGGTCGGTGCGCACCGACCCCTCTCGCTCTCCAGGCTTCAGGAAGCTATCCCCCCAGCCCGCAAGCTCCGGGAGCGATGGCAAGGTTGCACGCAACTTTGCCATTGCTCTCGGACCCGTTCTGGGGGCTGGGGAAACTCGGGCTTCCCCCACCCCCAGCCCCGCAAGCTCCGAGAGCGATGGTGAAGCTGCGCACAACTTCGCCATCGCTCTTGGACCCGTTCTGGGGGCTGGGGAAGCTTCTTTGCTCTTTGTATATATGCACGTGTGTGTGTGTGTGTGTGTGTGTGTGTGTGTGTATACACGTACATATGTACGTACGTACATACATACGTACATGCAGTGAGCACTTAAATCAGTCAACAAATACTACGTTTCTAAAGCACATTGAAAGCAGAGAGGAGATCATGTTTCGGATTAAAACAAGTGTCCCTATGGCTATCAAATTTTGTGCTGCCCTTCTATAACTGCCTGCAAGGATTTCAAAGTATACAAAGCCTGGTGGATTGGAATGAGCCAGTTGCCTGGCTGTTTCATGTCCCTGTCCTTCTATAAGAGAGCAAAGGGACAGCATTCAGAAACAAAGTTCCTTATTGCAAAGTGTGGAACCAAGCAGGAGGCAGGTCAGTGGACGCCAGGCTGACGTGTCTCCAGTTTTTGACTGCAGTAGCTTCCACAAAGACAATTCATATTCAGGAAAACATTGTGATGGACTGTGTCATTGCCTACGTCGTTGCTAAAGAGAAAGTGGGACTGAAACTTAAGTATGCCATTACAGCTATTGCTATAAAGATTGTAAATAGTGCCACCGTGATGCACTTATTACCAGTCAAGCAATATCACTTGATTGAGTTGTACAGCGTCGATGTGAGTGTTTCATCTCAAAGTGTAACTTCAACTGCTGACCACTGCTTCCCAGAAACTCTGCTAAATGGACGAAAGCTTCTAACAAGGTGCCTACATACAATTCTCATGCAGCAAAAGTGTGATGGACTGTGACCTTTAATAAACATACCCCAGGAAGCTCAACTCTGGGTTTCACATAAAACATTAATATGCAGCAGAAAAGAAAAAGATGTTTGTCACCCTGAAGGTCAAGTAGTTGTCAATCGAAAAGCTTGCATTTTACCTGGAAGCCATCCGGGATTGCCTCCTGCTCAGAGCATGGTGGTAGGCCAAGAAATGGAACCTGACACTCGCTGCTTGAGCCCTGGAAAGTGCAACCAAGAATGACCAAATCAGACTTTCAGGGGATGGAGAATACATATTTAACAAGGGCAGGCTGTAATGTGCCTGTTCCACTGCTCTCATGGGGTCTAGATTTATTCACTTCCCGCCCAGCAAAATCCACCTTGCCAAAGAAATCCAAATTCAGAATTTAGATTTGCTGAAACAGTTTTACGTATCATTTGTAACACGCTTGCCCCATGAGGATTTTCCTGCCAGAATTTTAGAACATGCTGGGAAAATCCAAGACACTGGATGGTATGGAAGGAGGGGAATGCATGGTTTGCAGGAGGGTTGGGGAACCCTTTTGGCTCCACGGGCCAAATCCTTATCAGGATTGTCCTTACTGGCCAAATCTGACAGGTACACAGGCCAGCCACTTATAACCTGATGTCAGGTGCTGCTGAACAAAGGAAGTGGTTTGCAATCTGAACTGAGCAGGATAAGTGGAGTGAAATTCTTCTGTTTGACTTTGTGTGCCTGTTGGGAATAGGCACGTGCAGTTAACACAGGATTTAATTTAGCCCATCAGGTGACATCACGGCCATGAGCCCTAGTCAGTATGGTCAATGGTAAGGGATGATGGGAGCTGTAGTCCAATGTCATCCAGAGTGCTACAGGTTCCCCAGAGGGGCAACGTGTTGTTGACTAGGAATGTACACAATGAAGGTAACTGTGTACTGCAGAGGACCCTAAGCTACTTGACAAATATTGTCCAGTTGAAAATGCCCTCTTTCTGGGCAAGGTACTTCAGAGGGTAATGAGAGTTTAGCTGCACATTCTTGGAGGAAACTTATTATCTTGAGCCATTTCACCCTGGATTCAGGCCTTTCCTTACCCCTAAGGCTGAGGTTTTTTGTACTTCTATTGTTATATTTTATTGTTTCTATACTATTTATATGTTATGTTTTATTTCATGCCACATTTTATTTTGTGTACTGCTCATGCTTTTTGTTATTGTTAATGCTGAACGGTCTAGAAAATTATAGAATAAAGCAGTAAGAGAAGGGAGTGAAATGCTGAATTTCACACTTTTATTTTAAATAAGCACCAAACTTTTTGACTGCAGGTCCAAGGGAGGGAGAAAATAATAGACAAGCCATGACAGCGATGTTGGGTGATATCGCTGGGCTTTTGGCCATGTTAGTCTATCATGCACATTGCAAGGTTCTATCCAGCAGTAGCCTAGAATCAGTTCTACAAGAATTAAACCTTTGTAGGCCTTAACAGAAAAGAAAACTGACCGCAACAATGGAGCCTCCGTTGTGATGTGCCGCTGTTGAATCTTGCCCTGAAACCACCGCGGTCACTGCATCCGGTGACAGTGGGGATACGCCCGACAGGCCTTCAGTATCCAGAACAGGCAAAGGACTGCCAGGAATAATACCGGCACTTTGGGCTGCTAAGTCAATAGCACCTTTGAACAAAGAACAGAAAGCTAAGAGAAGTCTTCTTTCAGCAATCTACGAAGTCAAACTGCTGTCTTATACATGGGCAATAGGTCTTAACAGCTTTTCTGTAGGAGTTGATATGTGCCAAAGTTATTTTTAGTAGTTCTTTCTGACACTGAATTATTAATATAGATCACCAATTCAGCGCCTTTTATCTCAAATTTTCAGTTCAACATATAGGAGCAAAAATTTCAGTGTTCCCTTTGGTTTTCAACTTGATATATCTTGCAGGTAATTATGCCTTTGGTCCTATTAGTTCTGAGGTCTGTACTGGTATGAATTCCAGCAGCTTGAAAGGAGTGTTATTAAATTTAAAGGATACAATCTTATCCACTATCATCCAGGGAGGCATATCCTGTGAGAATGAATATGTACGTACTATATTCAATAACTATGTAGCAAGCAAGGAAAGCAATCAGCTGGTACATTGTTGTGGGGGGTTGCTCTACAAAATCTGGAGCCATCATCCACACCTCTGCCATCTAAATGCCTCCTCAAACAAAAAATCAGATGGCCCCATCTGCACTAGACATTTAAAGCAGTATTGTTCCACTTCTCCCCAAGGAATCCTGGGAATGGCATTTGTTAAGGGAGTTGAGAGTTGTTAGGAGACCCCTATTCCCCTTCCAAGAGCTACAGTTCTCAAGAGTTCCCTGGAAAGACGGATTGGTTATTAAACCACTCTGTGAATTGTAGTTCTGTGAGAGGAATAGCAGTTGTGTGTATCCAACTTGGTTTTACTCAGAGTAAAAGGTAAAGGTACCCCTGCCCGTACGGCCCAGTCTTGACAGACTCTAGGGCTGTGCGCTCATCTCACTCTAGAGGCCGGGAGCCAGTGCTGTCCGCAGACACTTCCGGGTCACGTGGCCAGCGTGACAAGCTGCATCTGGCGAGCCAGCACAGCACACGGAACGCCGTTTACCTTCCCGCTAGTAAGCGGTCCCTATTTATCTACTTGCACCCGAGGGTGCTTTCAAACTGCTAGGTTGACAGGCGCTGGGACCGAGCGACGGGAGCGCACCCCGCTGTGGGGATTCGAACCGCTGACCTTTCGATCGGCAAGTCCTAGGTGCTGAGGCTTTAACCCACAGCGCCACCCGCGTCCCTTAACTCAGAGTAGACCTATGGAAATTAATGGACCCAAGTTAGCCATTTCCATTATTTTCAATGGGTCTAATCCAAGGAGAACTAGTACTAGATACAACCCAGTGACCTGACTGCTAGAAGGCTATTGTTGCGGCTCAGCCTCTCAGGGCAAGGCACTCCTGCTTCTGCTAGATGAAAACATCTACGTTCTAGTTGAAAATCTAAACTTGTACTTATTGAGTGCAACAGGAAATCAGAGAAGGGGAGAGAAGACAAAATTCATGGCTGTAAAATGATTAAGAGTAGTCGCTTCTGTCATTATAGCTACCATAACATTCCTGCTAAACCTGCCCTCCCCGAACCACCGCCTTCCAAGGAGAAACCTACTGGACAGATGGTTGGTGGCTTGAGCTGGAAGGACCTTGGGAACAATGGGACGGGACACAGCTGCTTTTGTAAGTGAAGACTGGATCGGCCGAAAAGATCCTCTTCCTAAAAACGAAGTAAAAGCATTAATTTTTTTAAAGGTGGGAAACATTGTCATAAGACAGCCAAAGAGCTACAGTGGTGCCTCGCAAGACGAAATTAATCCGTTCCGCGAGAGTCTTCGTCTAGCAGTTTTTTCCTCTTGCGAAGCAACCCTATTAGCGGCTTAACGGATTAGCGCTATTAGCGGTTTAGCGGCTATTAAAGGCTTAAAGGCTTAGCGGATTAGCTGCTAAAAGGCTATTAAAGGCTATTAAAGGCTTAGCAGATTAGATAAAGGGGGGGGGGAAAGCGAAAAAAAAATCTCAAGACTTGCAAGACATTTTCGTCTTGCGAAGCAAGCCCATAGGGAAATTCGTCCTGCGAAGCAACTCAAAAACGGAAAACCCTTTCGTCTAGCGGGTTTTCCGTCTTGCGAGGCATTCGTCTTGCGGGGCACCACTGTACGCCCCTCCTTATGGCCAGTTCTCATTCTCTCCCCAGTGGGACATACAGAAGACAGGACCATTTACTGCAAATGGCACCTACAATAATCATAGAATTGTAGTATTGGAAGATATCCCGAGAGTCATCAAGTCCAACGCCCTGCAATGCAGGAATCTCAACTGAAGCATCCATGGCAAGTCGCCATCCAACTTCTGCTTAAAAACCTCCAGCGAAGGAGAGTCCACAACAAAGTGTCATGTCTACTGTCAAAGCAAATCCAGCTTCCATTTCAATGTTTTTACTGACAATATTGTCCTTCTGCATGAGAGGAAGAACTCTGTGAACTTAAGTGGAACTATAGGCAAGAAATAGGAGGAACACAAGCTTACGCCCTCAAAATATTCAAGTCTTGTGAACCTCTAATCTTTACACACTTCACAGGGGGTGTTAATGGTGAAGAATTTGCTGAGAAACAGGATCCACAGATTTCCATGGGGCTTACTTCCCTGCAAGTGTGCTTGCTATTCCAGGTTCCTCAGAGAGGAGGTTGCATTCACATGCAGAAGCAAGTAAAATAGTGTCCTACCTCCCAGGGCTGTTGGGGTGGTAAAACACAGAAAGGGCTGTAAAATACTCCATGGGTAGAAGGGTTCATTGGTAGGGAGGGAGGGGCTGAAACTAGTGGAAGAGTATTTCACTAGTCTTTCATAGAGTAAACTAAACACCCTGTTTGGAGTATATACACAGTTGAAGCTCACCTGTTGCAGAAGAGTTTGATAAGATGGAGAAGGAACAGACGTGCTGGGAGGAATTTCCAGATGGCCTGGGAAGCAGCGTTCTCTGAAAAAGGCAAGGCAAGATGCCTTTAAAAAGAACAACTTAGGAAATGCAGCACTGGCAACTTACCATGAATGCTGGTCGTGCAGGCAACATTTTAGGATCCTAGACCATGTTTCCCTATATCTCCTAGGTTGGGGTGGGGCTAGGAAAGGTATCCTGGATAGCTCCCACATGACCACAGGGAAAAGCATCACATGGTACATTTATGATGCTTCAGGGGTGCTACCAACATTAATTTTTTCCATCACACACTAGACTCTGCCCACTTTTGCCTCTGGTCTCACTCACCACTGGCATGTAGTTTGTGCATGGCTGCCCAAAAGGGAATGGGGCTCTTGGGTGGGAAAAGGTTCCTCATTCTTGCGCTAGAGGATGGTCAAAGATGCATGCCTTTACGATGTCAGAATCAAACACCAGCAATGAGTTCTGAGAAGATGCAGGTCTCTCACACTGACCCATCTGACATGATAAAGAAATGCCTTTCTCTGGTTTCCCAACATTTCCTTGCAGGTATTCACATGAGTTCCATTTGAAACACATACTGAAACAGCTAGCACTAGTTGAGAGTCTCTGGCAATGTTTGCACAATAAAAAGCAGACCATTGCATAGCAGGAAATAGTAGGAACTCTCCATGTGGATGGAGAGAAAAGAAAAAAGGTCATATGAAAACTACTAGATGAAACTACCCGACATGCAAGAGATATATTTCAATTAGTCTTTCCTCTGACCTGTACTACCAGTGGTTTTCGCAGATGTCTGTTATGCAGTTTCCTCGGCTTTGGCAAGAAGAAATCAGATTGCATCTGAAGAGAAACAAAGGGAACTTGTAACACACATCATTTTGCTCATCAGGCATAAGACTTGAGGCTTTGTTAGCCACCTAAAAAGTGCAGCCTAGATTGGCAGGGATACATTGTGTTAATGCACCTTCTCTTTACTCTTGAACACCTGCTTCCCCATGGCTCTCCACCCATCCTATGCAGGTAATCTTGGGAAGGGAAGTTCAAGCTGAAGGTGCCTGAACCAAAGGCAGCAGACAGTGCAGACCCTGTTGCTGCACATGAGGCAGGGCAGAACTCTAGGGCAGTGGTGGCTCCCCACACCAGAGGCAGCTCATTGAAAGCTGAATGCTTCTGCTTGTGGAGTATGTAGGAGGACTTGAGCATTTCAACCCCACTTATAAAGAAACAATGAAGCAAGAGAGCACCATCAACCTTCTAGGCTGAAACCCGCATTGTGTCCCTACAACCAAGCTTTTTACCAAACATAGATCAGCCTAACTCCAGGGCCTTCTAAAACAGATTAGGAAGATAAAGCATTTCCAAAATCTAAATGCTGTAGAACAGGGTGACTTGGTTTGTGGCATGGAATAAATTCTCTCTTGATCTGCAAGTTTTGGGGCAGCTGTATTTATTCCTTATGAGCACCTTGATCACATCTGCACACCTTACAGTTCAACATATACCGTAATAAATAAATAAATCTTACACTGATTGTATCCAAGCGCTGCCGGAAGGTTAGCTCTGCTTCTTTACTTTGCAAGAAAAGCTTCCCATGCCTGCTGTTGGGTGGGAGAGTTGTGGGAACAGCAAAGAGGCCACCATCTGCATCTGCACTCGTGGAACCTGAAGGACCAGCCACCAAGAGAGGTCCAGAGTGATTTCTCAAACCTGGTAGGGTCAATAAAAATACAAGCATTCATGGGAATTAGTCAAGTGCAATTTCCAATTAGAAATCTTTGGAGGCAAAGAATGCTTCCACCAATCCACATTTGTTGTTAGGGAGGGTGAGCCAAATTAATCAGAAACTGAGTAGCTTTATCATGACGTTTCATGGAACAAACAGCTGAGGAATCACAGAACTACAGAGTTGGAAGGGACCCCCTGCGCAAAACCCCCACCACATTATTCCTGCCTCATCTCTGAGATAAAATCAGTTGTCTTCCCTGAGAGTACAGACCTACAGCTCAATGGATACACAGGGGCTATTGGGATCCCTGTGGACCACTTATGCTTTTTTCCTGTTCAACAAAGCAGCACAGTATTATGAAAATCATGGGCCAGGTCACTGAGAAGAGCCCTTTATAACTGATGATTTTAAAATGAAATATAAATAGACTGCAGCAGTATATAATGAAAATCATGGGTCCTAAGCTAGGGCCTTGTTAGGCTGGTCATCTGGCCTTGGCCAAAATAGCCTCTATCTCCATCAACATCAGAAAAACAAATCAAGCAAGCACAGCTTCAAGTACAGACATTCTCAACTACTCTGCAATTTTTCTGCAGAAAAATCCCCAGAAGCTTAACAAGGTTCCTCAAAAAAAGATCAGTAAAAGCAGAGAAGCTTCCCTGAAAGACAACTTGTCCAACTTTTCCAATATTCATCTATCATGAGCAGCAACAGGGTATGGGGTCAGAATGCTTTCTATGTTTATGCAGGACAACAGCCAAGCCCACCTAAACCTGTACCCTGAGTGAAGTAAGCATGCAGCCTAGAACATTTCTGGAGTCCTCTGCAAACAGAGAGATTCTGTGACAGATGTGTCAGGACTCCATGGCAGACCAATGCTTTCCTGAACGGTAGAAATGCTGAAAACTAATACTTTGTCTTAGGGCTACACAGAACCAGTTCATCTCAACAACTGACTCACCTGAGGAACTGGAGGTGATACTGGGGGGAAAGGTTTTCTTGTGAAGGGCAGGCTGATTGCGTGCACAGCCTGGACTCCGGGTGCTGACGGCAATAACCTTGCCAGGAGGGGTCAGAGCATGCTCCTCTTGAGTGGGCTTTATGGGAGATGTTGCAACAGAGTTCATTTCAGGGATCTGAAAAGAAAGAGAAAATGGTTTAATCCCAACAGCTGCATGCTGGAAGAAAGTGGGGGGAGGAGGAGGACGTTGCCATAGATATAGGTAGTGTGTCTATGAAAACCGGGGTGGGGAACATGTGGTCTTGCAGATGTTGTTGGGTTCCAGCTCCCATCAGCAAGGAGACAGCATGGCCCATGGTCAGGGATGATGGAAGCTACAATCCAGCAACATCAAAAAGACCCACCACTCCTCTTCACTTTATCCTACCTGTAAAATTTCTGGAAATTTTGAAACCATGGTCAAGAGGGTGGGAATCTTTTTCTCTTTTTTTGGTGGGGGGAAGAGACAGAAATTGTGGGGGAAACAGAAAAACAGGCAATGATTCTTTTTCACACTCTTTACAAATTGAAAACCACTTTGTTATTTTAGGAACATAAAATGTATCATGCATAATTTGGGTTGCCATAAAATTACCACGTTTGGTATATTAGAAGTACAGATTTTATGTAGACAGTAATTACAATTTAAATTTTCTTTGTAAAATTTGCTGCATATGGCCTCCAAGCACAGCATCTCCTGAAAATGGGTCTCCCCAAGGCAAAAACCATTATCGACCAGCGCATGAAGGATATTGAGCAGCAGAATAATCTGGCTTATATTAAGAAATTTCGTGCTTGGTACGCTTATCTGCCCCCCTCCCACTTTGATTTTCGGGCACCTTATTTGTCTACCTTAACCATTCCAAAACTCAGACGGGCCTTTACATTGGCCAGACTAAATATGTTACTCTCAGCTGTTCTTGAAGGTAGATATAAAAAAATTTCATACGAGAACCGGCTCTGCCCCTGTGGAGCTGGCTACGTAGAGACTGTGTCACATGTTCTCCTGTCTTGTTCCCTATATAAAGATCTCAGGGACGTGACCATCACGCCGCTCCTATCTGCCATCCCGGGCTGCTCTTGTGAAACCAAATTGTTCTCACTCCTAGCCGACCAGAACAGCTTGACAACAGAGAAGGTTGCTAAATTTTTTGAGAGAGCAATGAGACTGAGAGCTGCTATCTGAATTACATCAGTGTCGTCACCCGGATTCCTCGCCTAGGATTTTATCATTATTATCCCTATGTTTTATTATTAGTATTTTATTATCTCTGCTAAGTTTAGGTACTGAGATTTTTAACTTATCTGCATCTGGTTATTATTATCTTTCTCCCTGTCCTGACCATCCCTCCGAGGTTATATTTATATTTATGATCTTTCAATTTGGCTGGTCTATTTACTTAACTGACCTGGAACAATCTACCAGAGAAAAGGCCGCCGCCCATGGGACAGAGGGTCATTGATGAATGATAATCCAGCTTCTACCTAGGGTTTTAATAGGTCATAAGATTATACGGTAACTATATTTGTAATGTATTTTTGTCGGTGTTTGTCCTTTGATGCTATGGCCTGTTGGCTACGCAAATAAAGTCCTTGTTGTTGTTGTTGCTGCTGCTGCATATGGAGCTAATTCTGCTGCACTATAAGCAACTTAGCATCTCTTGGGGTTTGTCAGTTTATGAGGAGCAGCAGCTAAGAAACAATAAAAACATAAGCAGCCATTAACATTATAGTAGAAAAAATTATGTATTCTGAAAATTTTATCTCCTCCAGTCTTGTGTCAAGCAAATACAAAGCACTCATTCTCATATTCTCTTTCATAGTCGTGCAGAGGACATTTCCCAGCACCCTATGGCTGCTGGAGGGCAATGGTAGAGATCCCTCCAATGGAGGCTGCAGCACAGTGCAATGGAACTTCCAGGCCCTACATGTCCCCTTGCTGAGGGACTTTATTGCAGAATATGACCTGCTAGTCTCTTTGCTGGGCACAGAGCTGGGCTCCCTTTCCCAAGCTGTTAGCTGACTGGCAGCAGAGAGATACAGTGGGGTTGGAAGGGTGGATGTGGTCTCTTCCTTCTCTAAAGCACCCTGAAGGCAGTCAAAAGAGGAAACAGAACACCAGATGAGGGGCAGGAGGCCATATGAATCAGAGCTCCACAGAACTATGGGCACTACCACATTGGAAAGTACTCTAAAAACCACTTTTAATTTTTGCTATGAGGCTTAATGTCTATAAGCTACTCCCAAAAAGTAGCTGAACAGCAGCAGTTACCCTGCTGTTCTCTATAAGGCAGAAATAAAAAACGGGAAGGTCTCTCCAGGGTGTACCCAAAGACCCCCTTATCCCTTGCCTTCTTCCTGAAGTTAACCCCTTTGTGCCTTTTTGAGGACCAAAAACTGTGCAAACTGGAAGACGGTGGTTCTTAGCATCAATGCAAATTATACTTACTGGTTTGGGGTTAACTTCAGTGGAGATGAGTTTTAAGAGGCAGTTGAGGAGTTTCTGTTTGTGACAGGTGGCTGATGGAGAAACAGATTTAGGTTCAGGCATCTGCTCCCCAGGATCCTGGGTTTCCGGCCCCAAGACAGACAGCCAATCGTACTCTAGCTGTAGCTTGTTCGGTTTGCCCATCATGAGGTAGACTTCAGCCAAGGTAAGGCTCTCAGAGGTCCGCAGGCTCCATCCCTCCTCTCTGACCTGTTGCACAAGGCGGCTTGGGTCATCCTTGAGAGACTTTGCGACCAATTGTCCCTGAGGTGGTGGTGGCGGCGGTGGCGGCAGTGAGGTGCTGGGCTTCTCCTGAGAGTCCTCCATTACTACGTCCGATAGCTCCTTAGCACACATTTCCGTTTGTGGTCCGCAGCACTGGGGGGCCTGAGTTTCAGTTCTGGATGGGCCACAGCTGGGCAATGCCACCCCACCTCTTGCCAGCTGTGCGGGACTGAGGCTGCCAGCCTCTGTGCTCCCAGACGAGAGCCTCCCGGGAGGGGAGTGCCCTGCCAAGGCAAAATCTTTCCCATTCAGTCTATCTGTGCAAAGACACTTCTCTGGGACTATAAGGTCATGGCAAGATTTCATGTACCGAGGAAATGGGTCAAGCAGAGAGAGCTCCTCCAAATCAGGGGGGATGCTGCCGCAGTCACAGTTTGTGCTGCCAGAAGATGACCCAGTCACCAGTGCAACGGCTGGTGCCTCCCTACCCTCAGCACAATGGGTTGTGGGAACCGGCTTTTCAAGACTCCCACTCAGATCTTGAAGCCCAGACAGTGGCTTATCAAGACTATGTGCAACACTGAGACACAGGGACGCTCCTTCGGTAAGCCCAGCCTCTGAGGAGCAGTCCTCAGCGTTTGCAGTTGCCTCAAATGTGGACTGAGTGTTTCTACTTGCTTCTGTAGTGCTCTCGGCCCTGGTCCCACCCTTGCCCTCTGTTCCCCGAGGGTATTTTACCTGCCCTCTGGCTGTCCCCTGACCGCTCTGTATGCCTAGAATTTGGGCAGGCGGCAGCAAGAGGGAGTCTTTTGTATTCTGCTTGCATCGGCCGGATTCCTGCCAATGCACTGTACAGAAAGCTTTGGAGTGTACAACCCTGGCAACCCCAGGGAGGGGTGTAAGCGTACAGTTCTCTCCTGGGAAGAGATGGAGCATCACTTTCTCTTCCGAATAGCTGCCACTTGCTTCAGAATCCCTGGAGTCTTGTAGTTGCCTTTCTGCTAGTGTTTTACGCTAAATACAGGACATTAAGGAACACAGCAACACTGAAAAGAGGAGAGAAAGTCTCTCTACAGTCCACACACCCACAGACCCAAGTGGGAAATATTTTATAACATAGGCAGGAAACCTTTTTCAGCTAAAGGGGCACATTCCCCTATGGATGACATTCCAGGGGCTGCATGTCAGTGCAGGGTAGGGCCAGAGGACAAAAGCAAGCATAACAAGAAATGTGTGATACAGTAGTCTACATTCTATTCACAGAAAGCCCTGAGATTTCTCCCCAACACACATACACCAGCCCCACACCTCTCCATCCACCATCTAGGTAAGTAGGGAGCATTATCACAGTTCAGTGATACATTCCAGCCAGGCAAGAGTGCTTAGGAAGGGTGGAGCAGGGATGGTGAGGGGCATGACCTGGGGAAGAGTCCTACCAATAGAGAGTCTCAAGGGCCTGGGATCCTGCACCCTGTCTCATAAATACAGTAAGGGTCTAATGAACAGTAATGGCTTTCAAGAACTTGAAGGCTAGTTATGTCAAGCGCTGTCCCCAGAACACGAAATCAAAAGGCAAAACAAATTTCTGAGCAAGAAAAAGGATACAATGCGCACCTCATGGAGAGCCCATTTCTGTTTCAGGAACTCAATGAGGCTAGATACCTTACGATGCAACTCTACGATCATCCTGGCAAGCCATGGAAGACAAAAAACACAAAGAGGAGTCAGCAAATGATGTCCCACTAACAATGTAGTATAGAAGTCACAGTACAAGCTAAGTAAAGCACAGACTCCCTCTCTCTGCGGATGGGCATGTACTCCCTAATTTCCCATTCATTGGAGCAAGGGGGAAAGAATACCAGCTGCATTCCCACCACAGCTAACGGTTGACTATGAATGTACAGATGCCCCCCACTTTTCTCCTTTCCTACTGTGAGAACATCAAGTCACCATTCCTGGCTTAGTGTAATGTCCAAATTGGGGATCATGGTTTGCTTTGCTCCAAACAATCCTTGATGAGGCTAGACAGGTTTTCTTCTTAGTGTTGGTGTGTCTGGAGCAAAAGTAACTATGATCCCCAGGTTCACATGCAATGCAATGCCAGGTATTGTGATAGGGGAGGAGCAAAGCAGAAGTGATCTCCACATTCACCATAAACCATTCTATGGTTTGCTGTGATGTGCAAAGGCAGACTCTATTCACATTAATGAACAAATCACCGTATACAAAACAGTAACAGGTATCCAGGAGATGGAGTCACTTGTTTGCTAGCAGTGGCTAAAGTAGTCTACAGGTTGTGCCAATGATATTCAAAATTCAGCTCTCAAGCTTTAGTTATGCACAACACACACACAAACCTGAGACGTGGATTCTGGGCCAGGCTCTGCACACGGGCCCATGCATGATTATTCCGTGGCTGCAGCTCCACAGGGACCTTCAGTGGAAGACGCACTGGCTTCTGATCCTCCTCATCACTGATGCCTGAGGGAAAAAGCAGTGAAAATTCCTGAATTATTCCCACAAATAAGAGGTGGCTATCCTATCACCTGACACTCACCAGAGATCACAGGAAATTATCCGTAAGAGTATTCTTGGGATGAGGAGTGGGGAGGTGATTTTCTAACAGAAACACTAATAATAATAAAAAGGTTTTTAGTCGTATATTAACTAAAACTGAATAACTAGTAAGAGAAAACCTTTGACCCTTTCATCCATGACTCAAGAAATATTTCTGCCATGACCCCAAGCAGTGCATCAATACAATTCTACCATCTTCTCAACATGCCAGTGGAGAGCTCACTGAAACACAACAATACTTCTTAACGCCACAGGAAGAAGAATTCTGCTTGGGCTGCCACTCCATATGCCTGGAACACTGAATTAGTTTTTCATGTAAGGTGCTTCTGCTGTCACACCCAAGCTGAAGTTATCAGCAAAATATACTGCACAATCTGAGCTATACAGAGTGTGAGGCCACCCACAGCCTCAGAAACAATACTGGCATCATAATTAAGAAGGCAGACAAAGGAGGAGTGGTCGTTATCATCAACAAAATGGACTACATAAAGGAGGCCGAGAAACATTGATACCATGTTTTACACAATGGAGTTTTATTAGATGTATTAATAGTCACTTTCCTAAACCAATTCTATTGTCACCAAAGACCACCTCACAAAGCTCAAAGCCCATTTATTTGTTGTCACCTCTCAAGCCACTTATGAAAGCATAAGTGTATGTAGAAACTAGGAATCACACCCTTCTCACACCTCAAGGAGTCACACAACCCCTAGAGCATGCACCAAACCCTGCATGGGTCCACTCAAGCCACAATTATTATTATTCTTTATTGAATTTATATACCACACTTTATCCAGAGCCATTGAGAGCCAGTGTGGTGTAGTGGTTAAGAGCGGTAGTCTTGTAATCTGGGGAACCGGGTTCGCGTCTCCACTCCTCCACATGCAGCTGCTGGGTGACCTTGGGCCAGTCACACTTCTCTGAAGTCTCTCAGCCCCACTCACCTCACAGAGTGTTTGTTGTGGGGGAGGAAGGGAAAGGAGAATGTTAGCCACTTTGAGACTCCTTAAAGGGAGTGAAAGGCGGGATATCAAATCCAAACTCTTCTTCTTCTTCAGAGGTCTCAGGGCAGTTCAATACACATTTTGCTTTGTGAGTTGACCTGGAGAGACAATTGGATCTCTCCATTGTTCTAGGTGCATTTTGCGACAGGGAATTTCATTAGCGCGAGCAGTTTCTGAGCTCTGGGACGCAGTATTGTGCCTAAGATTTCTGGTTAAAATTGCAGAGTGGAAGGAAAGGAGGACCTAGACATTCCGTTGTTGTGCCCATAACCTAGGTTTCAGTTGCCATTCAGCTACTAGCCTTCATATATCAGTTTCTAACACTGGGTCTCTCCCTTCATGATCTGTTTCGACCCTCTTTTTCTCCCAGAGCCTCTTACATACCATCTGGATCACAGAGTTTCTTCAGAGCCCTGCACATTGGGGCTTTGATGCGAAGATTCCTCCCTTTGTAGCGTACGGTTGTAGCCCTAGAAATGTTAAAAGAATGGGACAATTGAGGGCACCAGAAGCATGCACGGCAACTCTGAATGTGACTTGAATACTTGTTTCTGGGAGATTTACTGAGGTATCACACTATCCGTAGTTTTGAAGCAACAGAAAACGCCACAGTAACCTACAGAGAACTGTAGTCAGTGCTATTATTTTTCTGCACCTTGTCACCAATTACCAGGGTTCACTAATCTGATTCAGCATATTGGGACACCGTGAAACCCATATGGCATCTGTGCTGATCCTTCAGAAAACATAATTAGCGCTTGCAGAGAGTACTCTTTCAAATGCCATGCAGAACAATGTTGCAACATGGCGAGCAGCAGAAATAGAAGCTGTACTTCATGCTGCATCCAACTAAGGGTGTGGGTGGGAGATTCAACTCACTACAGATGGAGAGATCCAGCCACGTGAGCTTTCTTTTACTGTGATGTCTTGTTCTTAGCACAGTATGGTTGCTTGGGAGCTATTCTTCTCCTGCTGTTTGTGGAGCGTAACGGCTGCACTATTAACAATCTGAGCAAGAAAAATTGCCTATATGTATCAGAGTGAGAAGGGCAGGCAAAGAAATCACCACCAGTCTACTCCAGCTAGACTGCCTCCTCACTACCACTGGGCTAACTACCATCAACTGCCCTTGGGGAAAGATCCCAGGAGGAGAGGGAAGCAGGCAGACAATGCCACGAACCTACTCCTGCTCCAGTTGAATTGCCCTCGCCAATAAGGCCATCTATCACCAGCTGCTCTGTGAGAAAGACCCCGATAACTTGTAATGTGTCTATCTAGTGTGTGTATACATATGCAAGTGTGTGCTTTAAATCTGCAATCTGCAATTTAAATCTGCAATTATAATCTGCAATTATGTTAAGGCACCTTTGAAGGACTTATAACCTTTTTTTCAGGATACAAGAGAATGTAACGCTTTTATTGTTCTTCATTAAGTGAAAATAGCATCTCAAGTTTAGCATAGTGATTTCTTCTGAACTGTAGTTTCAGAAGGTCAAAGCAACAGCAGCAAACTCTTTAAAACTAGTCAGTTCTCCCTGCTCTTATAACGCAATTTTATAACACACCTAAAGTAGTAAAATCATTTCCTTTGAGGAGCAGTGGAGAACTTGTAGTCCTCCAGATGCTGATGGTCTACAATTTCCATCATTCTCAAACATTAATCTTTCTGGCTAGGTTGGAGTCAAACAACATTGGGAGGACCATGGAGTCCCCATTGCTGCCTTAAGAGCTCTGGGATGGAATAATAACAACATCTGTGTGCATCATGCTTTTCAGGCCGGACATGTTCCGAGTAGCTTCACAACCTGAGATAATAATGCACCTCAAAAGCTAGACATTGTACCGTGATAATGCTAAAAAGCAAAGAAAAAACATACCCAACTTGAATAAGCTCATTGAGTTTAGCTGCATTTTTGTCATCCATACCTTTAAGAGCAAAACAAAAACAGATCAAGCAGGTCATTTTGACTAACATCTAACAAAGAGGTTTGAAGCTATTCTAAAGAATATATACACACACATACATGTACATCAAAACAGTAAAATATTTTTTTAGAACTACAAGCATAATATTCTTATCATCCCACAGAGCTCTGAAAAAACATTAATCCATGACTCTTTGAATAAGAATTCGTTTTTTAAAAAGCATTTCCTCTTCTGAAAGTGAGAGGAAGGTGTTCTGAAAGGAGTAATGATTAGCAGGAGAAAGGGGAAATGGTGGGTTGATATATGCATAAAGATGAAAGGAAAGAGTTGGAGACTGGAAGGGAGACAGAAGGGGATCACATGGGATAAAGAGTCAGGCATTTACCAATACAGATGCTATAATTTCCCCAGTGAGGCTGGCTCCACTTGCTGTGTTTGGACACGAGCCATGGTTTACTGTGACAGGAAGAAGCCTAGGTTTCTGCACTCCTAACACCTCCTTTAGTATAGCTGTAATGAGAATAGATGCTTTTGCTCCCAATTTCAATTAACCCGTTGCGTGTCATGACTGAACCTTAAAGAGTCGTTATTTTTAACTATAGTTTTGATTAAAGAAGCCAGCTTTACAAACCATGGTTAAGATTAACCGCGGGTTGTTGGGATGACATGACAATCTGTGGTTAATGAAAAAAGATAGAAAAAGCTGATCTCCTTGTAGCCGTGCCAAAGGAAGGTGGTAGAAGAATGCACAAGCCTGACGCTCACCTAGACATGTTCCATGATTTATTATGTCATCTGAACAAAGCCAGTATGCAAAAGCAACTGTCTTATGTGCACCAAATCCGTTACCAAGGCAGCACAGTATTATGGAAAGCTTGCAGCCTTTACAAGTCTTGTTGCAGGAATGCCTGCTGACAAAATGTGAATACTTATGAAAGAAAGAAACTGGGAGTTCAGAAAGTCACTGAGCAGGAGACACCAAAGAAACGGTGTGTGCTAGAGTAAGGATTGTTCTCTGCTGTAAGAGAAATGCACACTTTTTATTGCTTTGCTCTGAATATACACCTTTAGATGGATGGCTTGGGCCAAGGGATGAATGCAAGCTTATTACAGTATTCTGAACACACAAGAGGGTGTGTGTGTGTGTGGGTGTGGGTGTGTGTTGAAATCTGTGTGGTGCAGTCCTTATGGTGTTGGACTAGGATTGGGGAAAGCCAGGTTCAAATCCCCATACAGCAATGAAACTCGGTAGGTGATCTTTGGTCAGGCACTACTTTTAGGCTAGCCTAGCTCATCAGCTAGGCAATGAGGATAAAATGAAGGTGGAGAAAGCCAGTACATGGAAGAGAACGGTATACAAGCAACTCCCTATTCATGTGCATTCAAGGCATGTGCGACGGTGCACGCACGCATTCCTGCAAACCCGGAAGTGGCACGAAAAGGGGCAAAAACGGCCCTAAGAAGAGCACAAATACAGCAAAAATGGAGTGAAAACAGCATCTAGCAATTCCCACAAGCCTTTGCAAGTGCAATCCCAGGGAGCCTTTGCACCGACCTTTGAGGCCTATGGAGAGTTTGAGTCCAACAATAACAGGAGGGCCACACATTTCCCACCACTGATTTAACTTTTGATTTGTCCAAAGTAAACTTCATTACCTAAAAGGTTAAACAAGGCAATGATTTTAGCTTCTATGATACACCAGTTAAGTATGGCCAGTGTATATAGAAAAATCAAATAAAAAACAAAAAATTGTATAACCTATACAAAATTATAGTCCGTTGCTGACAGAGCTAAAACCAAAATGGGATACTCAGAAGGTATTTCATTTTTATATCCCAAATCTGAAGACAGACATCATCCCAGTTTTCAATTTTGAAGGAAGCTGTATCGTAAATACATGTCATTCATTATCTTTCTGTTATGCAGGGACAAGCAGTATGTGAATTACACCTAGAAAACAACAGAAGCTTCCTTCTGTATTTTCTTTTTGTGTCCTTGTATATTTTATGTTTTACTGTTTTGTACTCTGCATGAAAGAGCAAACTAAAAGATTATGCTCAGAAATCTCCCTCTGAAGCAGTATTGACACACAGAAAAATACTCGAAGAAAGCTATAATGAAAAATAAGGGCACCAGAAACATCCGGGGAGGAGAGTTGGGAAGGAGCACAGAAAAAACCCCAAACACTTTCTAATTTCATGGCACTAAAATGTTGTGTACTTACAGCCCCCAATCTTCTTCCTTAGCTCCCCATAACAAATTAAGCCATAGAGCTCCAGGGAGGATTTTTTCAGCCCTTGAGAAAACACTGCAAAGAAAGAAAACCACAGGTGTTAAGGGAAAAGAAAAACACTATTCACTTAGAGAATGATTAAGCCAGCAGATACTAAACACTCCCTTATCTAAGAATTCTTAGGTCTTGAGACAAACACCTAAATATATACAAAGGTTAACTGGTATAATTGGTATACAGCAACAAGTGTGCTGTAATGTGAAGATCCGATGTATTTTGCAGCTGCGTTTTAGGACGGAATGTGCTAACAAACAGATATCACCTTTTCCAGTATTTTAACGATCTGGACAAAAACCAACTTAAAAGGGCTGTCATAATTACTAGTCTATTCTAGTACCAGATTTCACATTTGAAATCACAGGTTAATGGGAACGATGTCTCCAAAATATTCATATTTTATACACATACAACTCTCTCTCTCTCTCTCTCTCTCTCTCTCTCTCACACACACACACACACTCCTCAAATTCCAGTAGTTCATGATTTGTGTATTCAAGGTGGATTCAGCGCTCAAAAAATGGGTATATCCAGCCCTTTGAAGGTATGCAAGTTGGCCTCTATGAAGGAGGTTAGGGCAAAATAGCACAACGGCAGGGCCTTCACTGTTTTAGCGCACAGACCAGGGTATACACTTCTCATTCAAGGTCTGCCATTAGTCATCCTGGTGCAGACTGTTGAAGGACTAGGCTATTTTAGTGTGTTTTGCTGATTTTTTTCTGATATTCTAATTTATTGTAAATGCCTTGCATTTATAGAAAAAAAGGAAGTGCAATGTCATTTTAATGAAACATACTGCCACAGTGCTGGCACTTCCCATACAGCTGAAGACTTCCCTAACGTGTTGGTGGTCTTAGGGAAGCCTTGTGAAGCATGTGCCCTCCAGATGTTTTGGGTCTGATGTGAGCATAGATCTGATGTAATCCAAAACATCTGGAGGGCACCAAGTTGATGAAAGCTGTCATAGTGCATGCCTGCCTCCCTCAATTTCAGTCTAACACTTCAGTGCAAAACCTCAAGTGTAGTAAGGAGCCCTTGGAAAAGGGGTGAGGAGCACCATGCTGCCCAGCTTTAATGCAGGGAAGGGAAAACTGTGGCCCTCCAGATCCTGCTGGACTACAACTCCCATCATCCCTGGCAAATGGCTAATGGGAGCAGAGTTTACAGGTTCCCCAGCCTTTACCGATTTACTCCACCACTGCAGGACTGTGGAGCCTGTAGGACTCCTGGTCTGCAACATCCAGTCCACTATAGGGATATGAAGATGCCATGTGTCACACAATAATTTGATAAACTGAATCCAAGCAGAGTCCCCCCGCTCAAACATTTATTCAAAAACATTTCATTACTTTTATATTCCACCTTTCTTTCAGCATGGAACTTGAGGTGATGTCCATGGGATCCCCGGCTAGTCTCCCCTCTAGGCACTAACCAGGATGAAGCCTCCTCAGCTTCAGCATGAAAACCATGAATAGGATAAAGGAAGTCTTTTATTTGGTTGTTTGTATTGTTGTATATTATGCTTGTTGTTTGTTATGTTTGTGTCTGATGGGGGTAGATTTCTGTGTTGGGGGGTGGGGGGGGTTGTGTTATGTTGTAAATAAAATTTCCAATTAAAAAAGAAAACAAAAAGAAAACCATGCATAGGTACATAACCTTAGCGGGTTCCCCCCACCCTCCCCAATTCTACAAGTTGTTTATGGACAATATAGTATAGTCTGCTTGTACCAACCGCAAAACCAAACCTAACAGTATGCTCACCATTATCAAAGTCAATGTATTTGGAAATCTTGTGCCAGGTGCGGTAGTAGAAGTGCCGAACCTGTTCCTTGTTCTTCACCATGTTTGCTGGCTTGCTTTTCTTCTTATACTTCAGGGCAATGTTGTTCTGAATTGCTTCAAAATCTTTTCCATGCTGAAAAAGCAAATACACCAATACTTTTCTACAGAATGTAAAAATTGGGCAACTAGCCATCCAAATTATTATTCCATTTGTTGCAGATGGTTTATCAGATGTATGGATTTAACAGTTACAGACGCACCCACTTCTGATAGGCAATCTGCAGAAGCTAACAAATTATGAAAGCATTTTTACAAAAGTGTCCAATATACTGGGATCTGCAGTTAGGGATGCTAGGAATTATAGCTTGGGGGGGTGTCACATGCTTTAAATGTTCATTGGATGAGCTTTAAATGCATGTTGTGGATCTTCTCTATCACGGTCCAATGACCTTTCCCAGAATAAGCATTTGAAGATACAGACAACACCATAGGCGCATGGGTATAATGCACACAGAGAGACTGGGATATTGGCTTAAAAGGAGAATAATAGTTTCAAGTAACTTGGGGGGAAATTACTTATACTATCCTCAGTAAAAAACAACAACTAAAAGGTATTTCACCGCCTGGATGTCAATCCTTATGTAGCCAAAATAGCACACAAGAGGATAACAATAGACTAGGGAAAACTACTAGGTTCATGGAAGATACCCCCACCCAATGAGAACTGAACATGCTAAGTAGCCACAGAATGCTAAGTGTCTGCTTTGGGAGGGGAATATGGTAAACAGGGTGAGGAATAAAATAGAGTAGAATTCGGCAGGGCTGGAACCCCAAACACGAGAAGAACCCATGGCAATATTGAGAGCTCTGCTTGTTTTGACATAGCACTCAAGTATTCAACCTTTGAATGAAACATAGCATCCAGTTTTGATCTTCGAAACACATCACTTGAGGACACCAACCTCATAGAGGCCTTCAAAGAAAGTATTCTTATCCTCGGTGCTCCATGATTCCCACTGACGTCTAACCTTCTTGCCTTCTTCCTTTTCTCCCGCTGATGAGCCCAGGTTTCTTGCAGTAGATTTTGAGCTACCAGCTGGGGTGCTGGAAGAGATTCCTGATGAATTGCCAGAGGAACTCCCGCCATTATCTGCACCTGTAGTAAATAAGACCACCACAACACACATTCTCAGTTAAAGGAGACTAAGTTCATCATATAATTCACAAGCAACACTTCGTAGCACTGCAGAAATAATGAAAATTTGAGAGTTTCAAAAACCAATGATTGAAAAGCAAGAGTATAAATCTTTTTTTAAAAAAGAATTATTATTTTTACAACTACAGAATTTTTAAGTGTTCCGTTTCATTCTGTTAAAAATTTATATTAAATTTTTAAAAAAAGAAACTTTCATAGAATTGTAAGGGATGCCAAGGGTCATCTATTGTTGACTAAGTCAATTGTTCACTAAGGCTGCAATCCTAACCCCACTTACCTGGGATTCAATAGGACTCACTGTGCAATCCTAACCAGATCTACTCATAAGACACTACAAATTACGGTACATTTTGAAGTGGAAACCTTTGTTATTTACCCCATAATTATAAAGGGCAAATGCCTGTATTTTCTATCTCATAAAGGTAAGAAATTATGTAGATTCCAAATGTTACTATGAAGGAATTCAGGAAAAGTGATGGCTGGTTAATGGGCTGGGATAACAAAACTGAATAAGGATGTTGAAATGCATTAAGCCCATTTCTAGTACTCTTAAAGCAACAGACCTTCCTAAAGAGGGAACTCTCATACATCCTTCCTTTGGGCATGTACAAATCCTCCTACCAGAAAGATACTTTCTCATCAAAATTTTCAGTTTCCAAAGCTATAATGGATGTTGGGGAGGAAAGTGCTAGCAAGTTTCACAGAGCCTTCTTTGTGGTGGAGCCCAGTATGTGGAATGCTCTCCTCTTACGGGCAGGACAGTCAGCAACATTGTTGTCATTTTGGTGCCAAACACCTGTTTACTCATTTTAGGTCTGAAAGGGTGACTGTTTTAGCTGCCTCTGTTTTTTTTTTTTTTTTAAAAGCATGCTGTTTTATAGAAAGAGATATTTATAATTTATCAGGATCAATGAAGGGTGGGTAACAATGTTTATAAATAAAATAAAAAATAAGTAAATGCATGCAATGGCAGATTGGCTGTAGGCTCAATGCCACTTCTTTTTGGCATTACTGTGGCATGCAAGATGCATTGAATGTGATGTCCAAGGAGAGTGGGGCTCTCAAAAGAGTAGACTTGCCCACTTCTGGTAGAAGTCTCCATCTACATGTCCCAATGCAGTGGCATCCTAGGCGAAGCCACCACTGGACCAGAATTACAGCTTCGGCAGAGAAGTTTCTTGGTCACAAGAGGATGTGACAGGGAATCAAACTGCCGCATTTCCTGCCAGGTCTCTCACGACGCTTCTAAGAGGGTGGGTGGGAAGGTAAAATTTCCGCAAGGTAGCTACGCTACACATTCATCAGAAATAACTTTCTCACAAATTGCTCACTAGAGATTCTCAACGAGTGATATCTATGAGCTCTGTACAAAGACCTGCACTTGACTGATCTTTCTTCAAACAACAAAGATCATGCCTGTTTGATGAGTACTAAATTTACTGAACAGGTTAACATGCTCACCTGGGGCTCATGATTTTCATAAAACTGGGTTTTTCCATCAGTTAGAGGGGACATTCTTAGTGGCTAGGCCTAGAGCCGCTACTTTTATAATACAACATAGTTGCATAATGCAGCACTGACTGGGGGTGGGGTGGAATTTAAAAGTGCTATATCGAGATATATACCATGCCAGGCCCAACGCCTACTGGTAAAAAGAACTGGTCCAGCTCGTAAATAATTAGTATCTGGTGCAATCACTGTTACAGCACCACCACATCATTATTTGTGTTGGTCTACTGGTGTATATACCAGCAGTGATTCAGTTTAGTCATTCAAACTGAAAACAACAATGAAAAATGTAGAACATATCACACAGGAAAGAATAGTCACACATTAAAAATACACAGGTATCACATTCTAACTTAGTGCAAGAATGCCAAGAGGGAAATGTCATTTTATGTTGAATTAATGAAGTATAATTTGCAAGATATTGGGGAGGTGAGGGTGGCAGATAGAGTGAGAGATAAAGCAATGAGGGGAGACTATCAATATAATGAAAGAATTCAGCTGAGTAGAGAGGAGGTTTGAACAAACAACAGTTAAAGCAACTCAAGAACACCATAGTTTCCAGGGGAAGACGTGTTAAAAATAAGATCTTCTGTCATAACTATATGCCAGTTTCAATGGGTACTGAAATCTAAGAGCCAGGAGACAAACTTGCTTTTTAAAATTCGAAGATAAAGATCAGGTCGCTTTAAAGCAAATGAACATCAGCAACAACAAAGGGACAACAGATACCCTCAGACTTCTGGAAAGAAACTTCCTGGATAATTCCTTTTCTGTTTCTGGAATTAACCATTGCCCTTTTAAAGCATCTAAACTTTGTATCTTGCAATTTCTTTTGGGTGGGTGGGGGTGGAGCTGCACATCGTGCTAAAGAGAGGTGAGCAACACTCACCTCTTTGGCATGCACATGATTACCTTGCTGATTTCTATCAGAATCCTGAAAATTTCCACTTTGGAACAGTGTGTGTGTAAAGCTCACTTAATCAGTAGGTAATCTTGGTTTCAAATGGTCTTAGCAATGAATATGAATACATCTGAGATGACACTGCTTTATACCATTGCCTGTTCAAAACTATGAAGCAGAAAAGTTATGTAATTCTAAAAGGGTGAGATTTACAATCCACAGACTCAATAGGTATCATTTTCTTTATAAGCCAAGATTGCATCCTATACATGGGATACTTAATGCTGACTAAATGGAATTTCATCAGCCTGGGTTTTTTTAGGATTCTGGCCCCAAAGATTTGTAAACATAAAGGTTAGATTACTGCTAGGATACTTTTGTACAGATGCACCGACTAGCTGTCTATTAGGGCACGACAAAATCTGTGCCTTCACATGCTACATGTTAGGCACGATGTAGCCTTTGTAACCCACACAGAGAAAGTGGCAAGACAGCTGTACAAAATGTAGCACTAAAACAGAACTCAGCAGCAGTGAAATGCCCCCTGAGAACACGCCCCAAGTGAGTTGTCAGCCATTTTTTTCATAAAGCAGTACATCTTGTGCTTCAAGCCATTCTAAATGTCTGAACTGGCATTCCACAACTATTGTAAAATAAGGCATAATAACAATTCAGCCAAGGTCTAATCTAGGGGTTGCCAACATTGTGCTCTCCTGATGTTGTCGACTACAACACCCATCATCCATGACCATTGGCCATGCTGGTTGAGCCTGATGGAAGCTGGAGTCCAGCATCTGGAGGGTCACAAATTCCTCACCCTTCTTCACACTAAGATGAGTATCTGTAGCGATCTCTTGCAACTAAGAATCAGAGATGGGAAGGGTTATGATCCGAAACAATTCCTGACCACAGAAAACACAGTAAATTATGCTGATAAAAATGTTCACAATTCATGTCCAAAATTTTAAAATTTTAAAAGACACTTGACTATTGGTTCTGAAATATTTATAGAATTTTCCTTGGGGGGGTGCGGCTGCTGTTATCACTCACCGCAGTAATTTTAGCATTACATGTGAACAGAATCAGAGATAAAGGAGTGCAAAAAACTTACTGAAAAGCCATGGCTGACAAGAAGAACAGTGTATAAAATTTAATCAGCAGGAAATCTGTAAAGATTTAACAGGGATGCAGTTCTTACCCCCATCCCAGAGTACTCCACATTTTTCTTCATTTAACTCTATTTTATCTCTGTTTAACTCTATTTTATCATAATAGTTGAAACTGAAGGAGTGTGCATTAGTAGGTGAATATGATTGAAAGATGAGCGTGGAATTTTTGTGAGCAATGAGTAGAAGTGCATTGAGCAAGTGGAATCCTGATTATATTCTATTGTTTTATATATTGTATCACATTATCTCATTTTGAGTTTACTTTGCAAACTGCTTTGCAAATCATTTCTGATGAAAAGCAGAATATAAATACTTGAAATAAAAATAATACTGTAACCTAGCACTTTCTAAAACTTACAATCGGCTATTGAACCTATCAAGGTTGCTCTAAATATAAATATCACAAGAACACATCACTTAAGGGTTGTTCATTACTAAGACACAATCAAGCTCAAACCAATGGGATACAGTTAGCAACCACTTAAAATTAAACACTAGGTTTAATGAGCATGTCGTTAGTTCTCTCCTGACACCTCTCTTGAACATTCCCAGAAGACATATATATGGATTTTGAAAGGAGCACTCCCTGAAAAACAATGTGAAATTATCTTCCTGAACAATTTGTCTGCTAAATCAACATAAGAATGGCTTCTAATTCCACTAGAACACAAGGGCAAAGCAAGGATTCTGAAGGACAGCTCTAGTGGAGGCCATGCAGTTCTACCTTGCCTGCAACTTGCACTGATGCTGTGAACAAATCCAGAAATAGAGGGAAAACCTGTTTGAGATCTACAAATTGATAACTAGGGAGTGGAAATGCATTTTAGAAAAGAAGGGGGCAGATAGAAGTGTCCCATGACACTTCAATAAAACTGCAGAATCTCAATTCATTTTTTTTTTGTATTTCTCTCTCAGCTATAACAAAAAAAAATAAAAATCTGGTGATGTCAGGTGTACCGTAGTTGAAGTAAGCACATATGCTGAATTTTGAAAGCATTCCACAGATCTATATGCTAAAATTCTGAAAGATAAAATAGTTAACGCACCCCATTTCGGCAAGGGAAATTGGTGTGCAAAAGTGGGCTTGAACACACACAACTGAAGCACCTCTGGATATGCATCCTCATCACAGGCTCATCCTGACTCACTGTCCTGGCTAGAGAAATCCTTTTTAAGGGGAATGTGCATTCCCCTGAGGAGCCACTATTGTTGCATGCAGGTAGAATCAGATCAAGTCAAAACAAAGCTCCAAGATATTGAAAGAAAAAGCTACCCAAGTTGGGTTTTTTAAAGAATGCTTATTGATGCTTCATTACATGATTGAAAGAAAGTCCAAAGACTGTTAGGGGCTTTAAAATGCTGCACTTCTGCAAATACAGATAGCTTTACATGGATAAATATAATGTAGGAACTATTAAAACAGGGGCTGGCAACCTAAGGCCCATGGGCCACAAGCGGCCCACGGGGGTCGTTTAACTGGCCCACGAGCCACCCCCGAACTAAGCTGCCCACTTGGCGAGTCCCCACGTGCTGCACTAAACCAGTGCAGTGCGATATGGGGACTTGCTTCCACGGTGCAGGAAATCGCATCTGCGCAGATGCCGGAAATTGCAGGTGCACACACGATCTGGCCCATGGAGGGATCTCCACTGGAGTGAACCAGCCCAGGTGAGGTAAACCTTGCCGACCCCTGTATTAAAACATGCCTGCCTGAGAGTCTAGTTCATGAATTTCACACATGTATCATTAATTTATAAGCTATATCACACAGAGACACATATATGGAAATCACACCCATCAACATCTGCAATATAGAAATTTAGGCTTAAAGATTAGCCAATATGTCCGTTTTTAAATTTAGGATTCAGAATTCACTAACTCATGGACTCACAAACAGAAAATTTTACTTGAGATTTTTGCCACCGCTGAAGAGGTAAGTTGAAAAGAAGCTTGTCTCTTCAGCAACAGGACTGCAAAAACAAAACAAGATGCAAACCAATAGTTTCCTGTATTTCTGTTTGCTTTCCAGAGCCTATGTGCCCAGTTTGCCTAAGGACACAGCATGTGGCATAGCTCTGCACAAACTACACAAGAACATGGCTGCACTTCTACAGAGCTGCCATACAATTCAATGTGGCTTCTGCAGAAACAGGGGTAAAAGTTGCCCAATGCAATTAAAAAAACACTGGAGATGGACCATAGCATAGTGGAAGAGCACAGGATTCCAAGGTTCGTTCTCTGACATCTTCAGTTAGAAGGACCTGGTAGCAGGTGATGTGAAATACCTCTTTTGAAGATGCTGGGGAGACACTGCCAGTCAGAGTGGACAATACTGGACTAGTTGGACATCTAACTTCACAGAAGTCAGCTTCCTATGTTCCTAATTATTACTAATAATCAGATCAGCTTGCATACTGCTGAATCCTATATGTTTTCCTTAATTGTAAACAATAAAATAAAAATTAGATCAACTTCAGATTATCAAAACCTTCTTTTAAAGGAAAATGCCCCAATTCAACAACAGAGTGCCAATGGAGGATAAGCTTGCACAGAAAATGCAAATATGCTATGAGATGCTTATCTAGACACCACTAATATGGCTAGGTGTGTCTTTTGTTGTAGATGGGAATGAGCATCTATGTAAGGGGCTACTAGTGCAACTAGCACTGGATTGGGGCTAAAGATTTCATGGGGCTGGTATATGGATGCATATTTAAGAAATAGCGCAAGGGAGAAATACACTAAGCAACCAAAATGGGATTTCTGCACAATGTGATAGAATCATTTTTCCCTTTTACTGGGTTTGCAGTCAAAATGTCTATTTCCCCAATGAATCCACAAGCTTTTGTACTCGCTGCCCTGATAGTAAGTTAAAACAGAACCAATTGTGTGATGAGAAAATATTGAGATCAATCCTCTGGACTTTGGGAATATGATCTGACATCAGACTTCTCATCAATATCTTCATTAATGACTTCTATAATACATATTTATATAAAAGGTGCTGCAATTCTTATTTAAAAGAAATCTTCCAGCATTTAGATGGTTTGCATAAATAGGAAGCATCTTATGAAATGTGCTTCTGTTCAGCATTATTATTATTATTGTTGTTGTTGTTGTTGTTGTTGTTAAAAAATAGGTCTCTCAGCATCCAATATATGTTGGGAGGATTTATTTTTTAACAGATGAAGCTGTTCATTACCATTTTTGTGTTGTTGTTTTTAAAGTCTTAAATATTTAATTTTTTCCTATAAAGGCAATTTGATAATAAAATAAATCCTGGGATGTAGAAAGTTCTTTATAATAAAACCTTAGTCCAGGCATAGGCAAACTCGGCCCTCCAGATGTTTTGAGACTACAATTCCCACCATCCCTGCCCACTGGTCCTGTTAGCCAAGGATGATGGGAGTTGTAGTCCCAAAATATCTGGAGCGCAGAGTTTGCCTATGCCTGCCTTAGTCAAACATTGGTACTGAGGATTACCTAAAATGCCTTCCAACCAACCAACACAATAAGGAGTTAGATGGCAATGAATAAGGGCTGTATATCCTCAAGAACAATAATTTGTTCAGCTATCCACCATGCTTAAGACAAACACATAAAAGGTTCACTGATCAAGAGCATAAGGCAGCATGGGTTATGATACTTATGCAGCAATGCCAAGCCACGGTCTATTTATCAAACCAGGTGTTGTCCCACAGACAACCAGCAAGCCATGGCTTACTTTGTAAGAGCTTGGTTTGTTTTCAAAATGCTCTTGCCTCATGCCTTCGTGACTTAATTAGTGCTTAAGGTAGGAGTGAACAAACCAACCATGGTTAAGGAAGGTGCTGAGTTTGTATACAACATCAAGCAATAGTTAAAACAATCAAGGTTCCTAAGCTTCAGAATGCAGTTCAATGGAAGTAATCAAAGCCTAGTGAAGCCTCTAGAGAGGGCATAGTTGATCAAACAAACTATGGTTTAACAAACCAATGTTCAATAAACCATGGCTTAGTTTCATACACAACCAAACATGCCCCAGAATTAAATCTTTTATCACAACTAGTTTCACAAATAAACTTTTGACAAGGACAATAAATACTAATTAGTTATTTGGTAACAACTGAAATGACAAAAAAGCCAAATGCTAGCTACTCAGGATGGAATCAGGGAGTCAAACCTCTAGCTCACTTCTAACTTAATACCCCCACCCCAATCAACTGACCATGGCTTTTAAAGCTTACCACAGTTAGTTAAAGCAAAAGCAAAGTCTTGTGATGCCTTAAAGATTCACGAACTGATTAACGCATAATCTTTTGTGAACTGGAGTCAAATTCATCAGATGCTGAAATGGACTCTGGTCCACAAATGTGATGTTATAATAAATGTGTGAGTCTTTAAGGCACCACAAGACTTGGCTGTTTTTGCTGCAGCAGCAATGCTACCCCCTCCAGGGATTCTTAAAAAATGCCCTTTAGTAATAGGCTCCTGGTCCCTTTTCTATGCATATGGGGAATAAACAAAACTACAGATTTATCAAGCGACAAACCTCGGGATGCACGAAAGCAGTGGCAGAAACGCAAAGCAAGAACAATCACCCAAGCAAGGCGTCAAGGGGACAAAACTGGCAACGGATGCCAAAGGCACCTTCCTCCCCGTGGCATGTGTGTTTTAGGAGGGGTGCGAGGTCAATACTGTACCTTTTCCTTTTGCTGCTGATGCAGCAGCGGTTGCATTGCTGCTGCTGCTGCCACCTCCAACTGCGCAGGATGCCTGAGAATCCTTCCTTAACCTCTTGCTCTGAGGTCTGACACTGGACCTGAGGAAATGATGCTGGTCGTTGCTGTGGGCAGGCTGGACGGAGGAGGCGGAGGAGGACGACGACGAGGGGGCTTGGGGCAAAGTGGAGGTTGCCAAGAAGGGCCCCCGGTTAGTGTTGCTTTGAGTGATCGCCTCTTCTTCCTTTGTGCTGCTGGTGCTGGGAGCTGCCTCTCCTCCTTCGCCTGCTCCTTCTTCCAGGGACTCTTCTTCACCTGCTCGCTTGCCCAGTTTCCTCAAGCCTTCCTCAGTAGTAGTCGTGCTGGTGTTGCTGCTGCTGCTGCTGCTTTCGCCCAGCTTCACTGTCATCCTATGTGGAGGAAGAGGAGGAAGGGGGGAGGAGAAGGAGAAGGAGACAGAGACAAAGTGGGGAGGGGGCACAAAGTCAACCAAGAGACCCCTTCAGAGGAACAAGGAAAAAATATAAAACACCCCGAAGCACAATGCAAACCCACAACGCGCAAACACACATAACACACACAGCCTGCCTTCAGAGGGGAGAAGTTTAGCTGCAGAAATTCCTCTCAACATGGCCGCCGTTGTTTGTTACTAAATCCCCTTTCGTTGGCTTGTCCCGACCCAACAACCTGTGCCGGTGGTGGGGAAGCGAGGGGAGGGGGGGAAGGAGGCCAGGAACCCCTCCAAAGGGTAGCCAGCGCCGCCGGGCAGCCCCCTGCCCCCTCGCCGGGAAGGTTAAGGGCGCCTTTGGCAAGGAAAACCGCCGAGGCAAACTCGGGCGTTTGGGGGGGAAAGCGTTCGGCAGCCACGGAAAGGAGGAGCCGGAGGGGGGGGGGAAGCACCCTCGTCGGCACACGGGGAGAGAGGCCAGCAAAAAGAGAGAGGGGAAAATATGAGATAGAGAGAGAGAGAAATGTCCCCTAAAAAGTGACTCTCCCCCACCCCATCCTACCCATTGTGTGGGTCTTCTGGGCCAGGGGGGCTCTTCTTTCTCCTCACCATGGAGCCGAGGCGATCCGACCTACTGAGGGGGGAAATTCATATTCCTAGATGCAGCAAGCAGCTTCGCTGCCGCCTCCTCCCTCCCTCTCTCTCTTTCTCTCTCTCGTGTGTGTGTGTGAGCGAGAGCGCGTGTGTGTGCGAGTATGTGTGTGTGTGTGTGTGTGTCTGCCTCTCTAGGACTGGGACTGGCCAAGGCTGCAAAGATTTCCAACAACTCCCCACACACCCACTTCCCAATTGCTCAGCACCTTTCCGAATCGCCCTTAAATACGGCGACTTTTCTCCTCACCAAACCAGAAGAGTGCCAGGTTTATTTTCCTCGCCAAGCCAACCCCAACAACTAATACATTAGCTTGTTGTTTTTAAAAACAACAACAAAAAACCAAACCAACGCAAACCCAAAACGCACCACTTGCACGCCATTTTTTTTTTTAAGTTTTGCATTTGAAAACGTGGGAGTTATTTAAGGGTTTCACTTCAAATAGCTAAAGAAAGAGCTATGGTTTCCTAAAAACATTCTTTCTCTTTTACTTTTTGTTGTTGTTGCTTTCTTATAGCATGGGTTTTTCAGCATTTGGAATAACCGCATCTAAACTCAAACCAGATTCAAAACAGTTCCCCACCCTTAAGACATACGTGACCAGCCAGTTTGCCCAATAGTTACAGAGGGTTTAACAAATGTGCTCAGATGCTACTGAAATCTTTATTACTACTTTCACATTACTGAGTTCAGTGTTTACCTAATGCTATGTCAGCATATTCTGCTGTGACCCACAACACATTTTCTGTATTTCACACATACATACACACACACAATGCACATGCAGATTAAACTAGTGAACTTCAAAGAAATTGCAAAGTGATTGAAAGCATGGTACCGTAAAGCCAAAACAACTTTCAAAAAAGTAACAATTCAAGAGTACAATAGAGGACAATAACACTACAAAACTGTGCACACTTACTTGGAAGTAAGTCCCACTGAATTCAGTGTGACATACTTATGAGCAAATACACATAGGATCATGTTGCACTATATAAAATGCAATTTCCTTCCCACAACAGAAATCAAAATTCAAGCACCACCACCAAAAATATACTAACCAACAAAAATAATCCCAGAATTCGGACTAAAAGTGCAGCACTCATTGAAATGAACATCAGTATTACACATTTTACAAAGGGATATGCAGTTGTTTCATAATGGTTTCATTACATATGACTATCAATCACTCCTCTCTGCCTCAAACCCAATCCTAAAACATATATGGAAGTAATCTCTCCCCCCCCCCAAAAAAAAAGTTCTGTGAAATATATTTGTTAGAAAGCATCAGCTGGAACCCAAGCCTTCAAGTTTACATTCTTGGCACACTTTTTAATTGTTTTGGGCTATTCTATGTTGTGTCAGCAGTTTACACAATTTTTTTAAATCCATAAAATTTAATGTGGAATTAAAAGTCACCTTTTTTTTACACACAATAGGTATCCAAATTTCATAAACAAGGCAGGACTAGTCAGAAAAGCAATGACGATCACCTGACATTTGAAAGACTGATTTTTTTTCATTATTCTGTGCTACTGAAAGACCAAAGATGTACAGCATTCAGTTCCACACAAGGGGTGATTAAATAAATAAACGTCCAACATCCAGGATGAGGGCCCAATTATGTAAAAAGGCTGGATCTTCTAGTCTGTTTGAACGTTACTAACGCCAACATACCCAACCCATTCTCCCGTCCTCTCCCCAAATAGTGTCCAGTGCCTCCTGGCTTCATCCCGAATGCAAAGTATTCCACCCACATTATTCCCCCTGCTTCCAGTTTCAACTTCAGGTCCCACGTCACTCCTGTCAAACTGTGTTGATGTAATATATTTTTTGCAAAGGCCAATTTAGCTTCCCAAAGTTCTCCATCATTCCTTCTTAATCCCCAATCGATTTCACTCCTTCCCGTTCTCTTTGGGGCAGGAGTTTAACGTCAATGATTTCTGCCGTCTTCTAAATCGTCCCCGCGCCCCTTTACCGCTCCAGATCCGCCCCAAGGAAACGAATCTCTTCCCTCCAGACCCGCTCTAAGGAAGTGAGCCCTTTACTAATCTCACTTCCGACAGCCGGGGCTCCGAGGCTACAATCCGATACACATTTCTCCAGAAGTCAGTCCCACTGCATTTTACTTTCTAGCTAACACGCGAGCTTAGTGATGCGTTTGAAGTCTTCTCGATACACATCCTGGAAAGGGAAGAACCGATCTTCAAGGAATAGCATTTGGGCCCAAGTCCTACCTGCTGCATGGATGCACCGTTGCGACGCCGGTACCAGATCCCTGCAGCCTAAAGGCCGATCTTGAAAGGTCCCGCTCCGCTGCCCAAATCTCCCCAGCCCCTTGGATTGTTACTCCCACCCTTACGCCTTGCTCGTACACTGGAGACTGATAAGGTCCCCTTCCGCTTCCTCGTTGCCTCCGCGCTCAGCAAAGGGGCGGGAAGCAAAGGGCTGGGGAAAAGCACCCAACGGGCCCGGCTGAGCGCGCAGACAGCCACGCCCCCACAGACCCCAAACAAATCGCTTCATTGGCCGGCCGAAGCTAGCAGGAAGGCGGAGCCTGAGGCTGCGGTGGTAAAGGTGACCAATCGAAGCGCCGCGCGCGGCTGATGACACCGGACCAGAACTGGGCCAATGGCGAGGCGGGAGTTAGGAGGCGAGATTCGAGGGAAGAGCAAAGAGGGCGGGAGAGGGGCCGAAGCGTTAGAACGAGATTCTCATTGGCTAGAAGGGAATAGACGCGCGCCGATCGTAAAGGGGAAGGGCCCGTGTCATCTGCTAGCATTTTCATTGGCTAGTTTCCTGTTTGACTGGCAGGTGGTAATAGACTACATAGCCGGTGGGATTTTTTTATAGGGGGAGGCCTGTTGAGTTTTGCAGCATTAACAAAGGGTCTTGTAGTAGAGTATTATAACTGTTTTTCATGGAGTCAGCTTTGGTAGATTATTAGAGTCTCCTTCATCAGAGGCATGCTCTGCTTAATTGGGGGCATCTTAAAAGGCAGCTGCTTTATTATGGCATCTTCATGCACCTGGGGAGATTCAGTGTTGTAGTTCAGGAAACATTAGAACGTAAATAATCGGTTATTCTTAAAGATGCCAACAGATTCTTTGCTGATGTAGCTGGAAGCGACGTGCAAAACTGTTTTTAAAAAGATGAAATTATAATAGCTATTGCCTTGCAAACCATACTAACTCCAGCCCGTTGTGAGCCATTCCTGTGGTTTTCTGCTCACTACAGAATTATTTCGGATCCGTGGGCCCGTTAAAGGAGCCAGTTTATGCATTCAGCAGAATTTATTTCCATACAGTATTTATAACGAGACTCTTAGCGATAAGAATTCATTTGAGTATATCGCTTCAGTCTGCAGGTTGTGTGTGTGTGTGTGTGTGTGTGTGTTTGCAACATAAAAATAAACACCAGTTTTGCCTGCGCTCCCGGCAGGGCCTCTCTCGCTTTTCATTGGGATTTTTCTATTTACCTGTGGATGGCGGATATTGAACCTGAGACCTTATGCATGCATGCAAACCATCTGCTTTCCCCCCCCCTCCAAAGCCCCCGCGTTCTTTGCACACATGAAGAGAAAGTGAAAGGGAGGTTCAACTCTCCTTAGAAGGAATGCCTTAAGGAAAAGGGAGCTTTTTAAACCACCAGGAACTTAAACTACTTACAAGTAAGCTGGAACTAGCGCCCTTGCTCCTACAGAAACACAACTGACCTAAGGGGCAGCCAGTTGAGAGCTCGGGGGTTTCCGTGAAGATTTCCGCGAAGCGTTCCCCTTCGGAAAACTTCGCGTTCCTTCGGCTCCGTGTTCGGGTGTTTCCGTAACGGCCGCCGTTGTCAAGGGTAACAACGCTCAGCATCTCGTTGAGTCGGGCTTCAGGCCCGCCAGGCCTCTCTCTCGGGCTGAGGTGGCGCTGTGAGCCGGTAAGCGACAAACTCGAGGTGGGGCTGGGGGCAGGCTGGGATTCAACTTGGACTCGCTTCTTTCGATAAGCTCCTCGGGGGTGGGGGTTGCTGCTCGCGAAGGCCGTGGCCCGAACTGGCGCCTCTGGGGCCGGTCCTGTCATGGGCGAAGGGAGGGAAACGTAACTTTCGTGCGCACTCAGGTTGGCGATGAGTCCCGATGAGTTGGTGTGAGGGTCATGCTGGGCGATGGGGAGCGTTTCAGCATGTCTCTCTCTGTGCTTAATATTGTGGCTCAGGCTTCTCACCTTTTGGGTTGCCTTCTTAACACCTGTGAGACCCAGGCAGGAATTTAAAATGCTCCACGGATGGTATCTCTAACACCCAGCAAACTCGTCAAGATGTACTGTATAAGAAAGGATCCAATGCATGCTGGAAATGCTAACATTTTGACTGGTTTAGATTAAGTCTTGTAATGAGAAACATCAAAAAGTGAGGGGATGAGTTGGTTACCAGCAATCTAGATCAGGGTTTCCCAAACTTGGGTCTTCAGCTGTTTTTGGACTACAACTCCCATCATCCATAGCTAGCAGAACCAGTGGTCAGGGATGATGGGAATTGTAGTCCACAGACAGCTGGAGACGCAAGTTTGGGAAACCCTGATCTAGATACACAATGATAGGCATCCCAACCAAGAACTTTAAAAGAACCAAGTAAGAACGGGAGGGAAGTCAGAGGTAATTAGAACATCAATAAGTTGAATGGCAAAGAATATATTTTTGTTTTTTTCCCTTTATTATGATTTGGAAATATTTGTATATCAACAAGAAATTGAAACTTCACATTGCGATCTTATGTTAAGTAAGCATTTCTGTTGTAAAAAACCAATAAAGATGAATCGCAAAAAAAAGAAAAAGGAAATGCTAAGACAGGGCACCTTTTTCCACATGTGGTGGACGCGTAAGAGAGCAAAAAAGTATTGCCCCTCCTCACTTGGCTCATATCTAAATTACACAACAGCCATCTCCCTCTCTCCTCTTGGTGTGTATTCATTCCCATGCTTGCCCCAAGTGTGTATGGTGGCCACATTTGACATGGCCTCAGAAGCTCCCCTCCTTTAGCTCCAATGTTCTTCAGCCCTTCAGATGAGAGCTGGCTAAGTTAGAATAACCATAAAATTCTTCTTTTAGTATTCTGTATAGAACAGCTACTTGTTCTGGCCATTACTTTCTAGAAGTAAATAATGGTTTAGTATATGTTTTATCTGCATTCTGGCCTGGGTTACAGTGGTGCCTCGCAAGACGAAATTAATCCATTCCGCGAGTCTCTTCGTCTTGCGGTTTTTTCGTCTTGCGAAGCACGGCTATTAGCGGCTTAGCGGCTATTAGCGGCTTAGCGGCTATTAACGGCTTAGCGGCTATTAACGGCTTAGCGGCTTTAAGAAAAAGGAAACAAACTCTCAAGAACTCGCAAGACGTTTCGTCTTGCGAAGCAAGCCCATAGGGAAATTCGTCTTGCGGAACGACTCAAAAAACGGAAAACTCTTTCGTCTAGCGAGTTTTTCGTCTTGCGGGGCACCACTGTATACAGTTCGTATTTCACCCCTCGTGCCGGGTGAATACAATGAAATAAGACTACATGAAGGTGAGTTCTATCACTCAGTAACGCAGTAGGTGATGACTGCAGGTATTGTGAGGACCATTATGGGAAGCCTACTCTCAGTGAATCTGGATCAGATTGACCTAGTGACCTGCAGGATCCAGTGCCTTGTAGGGGACATCACATCTCCCAGCTCCTGTCTGGAGCAAGGGTTTTTCTGACCTCCTGGTGGGTGGCAGAAATAATGCCACTGATGAGCTTTGGTAGACATATGCTGCATTTTCCCCTCCACTTCTCACCCTGGTAGGGTGGGGAGAGAAGGGCTACTGTTTAAAAAGTATAAATTTAAATTCCTTGTGTTTGCACTGTATTTTTATATGCAATATTTTTATATCTTTTAAATATGTAGATTAGACTACATTTCCTATTGATGCTCAGGACTTATTTTACAGTTAGTTTGTCTCTAAATACTTGTTTGTGTTGTAGCTCTTTATCATGGCTGTGTACGTTGATCATCGTATAGAAGCTCTCGAGTCCCGTGGACGCCATTCTCACATAGCTTGGCACCCTCAGCAGCCATTTTTGGCTGTCGCATCTATTAATTTAAACTCTGGTGGCAGTGTGGATATTTTTCTAGAACAGGTGAGCATTCTAAAACTTTCTCTTTTTTCTTTTTTTGCACTAGCTTTGAACTTCTGCATCTGTAAAGATACCGAAGTTCAGTTTTGTTAAACTCAGTTTTTTATGTGTTATATATACACAGTGTCCTAGTTCACTTTAAATCCATTGAATTACCTCAGGATTTATTACTTTGCTGTTATTATGTCTAATGTTTTATAGGTGCTGTGCAAATATTTTAAGAACACACACTCTGCTCACAGGCTTCTGATTAGACGTGATATAAAACACTTTTCCTTTCCACCTTGTCTTGGGAAAGGAAAACGGAGGGTTTCCCCTCTTCCAAGTTGGGCCTTTAGAGAAAGCACCATCCTCTGTGCTACGTTTTGCAAGACCTGGAGAGAGAGAGAAGAGCCTACCCTTTGTTTTCTCAATTGAGAAGAACGATGAGGCCTTTTTTTTGGTTGTTTTTTTCAGTTAGACTTTTACAGAAAGCATTAAAAATAATTACAAAAGCCCAACTTGTAGGAGGAATAAAGCATCTTTCCTGCGACTGATGGGAGTTGGAAGGAAGTTCAACAATATCTGGAGGGCCACCCCAAGGCAAACCCTTTTCCTAGTGTGTTTATGCACTGCAGAGCAAAACAATAGGCCTTTTTTTCTACATTCTACCCAGCAACAAAATTCAGCTTACAGTGTAGTTTTAACTTTCTTTTAAACATAATTAGTTCAGTGGAAGGTAGAAAAGGAGGGCTTCTTGTATCACACATGATAGGAGCTAGAATGACCTCTGGAGGTAGAACACCAGTTTATTTGGAGAACGCAGAATGCTTGACTTTTCAGAAGGCTGAAAAGAAGGAATGTAAAAAAGATCTGTGTCGTGTTGTTTGCAGGGAGAATATGTGTGTGATGCACACTTGGAAAGAAGCTTCCAGGCCACATGCCTCAGTTGGCATCCAACCAAACTGATACTGGCAGTGGGCTGTGAGATGGGCGACGTGGTGGTGGTGAACAAGCAGGACAAGGAACATCATGCGGTACCCTCCAACCATAATGCTGATATTACAATTCTAAACTGGAGTACTAATGGCACCCGACTAGTTTCTGGCGACAAAGTAAGTAGCAAAATCAAAATGGTTCTTTGATGAACATAGTTTTAATAGGTACTACAGACATGCAGCTGTATAATAAACTGAAAGAAATGTGGAGGTGGCAACAGTGTCCTGGGACAAGAATAGGAAGAGGCATTCTAAAGGACCGGGAAACAAAGTAGGAGGCCAATATTGGGAATGGAGTGCCAGAATCCACAGGACTTTATGTTACCTAGGACTACTTTTCTAGCGTACTATATTGACTTCTGAGAGTGCAGACAGTACAGTTGTCTAGCTCTAAACCTCCATTGGCCTGTGTTTGCTGTGGGAATGCTGGGAATTATCTGTGATATGGAAATGAATAGAAAAGTCCCTTTATAGTGTAGGAGCCCCTCAAGACACAACCCTACAGTCTTTTGGTGTTGTCTATGTTGTTTTAGAATGTCTGAGCTATACAATCCCCAGAGGACTCATTTAGTCTGTGCCATTTCGACTGGTTTGTTGATGTGACGAATTCTGTTGCCAGTGTGTAGCACGTTGTGTGTGGCTAACTGAAGTGACAGCACATTGTGTCTCATGCACCACGTTCTGTCTGCTTTTTCAAGAGCTGTGTTACCTCTTCCTTTTTTAATGCAAGGGTATCAAAATAAGAGTGCAGGAAGGTCCTGAACAGACAGGAATATACGGTATTGTTGAAAAGCAAAAAGCCCAGTGTATGTTTCCACAGCTTGTTCTGTTTTGTCAACATTAAAGTGATATTTCTCTGCTGTGTGTTTGCAAAATGAAAAAGAGGATATTTCTCTGCTTTGTGTCTGCAAAATGAAAAAGAGAGCAACATGAGGGTCAAACCAGGTGATATGGGAGAGCTGTCATCAGGATCTTCTGGGTTTTTAAAAAACCCAACAACATTAATAGTAGTTTGTGGAGGTGGCTTTGGCTCCAGAGATTTAAAATTTTATTATTAAAATTGTCTGTTTCCTGTTTGAAAGTTAGTACTTGCCTGTGGGGTATGCGTGGAGATTGCAGGTACCTGTAAGCCGCCCACTCCACCCATGTTCCAAGAGGATGCATTAGCAAACTGAGCATAGATGTAGAATGGTCAGTGCACTGTAGATGAACAGAGGGCTTTTGCTTAGCTACTTTAAAAAAATGAAAGTAATTGGAAATGAAAAACTTTTGGGCTTATTCATGACGCTCATATGACATGGCAGCTGCAATTTTCAATCTGTTCATGTTTATTTTCTAGCACTGGCTATCAGAGACTAATGTTGTCATGTGTATGCTGATGTCATGTGCTACAATGCGCTGGATCCACTGGTGGAGGAAGAGGCATGGGGGGGAGCGCAGCGCACCTGGCAGTGCGATCCCGGTGGGATGCCATCACAGCTGCCCCCTGCCCATGGTGGGCACAACGCCCCCGCAGATGGCATGCCACGTCCCTGGGGCATGCGCCCCCCCACCCCCGCCTGCCCTCCGCCCCCCCGAATGTATTTATTTGCTTATTTCCAGCTTTTGTCAAACAATCCTAAAACAACGCCACAATTCTCAGTATAAAATGCCAGTAATAAAAGCATTGTGTCAACTATCTTAATTTTTCTTGTAACCTTTATAGCTTGGTGTCCTTGTGTTATGGAGGATGGACCAGCGGGGTAGAGTTCAGGGACCCCCTCTGCTTAAGCATGAATATGGAAAGCATCTCAATTACTGCATCTTCCGACCACCCCCTCCTGGCGAGTAAGTAGCACACTCTGGCCAGACTTCTGATAGGCAATAGAAAACAGGTGGAATCGGTCCTGCTGACTTCCTCAGTGTCCGGTCAACAGTATCTATGTTGGATCAGACCTCCTCTTATTTTGAGTGTTTTTGTAACTCATATACTCCCACCATTTATGTTCATTAAAGCTTCTACTCCATCTTCTAATTGACCTTGCTACTTACTGTTGTCTGCCTTCCTCCTAAATCCTCTATTGGAATTAATCTACTTTTTCAGTGTCATGCCCAGGTCCTTTGCCTTCTTATGAACCTGCTTTTCTATTCTGCTTTCATGGTCCCATCACCAGTTCTATTGTGGCTGCACTCCTGCTCTCTGTCCAGATATAGTTCATCGTTACCTGCCACTGACAACATCCTATCTCATTAAAAAAAATCCTTCCAGTAGCACCTTTAAGACCAACTAAGTTAGTTCTTGGTATGAGCTTTCGTGTGCAAGCACACTTCTTCAGATTACTTGAGATAGTAATCCTATCTCATGTTAGTCGCTTTTGAATCTCCATTTCTGTTCTAATTTATCTGGAAAATTTATTTCCTGCTTTTACCATTAAAATTTTAGTAAAAGCAAAATAAAACCAAGAAAAATAACAACAAATACCAAAAAGCAGCAACAAAAGCTATGAAAGACCTGAGAGAATTGTTTCTGAATGCAGTGTAGATTTGTCAACATACAGCAAGCAAAATCTCTTTTGTTGTGGTGAGATCTTGTTGGTAACCAGGGGGTGGTATTCAACTAAGTTTTACTCAGATTAGACCTGTTGAAATTGCCATATTCTGAAATAACTGAGGTTTCTGATTGATTTTCAAAAACAGCCTTTTGTGAAACACATTACAGTAATTAACTCCACAGGCATCTTTTTATCCTTGGCAGTAACCCTGGAAGGACATTATGCCATGATGGCCATGACGCTGACCCTTCCACAGTGTCATTGCGGGGTGGGGCAGGAGGTGAAATGGCCTTGGAGCAGATTAAAAGTGCTGCTTGTCATCGAAACAAAAAGAAAAAACAGAAGCAAAGAGAAGGACAGGGAGCAAAGCCTCTGTTTTTGAACATTAAACTTTCAGCACACCACTAGCACAAAATTAAATTGCCACATAACACCTTCAGTACTTTCTTTAATTACTAATAACGTCCAGAAACAAGCTAATACTGGAAAAGAGCTAATACTGGGAATCATGTTTGCAATAGTTTGAGGGATTCTGCTCTAGGCCTGGAGTGAGCATTTCCCCTTTGTCATAAGTGGTGGCTGCTTCTGACAGTTCCTCCAAGAAAGGAGCCAAAAATAACATGCTGTGTTGTTGCCTGCAGGGACTTGGTACAGCTAGCGAAAGCTGCAGTCAGTGGAGATGAGAAGGCCCTGGACATGTTTAACTGGAGAAAATCTGGGATGGGAATGCCTCTGAAAATGGGACCTCAAGAAGGGCTGTCCTTCTTCATCAGTGTGACAGATGGTACGGAAACTGCTGTAGCCTGGTGGGAAAAGTCACTTTATTGAGGCTTTCTTTGCCTATACATTGTGAGGAGGTAAAAAAATAAATAAATCTGAAAGAAATGGTTTGGATGATCTTTCCAGTCCAATTTTCTCCATTCTTATGGTGAAAGATATCAGCAGATCCTCCTTTTTCCAAGTTCTATTTTCTTTGACAAAGATCATTTGTGGAAACAGACTTTGTGACTGAATTTATTGACTGTATAATAGTATTTGTTAAACTGTATCATATTTGATTTTGTAAGAATACAGTAGTAGTAAAATTGAGATTAAAGGTGCAGTACAGTACAGGTTTGCAGGAGAATACTAACAAGGTGAAAGTGTTGCACCCCTGCCACTAAAGTACTTTCCTCAGACTTGCTTCTATCCGACTCAACTTTACTATACCGTATTCTGTTATTTCCTTTCTGAAGAAGAAAAGGACATCGTAAAAAGGGGCCTCTAAACTCATTTGTACTGCTTTCCACTTGATTGGGCTATGTACCTCCAAATTAGCCCCAGTAAGAGATACAAGATGCCACAATATTGGTTTTGTCTACATCTTATTGCTGCATGCCAAATGAGAATAGCACTCTTTTTTCTTTTTTCTTTTTTGCTTTTGACAAAACCAATATTGTTGCATCTACCTTCTCTTATAGTCTCTTAGTTTGTAGGTGCACAGCCCCACCTAGTGGTAAGCAGTAGAGGTATATCTTTAAATCATACAAGTTTTGCCTTTTCCCATACCTTTTGTGGGCCAAAACAAGGTAAAGGACAGAAGAAAATTGCCCATCTAGTTCAGCATCCTCTTCTCACAATGCCCACCCATCTATGGGAAACCTTCAAACTGGACCTGAACATAAGTGCACTCTGCCTTCTTGTGGTTTTCTGCAGCAGGTTTTCAGAAGCATTACTGGCTCTGACTGTGGAGGCAGAGCATAGGCATCATGGCTAATAGCCATTGTTAGCCTTCTCAGTGAATATGTCCAATCCTTTTTTAAAGCCATCCACATTTGTGGCCATCACTTCCTCTTGTGGGAGCGAGTTCCATAATTTAATTGCACTGTGTGAATAAATGTTTCCTTTTATCTGTTCTGAACCTTCCAACATTCAGCTTCATTGGATGTCTACAGGTTTGTGTTATAAGGGACAGCTGCCTCTTGGGGGATAAGGGAGAGCTATTTCACTTCTCTAAAATCTACACGTTGGTCTCCCACCATTTACGCTGTTGATATTGAAAGTGAGAAACACCCATTTCAGCACTATCCTACCATCTCTTTATGGTGCATTAATTTTTTGCTGCCTTTTGTTTTCAGACCCTATATGAGTTTTGTCCTCATATTAACACAGCTCTTGTAAACTTTCCAGGTGAGCCTTTGTGTGGTTCTGCAGTGAAAGCTTTATCTACAGGGCAATGAAAAGCCCCAAACATCCCGTACCTCTATACTAATAAAGGATCTTGAAACAGTGGGTGGTCTTGCATAATGATATTCAGCACTTTGTATTGCAGTATCCTGGCCACTTAGAACTTTCAAACAAACCAAGCCTGAAAGTCCTGGAATCCTAATCAAATTAAAGCTTTTACAATGGTGCTCGACTCACCTAGGCTTTTCAGTCATTTTAATTGCCTTTTTTTGTTTTTTGTTTTTTAGATCTCTGATTAAAAGCTTTGAATCTCTCTATAGGAGCTTTATGCAAGTGGGGGGCCCACTCTGTAGTTGTACTGGCCATCAGTACAGGGAATTACTTTGCGTTTAGAATTTTGCTTGTAAATGTTTTCTCTGTGTTGTTGTGTTAAGGGTACAAAAAGTATAGTTGTTCCCTTTGTTTGTTTTGAGATTTCTTTTTAATCCTTTTCAAGAACCATTTAGCTTCAGAACCCTTTCTGGTGTCAAATTGTGAAGAAGTAAACAAATATTTTAAAAAATAACAATTTCCTGTCATACATGGTTCTTTTAAAACCTGTTTGCAAGATGCTTTGATATTCCTTAACTAAAGCAGTCGAAATAAATTAAGGAATTAAAAAATTGTCCAGTAGCACCTTAGAGACCAACTAAGTTTGTTCTGGGTATAAGCTTTTGTGTGCATACACACTTCTTCAGATACCTTAACTAAAGCAGTTAGCATATGAGGAACACATATGCTTTTAAACTGTTTTAAGCATTATGTTTAACTATTATAACCCACCCAGGTCCTTAGGATGAAAAAACCCCAATAATAATAATAATAATACATTTTAGATACGTCCTTAAAATTCCTTAGCTGTACATTTGTAAAATAAATAAAATAAAATAAAATTGTAGTAAGCTGTGGATAGAAATGTTTTTGTAGATATGTGTATCCTACAGGAAGATGTGAATGGTTATAGCTCCCTGTTGTTCACTTGATAATAAATTCTGATTTCCCTTTGTGTAATGCATGAACCAACCTTTGACAAGTGCCTTATAATAATGTTTGACAAGAACATAATAATGGTTCACACTTTCCCAAACAGGAGACATTATTGGGTACCTTTTCTACTTTTTTTTTGCTTGGAAGCATAGCAAAGTAGATTATACAGGTAGTAAAAAGGCAGGTGGCATTAATGTTAAATCAGTGCCAGCCTGCTTTAAGAGCTTTGGATCTTGACCAGCACAGAAGAGCAATTCCTATTGTACTGTTGTTGTGTTTCCCCCCACTAACCTCCATTCTGGTAAATTGGTGTGATGCATTTCAACAACTTGCAATAGTCAATATCTGTCAGGACTTACTTAGTGTTCTCTTGAAATGACTTGGCTATACTAAAACCAAGGGAGAAGCCTGTTTTGTCATATAGTATTATAAGTCTGTGGCAATATGGATACTGAGCAAAATAAGCTTGATCCTGTATTACTTATTATTTAAGCTGGGTGTATTTTCTAGGGTGTATTTTGCTTCTGTAACAATATTATAATGTACCAGAATGAAACAACCTTGATTTCATTGCAGGAACTGTGCATTATGTGAACGAGAGGGGGAAAACGAGCCAGGCATTGACCACAGAGAGTTCAGTCCAAAAGCTGCTTTTCATGGAAAAAGATATATTGGTAGTAATAACGGAGACTCTCCTCTTATCTCTTCACAAAATTTCTCTTGAAGGAGAAGCAGAGGAGGTCTTGAAGGTAGGCACCGTGGGCTGTATGATAACATCATTTAAAAGAGAAAATTGATTCTTTGGTTTTCTGACTAGTCTGCAGGCTGCACAAAAGAATCTTGAAGGCAACTTATTGTACATTGTGGAAATCAGGATTCCAGATGCTAGTTGAGCATTTGAAGTGTTCTCTCTTTTTGAACATTCTTACTTAAAACAGTGAGTCCGCTGAGCTACACTGCACTAGGTTGGAGCCATGTATTTCAGCTGGCCATGAACTTTGAGAGAGGACACTTAGTAGTACGGTGTATGTCTTACATGAAGAATGCTCCTTGGTGAGGTAGCAGGGCTGGGAAAGACCCCTGTTGGTCTGAGCTGCTACCAGTCAGAGAAGACATTGGCCTAATTGGGACCAATGGTCCAACTCCATATTAAGACAGCATAAAACGTTCAGTGTGTAGCTGTCAACAAAACACTTACCCTAAATTGGAGCAACAGGAGGATGTCCCCACTTGCTTCTGCAAGTGTAGAACTGTCCCTGACAGTGAAGCAAATGAGGAATCATCTGCTTACAAGGAATCTCTGTGTGATTTGGGCAGGGTTTTTCTCAGCCTTATACCCTTAGTTGTGAAATGACAGCAATTGCTGACTTTCATAGGAAGTATTGTTATGAAGATAATAGCTGTCTTAATCTGTCACAGGAAAAACAAAGTCTTGTGGTTCCATGAGGACTAAAGATATTTATTGCTGCATATGTTTTTGTGAACTAGAGTCTACTTTGTCAGATGCATCCTGTAATAAATTTGTTAGTTTTTACAGCACTGTAAGATTCTTTGTTGTACAATTGTCTGACAACTGTAAGCAAACCGACATTGATACCTAAAAACATACATTCAAGCCTTAAAAACATGAGCTATCTGAGAAGTAGCCTCATTATTTGCCATGATTCCACCCCAAGCCCATTGCTGCCAAGTAATACAAAGAGATTACCTTGTGTTTTCAATACTGTTTCCTTGCATAACTTATTATCAGGTGAAGCTGAGTGGAAGAATGGGTCATTCCGCTGATATCATTTTGATTGACCGTAGCCTTCTTATAGCAGCAACAGGTGAAACAGTTCTTAGGTAAGAAAACTGGCAAGGGGGGCTTGGCTTAGTACCAGGTTGTGGGCTGTGTTGCTGTTTAGATACTATGTCATTTTTCAGATAAATTTCATTGAACAGTGTCTTTAGCCTGATTGTGAACCATTTGCCCCCATTTTAAAGGGTCGCCATATTGAGGGCCAATAAGAATGTGAGCTGCAGACTCAACAAATCTTGCCTATGCCACACACTTGCTAGATGGCTTTAGGAAAGCCTCTTATCTTCAACCTCTGCCCCCCAAATATGTGAATAATAATGCTGTTCTAGCTTGTGGATTTCTCATAAGGGTTACTGGGAGAATGTATGTGAAGGCCTTCCTTCAAACATTGGAAATGTGCTATGAAAATGTTGTGTAGTATTGTTGTTAAAAGGATTATAGCAGACTTCCCAACCTGGTGCACTCCAGATGTTGGATTACAATTCCCATCAGCTCCAGCCACCATGTCAGGCTTTGGGAGCTTGGCTTCCTCCCCCCTTGGCCGTAGATAAGCAGTACAAAGAGAAAGCAGTCTCTTACCAGTAACAAAAATGCTTAATGAATGCAACAAAAGAACAAGCGACCATTCTCAGAGTGCAGGTGCTCCTAATTAAGGTTCTTCCCACTTCCCTCTAGTCACTTCCGTCCTCTTGTCTCCTAGCAACCTGATTTCTCAGCCATTGAGCCTTTTGCGAAGCCACCTTATCTAATCTCCTAGCCTTGGGTCTGAGAGGATGTACATCTTCCAGTGAGAGAGACTCTGCTATCTCACTCTCTTCCCTTTCTTCTTATTACTGTTCTGCCCAACTACTATCTTCCAAACTGTGACCCTCAGCAAACCACTGTTCCAAATCAACACTCCTCCACTGCTCCTGTGGAGTTTCAGGATCCTGGCCATGAGCAGGGGTAGGGGTAGGCTCCCACCATTCCTCATCAGAGTTGTACTCCTCAGCCTGGTCTCTGACACACCATGGCAATGGATAGGGATGGTGAGAATTGTAGTAGCCCGCCCCCCCACCAAATGTGGAGAGCCCCAGGATAAGGCATAGCAATCCAGGATAAGGCACAGTATGCCATTATAGTGTGTTCTACCATTAGCTGTTACTTCCCTGGAGCAGTGCTAAGTGAGACAAGGAGGATTTCATTGTGCGTAAAGGTTGCTACAAAAGAGCAGAAGCTACACCAAAAAGGCAAATGTGGAGGAGAAAAGCTGAGGGCAGGATCTGTGCCTGTGGCCAGCTTGTTGACAAGGTGATTTATTATCTACCCTCCTCTGTACTTTCTCTGTAGGTTCTGGGACTTGGAGAAAGGTGAGAACTATGTGCTGGATCTGGATGAGCAGCTTGGGTTTGAAATAGGAGAGTGCCTCAACTGTGTTTCCTTTTGCAATGCTAAAGGTGAGGAAGAACTTTCGTTGACTTCTGATGACCCAATTATTCAAATTTTCAGTCCCATGGCATTCATTCAATTACACTCTGCTTGGCTGAGAGTTATCTATTGAAATTGCTATGAAATTTAAATGTAACTTGCTTATATGTAGTATAAATGTGACTGGAGAACTGAGCTACTGGAATAATAATCCCTAACAGAATGAAGGAGCTTGGAAAATAAACATATGAATTGTAAAACAGAGGAATTTTAACAGGTATTAGGTAGGACATGCGCCTTCACACATAGATTATTCCTTGGCCTTCCACTTCTAAAGGCTCGGTGCAGGTGACAGGGCAGCAATACATTACTGCTACCATTAAACTGTATTTTGTGCCATTTGGACACTGAAAGCTGTTCAGAATCTGGAAGAAATATATGGCCAGGCTGGCAAAGAAGCCAGAGATAGGTGCTGAGCAGTGGGGAGAACTGAAAGGCAGTAGGAGGTACAGATACTTTTAATACACTTCACTGATCAATTTCCCCCTAACATCCCAAGCCACTGTTGGAGACAGCATTTGTGCTGTGTGCCAAGCATTCAAGTTTTACCAAGAGCTATGGAGTGTTCTTAGTCCTGAATACAGATTCAAGTTATTTGTACACTGTGTGACTTACTAAATTAAATTCGGCCAGCTTAGTATTATGTGTGGCTGCCACTCTTGTCTCCTTCAATGTTAAAACTGAAATCCTTTGTTTCTCTACTTCTCCTACCCTTTTCTTCCAAGCTGTACATCCTCCCTATATCTCCCTCAATCCTTTCTTCTTTTCATCATCCCACATCTCACTCTAGGGTTTTATTACCCTGTTGTCCTTGTCTGGCTCCTCTATATGCACCTTTCATTTTTACAACTCGTTGCTAGCTTCCCTGCCATTGCCACATCTGTAGAGAAAAGCTGATTACTTTTCTGGGGGATTCTTCTTACAGTGCATACACTAGGCAAAGGTTTACAAGGCGGTGGGGAACTTGTTCCCCCCCAGGTGTTGTTGGAACTCACAACTCCCATCAGTGTCAGACAGCATGGCCAGGATGGATGATGGGAATCATAATCCAACAACCTCTTGAGAGCCACAGGGTTCCCATCCCTTTCCAAACGCAAGTTGTGTTATACAGACTTGATTTCTTAGACTAGAGCATGACAGATTGTTGGGTTTTATATAGTCCAATATAAATGATGATGATGTTGCCCCGATCAGAAGAGTGTGGTGTATTTTGCAGGTCTCCTATCAGCTGGCACCGACAGAGGGAAGATAGCTATGTGGAGGAAAGTGGCATCCCCTTCCCAAAGCACTTGCTCACAGGAAGCCAAGGACAGCTGGAAGCTTCAAGCACCTACTGAGCTTGAGGGGAATATAATTCAAATACAGGTAAAGCAGTGAATATATTCCTTTCTACTTTTTTGTTTATTTAGGTGTAATAGTGTGTACCACGGAGGATGCGTTCAACAGTAAGCAGGTTTGGTGCACAGATTAAACTGCCTGAAACAGGCTGCTGCCACCCTTCCTCCTTGCTCTTCTCTCCCAACCCCTATTTTAAGTAGGTATGCATATATATGATTGCATGTCCAATTATAGTAGAGTAGGGCCGGACTCTCGTTGGGCAGATGTGTGCCTCTGATTTCTGTAACTTTTATGAATCTTGCTGGTTTCCCCTCCCGACCTATTTGGCACATTGGTTTCACTTGACTCATGGTTCCTGAATCACTTGCAAAAGGACACATCTGTACATTTCCCAGTCCTCCCCAACTGTCTTTAAAAATTATTTCACAGAGGACAAAAACCATGACAAATTTTTGTATCTGACAAGATTTCATGAGCTGACAACTAGTTTTTCATCAAAATTCCATTAGATATATCCTTCCACATAAGAGGAGTTTTGTAAGCTATAGAAGTCACATCATTCAGAGGTAAAATTAAAACAATTTGGGAACTGCTTTCAAAATTTCTATACACTCTGTCATATCAGAAGTTACAGTATTAACCAATCTTGCCCAGTCGTGCTGCCTTGAGTATGAGCTGTAAAAGAGAGCCCCTCCATACTACTAGATAGCGGGGAACCTGTGTCTCTCCAGATGTTTCTGAACTACAACTCCCATCATCCCTGAACATTGACTATGCTGTCTGGCACTGATGGGAGTAGGATGTCTAGAGGGCCATGAGTTAATTTGTTTGTTTATTATTTATACCCCGTCCACCTGGCTGGGTTTCCCCAGCCACTCTGGGCAGCTCCCAACAGAATATTAAAAACATGATAAAAGATCAAACTTTTTAAAAAATGAATCCATGGGTACAGATGTTGCTTCAGCAGCAGTCATCCTCAGACCAAGCTTTAAGTAGGAACTACAGCTCTATCTCAATAGCTAGCTCTGCTTTTGTTGAGAGGAGCCTCTTGATTTAAAGGGGTCCAACCTGCTTTAACACTCATTGACTCTCATGAAGCAGACGAGACTGTAATTGTGCTAGGACTTCACTCAGGAATCCCCGAAGTCAAAGAAGGGCCATGTGACATCCTTGCGTGGGCCAGAGGGGTAGTGGCAGCACAGGCTCCTCTTGTATCAGTGCTTCCAGTTGGTTAGGTGCTCCTGGGGCTGGCCCAGAAGCCAATTCCCATTCCATTCCAAATCCACAAGCATGAAAACTGCTATAGAATTTTGAACTTCACTGAGTTAACATTTTAAAAAAGAAATAATGTAAGTGGTATTCGCTTTTTGCTCATGCTTTTTTTAGAATCTAATGCTGTAGTTCAAATGCATTGTTTTAATTTTCTAATTTAAAATGAGTTACTTGTACTTAATCTCTCTTTCTTCATATTGTTTCTAGTGGGGATCCAAAAAAAATTTGTTGGCTGTAAACACAGGCAGCTCTGTAGCAATCCTTAATGAACAGGCAATGTTGTCACACTTTCACCAGCAAGTGGCAGTGGTGCAAATTTCACCAAACCTATTCAACATTACCTCCTTCAGCACAGGAATGACTGACAACCTTCGCATTGACATGCACGTGAATGGAGTGTGTTGTACTAAGGTAACTTGCATCACTGCCAATAGATTTTCTTGTCAGGTTGGGGTTCTTTGTGGGGGGATGGAAAATATGTTGTTTGTTTATTTTAAAAAAATGGATGCAGAGCAGCAGTGATAATGGATGCAGCAGCCAGTAAAGCACATACTGTGCAGGCAAGTACAACTAAACAAAAACACAATACATGAGATGAAGCCACCAGAGTTAACTACCAAAACTTAGAGTAGACAGGACAGACCTAAAGGATAACTACAAATGTTTCAGGCAGACCTTCCTTGGGGTTCCCACAGTTGGGTTAGAAGCCCAGGAAAGGCCCTCTCTTTGGTAGCTACTCTGATAATTCTGCAAGCAAGGATACCTGGAGGAGGGACTCTAATTATAATCTCAGCTGTTTGGCAAGTTCATATAGGTTCAGACAGCACTCTGTTATCACCTTTTGTGCAAAAACAAAATTGCAAGGTTTTCCTCAAGAGAGAAGGAGCATATGACAGTCAACTGCTATAGCAAGGCTTTTCCACCCTCCAAATCCCAACCTCCTTCTGCTGTTGCCTGTAGGGAGGAAAATTACCATAGGGTTTTCCTAGCCCCCTGATGTTAACATAAATATTTACATGGGTGCAGAGGGGAGTGGATTTGAATCTTTGTTGCTGTTGCATGACATCTAAACAAGTCTAGCAGTTCTCTGTATGGGTGTAACATCCTTTCCTAGCATCAAGATGCAGAACACCTTCACTGCTTTCTTACTGTCTTAGTCTGAAGAAGCTCATTTGTATTCATTTTACATATTTACTGTCAGATTAATCTGGTATAAAACTTTCCCCCCATCTCTCTCTCATAATAGTATAAGAATATTCCATGAAAACATTCTTTTTAAAAAAATTCTGGTTTTAAATCCCCATAGAGTCATCTCCTGAATTTCCATTGCTTATAGAACAAAATATATGTAATAGAAAATAGGCCTGCCATTCAAACAAATTAATTGCCACAACACTGCAATTTATTGATAAATTAGTCCTGGGTTGCTAGTAGTAAAGGGTGGTAGCATTTAGCAAAAACTGGTTTTATGTATTTTCTGTTTGCAAAGCACAAGTTTTAAGATGCATTTTTTAAAAATTCTATGGCAAACCTTAGGATGCTGTAGCATTCTGGAATGGAAAGCAAGTTGCTATCTTTGAACTCTCAGCTGCCGCTGCACGAAATTCAGGTAAGATGAAGGGACTTCAGAGTAACTTGTGAGTGTGGATGTTGGATGCAAAGTACCCTGAGGATGTTTATACAGCCAAAGTATGTATGTATGTATGTATGTATGTATGTATGTATGTATTTAATATTTACAATCCATCCTTTCTCTATGGTGCTTGTTGGGGTTTTTTTTGCCTTGTGATGTAGGCTGTGCTGGAAGGTAGTGCTTTTCCCAAGACTACTTAGTGATGAGTGGAGATTTTCCACATCCAGACTCAGTACCTCTCCATATACAGTCTTCTATTCTATATTCTATATTTTATATTCTATATTCTATATTACCGGTTTGCACAATATAAATGGTGGCCCAGGGAGGCAGCAGAGTCATAAAAGTATGCAGAATATAATTACCAAAGACTGAGCACGTGAATTCACTATGTTCAGGAGGCTGCGTCCCTGGTGCTCTTTTTATTGGATCCAGTTAAAAAGCAGGCATTGTATGTTTTATAAACTCTGAATAGTATTGAAGTGAAGTAGGTGCAGTAAGATCCAATATTCTTTCCTGCCCATGCTACCTTAGGAGCCTTATTCAATATGGTGCCGAGGAAGTATCTGGAAAGACTTTCTGTAGTGCAGTTTGCTGTACTTAAAAATATAGCCTCATTTACATTTTTACATTCGATCTTGGATGGAATTAATCCATGAAAGACAAAGTAGGAGAAAAGTACACTGATCGATGGAAGAATGTGATGATGATTAATTGGAAATTACACATATTTTATGGACCATCTGGATGGAACTCTTAACTGTTTCTTTCAATAGGTTGTGATTGTAATGGAGAAGTTCTCTCTTATGTGGTTCCAGGTTCTTTCCCTTGTGATTCCCCCGTGCTGGCTATGCATGAAGAAAATCTTTACACAGTTGAGCCAAATCGTGTTCAAGTTCGCACCTGGCAGGTAAGCAAGCCAATTTTTATGTGAGGATGATTGCAGGCGGCTGCCTCACGAAGAAGGGTGGCAGGGCGACATTTGGTAGCAGAACCAAAGGCAGTCTTACCAATACAATCAGGCCAGTTAACAGTAATGTCATTGTTTATCCTTCCTGCCAAACCTGCTTACATAAAAGTGGCGATGATTAGATCAGAAAGGCGCACTTGGCAGCCTAATCCTGTGTAGAGACACAGAGGACCACAAAAATTAATTAAAAATGGCCTTTCCCCTTGATCTCTGCCCTATCCAACATTTTTCCTCAATTGGAGGAAATACCTTGAGGGGAAGAACTATCTAATTTTTCCAGTCTCTTCCCCCCACCCCCTTTTCATTTCATTTGTGTGCTATGGTTCCCTGTAAAACCTCCAAATTTTCTTGGACTCCAATTCCCATCAGTCACAACTGGCATGGCTAGTGGTCAGGGCTCCATCAGGAGGAAGGGCAGGATATAACTCGAATAAATAAAATGTAAGGGAGTTGTAGTTCAGTGACATCTGAAAGGCGTCAGCTTCCCCATCCCTACTGTAGCAGAAGAAGTTAAGTGCCAGACTCCCATGCTGGGACAGTGGAATACTTCATAATTTGTTGTTTCTTTCCTGTGAGTGTGTGTGCTGATGACACATAACATTCAGACATCTATTTTGGAAACTGGGGCCCCAAATAGATAGATAGATAGATAGATAGATAGATAGATAGATAGATAGATCCTACAGTTAATATGTGATGTTAAAGTTTCAGATTGGTAGAACTGGACAGTTGTGGAGGGTAACTTTTTTCTTTTCAAACATTTTGATGTCTTTGTTAGATATGGCGCTGTGGGTCTACTTGGTAATGAGTCAAAATGGTCTTTTGTGGTAATATATCAGTGAAAGGAAAGTGATGGTTTTAAAGTTGCTGCTCTTTTTCTCTGCTAGGGCACTGTAAAGCAGCTGCTGGTGTTCTCTGAATCTGAAGGGAATCCATGCCTCCTGAGTGTCTGTGGAAATTTCTTGACTGTGGGAACAGACCTGGCTCACTTTAAAATCTTTGATCTTTCTCGCAGGTACAAACAAACAATTAATGGAACTTGATTATATATCTTTTGGTTCCTTTTTAAATTTAAGGTTCATTGAAACATTATTCTTGACATTAAAATATGAGGGGTAGATTTTTGCTGTTTTATAGATTTATGTAATGAATAAAAACTGAATTTCTTAAGAATTACAATTGTGTAGCAGAAATGACCTGTAGTGACTCAGAATTTGCAAGAGGCTTCAGACATTATCATGATCATAGATCATTCTGTTTGTATTAAAATATGGCTCAAGTATAATTTCATGATTCAGCATGTAGAACTTTGGTAGATGCTGAATTTTTTGAAACTTCTAAGGTATGTCAGGCACAGTACTGGTTGTGTCACATACTTTTTGGTGTGTTCTGTGATATCTCTTTTATACTTGTAGTGCAGAAGTTGACATGGTTGCGCTTGCTAGCATAGAGCAGGCATGCAGAGTTTGTGTGGGAAGGAAAGAACTTGTAATTCCATCTGGTATGATATTGACTAATAACATAATGAGCCATTTTCTTCCTCACTGTGGATTGCTCCTCAAAGATTACTTACCATGTGGATATCATTGCTTTGTAGGAGAATGGGACGTATGCCAATGCTTCTCATAAATACACATTATATGTTTTGCCAAGTATTGGCACAATGGGAACCTGCAGTTAGCCTCAGTGAACTTCGCTCTGCGTGTGCAGAGCAAAAAAAAGTAATCGCACATGAGGATACATGCTGGCTTCTTACAAAGAAGCGAGGGTCGTGTGAGAAATTAATATATGAAATGACTCACAAATGAGCCAGAAATGACTCTTGTGGTTACCAAAAAGGCAGCTATCTTAAGACCAAATTGGATTACTAGGAGGATTTTATTATGATGCACATATTCTCATAATTTTGGTGAGGAGCTTGCTCTTGTTGAGCAGACTGCCCTAACTGCCTCATCTCCCCCACAGGGAGGCAAAAGCACACTCGAGTAGCAAGGCCCTGGGTGATCTGGTTCCAGGCGCTAGTGGGATTGCATCTGTAAAGTGTAACGCAAGTGGCAACAAAGTTAGCATCCTCATCAACAAGGTGAGTCTGGACTGTCCCTTGCCTGTGACTAAAACCTGAATGGGGCATGGAATGGCTAGGCCAACAATGAATCTCTTGTTGGGACGAATCTGTGATCAGTTTATTACAGACTGCGTTCAAGCCATAGCTTGATGCTCTGTGAACTACCTATGTGCATTCGTGTTCTGATTTCTCAGCTGATTTATTGGGAAACCATGATTTGCCTGCAAACCAGGACTAGCACTGAACCAGGAGAAATGGAACACACAAGGGATTGAGGGAGCAGGCAAACACAAAAGTTCATGCACGTAACACTCAGCCATGGCTTGGCACCACATCTGAACCAACTTTACCAAAATGCAGCCATCTGCACTAAATTGCCAGTATCACACTGCAGGACAAACAGCTACAGGTTCCATACTTCCATACAGGTTCCATCACTAGTGTGATTTTAGTGCAAGCTTCTACATGGAGTCCAGAATGTTATAGAATAGATTTCTCCCATGCCATGCTATTCTGGATTGCAAAGTACAATGTTTCTTTGGATTATTTCTTCAACTCTGCCAGTTCTGTAGATGCTGGAGGTACAGGCAGAAACCAAAAGCTGGTGTTAATATAGGTTTGACATTTCAAATAAACTCCACTGTCTAGGTAGATAGATAGATATGCACACACACACACATATCACAAGCATATATTATAATGGGTAAATCAAATCAAATAAATTTGTGCGTTATGCACCTTAAAACAATGGTAATTCAAGAATCGATGTGATTTGAGGAACTACTTGACCAAGTTTGAGAACACCTAGAGAACCATCTTGACTGCTTTGTAAATTTCTTTTTTCTTGCTCTGTTTCTTCCATCCCAGATTGTTTTTTATTAATCTTCAGTTTTATGAACCATAGTGACTAGAATGAGACAATTAGGCTGTCTTTTCCTGTTCAACTTCTCTTATTTATACTTCTGTAGGCTGATGGGAGTCTTGACTCCAAGATCTGTTTCTATGACATTGAAATGGACACAGTCACTCTGTTTGATTTCCAATCTGGGCAACAGAAGGATGCCAGGGAGATGATCTCCATTGGACAGGAGGCTGAAGGGTGAGAATGCTTTTTGAGCCTGAGGTGGAGGGAGAGATTATTGATGTGAATTAATTAATGAGAGTGGAAAAAACATTAATTATTTGCATAAGCTCACCTGAAGACTTCTTTATAGACCACTTAGAAGTTACACAGTACAGCCTGTACATTTCTTATTTACTCTTTGATATACTATAGTGTGTGTGTCCGCACACACGTACATACGCTCTATACTATACTATACTATACTAAACACAACCCCTTGTGGAATGGCTCTGTGAGAAGTCTTCTGCTAGCTCTTGTGCAAGAGTTCACAGAACAGCACTAATATTTTTTCCTCACAAAAGAGATAAAGGCTCCTAGTCTTTTGAAAAGCCTCACAATATTTGCTGTTATGCAGCTGGGCATAATCAGTTCAGTTTATCAATTAATGCTAAGCTCCATGTCTTCTTCCCATGGTACCAGTTGTTTTGGCTGCTAAGGGTGGAGCATCACCTTATAGAGGTAACTGTAGCACTTCCCTCTTCCCAATGGCAGGGGTGACTGCCACAAAGGGGGACAATATTTCTAAGAAAAAGCAGCAGCACCAGCCCAGCTCTGTGCATTATATTCTGTTCCCAGTCCACTGGCATGCTTCCCTTCCTCTTGGCTTGGCACCACAATACTAAACTGGAAGTCTCCAGGAAGCACCATGATAAAGTAGCAATGATGTGGCAAGGAAGAATGCCATGCCACCATTCTTTTAGGGTGGTGTACATAGTACCATTCATGCAAGACATGCTGCATTTTCTGTCATTATTTCTACTTTACCTGTATTAATGTGTGCACTGGTTCCCTCCCTCCCTAATTTTTTTTTTTTTTTGCTGCTCCTGTCATTCCGTTTGTTTGTTTGTTTTCATTTCTGCTGGCCAGTAGTTGTTGTTTGGGAGAGGATCTGTCTATAAACCTTACGTAAGTATCATCAGCTAGAACCACCAAAATTCCTAATTATTTAGTTGGATTTGGAGTCTGCCTTATTTGGCTTATTGTTTTGCATTATAGCACTGCTGCTATACTCACCCAGCGGAGGGAGCTTAAAGCTGCCTCACACAAGAATAAGCTGCTATGAACAACAATCTATAGTGTTTGATATTAGTGCCATGTAGGGATGGATGAATCAGTTTCACTTTCACATATGTTCACCTATAAGATCATTATGTCCTGTTTCTGCATTACTCTGTTCTTTAAAAAAACTGCACAGAAATCTGCAGCTAGTCAAGTTTTTATTGGCACTTGTTTTGTTGCTGATAGTTGGCTTTATCTATAATTTTAGTTTTTATTTTCTCTTATATTAATCACTATGATTTTAGAATTGCTTTCAGTGCTGCTTTTGATTATGGTTTTAAATGGAAATGTAGTTTATAAACATTTAAACCATCCACCAGGGGTCACTGTAAAACTGGATCTCCTGTTTACCAATATTCAGCATCATTTTCATGGTGTTTATAGGGGAGGTGTGTTCCCATCCAGTCTTTCTCATCTGTACACACTAACCCCAATTGGAATTTGGTGGGCCTCATGTTCTCATGAGTTTCTGGAGAGAGTTGATTAAATAAGGTGGCCCTACATGTTGGCTTATTTCTTTTCTCCCTCTGGAATATGCATTTATTGCTGTGGTTCTATCATTTAATTGTAAGTGCTTGCACTCTTAATGAGTTGGCATCGGGCTGTCCTGTCCTCAGCAAAGATGCCCATGGGGCAAAGGAGGCTTTTAGTTGCAGCACCATGGAGAGCTGCAGGTGAGCAGCTTTCAGTCCTTGAGTCTTAAGAATGGACTAAAGCCATTTATGCCTTCAGGAGCAGTTCACCCTTCCTCCAGAAGTGGCAATAGAGCCTAGCATGCCACCTCCTTCCTGAAAAGTCTCTCCAAGCACATTGCCTGCCTTGACAGGTTGAAATGGGGATGTGGGTTCCTGATTCAGATCCCCAATGGGTGCAGAATCTCAGGGTATGGATTGTGCAGGTCCCAGCTCAGGCTTCAGGGATCCCTGGCTCAAGAACCCCTGATCCAATAGACTTGAACTGTGAATTGGGCCTAGACATTATATTTGCTTGTTCATTATTGCATTTATATCCCACATTTTCTCAGTGGAGCCCAAGATGCTGTGTACATGATACATGCTGGGTGGGATTTGCCGGGGAGAAGAGTTCTTTCTGTGTCCTGGTTCTTTTGTTAGATTGCAAATTTGCTGTACATTCTACCTTAATAAAACTAACTGAACTGTCAGTTGTCAGTAGTAGCCTCAAGGGGTATGTAATATGACTTTGATGGCATCTATCACATGTAGCATTAGGTGGAGCTCACCTATCTGATTCTGTTACAGTTTCAAATCCAGCATATACAGTCGTCTGGTTCTTGCTTGTTTGCCCCCCCCCACCTCACCCCCCCAAAAAAAATCACCCTATATTTTGATTACTAATTATGAATGTGTTTTACAAGTAGTTGTGGTCTGGATTTATACTTGCGTTGTCCATGTAGGAGAAACACCTCTGAATATCCAGAGCTGAGTGATCGTATTCCTACTAGTCACTTTTGGGATCAAAGCGAACCAAGGCTTTTTATGTGTGAAACAGATCGGAACCCAAGTCAGCAGTCCCTGGACAAGAATCAGCAATCAGAAGAAAACTCAGTATGTCTTTCTCCTATTCTCCTCTGGCTTGTTGCACTGTAGGGATTGGTTGTTGATGTTAACTCTGTGCTCAGGGGTTTAGCTAGAATGCTTCAGTTGGTTGCCATGAGGAATCCTTCTTGAAGGTCTTGAAACTTAAAATAAAAAAGGCTGACTGTATGAAATCTTGTGACAGTAGCAGTTCACATGTTGTTTAGCATAAATGATTGTCAGGGTTTGATAATAAGGAAGGGTTCAGCCAGGAGTCTCCTCACAGTTCCAGGATTCATGTATTTTTCATCTTCTCTTCACCTGCAGAGTGTCTAAAAGGGGGATAATCTCTGTGCATGTGTAGAATTCCATTATCTCTGAGTGATCACAGCTGCCTGTGGATAGCCTTGCCCACTTTGGGCTATAGCCCCACCCACTGCCAGCTGCAGCCCCTCCCACCAGCAAAAATTCAGCCTGTGGCAAATTCCCCTGAAGGAATGTGGCCCTCAGGAGAAATAATGTTCCTCATCCCATGTATAAACAGAGCTAGATGCACTAATGATTTAACTTGGTATAAGCCGCTTCCTCTGTTCTGCAGTCTAATATATAGCTCTGTTTTGTTTTTGTAGCTCCTCTTCAGCAAAGTGGTTGGCTTATGTCAACATAAATGTTTGCAGGGGCTTCCCCTGTTGAGTGAAGAGGTGGTTTGTTCCTGAAATACAGGACACTTTGTTACTGTCTTTCTGGAGTGCAGGCTGATTTGTGGGGTGAATTTATGATCAGTTTAGAGAGGATCCCTGTAACTTGGCCATCCGTAGCAGGTGTGTGTTCTGTTGTTTAACTGAGAACTCTGCCAAGTGAAAATGGAAAATAAAAACAAACCGTAAAAAGGATATTGCTCCATAAAACCCAAATAGTGTTCAATTTCCCCTTCCAGGTGGATGTTTTGATCGTATCCTTCTTCTGTACTGAAGAGCATGGGCTTTTGCTCCATGATCGCTTTCCGTTGCCATCAGCCTACCGGTCTCTTTTGGGCATGGAGGTGCCACATTATTATTTTGCCAAAAAGGTAAGTGGTCAAAGAGTTTATAAAGAGTTGATCCCTGAAAGCTTCCCCCTTATCTCCATGCAGGAAACATTTTGTTCTCTGGACCAGGTTAAGGTAAACTGAGACTTGCCTGTTATTATTTATAAAGCACCTAATATCTTCCTGGGTGCTGTACAAATATTACAGCAGACTTACAATCTAATACACTTGCAGCCTTACAGTTTTGTACACATGATACAAAAGTATAAAGAGATAGGAAGAGAATAGGAAAACAAGCAAATTCAGCCTCCAGTTCAAAGTTACATAAAACATGAAGTCCTGGTTTTTTTTGTTAAGACAGTGGTGACTAATGAAGGCTGTGGAGGGACAGTACAGTAATTTAACTGTGCAGTCATTGATGTTTCTGTGGTGGCTGTTCCAACTACTTCTCCTTTATGGTTTCATGTTGACCGTAGGAGATGATAGCTTCTTCCACTTCAAAATGTGCTACCTGCCAACTGCTGCCAGGTAGCACCGGATGTTACCCCCCCTCCAAGGAGTGGGACATTTCACCATCTGGACAGTTGGATAGTCTGAATTTCTAGCCACTCCCTGGTTTCAGGGGTGACTGATAAAGGCTCCAGGAAGAACAACAATATAAATATCCACTCTCTGGACCCTAGAGTAGGTAGGTGGGGGGGGCAGATGAAATCCTTTGGAGCTTCCATCCAACAGCAGCAGAGGTAATTAAGTAGCAATGCAAATAAGAAATCACTAGAAATTACAAGCAATTTGATTTGTTTGCACTGTTCTATCATTTGGGGCTCTTCAAATGTGCATAGAATGACACTCTGGAAGTAGCAGAAAAAAGCAGCATGATCAGCCCAATTCCCTATGGTATAATCTGTTCATAGTCCACCAACATGCTTCCCATCTTCTTGGTTTGCCTTTTTAACACTGAACTGGAAGTCTTAGTGATGATGTGACACTGAGCAATGCCATGCTGCCATTTTTGAGTGATGCACAGAGCACCACTCATACTGGATATGCAGTTGATCCCCATCTTCATTACAATTGAGAGCAAGACCCAGAGCATTGGCATTTTGGAAATGGAGAAAAATTAAATCCTGTTTTGGCAAGAATATCTGTGATAACATATTCCTTATACATAACTGGGGTGAAACGGCACATCTAGATTACAGAAGAAAGACCTCAATAGCTGCAGTTTAGATACTTGCCATGCCTGAGGTTTATATACTCTCAATGTAACAGAGGCAGATTGTCTGTTTCATTGCATTTTCTGTCACTATTTCTGCTTTGTCTGTTTTATTCTTCACTCTGTCTACATACTTTTTTTTATTAAATAAAATGCTGCTCCTATCATTCTGTTTCTTTTTCATTTCTGCTGGCCAATAGTTGTTGTTTTGGAGAGGCTCTGTCTTTAAACCTTATGTAAGTATCATTCGCTGGCCTTTATTAAATGAATTTGCCTCCCCCACCCGGATTTCATTGTTTCAGTTCCTGTTACTTAAAGATTATGCACAAAGTCCTAGAAGGCTTAGAAAAGTAGGTTTGATGTCAGTGAGGTGGGTGGCATGAGAGAAAATGCAATACTTCAAGTCTATGTGCGAGTGCCTTCCCTTAATTGCAACTCACAAGTGCTTGCAATGGCCCAGTAAACTCAAGATTCACTGTCTATTTCCCCCCACATATCTGATGTTGTGATATCTGTTGTGACATTTAATATGGCATGGCCTTTTTGTTGATACTAGTTGATGCATACCCTGATTCACCCATGTAAACACATTACCTAATGGCAGTTGATGAAAAGAGAAGAATACTTATTGGTGAAATCAAAGTGTGCACCACTGGAATTCTCAATTACTTTGTTGCATTTGGAGTCACCATAGGATTTCCCAATATGTGTTGTGTTGTGTCTTCTATTAACTCCTGCAGTTCATTTGTATCTATTTATTTATATTTGGCAGTGCATAAGCTGCATTATTTATTTATATGTACAAGCCATTTTTCTGCCGAAGGCCTCTAAAACAGTGTAGAATTTACATTATCTTGTGAGCTGTAAAGATGAATGGAAGTGGGAGAATTCTCATATTACAAAGTCACTGTGTTGAAGACCATTTAAAAAGCTTCCACATTGCTGTTGTACAATAGTCACTTGTCCCAGAGATTGCTCCAAATAGCTCAACTCTTAATTTTCCCCAAAGGGTGAAATCTTCAGAAAGTAAAAGTGGTTGGGTTTGCAAGTTGCTATTTGCACTCCTTAAATATTGTGAAAATATTTTGGATTTGTTTATCCCTCTTGTCATGTGGCACTCCTTTTAAAGACTTTTTTTAGATTAGTAAAAAATAATAAGTGTAGTGCTAATATGAGGCTTTTACTGTGTTCAAAAACTAAGAACTGTTTTGGATAAGAATATAGCTGCTGTCACAGGCTTAAAAATTATTTAGGAATTTCTTTTCATGGGAAAAACTAATGATATTCTGCTCATCATATGACTTGTGTTTTCCTTTCAGCCTGAAGCTGATAAAGATGAGGCAGAGCCTAGTGGGGTAACACTCTATCAAATGGTAGCCAGAAGGCCATTGCGCGACTTCATTGGGTTGGAAGAGTGTGACAAGGCCACATGTGATGCTATGCTTAACTTCAGCCTCTATCTCACCATTGGGGATATGGATGAGGCCTTCAAATCCATCAAGCTCATCAAAAGGTAGGGACACTAACTTGGTTTGGTTTTTACAAGATTTGTGTATGTGCTGGCTAGGATCCAAAGAGGTGTGTAAGTAAATCCAGATGCCCATTGAACTTTTGGGCTTATATTTCTTGTAATGCAGCCCCCAATTATTATCCTTTTCAAACTCTGAAGTTTCAAAGGTAGTTTGAGATATGTCATTGGAATGCTTTGTCTGCTCCTATAGCAGAACATAAACCCTCTTGGTCAGTTCTTGGAATTTTTTTCCCTTGAGGGCAACCACATTGGCTACTTTATCCCTCTACAACAAACACAATGACTCAAAAACATAACAGTAGAACTGGCCACAGAGCCACCATTTGTTTTTAATTTCACATTATTATAGTATGGCTATTGCAATATTAGCAGAAATAACATGTCTTAAATATTCCAATATTTTATTTTATTTTATTAAAGGTAGTTAATTAGAGCACATTTAATTTTTAGCATACAGAGCTTTTCCAGAAAGCAAGCCAGGCAAATTTTAAAATAAAATCCAGTTTTTGATTATGTGATCATTCAGTGCAGTCTTAGGAAGATGGCCTTACAAGTCTGTGTTAAATTCTGGAGGCTGGCCGTGGAGTGTGGTGGGAAATTAAGAGCAGGAAAGGACAATTTGTTTCAACACATAGATGCCTTCCCACACAATTTTCATTTCATGGTTCCAACTTGCATTATTTACAGTACAATCCTATACAACAGTATAGGTACAGTACAGTCCTATTCAACAGCAAGACCCAGTGTATTCAGGTAAGTGTCCACAGAACTATAACTTTAATTGTCTTGAATAATTTTATGTATGAAGTTTCACAGTACTAGAGACACACAAGAATGGTTAGTGTGTATTCTGCACTTACTTTTTAATATTCTTACTCTGATATAGGTTTTCCACTTGCTAAATGTACAGATTAAGCCTACAGACATGTGAGCTTACACCCATGATTGTTTTGAAAAAGCAATGAATTTGTCTCTTCATTTTGCTGTTTCACCACTATCTATTGAAATGTATTTCAATAGATTTTTGAAACGAAAGCTAATCATCTCGGTATTCTAGTCTTTATTGGTTGACTTGATAAATATAGTTCCTCAATAACTGTATGTGTGCTATGGGCGCTAATTTGTCCACATTTGTCCTGCAGTGCTGGGGCTTAAGTGACAAACTTGGCTTTCTCCCTTATTTGGCATCCAAATTACATTGTAATGAAATTCAAGAGCCAGCTTGATTATTTTCTTTGTGAAGAAAATGAAATTGGGGTGGGGAGTGGAGTGGAGTGGAGTGGAGTGGAGTGGAGTGGAGTGGAGAAGATGAGTTGGTGACGCCAAAAATCAAAGCACAGATTTAAAGATATATACTACACAGGTCTCTGAGAAAGAGACAGTAAATATATAAGTTCACAGCTCTGTCATCCTGACCTCTCTATCTCAGTGGCTATGCCTATAGCAAAAATGTAGCATCTTCAGTTTTATGTGACACACATATCACTTCCTGCTTTTCCCACCTTTCTTTCTTCCATGTGTTTTGGACCTGGCCGTTTTACAGTAATTTCAGTGCTATGCCAAACAGAATTATGAGGCTTGTTGGAAGGCAATATTTTTGCACTCCCATTAGATAAATAAGGAGTAACTTTTATCTCTAGTAAACTCATCTCAAACTCTACCCTACTCCTGCGCCTCCTGATAGCGTCTTTAGTTTGCCTCTCAACTGGGGTGGACTTTGGTCTTTCAAATTTTCAGTGGCGCCCTGTGCGAGGCCAAAATTCAGCACCCCCCTGCCTCTTGCCTTCCATTCTTAATTCACTACACCATAGTTGTGATGCCCTGCAGCATCCCCTAGGCTTGGTGTCCAGTGTGGTGGAACTGGTTGCACTGTCTTAAATCCACCTCTGATATAAATTTTTAACATGGCATCGTACATACCCAGTAGTGAATCTTTCAAATCAGCACCAAATATGAAAATGCCCAGTAGTAAAATTTGAACTGGGTAACTGTTTAGGGTGATGAGAAGAGGGACTGTGGTTATTAACATAACTATATAAATGGGTCACATTACAAGGTGTTGGGTTTTTTGGGTGTACTTCTTTATCATCGGTTTAATGACTTGTGAAGTTTTCTGAAACATTTGCTTTAAAAGAAGACAAGCTTGAAACCTTCAACTTTCATTCCTTAAAAAAAAAATGCTGACATTCTTTATAAATTCTTCTATTATGTCAGTAGCTTTTTGGTTTGAAAATTTTGAAATAGAAATAATTGTTCCTACCAGATTGAACACACTTAACATTATGGATGGTTGACTCTTTAATATAACGTATGTGTTACACAAGCATTATTAATTGAATGATGTTGATGAAAATGTGACATGGAACAAGTTTTCCTTTCCTCTTTCATGTGCTTTTATGTTATTGGATCCAAAAAAGGATACTTTCCATAGCTAAGTTTTTTATTGTGGGGTAACTTTCTCTGAACCAAGTTTCAAGCTTGGAATATTGGGTTATCTTTCCCCCTTTCCACAGTCCGACAAAACTCATCTTGGGTAGATCTGCCACATTTCAAATCTTCCTAGAATGGCCATGTGCCCTACTTCTCAGATTATAGTCTTCTGCTTAAAGTCATCCTCCATTTGAAGGGCGTTCTACTTCATGCCTGGTTTAAAGTTAAAGAACCATAAGGAAAGAAAACAGGGAGGGCTTTATAAGTTGCTGTCCATCAACAGTTAGCACCTGGACAGCAGTTTGCGCAGACACACAGGTTACCATCTTGTTCCCCACCATGGTGAAATATATTGTGTTTCTATTTAATTATAATAATTGTTTCTAAATTTGCGACAGTACATTTAAATTAGCAGGTGCACATTATTTAAATCTCTGTCCCATTTTGTCCTCTTTTTTGCAATGCATTTCCTGGGTTTGGGTACATAAGCCACCACCCTTAATATCCCTGACTTTTGACTGAAGTTCCATCCGGATAGTTAAGCTGTTAATATTTTACACTGTACATCAGAGAGGAGAGGTGGTGTATAATGTACACATGTATATAGATGTAGCCCATCCAAGTAATAATGTTGGGCTTCTTTAATTGAAAAGTGAACTTAGTGATTTCCTTCAGTGTTTAAATTACATGGCATATTTCATAGAAAGCAGTCCATTTTGTATGTCGTCTTCGCTGAAGAGTCTGCCCCTTTTACCCACATATTCTCAACATGGTGACTCAACATAGTCATTCTCCAGCCCACGTCGGAAGCGAGCAGTCAGGGTACGACTGATAACGATGACTCTGGGTGCCATGCAGTCCTCCCGTCGGTGAAGGATGTTCCATATGAGAATGGCAGCAGCCAGTGTGGCCAGAAGACAAGCCCCAATGTTCAGGTAGCAAGACCAGGACAGGCTGGTATAGGGTCCAATACGATAGAAGGTCACCAACCCAATGACCAGAACGAAACCTGAAAGAAACGTACAGAATAGAATGCCATATGTGAGTAATGTATCTAGACATTCTAGAAAAATCACTTTGTATCTTGCCCAGTAGTGTGCATCTGATAGTGGTTCATGTGTGCAAAAGTGTGCATGCACAAACACATATCTCCAGATTTTGGCACTAGAGTAGTTAAATATCACTCATGTTTTAATCACAAGTAGACCCATTGAAATTAGTGAGCATGAATAAGTTAGGCCCATTAATTTTGATAGGTGTACTCTGAGTAAAACTTGGCATTGAATACCACTCAATGTAAATTTTCTGTTTAATTCTAGGAAGCCAAGGGACACGTAAAACTTTGGAACCAAGGTTACATAAATGAGTAGGAAAAGGAGACTGGAAACCAGTTTGACTCTGTGCATTTCTAGATGCACAAAGGAAATCCATTCAACCAGTTTCGCTTTCTCTGAGCCTTTAGCACATACTGTACCGGTCACTGGTTTTCAAATGAAATCTTGTTTTTAAATTTAAAAGCTGTGTTCTGAGTTTTGCCTCTGTTACTGAGCTAGCACCAATTGTGGCCTTTATCATAGAATTGTAGGATTGGAAGGGACCCTGAGATGCAGGAATATGCAGCTGTCCCATATTGGGATCAAACCTGCAACCTTTGCATTATCAGCACCACACTCTAACCAACTGAGCTATTACTCTAATTTATTTATTTCCATTTTATACTCTGCCATTCCTTCCAGCAGGAATGCATAGTAGTTGCCACATCACAGCAATACAAAAAAGGCAATAATAAGAACCCCACTTAAAGTACCAATAAAATGTACAAAACTGCCATAAGAAATCAGCAGCAAGGTCAGCGGGATTTTCTTTGCACTCCAAAGCCTGGCATTTCCCCACTCATACTAAATACTGTGCCTTGGCTACTCAGAAAATCTGATGTTCCCCTGTTGAAAACTCACATATCCAGGATGTCCCATACATATTGGCAAACAATCGTGTAGAAAGGTCCTCAAACTCTAAGCTCAGCTATGCAGGTTTTTAAAACCAATGGACAGTACTGGGTCCAATTAATACAAACAGTCACCTGTATGAGTTACCTCTTTTGATGTGTGGACCCATCTCTAATTAGTAGATTGATTGTGCAGGCTGTTGTGGTGTTTCGTGTTGCACATAAATTTAAACAATGTCAGTGCAGCTGATCCTCTCTAGGAAACTGTTCTTACAGAGTTAAAAATCGTCTGAGTCACAGAAAGAGCCATTCACACCAGTGGCTTTCCATATGGAGTTGGCTCTATGTGGTACTAGTTCAAGAGGCCATGAACAAGGATTCACATGCTTTCAATGAAGAGTTATATAAACACGGATATTGTGAAGAAGGAAAATATTTTTTTCCTCTGGGAAATTCCTTTATCTAGGAATCTCCTGTGAAATGGTAGGAAAACATTTAATCTTAAAGCGCAACAGTATTTTGCCTTTCTGCAGCACATTATCCCACTGCTCTTGAAGATCTTTATGAACACAAAGAATCCCATCGTGGCTTCCCGCTTCATATGTATCCTAAATATCCGGTTATTCATAGTTTCAGAGATGAGGAAGCTGAGGTGAGGAGACTTGTCTAGCCATGCAGGAAATCTGTCATGGGGTCAGCAGTAGAACCCAGAACATCTGACCCCAAGATGTTGTGTATGCAGTCGCAAAACCTCCTTCCCTTTAAGGCAGTGCCCTATTTCTTGATGAACCTCACTGCAGCATTCTAGTTTCTCTTTCCCTCCTCCACCCTCACAGGTCTAGTTATTAACTTTTGATGGAAGTAATTTATGGATCTAATTAGCCTGACAAGAACAATATACAAAGAGGCAAATGTGTCTCACATAATAGGAAAAAAATCAGCTTCCCCTACTCCCATAAACACTTCCTTAACCACCACCATAACAGAAGGAATTCACATAGACAAAAGGGCCCCTTTGCAAAGGGAGACTAGAATAAACAAAGGCCCGTAAACAGACATAAAGATCTGCAGATACCATTTCCGTTAGGTTTGTGGGCAAGGACAGGTCAGACATGAAGAAGGCCATTTCTCTCTGCTTTCTGTGAATTACTGGCATTGCTTGCACATCTCTTACAATATGACCATTGTATGTGACTGCATCCTAAAAAATGGCTACAAGGGAACTTGATGGTTTGTTTTCTTCTATAGCGAGTCTTCTGAAGGGGTCAGCAACTAGAGGCCCTTCAGCTAAATTCAGCACCCTGAAGATACCAGCTGCTTCTCCCCTGGAGGCAAGAAAACTGATTAGAGGATGTAGCAATTATGTTATTAGGACTTGGTGGCACTTGACTTTGGAGAACGGGGTAGTAGCTTATCCCCACCCTTCATTCACTTCTCAGATTAGTCCACCTGTAAATTGAGTTGCTGACCAAGACATTCTTGGGTTTGAATATGACAGCTGGGGGGGGGGGGATGACTAGAACTAGATTTCCATGTGCAAACTTGATGAGTTTCAGTGCCATCCAGTACAAATTATCCTTTCACAAAAGTTCCAAAAAATCCATTGTGTTATATTTTTATACAGCCTTATAAAAATCGTTTAAGCCTTTCTGGTTTTGTTTGGTAAATAGCCAGCAAGAAATAAAGGGATGGTTCTGAGGAGTAGCAGGTTCCCACCCACCTCCAGCTTTCATTCACAGTTAAGTTTCTGTATAGTATGGGTTAAATCCTTTGGATCTAATGTCCTTTACAGTGCCTTTTGCTCCCTCAGACTAGTTTTTCTGGAAATGCTCTTGCAGAAACAACAATTTTTGTGTGCTGTCCTGTGCACTTTAAAAATGGAAAGATAGGAACACAGGAAGTTGTGTTATACAGAGTCAGACCACTAATCCAATCCATCTAGCTCAGTATTACTGGGGGAATGAGTCTGTGACCTTCTACATGTGAAAGAGATGCTCTGCCTCAGAGCTATAGCCCTTCCTCACATTTTCACATACTCTGCCCTGTGGGGATGTCATTGTAGGGCGCTTGCAGCACAGTCCTACATATGTCCACTCAGAAATAAGTCCCACTAAGTTTTTTTGGTTTATTCCCAGGAAACTGGGTATAGGATTGCAGCCTTAATGCAGTCTAACTCAAGATATGAACCAAATTAAAGCACAGAACTTGGAGAATTTCAATAAAATAGTATTTTTGCTAGTTTGCTTTTTAAAAAATTATAGTGACTTGTAAAAAAGGACAAAGCATGAATAAGCATAGGCTGGCTGTTAGTGGTATCTAGATGTTGCTTAAAGTGCTGTCATATAACAGACAACTTACAGCTCAGCTGCCACAATTTTGGCTTCAATTTGTGTGTGTGATTCTACTGACTTGAAGCAAAACATGAGAGTTTTGTTAAAATGATGACTGGAGTTGAAGGAGGTAATAAGAAGAAAGAGAAGCCCAGAACAGCAGCAATGTCTCAGACCCTCCAAATGTCCCTATTTTCCAGGGACGTCCTTGATTTAGAGGAGCCATCCCAGTTTCTGATTTGATCCAGGAATGTCCCTATTTTCGTTGGAGAAATGGTGGAGGGTATGGAGTTATCCAACCCCTGAGCCATCCGAAGGCAATCCTGTAAATGGAAGGGGTTTTTATGTTTAATGTTTTATTATATTTTTATATAAGTTGGAAGCTGCTCAGAGTGACTGGGGCAACCCAGTAAGATGTGTGAGTTATAAATAGTAAAATTATCAATATGAAATGGGATGTCTCTATTTTCACTTAAGAAATGTTGGAGGGTATGGTGTCTGATATTGGCTTGGCCCAGGGTTGAGATGTGTGAGAAGATGTGTGAGAATGGCTAGTCTTGATAGTTGCCTGACTCCTTAGTTCAAGAAATGTCCACCTATTGGCAATTCATCAGAAGGCATGAACCTTTGTACTTCTCTCTCCTAGTCAACTGACATAATGGTGCAGGGATTAGAGAACTGGTTCTAGATTTCTATAGGCCTTGCTCTGAAACCTGGAATTACTGGTCCTCTCCAACCCTATGTTTCTTTATCTAAATGTAGAACAAATACACATAATCTTTGCTGTGATCTTTAAGTAATTTGGTGATGAATGATTTCTAGAGATGCAGCAATCATGCAGCAATTCAAGCATATTGGTATTATAGTGTGAAGGCACAGCTATATTTCACTTATATCTTCAGTAAGCAAAGTGGAGTACCTTCAAATATATAGATAGCAAAGTGGCCTATGTTTGCCTTTTCAAAAAGCAGTATGCTGTACAAATGTTATCAGAGGTAACGTGTGGCAGCAACAGGGCTAGGTTGTGTTTATTCCACTGGCCAAAGGCCAGTCTCCTTTTCCTGACCAAAGCTGTGTTGCAGGAATTAGGGGAAATAAAATGCAGAAGAAATGAGCCTCAAATGTCTCAAGATGTTGAAGCAGAGGTATGTGATGAAGTGCTCAGATACAATTCTGTAAAAAGAGTTCCAACTCCAAGTGAACAGATCGAGTGGGGGGTACATTTCCACCAGTCGCCAGGAGTTTGGTTAAACACGTGTCTCAGGTTTTATCAGCAGAGGAAAACAGTGGCAGAAATGATTATTTTTGTTAGTTTCTTTGTTGTTGTTTTGTTGTTTAGTTGTTTAGTCGTGTCCGAATCTTCGTGACCCCATGGACCAGAGCACGCCAGGCATTCCTGTCTTCCACTGCCTCCCGCAGTTTCTTTGTATACCATATAAAAGTGACTGTAGTTTGTGGATTACTGTCCTATGTGTTTGTGTGAGACGCATATGTAAGTGTGAAAACTGTCATGGAACAGAAAATAACAGAATTGTCCATCTCTAATGGAAATCCTGTTTTTTCCATTTTTTCTGTCGTCCCGTCCCCCCCCCCATCACTTTCATCCTAGCCCATTCCCACCCTTGCTATATAAGCCACTAAAGTTTGGCCTAACGTAAGCCAGCACTCTCCAAGTTCTTCATCTTTTATGTAAGGGACTAATTATTCATCACAGAAAGCTACTAAACTTCCTTGTGTTGCTCAAAATAAAACCACTTGTGTTAGCAAGGCTGTTTCCCTTCACAGGACCTTTGCTTGAACTCTAACTCTGAACAGCAGTGAATGAATGACACGCCACCCTTTTCTTCTCTTCAGATTTCATGGCAAGTCCCAGGCAGGTGGGGAAGGTCTAAAAGTTACTTATGTCACCAGAATATTTTAAAGTGATGCATATAGGTTCAGTTTGGCATGCCAAAACTGTTCTAGACAAACATTGAGGTTAAGAAACAGGTAGAGCTGCTGGCTGTGACTGATGGGACAGCAACAAAAACTCAAGGGTCACATGTTCCCCATCCCACAGCTGCCATCCATTGGGTTCTAGAAGCTCAACTGGAGAGCACAAAAGTGATAGCTACCTCATTTCTCCTCAATCCCCCTTATTCAGAGCGAGTGTGTGACTCTGAACACAGAGATCCCATTTAAATATTAGCCATGATAACTTATGGAATGCACTTCCATAAGACATCGTAGTCAACAGTTTTGATGATTTTAAAAGGGGGTTAGATAAATTAATGGAGGCCAGCAGTAGCCATAAGCTCCCTTTTTTCACAATCTAGTTTCCAGGCTGGAATTCTAGGAATTAATTTATATCTGAAACTTTGATGATGTCACTTCTGAACCAGCATTGTGGACTTGACCTGTGTCTGGGCCAACAGCGCCAACTCCCACCTGTCCAAAACATCAGGGGGCAGGGGAGGCAAAGCATGGAGCCAAACGTGGCACGGATTCAGTGGCCAGGTTCTCCTTCTCCTGCCACAGAGGGGAAGGAGGTGGGAAGCAGTCCCCTGCCGGTGGTGGCAGCAGCAGGAGGAGGAGCTGTCGGCCATTGAAGCCGCATTGCTGCTACGTTTAGCTCTGCCTGACGTGATATCATGCACAACGTCAGTAGCCCCCTCAGACTTCCTCATAAGTTGGCCCCTGTGGTCTGGGCTTACATGTAATCCTTCTCCTGCTGAGCATCATATCTAACAACATCATTGGAGCAGCTGGGAGAACCTAGAGGGGGAGACACCTAAAACAACATCTTCTTTTGAATGACTGCTGTCCTAAGAATAATCCAGCTGGCAATTTTGCATCTGACCACCTGTTTGAAACACCTATTCTAAAGACTCTCAGCAGGCTAAAATGTCTGCCGGAGGGAAGTTTGAAGAATACAGAATCACTTATAAAAAAATCCTACAGTGGCCAATCAATCTGTGCATATTTATTGTGTACAAAACCTGCTAAGTTTTTGTCCCACTGTTCAGTAAAAATTGTCCGTTATTTGTTTTGTGTTTTGGTGTCTCCAAAAGAGTTAATTGGCGAAAACGAGTCAGCATTAAGTGGGGGTGGAGGGTGCCTTTCTACTGGGAAAGGAAATAGATAATGGATTTGTTAAGAAGAATCCTGCAGGGGATGGTGTCAATGGTTGGGCAGGCAAAGTAGGAAGGGGAACGTTGCTCTGTGAACTTACATTTTGGATCAGAATAATGAGCTTCCTGTTTGAATCATTCTGGCAGAAAGCCAACTTCAGTTTCAAAGCTTATCTTCATTTGTTTCTACAGAGTCGTGCTTGTGTTAAATAATAAAATGATATCATGGTATAACATAAGGATTGATAATGAGAGCCAGTGTGCTGGATGAGGACCTGAGGGCCAGGGTTCAAATCCTAATGCAGTCCGACCTTGAGCCAGTCTCACCTACCTCACCAGATTGTTGTAAGGGTAAAACAGGGAGGGGGAGAACAATATATGCCACCTTGAGCTCCTTGGAAGAAAAGTGGAATAGAAATAAATACATGTTGCCAGCAGGTCCATCCTGGCAACCTTGCCTCAAGCAGAATCCCTTTTCTCCTTGCAACACAGGATTGATTGTCTTACTCTTACTTATTTGGCTAGCTATATAATGATTAGCTCTGCTCAATACAAACTCTTTGGAATGGAAACCTCACTTGACCTCAGACTCTGTACACATTACTGGCTTAAAACACATCTAAGTCATTCTTTCCATCAAAACATATTTTTTATAATGAAGCCTTCTTCCGCTGTAGCTTGATTATTCAATAAACACATATAAAATATAAGAAGTGCCATGCTGGATCAGACCAGTGGCCCATCTAATCTGATACCCTGCTTTCCACAGCGGCCAACTAGATGCGTATGGGAAGCCCACAAGCAGAATATAAAGACAACAGCCCTCTCTTGCTGAGGTTCCTAAACCACTGCCTCTCCTTGATTTCTCACCATTTATCTTCACTGAATGACCCTGACCAGGGTAGGGGGTGCATTTTGAGAGAGGGAGAAAAACTTCTTTCTTGGTCTACTTTCTCCTGACCATGCATATGTTTATGTTTATTGAAACAGCTAGTGGGGGGGGGTTGTTGTATGTGTATCTCTTTTATGGATATAAATGTGTTTCTGCATACATATGACCCCGACTCCTTCCTCCCTTCCATTTAATTTTTCAAAGTTTCATTTAATTGCAAAACTGCTTGGGGGGAGGGAATTGGAAGGATGTTTGCTGATGGGAGACTATTTGAGTGGTGTGAGGCTGACTTCTTCAAATTTCCTGAACATTTTTTACAAAGCAAAGCTGATTGTACGTGATAGCAGAATTTGCAGGGGCTTTTCACTTATTAACAAGTGTAAAAGGCAAAGCTTGTCTACTTGAAGAACATAGAAGCTATTCAGAATTCTGTCTCTATAAAGAAAAGCCTCTAAAATGTATGAGCTTTTGCTCAAAACCCTCTGTGCACAAAACTGCTTCCATTTTCACCACAGTGCTTTTCCAAAGCAAACAATTCTTTCCTGTAAGGTGTGAGGCTGCACAGTTCTGGAACTGTGTGTGAATCCATGTGCAGCCGCCAGAGCAATACCACTTCCTCTACTCTTTCCTTCCTCTCTGCTTCCTAAGGTTGTATTTTGTTAGATTTTTTTAAAAAGAAAAAGAAAAAAGGATGCACTTCTATCAAGGACACACGCAGGTGGCTAAAGTAAAAATGATGCAGGGCTAGGAGCCATCGTAAGCCTCAGTGTGGTGAGTGTTGACAAGTGTCTGTGTGCTTGCCAAGGTCATTATTATGTTTGGGGTATTTGAGGTATGACTGAAATACTCAACTCTCTCTGAAGTGTGACTTCTCTTCAGTGTGATGATTAGGAAACTGCTGTATGGTTTGCAGACTATGAAGATAGGATGAAAATAAGATACTGGCTTGGATTTTGTGTAGTCTACACTGTTGGTCATGCCCTGACCTAAGGTGTACCGCTGCAGCGGCATTGACACAATTCCATCCTTTATTTTTGGTTTGGTTCCTTAAAGACGGGTGACCAGAGTTGAAGCCTCCTGTATCTTTTAATAGTTGTGTATAAAAGAATTTTAGCAGGCACACACCTGCGTGACATGCAACGCCTTCCAAAGTTCTCTCTTCTGTACAAGTACTAAAGGGTACAGGATGCATCTGGTCACCCTAAAGAAAGAAACAAGAAGTTGGTAACATGCATGGTGGGGTTTTTTTAGTTTTGTTTTTAAAAAGTGGGTCCCCGTGTTTCAAATTGTAGTTCAGTGTTGGTGCTGTGTCTGAAGAAGCTTTGAGATTACTGCTTTATGCCAGCATTTTTCTCAAGCCTTTTATGAGAGTGTACCCTGCTTCTCTTCCCATTCAGTGTGGCATCAATAAGGACACAATCTATCAGAGAAGACCTACCATTTGTGTGTTCATCCATAAAACTTGCCCTAATTCTGCCTTCAGAATAAATGTACATATTTATTTTTATGTATATAGTCATACCTCATGTTGTGTCCACTTCAGGTTATGTGTTTTTGTGTTGCGTCCCACGGCAACCCAGAAGTACCAGATCAGGTTACTTCTGGGTTTCGCCGCATGCGCAGAAGTGCTAAATTGTGCCGCGCATGTGCGCAGACGCGGCACTTCGGCTTGTGTCAGTTCCGTGTTACGCATCGGCCTCCGAAATGGATCCCGTCCATAACACGAGGTTCCACTGTAGTATGCTTTCACAATCAAGGTTTTCATAGAATTTTTGACAGGGCTAGTATGGAAGAGGGCAAGCTGAATGAATGGGAAGTAGAAATAGCTTCCTATGTTCCAGAATACAGTTTGGTCATCTAACTCAGTATATTGGCAGCAGAGCTCCAGGATTTCAGGCAGCAGTCTCTCATGAGATGTCCAAGACTCCTCTATTACTGAACTACAGCACTTCCCCTATCCAGATATTCCTCTTATCTCCAGCCCATGGGTACTGTTTCATGATTTGGAGGTGGATGGAGAAGTTGGTGGATGCAAACAAGAGTCAAAGTAAATCAAAGGATTACACTTTGATATATTTAAGTTTGAAGACAGGAGTGCCTGGCGTGCTCTGGTCCATGGGGTCACGAAGAGTCGGACACGACTAAACGACTAAACAACAACATATTTAAGTTTAAATGGCAAAAGCAATAACATTTAAGAATATTTTTGTGATTACTTTATATAATGCATAATATAGGTGCCCCTGAGGAATAATCACACTCCCTCTCTGTCACTCCTCCCTGAATGGCATCCATCAAAATTACCATAGAGTGGAATAAAAAGAAAAGGCTAAAGCATGGAGAGCAGGGAATAGCTAATTCACAAAGGGTCTTCCGAATTATTACTCCAGTTTTTCATATGCAAATTGTTGGCCCTCCAAGCTAGAGATTATGACTGAAAATATTGAAGAATCAGTGGGGCGAGTTCCATGAAATACCAGCTTGGTGTCCAATAACAAATATAAGCTAATGCTGTGAATAATATTGAAGCCTTCATAAATACTTCTTTCTCAGAAGTTCTTTACACTGTTTGCCTTTTAGACTGCATGCTATTTCAGACAGCCATCCCCTGTCAAAATAGAAATAGAAGTTGCAGACCAAGGCAGCACATATGCTTGTCTGTTGTACATCATGGTGTATGGTACATTGGACAGTGTGGGCCAGACATGACTGTGGGCCTTATATTGCTTCCCTTAGATCAAGAGCAAGCTAATATGCTAACCCAGAAGTGTTAGTTCTGGTTATTTAACTTAACAATTAAAGCTTTTGTTAAAATCCATTTAATCTAACCAGCATAAGGAACACATTAGTTTTTCCTCTGTTCAGTCAGGGAACTGTATTCTGCATATGGCCACTGTACAAACAAACTAACCCTCCAACATCTGTCCCATCTGAACAGAGAGAATGAATGCCAAGAGGCCGAATTTGAGATGTACATACCAGAGGTTTCATCCCTCCTTTGCTCTGTATCCAAATGTGTTCTGCACCAACAATTGTCAGCCAAATCGTCTGAATGTCTAGAAGAATTTATTTTCCGTGCAGGCTTATGTTAAGCTAATGAGACTTTTAAAAGTGTTTCATGTAACTTATTACAAGACTATTGTGGAAAATCTTTTTTATTACTATTTTACCGTTTTTCTACTTGTAGCTTTCATCTTCTTTCTGCTATTGTTATAAATAACAAAATCAGTTTCTTCCTGAATGGGAACATTTATTTACTTTTAAGCAGCATGAATAGGTAGATAATATAGAAGCCCATCTAGTGGAGATTGGTGCATCTGATGGCAGGCATTATGTTCCTCCTCTTTCCATCCTCTCATGGGACAAATTGCATCATCTTTGCAAAACAGAGGCATTGGAGTAGTGCAGTTTGATATTCCCAACTCTATTGGCTGCCAAACTGTGCTTTTCACACCTTGAGCTCAAGAATCAAAATTGCAGTGCTTGTTTGAGTCTGTCTTAGCAGCACTGCATTGAACATTCTGATTCTGGCTTCTCTCTCTCTCTCCTTTTCCCTCCCAGTACTGAGGATTTCAAGGTTCAGCTTGCATAACAGGTAACAGCAGGCATTTCCTTCTCCTGTGCCGGGATATCCTGGCGCCCTTCAGTCTCTCTCTGACTGTGTTTAAAACAGACTGTAGCACAGAGGGGGAAAGCAGCCTAATCTAAAATTAGCAGCCTTGATAGAAGAAAGGCACACGGCTGTCCTCTGTACTGTTTGTCAATGAAACAACAAATCTAAACAGGGCCAGAATGCATTTCCTTTTCATGGAAAAAAAAGGAGGAGGATAGTTTGGACAGCAGGAGGATGGAGCAATGGGGAAGAGAGCTCCAGGCTGCTTTTAAAGGGAGTGTGGGGGTTGAGGTTGGAGAATAGCTGAAAGGTTTCCAAGCCGTTTAACTTATCCAGAATAGTAGGCGGCTTGCACAGAACCACTGTTCAAATGTATCCTAAACCTCAGGGGTGGAATTTTGGGTTTTGGATCTATCCCTTGCTGTCCTGTGCTTCCTGTATACAGTTTATGGTGTCTCCTGGCCCTCACCTTTCTCTGCCACTGCCTTGTCTTCTGTGCACCATTGTGTTAAGCATACTGACCCATATAATTTACAAGCAGTCACCATTTTGATCACAGAAAAATGAATAGTATCATCATCACTGGCTGCCAAGCATTTTCTGACACCAGCTCAAAGTGCTGGTTTTGAGGACCTGAGTATATTTAAGGACTGCCTTCTCCCCTACGAACTTTCAGACTTAAATCTTCATTGTGCGCTCTTCTCTGTATCCTGCTGCTGGTTAAGATAGTTGAGAAGTTGCCTAGAGGCGGCCATGTATAAGGTGGCTAACAGTTTGAAGACTAATAATAATAATAATATGGCAGATAGCTACACAGAACAGGGTCTTCTTGGTGGTGGTACTCACTTTCTGGAATTGTTTGCCTTGTAATATCTAGTCATTTCCCTGCCTGCCTGCCACCAAATCAAGATGCTGTTATTTCAGCATAAGTTGAACTTGGGCTGTAACTGAGTATCAGTTTGGCCCTTGGGGAAGGTTTAATTTTGGTTTTGCGGCTTCTCTTTTTTCAGTTATGCTGTTGGGTGTCTTATTTGTTTAGTTGGTTGTAAATCAGTTTGGAATGGACCAAATAAAGCGACTTTCAAATCAAAACAATCAATAAATTATGATGTATATTTTAATCTCCTTATATAGTTTTTTCTGTTTGGTTTATGGTAAAATATTTTATTAAATTAATTTAGGAAATGGCAATGATGCAGCGCCCAGCATTTTTATTCTGTTCCCCACTCCCCACTGATTTTTGTGACAGCAACAAAAAAGCCCAGCACTCTGGTGGCAGTGTAAATTACCCCCTCCTCATTCATCATATGATGAGCACAGGGATTTCTTTATTTAATGTATATCCTGCCTGTTAGGAAAGCTTTCCTTACCTTGTGGTTTACAAAAGCAAATGAATGAAGCACCTACTTAAGACACAAACCACAATACAATCCAGAAATTATCCTGCTTTGCATGCAGAAGGTCCCAGATTCAACCCCTGGTGTCTCAAGTTAAAAGGGCAAGATAGCATGTGATAGAAAAGACTGAGACCCTGGAGAGTTGCTGCCAGTCAGACAGTAGTGGGCTAGATTGAAAGGAGAGTCTAACCTGATATAAGGCAACTTTTTGTGTCCTTATAACATGCAAACAAGATGCTTTTTCATTAAACACACACAAGTTCTGAAAATGGTCGTTTGTACTCTGCTTAGAGAAAATGCTGCTACAATTGCATTCTGCTGCAGTTGGGAGGGGTCAGAAATCAAATTTTAAAATGCACACACACAGCACAGGCTGTAACACTAGGCTGTAACCATATGAAGTGGTTGAAGTGTGGAAGGAATGCCTGTAGAATTGTTAGAGGAAAAAGGAAAGGCATCTTTTGGTGTCTTAAATTTATTGTGGTATCCACTTTGGGGGACTAGAGCTCACCAGATGCATGATGTTTATTTTTGCTTTATAGACGCACACATAGAAAAAAATTGTAAACAGCAGGGTGGAAAGGCTACGAAATTGCAAGAGTCAGCCCATATAACTCCTATGTAAAGGTTAAATAGGTAAGAGAAATTCATAATGGCAATTCATGAACACAGTAATTAGTAATAAGCATTATCTTCCTATCTTTGTGTATCGCTGATTTAACACCTATAATAAGTGAGAAAAGCACCTTTTTATTGAGTCGTAAATGACTAGGGCCAACATCCAATGATGTCTCCCTCTTTGCCCAATGGAAATGCACTTGGACAACAGGGCATCTAGTTTCTCTCCTGCATGCCCCCAAAATCTGCTCTGGAGGGTCCGGTTGGTTGAGCTTACCTGGGGAAGCTGAGTAGATTGCATAACAACCCTCCTTAATCAACACAAATTTACACAAATTAAGTTTTTACTCAACTGATTAACATGATTCCCCATAGATCATACAGTTTTCAGGTACCATCTTCATTATATATCTGTGTTTTAAATTCAACTCCTCTACCAAATCATTAACTCAATGCTTTCAGACTAAGAAGTATTAAAGGAGAGATTTGAGCAAGAGTTAACGTGAAAAGAGCTGCATCCAACTCAAGGAGGGGGGCTCACAAGTAGCTCTTAATGCAGAAATCCTAGCCTAGAGCTAGGATTTCCAGATGCCAAGAAAGAATCAGGATTGAGTTGGATTTACCATGCTTGCACAGATCTGTGAGTTCTTAAAGTATTTTTAAAAGTTCAGTGACACTGTTTCACATGTTCCTACTTGGTCTTTATAATGTGGAGCAGTGAGAAGATTTAGTGCAACTGGATTGAATGCACAACCAATGCTATTTTTAAAAAGAAATGAACAAGAAGTCCACAAACAGGCTCAGGCACTGGGGTGGCGGTAGTGATTTTGCTTTTCACTGATAATGTCATACACGGCACCAGCACTTGCTCAGCCATATTACAGAGCACTTGAAACAGCAATAGACGTAGTGGGAACATTTTATTGTTAAATTTCACTCTAATAAGTTAGCACTTGAAAAAAAGAAATTACGTACTGGCAAGCTGAAACACCGCGGCTATGGCTTCTTCCCACCACTGGGTATCCTGGGAGATAATGGGCAGTTCCACCAATCCCAACACAAAGAGGAGCTGGCCAGCTGTCAGAGCCACCGTGGCAATCATGTTACAGGCTCGCATCATGTCAAACTGCACTGTGGGGAACAAAAGGCAAAAGGGCATTAGTTCATTAGCATGAATGTGAAAGGCTTGAGAAGCCAACCATTTCCAGTCCCTTCTGAAAAATCTTGTGTGCTCCCAGATTTCTTAACTCGTACTTCTTCGCGAGTTAAGACAAAGAGATTAACATAAATATCACAAAAGTGTGTGGTTTTCAGTCTCTCAGCTTCTCAAGTGGGCTGTGAGGATAAAGATGGGAAAGGGAGTCTGGCGTTCTGAGATCCTGTGGAAGATCAGGATTAAAACGCTACTCAATAATATACAGACTCACTGACTGATGTAGCGTATAGCAATTTGCTAGAAAAACCACCACGCTTGAGATCTTTATGGATATCACCACTATACATGCAGGTATTTTGTTAAGAAGAGATGGTTGCTGTTGCCATTACTGTACAATTATTATAGTGTTTTATACTTGACTTTTGTATTTACATTGTACTTTTATCTTTTATGCAAGTAGCTATATCCATGGTGGATATTTAAAAGGAAATACTTTACACTGGATTAGCATTTGCTGAAAAGGTCTACATTTTTTCCTTATTTTCTTTTCATTGGTAGATTTCCTGTTTTCATCCTTTTCCTTCCTCTCCCTCTAGGATTCATAAGCACCACTGTGTCAGCGCAACATCCTAGCTTCCTGCTGGTATGAGGTAGAATTTTCTTGCCGTACAAATGGCTGCACTTGAAGGGAAACCTTTCCAGAACCAAAATCAGAGTTTTGTTTTATAAAATGCTCCTGTATAGTGGAATTGTTGGTCAACCACTTAAACTAGAATTTTAAAGCACCCAAAATTTATTTTTGTCAAACTGATTCCATATGTTTAAAAGAGACCACGTAGCAAATAATGGGAAATATCTCTGAGACTATGAACAGGGTAGAAATTCAGTTCAGTTTGCATTTAAAAGCGAACCTAACCAATTCACATTTTCTGAGATAATACAATAATAAAAATGTAGCCATTCTTCAAAAAAATGCACTTTTCTTTCCTTCCTTTTACAGTGCAGTTATCCAGCCAAGTAATGTGTGTAAAAATGCATATACTAGGGTAAAATGTGCATCAAAATTCATATAATAGTGAAAATAACATATAAAGATGTATTATGGGAGTGAAAGGTTCTATTATTCAAAATGGGCATAATAGAAGAAATTCGCTGATGAATTTTCATGAGAACTTTTTTAAAAACGCAAGTGATATGGACATGCAGAAAACTGAGCTTAATATTAGAAAAATGAGAAAATTATGAAATCAAACTTGACAGATTTCCCTTTCCAACCCAACAACCTGGAGAGCTGCGAGCATAATATTGGCCTGGATGGACAATTTGTCTGACCTGAAGTGAAACAGTTCCTGTATTAACAATAAGAATGTGAGTAATCTTCCCTATGTATGAAGATATTATAATGCAGTGGGGGAACCCCTACCTTGCAGCACTCTAACAAACACACCTTTAACTAAAGTCTCTGCTATCTGCTCTGCACACAGATGAAACCAGCATGGGCTTCAGTTAGGGTGGGAATTTAATATAGATATATAGGCAAAATGGGCAAAACTTGTTTTAGAGGCTGGGAAGCTGATATAGATCTACATGTACATCTTAGGATGCAATGGGTTAGAAGGCTCTGCAATTTTTTTGGACCCTCACCTTTTAAAACCTTTCAAAAACACTTACAATTATAAAAACCAATTTAGAGATGAGAATGTAAAAGCAGAAAAGAGCCAAAATTTATCCCTTCTAACTTGAAGGTTTACATGTATTTCTAGAAGTCAAAAACACTGATTAGGAATGAGCTATATATTCTCAAGATGTGAAATATACTCTTTAAAGTGTAGTTCCACTTTGATTTGCAGTAGACAAGTTGCTGAGTTTTCTAAAGATATTGTATCTGCACACTGCATTTGAATAATAGAATCATAGAATTGCAGGAATTTCAACTAGATTGTACATGACAGATGGTCATCTCTTGGGAGTCTGTTCTGCTGTCAAACAGCTCTTACTATCAGAAAGTTCTTCCTGATCTTTAGTTGGAATCTCCTTTCTTGTAACTCAAATCCATTGGTTCAGATCCTACTCTCTGGAGCAGGAGAAATTTTTTTTGCTCCATCCTCTAGGCTTTTAGATATTTGAATATTGTTACCATATCTTCTCTCTTGTACCAGACAATTGTTGTTATATTGTTATAGCTGCTACGTGTCTCTTGCAAACTTGCATGTTTACTCCTCATCTACGTCTCTGTTATATAATATTTTTGCATTAAAGGCTGGTTGTTTTGCCCATTTATGATTTCCTTTTGGCTTTGTTGCAACCTTTATAATATCCTTGAATTTAACAAACAGCATCATTGTAACCATTGCAAACACTCTTTTTCCTTTTCTTTTCTTGTGACTTTGTATAAGCTCTGCACAATCACCAGTGGCATTGCCAGTAATCATTAGCATCTCAACCTATTGTTCAGTGTTGTCACTCTGACAAAAGTATTTCAGGGGGCCCACCTTCTTGTTTTGGAATTTTTTAATCTGCTGTGCCTTCTACATTAAAAACTAATTGTTGATGGGTTTCCCATATGTCATGATACATTGTTGATAAGCCCGATTCCTCTTGCATCGACCATTTGGAAAAGTCTTCCTTTAAGATCCATGTCAGATCCCCTGACTCCTCCTTCAAGATTTCCATACAAGAAGCTCTGATATTAAGTGAGTGTTAAGGCGCTAATATCCCAATAATACACAGCTCTGTCTCTCCATTCCATCTGAATCAGAAGAGGCTGCAAAAGTGTTGGATTGATGTCTGGCAGCAATGATTGAGTAGGAGCAATAAGCTGAGGCTAATAAGACAGGTGCTGCAGGTGGGTGGTTTGGGAACTAGGTGAATGGCCTGACTGGGATTGCAGTGTCCTTGAAGGAACAGGTTCATATTCTGAGAATACTTGTGACTTGCCAGATATAACTGTCCCTGGACTTGGGTAGCCTGGCTCTGTTGTCTGTGCTCTAGAGACCTCCTTTCTGGACTACTTTATGTCTTCCCTGCTACAGTGTGTTCAGGGCCTTTCCATCTGTACTTCAAACCATCTTTCTGGGTCAGCCTACCACTCCCATCAAACAGCTCATTTCCAGCAACTATGGTGTTGTTATTCAGAAACAAGGGTAAGCCAGTAAGGTATACTTTCCCACTTTACTTCTTAGAAGATGCAGCTGTGCTTGGAGGAGTCACACCCACGACTTTTAAAAGCATGAGAATGCAGTATCAGAAGGGTAATACTTTTGTTTATTTTGAAAAGGAGACACTTGTAAGGCAAACTTCCAGGCATTGTTCCAGAGTCAGGACATCTCTTCTCTGAAATGCACATGATTAGTTCTCTTTCAACATCTTGTTCCTAACATTTCTCAAGATGCACTCTTGACAGGCTAGTTTAAGAAAACTCCATTGGATGCAGCCTAAAAAGTTGTGTCATTGATGAATACGTCTTTTTACACAACACTTACTGGACTTCTGTGGGGCCACCCTTCAAATCTGGTCTCATACAACTTTCTTCCTGGTCCAGCTCTGCACACAAATCATTGTGATGCTACAATTCTTTCAGTGGGCCTGCACTAACCATGTAACATTTTTACAAATCAGTTTCATTTGTTGAGACATTAGGAAGAAAAGGGGGAAAGAGGTGGAGGGGGGTGGGGGTGAGGGGTGAGGTCAGGTGGCAATGTTTCTATTTTACTTACTATATGTAGGGTTTGGTGTCAGCGTTGCTTGTGCAGGTTCTTTGTTGTTCACTTGTGTTCCTTTGGTGGTGAGAGAGGTTGGGGTTTGCCTATGGTGTGGTTATTCATTTGTGGTTGGCTGTGGTGGTCTTTGTTTTCAGGCAAGGGGCCAAGTTGACACTGATGCTATAAGGGGAAATTGTGTTGCTTCTTGCTTAGCTACCAAGGTAGGAGATAAGCTCAATAGACTGAAGAGTCTTCTGCTTGCCTCCTAATTAGGCTACCCATAATTTTAATTTAAGTGAGTGTATTCTCAGTTTAGAACACCTTAAGTTACACTGGCAATGTGGGAGCAGCTGCAGTATATGAGCTTTCTGTGCCGCTAAGGTAGCATGGGACACCCCAGAACACGGAGGAGCCCATGTTGTGCCCAGCTTCGTCCCTCCCTGAAGTGGTTTAATTCAGAACAAACTTGTGAATAGACATTCAAAATTGATACAGACTGGGAACAGACAAATCACTCTATTTCCAGTTACAGAAAGCTGTGTGGCTTTCACCAGAAACAGCAGCCCTGCACCTCTTCTTCATAGTTCTCCCATAACTTGTGGTAACACTAGATAACATAATGCCACAGTGTAGTAGAGAGCAGGGATCAGGAAAAGTCTAGTGTAATAACATCATGCCATGCCTTTTGTATTACTAGATGCTGCCAGAGGGGGAAGTGCATTATATATTTTGGGTGGCAGCCATGCATCTCCTGTAACATCTAGCTCTGATTCAAACCTGTACCTTGTACAGCAGATGTTGCTGTTTTTTAATTAGTTTGGTGCATTCTGATCCTATGCATGTTTACTCGTAAGTAAACACCAGTGAATTTAACAGGACTTACTTCCATGGAAATGTACATAGCGCTGCAGCCACCAAGTGGAAATCAATTAGGTCTAGTTGACAGTGCATTCAAGTTCCAAAACCATCTCAGATTTTCATTTCTATTATCCAGACTAGACCAAGGCAGGTACAGTTAATTTAATTTCCATACTTATGAACACAGGCTTTATTTGGTTATGCTAAATGATGTCCTCAGGGACATTAGTGCTCTGTAAATGCATAACAGTCAGATTAGACAATAGTATGTGATTTGCTGGTGTAATTAAATAAAAATGATCTCATTTAGAAACCTCATTCTGCTTAGGATTTAAACATACATCTCTATCTTCTTGTTTCTCTTTCAGTGGCCGACATTACTTTAAAACTTTAAAACTGAACTGTGAATTATTTGCTGAAAGGTTGCTTTTGGATAGAGCTAGCTGGGATTTTGGGGTACATTCTGTTACTCTTTTCAGATAAGATTTGTTGAGCAAAATTTGTTTCAGACATAAATGTAGCATGATTGTCAACAGTCCTGACTGATTGCGGCATGTTTCTCTCTTGGTTCTGCCCCCTGAAGTTGAGCCTCTGTGATATGAATTGGAGAAGGCTAGATTTTTATGGCTTCTATTTTTATGGTTTCTATACCAGTGAGAAGCTGCCCTGGCAATCAAACATGTATCCAGTTTTTTACAGTGATAGATTAAGAGATTTGCTGAGTTTCAGGTCAGAAGAGTTTGTTTGGAAAATAATATTTCAGTTGCCTTTAAATGCTTGGCTAAAGCAGCACCAGGCAAGGACCTTTGCGTTTTCAAAGGGAGATGGTATTTCTTATCTCTTTTCACAGAGAAGATTAAAAACCTTCTCCATGCAGGACAAGCGATGTGTTCTTAGATGAAAAAATATGTGTGTGTGTGCAATGTGTGAATTTCTTGCATATTGTTATGTTTAAGAATGTTTCTTTTTGCCATTATTGGCAGAAAGAAAGAGCAGAGGTTGGGGGGGGGGGTTACATAGGTGACTGAGAGAGTATTATGACTTCATCTTTACATCTGTGCATATGCTAAACTTGAAGTGACACTGGATGTGTTTTTGTAGTTCAAAGCAGCTATAAGGGCTCCCAAATTAGATAGGAGAAGCAGCATTGTGGGAGGGGGTGTAAGCCTTTTTTCAATGCATGATTATTTCTCTGATCTAGTTTGCCTGCTGAAGTTTGCTCCATGGGGAAGAACAAAGCTGCACTGTACACATACTGCAACCTCCACTTGCCACGGATGCTGAAATGTAGATCCTGAATCAGAACATAACCCTTCACAAAAAAAACCCCCACCACAGGGCTGTGCAAATGTTGCCCAACTTGTATTTTCTAATATTGGAAAGAATAGCAAGGAGCAGGCTGGAAATGGTTGAAAAATCCTCCCTCGCCACCCTTCTTTTGAACAGACCAGCGTCCCAGTCCTTTTCAGTGAAGATGATACCAGCTAGAAGCATGTTAAAGTGCCTCAGATTGTCTTAGGACACAATTGTGTGGCAAAATACATAGGATTTGTTCAAAGAATGTGGGTTTACATAATTGGGACCCTGCCTGTATCATCCTTTTGGTTTGCACTCAAATACCACAGAGGCCTCAGTAATACAGCCTATCATAGCTAAACTCTATTTTTGGTATCTTCTGGTTTCTGCCTGGCTGTTTTCCAAGAAGAAATATTTGAGACGTGGCTAATGATCCCTGGGATTGTCTGGTTTGATGCCTCTATAAACATTTTCCAGTTTCTTTTTCCCACACAGAGCCGTGCCTCTGGCCTCGCTGCCACTCCCCCCCCCCCGGGATTTCATAGTGAAAATGTATTTTATATAAATCATACCCTGTGGATAGACAGATGTTTATATCTAGCGAACATGGGAGTCACGTAGACACTCACAATATTGGGCCACTCCCCACCTCTAGACATGCTTGACCCTAAGAGCTATAATAAGGAAATAGCTTCATTACTCTGTGAGTCTTTGAGAAACAAGCTTCATATCACTTGCCTTTTTCCTGTGTCTTCAACATCCCTGAGAATCGTCCAAGTCCCCTGTTCCTGCCCCCCTCATTTAATTTCCTTTCCATGATTGGTTTTAGACTCTGCAGTGCCTAAACAGTATTCCTTTGCAAGTACAGCCAGAGACACGATCTCTCTGTCTGAGTACAGCACTCATTATAATAGCGTCGAAGCATCCTGCTCTCTGGGCAGCAACAACAGCTCATTCATAACCACCATGATTGCTGTTTGACAAAGAAGCCCACATCCCATTCAACATCTCCAGTGCCAAGTGCTTTCTAAAAGAAAGAAAGAAAAATCTAAAGAGATTTAGGCAATTCTTCAGACCAGGAATGGGAGACTTGTTCAGTGTGAGGGGACCTTCTAATGGGTTGTAGTATTTGGATAACATTCAAATCCAGAGAATCAGCAAGGTAGTACAAGCTCAAGGAGATAGAATGGACTTCAAACAAAAATGAGGCATAGCACTTCTAAATACTCCCTGAAATTTTGCAGAAACTATATGCATTTTAAAACAACAACAACAACAACAACAACAAACAACAGGTAGCTATGTTGATTAGGAGAAATTTGCACTAAAATGCTGATGAATTGTATGGATTTTTCCCCTTGTTGTCTGATGTGGAAATGTAGAGATGGGAAAAATGAGAAACCTAGATAAACCCAAATTGACAGATTCACCTATCCCTGAGGTAATCAGTGCTGATCATGGGGCCTGTTTGCTGCTGATCCCAGGGGTGAAGTTTGGTTTTTCAAATTTCACTGGCACCCTGTACAAGGCCAAAATTTTGGACATGCACCCCTCGCCTTCTGTTCTGTTCAATTCACTATGTTATAGTTGCAGCGTCCTGCAACAACCCTAAGGCTTTGTGCCCAGTGCAGCAAAACTGGTCACACTGCCCTAAATCCGCCTCTGCACTTTGATCCTCCCTACACTCTGTAGTCTTTTAGACCTCTTATTAGCACCTCATTTTACTGCTTGTATAAACCATGTTTTGTCTCTGTTGCTTCAAGTAGATTATACACAGGGCCAAATATACTGTATACTGAATACCGTATACTGTATTCTACATATGATCACACCACACTTGTAAGAATTAGATGCCTGAAAAGTAATGCTATATTGGCTCTCTTTTTAAAGGAGGGCTGTTACCTATGTAACTGTTTAGATTAATTAAAAAACAACAACCATTTAGGCCTGATGAGACCTTACAAGACAAGTAGGAGGTTTTGGAGGCCTTCTAGTGATCAGAGGCAGTGGTGTATATTTCCTCCCTTGCCCTGAGCTAAAAGAAGAGCTCTTTATCTTCCACTGTGAAAAGCAGAAGCAGAATAAATTAGTGGAAAGAAGCAGCTGTATGCAAATTGGTTAATTTTGTGTACTCTATTTGAGCTCTGTAGGCTTCTTAACAGTAGTACAGCTATATTAGAAACTTCTTTGTCATTCTCTTCCACAGTGGAACTGAAAGGTGGAAACACCTTAGACTAATTTGGGTTGCATTTTTTTGGAGTTTGCAGAATTTGGCTACCTTCTCGCATAGTTTCCCCCCCTTCTCCTCTAGCACAGTGGCGGGGCTAGCGCGCATCCCGGGGGCATGGTGTGCTGCCCGCAGGGGCGTGGCATGTGTCCTGGGGGCATGGCACACCGCCTGCGGGGGCGTGGCGCCCAGTGCGGGTGGGCTAGCAGCTGCAATGGCACCCCACTGGGATCACGCTGTCAGGAGCGGTACACTCCCCCCCCCCCCCCACTTTTCTTCCTCTGCCAGTGCTCTAGCATGAAATGGATGTAGATCAGGTTAGAAGTCAGCTGTTCTATTTCTGTGTATCATATGAAACATGGTGTATTAGTTAACACTTGCTCTCTGTCAGTGTGTAAATCCATTGAACAATGGCTGTGTGCCAAAGCTTTTAGACTGATCTGGACTTTTTGTGCAGCATCTGCTTTTTGACACATGAGGCTTCTGAGAATGCTGGGGTGGTGTCACTGCCAGATTTTCTTGTGCCACGCTGTTCTGGTTTTCAGAGGCAAAAAATGTACCTTATGGTCTTCCCTTTTCATGCTTGTGCATTAAGTAGCAGACCTGGCTTAGTTGAGCTGCTCAAGATTGATAGCCGCCACAGTATATTAAATTCTGTCCCATTAAAAAGGCAGTTAAAATAAGGAAAGGGGAAAGGAAGAATAGGGAATCTGTGACCATCCATATACTATTGGACTGCAACTCTAGTCATCCCCGACTGTTGCCCAGTCTTGTTGGGTCTGATGGGAATTGTAGGCTAGCATCTTCTGGAGACCCAAGCTTCTCCTTCCATTTGGGGCTATATAATTTAGAAAAAAAGTGACTCAAAGTGCACGGGTGATATGATAGAAGTTTAGAAAATCACATGATGCTAGAATTTGTAGTTATCCCGTAAAATTGCTTGGCTGTGGATTCAGAACATGCAAAAAGAAGGGTCATCTGTACAGCATTCAAGCATGGAATTCACTGCCACAAAACATGGTGATGGCCATAACAGGAGATCAGTGAAACGCATGGAGATTTATTGACAATTGTTAGCTATGATAACTGCATGGAGCCCCACGTTCCAAGGCCACTTGCCAGTAAATGCTGGTTGCAGGAAAAACAACAGCATGAAAGGGTTATAACCCTCACATCCTTCTTGTGGGCTTCCCAGCGGCATCAGGTTTGCCACTTTGAGAAAGAGGATGCTGGGCTAGATATAGCCCTTTAGTCTGATCTAGCAGAGTACCTCAGATGTTCTTAAAATCATTTTGTTCCCTATTTAGTCCAAGAGCACAAACCAACCAGTGTAGTTGGCTGGATGGCTGTTTGCAGATACGTTGTATGGCAAAGACACAGATGCCTCCCAAGACAATTACTGAGTTATACTTCAGAAGCAGTATGACACAGGAGTTACAGCATATCTTTGTAGCAGTACAACCGCAGACCTTTCTGCTATGGAATAACTTTTTGTTAGGTTCTTTATTAGGAATATTAAATGATACAAATAAATAGACCAAGTCTTCTCATGTCATTGGTATATCACAAAAATAGCATAATGAATTTGCAGTAATATCTACAACATATGGTGCATTACTGGAGGTTAGTGTGTAAGTTATTGGTTTGTGAATTGGTTTAAACAAAAACAAAGGGGATATAGGATAGAACAGAATTAATAGGCAGATCTTTCTGAAGGAAGGCCTGAGTCAGGGTTAGACAGCTTTGTTCAACACTGGGAACCACATATGAAAAAAATGTTACAGTAATGTATCTGTCGGTACCAGCATGAGTGCTAGAAAATTTTCTTTCTTAGAAAAGTAAAATGCAGACTTCTCAGTATTCTAACAAGACCCTGTGATCAGGAGCAACAACAGCCACTCCTGACATAGACTGTGGACTTCTAAACTGATGACATTTAACTGATTGGCTCTTGATGAAGTGTTAAGGGGAGTGTCCCTCTGTGAGCATCTCATATAATGTCTTCATCTTGGACTAAGATACAATCTGGGCCAGGAAAAATAAATAAGCAGCCAACTACAGGCAAAATTGTTGTGAGAATCTGCTGAGGGTGGTTTCCTCAGTCACAAGCAGGCTGAGAGGTTGGGGTAGCACCTCTTCAGAGGAGGCAAGAGGGGGAAAGAGAATATCCTAGAACAAGTCTCTGGAAGCTCTGGAGCTGGTAGACTCTCATACCATTTGCATTTTTCCTCTGCCACTTCTTCTGCAAACTGTGTCAACATTAGAAACAAAGCATGTTTTATCCCTCCCCACCACCCCATCTTGTCTTAACCATTCAGTAAGATTTACATGAACAAAACAGAAATGGAACATGAGTCAGTTGCAGGGCTGCATGATTTAATTAATTCCACAATCACATCTCACCAGCAATTGCTTTTTTGGCACAGAACTCAACATCTTAAGAACAAGAGCTTTCTTTCTATCAGTAATTGCGGGGTGTGAGGGATTTTTGTCAGTATCATCGCTAGGGTGGGACAAACATCCTTCACATGCTGCTGTTCCAACTTAAGTTTCTAGTCTTCGTGGCTTATTTGTGGGAAACATCTGGTCAAATTTCAAAAGCCAGGAGTAGGAAGGACTGGGCCAGATTTCCAGTACTCAGGGAGATGGAGAGAATGTAGTGTGCACAAAAAGCAAATGCATGCAGATTTGTATAACTTATTCTGATCACATCATTCAGCTTTACCTGTAGCAGAATTTGAGTTATTTAGGATGCAGAGTTGTGAAAGGGGGGGGGGGAATGCAGAGTATGCAAAGTTTTGTTTCTCTCTCATAGCCTGCTTCACTGGATTTGCTTACTTTCCATTCACTGAATGCAATTCTTAGTGGCATCACTTTCTCAATAACACTTCTGGGTGGGTACAACTGGTTCAATTTGGGAGGGGATGTGTATGGCTTGTTTTTGTCCAACTTTTAAGCCCATTTTACATTTTGAGATGAATACTGACTCGTATGGTTACCAGTATGTGACAGCAATTGAATAAGAACCTGTCAAGAGCAAAATATGGGCAAATTGATTGTGTTGTGTCAGATAAGGCAGGAGTGGGGGACTTTTGGTCCTCCACATGTTGCCAAACTACAACTCTCATCAGTTCTAGCAAGTGTGACCAGGGATGAGAGCTGTAGTTCAGAAACAACTGGAGGACCAAAAGTTCCCCACTCCTGCCTAAGATAAGGGTGTGTCCAGATGAACTGTTTATTGCAGGTTTATCCTGATTTGCTAGTACAGGTACTAAGCTTACAAGGAGGTTTGGATATACAGTGGTACCTCGGGTTAAGTACTTACCGTATTTTTCGCTCTATAACACGCACCCGACCATAACACGCAAGTAGTTTTTAGAGGAGGAAAATCCGTAGGCATGCCACCCGTAGGCATTCCCTCCATAACACGCACAGACAGTTCCCCTTACTTTTTAGGAGGAAAAAAGTGAGTGTTATGGTGCAAAAAATACAGTAATTCGTTTCAGAGGTCTGTTCTTAACCTGAAACTGTTCTTAACCTGAGGCACCACTTTAGCTAATGGGGCCTCCTGCTGCCGCCGTGCTGCCGGAGCACGATTTCTTTTCTCATCCTGAAGCAAAGTTCTTAACCCGAGGTACTATTTCTGGGTTAGCGGAGTCTGTAACCTGTAGCGCATGTAACCTGAAGCGTATGTAACCCAAGGTACCACTGAAATTCATTCTGATTTCTTTGCAGGGAGTTATATGAAAATGAACATTCATCCTGATTTACTTGTGGAGCGTTTACACATCATCCTGTTAATCATTCTTTCATCTCACACTTTTCAGTGTATTTTCAAGTCATCTTCCGAACAGCAAAAAGGCAGTTTGCACTAGGGCAACAAAACACTACAATCGCTTTCAATTGCACAAACCTAAATTTCCAGGTATGCGCTTAGATCCCTCCCACAAAATACTGACATCCTGGATGCACCTCAAGGAAGCTGAGTTAGAGAGCGGCTTCTGAGAATTACATTTTCTCAAGCCATTCTGAATCCCCCTTCTGAGTTTGGAGAAGGCTATTTGAAAGAGGCTGTAGACACATTCTTTTCATGCAGAAGATCCCAGGTGCCTTCCTTGACATTGCAAGTGAAAAGCATCAAATGGCACATTGGTGCTGAGTATATGGGGCAGAGGGGGCTTCATCCCCCTCAATATTTGGGGGCATGGGGCTCAGCCCCAGTATCTAGTTTGTATGGTGCATTTTAATTGGTCATATCATCCTGCCACCATCTCTGAATGCTTACTGTCCCTCTCCACACCTAGCAAGGTATTGCCACCTAGTGAGCTGGAAGTCACACAACAAAGGGTAAAACCACGCATGACACTAAGTCATGTGTAGTTTTTCTCTTAACTTTTTTAAAAAAATAAGGTGCAACTAGGGAGGCTGTAATCTGCAACATGAGACCTGGGCACAGGATGGGGCTGCTTAACTCTTTCCCTTACATCAGGCTTCTGACTAAAATTGCTTACCCATCCCTCTTAGCTTCCTCAACAGGGGGAAATGTATGCCACTTTGGCAGGAAGTCTTCAGTCCTGTTTTGGGCATTGCTGAGGCCTTATTTCTAACTCAAGGTTGAGTGTGGGGCCTGCAGGTCTGCATTTCTTCCTTGCCTCTGTACCTATAACATTTCCTCATTGTATATCAGCAGGGTCTAGATGAAGCATTTAACAGCAAAGACACAAATGAGAGCTTCTCATCCCATTGGAGTTGTGCCTGTCCACAAAGGTGCACACTTTGGCCTGGTTTCAGACTTGAGTTTGACTTTCATGGTGTCTCAAAACTTCCAGTTTGCACCTCCTGCTAGAGACCAGGTGTGCAATTGTCATGACCCAAACTTGCTTTCTATTTCCCCCTCTCTTCTAGTTTCTTTCTTACTTACTGGGGCTCAGACTCAAGAGGTGCTGGAAATCCACAACCTCTCTGAGGTGTGCAGCCCTTTTCTGGCTGAGCCGTGCTTCAAAGTCAGGTCTTCCCATGTGTCAAGTGCCAACACCTGACTCGAGAGGTGCTCTCTACATAACACAAGATAGACAGTGATGACGAAAATCAAGACTTACGTTTGACAGTGCTACGAGATTCCTGGAACCCAGCTGGCTCCGAACCCCAGCCCAAGGATTCACATTCACGCTCTGCCCCTTGCCCATGCCTGGCACCTGAGCCTGCACCTCCTCTTCCCTTCTCTGCCAGCCAGCACATCTTCCACAGCCCCACACTGCGCTTTCGCCCATCCTCCAAGGTCTGATACACCCAGTTGGGGGTAAAGGCAGCGGCGTTGTTGAGAATAAGTGAGACCAGAGCTACCAACACAGCTGTGGCTACCAGCTTCTGGACAGTCATATCTGACTGTCATCAACCGCTGGCAGCCTCTCTTTGTAGAAGATCCAAGAGTCCCGATCAGCTGCAGTACATTTAATTGGGGCTGCAGATGGGAGGCAGGCGCAGGATGAAGTTATGAATGGCTAGAGAACATCACCATTCATTCTCAAAGTCAGCTCCTGGGGGGTTTCTGATTGCACAAAGAGCGACTAGGCAGAGAGGGGCAATCCATATAACGAGCAGAAGCGAGGCTTCCAGAGTTCTGTCTTCCCAAGCGGTGCCTTATCCACCTTCCTGCACTTTGAGCAGAGCCAAGCTGGTGAAGAGCTGAAAGATGAGGTGCATTCTTTCTGGAACCAACTTGCGAAATGTTGATGTAGGAAGTGCTGCGTTCTTGGACAGTAGAGGCTAAAATGCCTGCAAACGGTGCCGGGTGCCTCAACCTTCTGGAACACAGCTGTGAGAGGAGACTAAGATCTGCATAGGAGTTAGGCAGCAAGAGCTCTTAAATCGTTTCACAGCTGCCCCAAACTCAGAGCATCCCACAGACGCAGTAGAAATTCATTCTTAACACCAAGAGAAATTCTGAGGAAAAATTCAACACTTATTCCCCAAGGAGCCCTGGAAAGCTGGTGTATTCCAAGGAAATCTGTTCTGCTGCCCCTGTTCTTCTGCGAATGTCAGGGCTTTGTGAGGTAGAAGCAGGATAGCAGAACCTCTGCTGCAAGGAAGTTTTTTCCTCCTATCTCTCAATGGAGAGGAAATCGTTGTTTTTGTGGCTGTTTTTGGTGAGCCTCAGGGCGTAGCCGGCTGCAACAAACAGAGCCACTGCCACAGCAGTCAGATGTGAACAGGATGTGTTTCCTGAAAGGAAAAAGACTAAGGGAGACTTCTAAAGTTCCAATCTCTCTCTCTCTCCCCCCTGCCCTCCCCCCATAAGCCTCCCCCATTCCAGTATTCTCCTCCCTCTCTCTTCCTTTGCTTCCCAGAAAAATGTAACCAGTTCAGTGATATTGTGTTAGTAGGATTAGTTTTACAGGTCCTTTTATGTGCCAGATTCAGCTGTTGGGGCTTGAGCCAATTATGAAACCCGATTGGGAAAATCAAGGCTTTTCAGGGACTAGAGTTATCTGGGCCTCTTCCCAAGCAAAATTAAAAATCAAACTCTCAGATCCTGGCAATGAAAGCAAGAAGTTTGGAGATCTTAAAAAAAAAAAAAAAGGCTTACTGACAGGAAAAATAACCAAAAGTATGTGAGGGGAAATTGTCACTTGGGAGTTTCTCTTGCAGTATCTGTCTTCCAAAGACAAATTTAGCATCGCATCATGCTGATGTGCACTTTACGAGAATAATTCCATTTGCAGGACAAAAATTGGTCATGTTGATGAGTGCTAAGGACAGTCAAGCAACTCTTTCCCCATTTTTTTTTTTTGGGGGGTGTGTGTGTGTTACTACAGCTCTTGTCTTTATTTGCAAAAGCTAATTTTACTTTAAAATATGCCTTTCACATAAAAAATTGAAAACAGCTAATGACCTGAAAGTATTCAGTAAAAATAAAACTATAGTAAAAAGCAGTAAAATGCTCATAAAAACAGACAGCAGATATAAAAAGAACAAAAGCAGAAATGTGTATGAATAATATCAAACAGTGGCAGAAGTATCCAGTAAAAAACAACCACCTGGCAATTGGAGCAATAAATAAATAAAGGTGCAACTTGTGCTCCTCATTCATATCATATCTCTATTTGTTGCTGTTTAATCGTTTAGTTGTGTCCGACTCTTCGTGACCCCATGGACCAGAGCACGCCAGGCACTCCTGTCTTCCACTGCCTTCCGCAGTTTGGTCAGACTCATGTTTGTAGCTTCGAGAACACTGTCCAACCATCTCGTCCTCTGTCGTCCCCTTCTTCTTGTGCCCTCAATCTTTCCCAACATCAGGGTCTTTTCCAGGGAGTCTTTTCTTCTCATGAGGTGGCCAAAGTATTGGAGCCTCAGCTTCACAATCTGTCCTTCCAGTGAGCACTCAGGGCTGATTTCCTTAAGAATGGAGAGGTTTGATCTTCTTGCAGCCCATGGGACTCTCAAGAGTCTCCTCCAGCACCATAATTCAAAAGCATCAATTTTTCGGCGACCAGCCTTCTTTATGGTCCAGCTCTCACTTCCATACATCACTACTGGGAAGACCATGGCTTTAACTATACGGACCTTTGTTGGCAAGGTGATGTCTTTGCTTTTTAAGATAAGATGTATCTCTATACACAGTTCCTAATATAGTGGTAAAACTAAATAAGTGGTGGACAATCTGTTGCCCTCCAGATACTGCTGGACTCCAACTCCCATCGTCCCCAGCCAGCATGGCTTAATGTTTAGAGATGATGGCATTCATCAGTCTCAGGAGACAATGGAGTAGACTTACAGGGGTGAAATCAAAATGCTGCCTTAGCAGCACTTAAGTGACCTTCTTGGAGTGCAAGCCTAGGCAGTGTATGTGGAGGTCCTGGGCTGCCCAAACAACAATACCCATTTCTTGGCATCTCTCATGTGGTCCAGAGGAAAGTACAGCAATACATTTGATACCAACTGGGCTGCAGGAGTTGACGGAAGGATGTGTACAAGGCACCATCCAACTGTTTTAGGGACTCAACTCTGGATTTGTGTAGGGTTTACTCCTTAGCCTTCTATTCTCCTGAAGATACCTCTCAAGGAAGCGGACGTTTAGAATCAAAGTGTTTCTTCCAGATGGGCTACCTTCCCAGGTTGATAAGTCCCATCTGCCCCTAACTTTCCTCTATAGTATGTGCAGTAACCACCTTCTTGACCATTGGGCACACTGTTGGTCTTGTCTGCTCAATTTACCAGAGCCTGTCTTCACATGCAGGGAAAGTTCTTAATTTACCAAGGGTTTGAGATCCGTGGGAGATCTGGAGCAATATCTGGAGGGCCACAGACCTGCCTCCCCCACCCCACCCCCCGCCAAACTATAAGACTAGCAGGTAACTGTAGCTTGAAATTAGTATGAGTTTTGCTTTTTTTAGTTTTTGAATATTCAAGGTTGTAGCAATCTCAATTATGCTCAGAGTAGGCCTACTGAAATTAATGAAACTAAGTTTGGTATGTCCATTAATTTCAATAGTAGGGCTAGCATTAGATACAACCCTCTGTGTCTTTCTTCCTTTTTTGCATAATTTTTGTGTTAGCTATATACTGCACTAAATCCAAACATGTGTGATGATTACATCTTTTTAAGCCCGAGTTGCAGGTGTTCTTGGCTTTCTTTGGGAAACAACACATGCTTATACCCATCTTTTTCTTTTATAAAAAATAATCACACATATGTAGATAGTAGAATGGACTGGGGAAAGGGTGATGTCTGTGCCACAGAACTGAATTGGTTTAACTGTCATTTGTCTCATCAGCAAATTCTGCCTCATTTGAGATCTCTAACAGAGATCTGCACCCACACCAAACTACAGCTGTGAGGATTCTCTGCAGGATGTCATGATAGCTAAAAGCAATATAACTTGGTATCTGCTTTGCTTTTGCTCCTGCAGCTAAAACACATGGGCGAACAGCAAATAAACCCATTATAAGACCGGGCTTTTTCCAAATGCACAACCTATAGGTATCATGCAGAAACTTCACCCTGTTAAGTTGACTGAAGCCAGTGTATGGCAGGAGTTTGGTGACATGCGCCAGAAATGGAAGTAAGCTGTACAGTGGCCCCTCCATATAATTTCCAGCTGTCATTTGTGTGCTTGAAGCAAACCGTAGAGGAACCCAGAGCGGAAGGTGTTTCTGGGGACTTGGGCATCCTTCTGTTTCTACTTCTGAAAGTGGAAGCGGGAGGGAGAAGTATGAGCCAGCTGGGAATAGTGCTTTGCCCTCTTCCTGGCCCCGGCCTAGGGTGTGTTTTTTTAACTCAGGAAATCTTGAGGTCCATTTCAGTTATATAGTTCTTCAGTATGGCTCCCATCCTGATGGGGACCTGACAGGATGATACTTTTCCTTCTCTAGTTCCTGTCTCCTCCTGGGGAGGGAAGCAGGTGGGGCTGGGTAGAGGGGACAAAGTTGTTTGTACTGTTCCACATTAGGGTTCTTCACATTCAGTGTTGTGTTGTTGCTTTTTTCCAATGAGAAAGCTGAAATTAGTCATCAGGCATTTACGTATACTGTGGTTTTCCTGGGGTTTGTGGAGTTGTTTGCAGCTGTCACCCAGACAAAGCCAGCCCATCACGTGCTCCTATTGCACGGAGAATCATTGTTTTATTACCATTCAAGTCACTAACCCAGCTTGCTGGTAAATGGCAGTCCTTGGCTTCCTACTTCTATCAGTGTGGCTGAGTGTTAGCTCAGTTACATCACTGTCAAGCATGTCACACACACACACCCCTTTATCCCTATCATTTTTTAATCCCCCACCAGTTGCCAGTTGTCTCTCCCCCCCACTTTAATATTATGTTCTTCTGTGCTATTGGAGGCTGTGCACTAATCTGTTGGAGCATATTTGTCCTGCAAAAGATAAAATTTTCTCCTTCCCCCACCCGCAGCAAAGCTATCCTCATTTATTTTAATTCAATGGGAAGTGACTTTTGCAGTGTTAACATGGCATTGCTGCCTTCTGTTGAGCAGGTGTCTTTCTCTTGCAAGGTCCATAACAAGAAGGGCTGTAGCTCAGTGGTATATCTGGGTGGACCAATGGCCTGACTTGGCATAAGACAACTGCATATGTTCCGTTGGACAGTTGAAGATTTGTTGATTTGAAGAAAGGATGCTCAATCATAGCCCTTGAAAAATTTGGTCATATTTTTTAGTTCCCACATCTAGTGGTGAAGTTGATTGTCCATTTTTACATACTTTGTTTTTGTGACTTGTATATGTCACTAAGGTACTGCAATGTTCTCAGTTTTAGATAACGTTTAAGCCTTATGAGAGTTGCTGTTCCGCAAGGTAATTCAGGATGCCCCTTTTTTCAGTCTTTAGTCCACTTGCTATTCTGAAAAGCATCTCAATCACATCAGTGATAGATTTTGTGAACAAGGTGCAATATATCCTATACTTCTAGATAGGAATGTAAGAAGGCATCATTTTCCATTCCACCCTTTGTTTTTTACATGCAGCACTGTTTCCATTCCACGGCAGTTCATTTCCCTCCAAAATCCATATTATTTGTCATACTGTTTGCTATGGCAAAACTTCTGTAATTTAGTTAATTAATGACATAGATTATGTTGCCATTATGTTATTCCACCCCATCCATTTCAATGCAAAGGAAACACAGTTTAAATAGGGGAAAACATAATCAATTATGTATCATTTGTGGGCTAAAAGCAGCAACCGTAGCAATACTGGCTGTGTTTGCTGGTTTAATTTTCATTCTGGACATGGGACAAATAATCAAACATCATCAATTTTCACTCCAGTTTCTGTTTTCAGCAGAATTGTCCCACATTACTTCTTCTAGTTGATGCTCTGTCCTTTTGATTCGAATGAATGAAATACAAATAAAGTGTGTGTTGGGGGGGAGCAAATGACAAGAAAACATCCGAGTCTGGAATTGTTATAATTAAATGTATAATTTCATAACACTTTTAAAATGCATGTTTTGCTTTTATCCTCACAACTCTATGAAGCGGGCAGCTTGCGTTCCCATTTTACAGGTGGAAAACTGAGGATGTGCCCCTTTAAATGAGGGGAGAAATATTGTAATCCATCACTTCTCCCCTTGCTGCATCTGGTCTTTGTTAGGATCTCTTGCTCTAGCTGATGAAGTGCAGATGTGAGGTAGCATTCCAAAGATAAACTCAGGAAATTCTCAGAGTCTGCTGTGGGGGGCTGAGTTGGTTGTTATTTGACTTTTGCTCTGTTTTGTTTGGGGTGCTGAGCTTAATATTCAGCAGGAAAAGAAGTGGCCTTTGATAGACTGCACTGACAAAAACAGCAGCCTTCAAGAGGGAGATTCCATGAGACGTTTTTAAAGATAATAGGTCTGTGCCTTCTGTCCATTAACATTCCTTCTAATTCCTTTAGTTTGCCATCTTAATTGCATTTTCTGAAGAGCAGAGATGCTTAAGGATCAGTCTGCATTTTTAGTGAACCAACTTGATTTACACTTCCCTGGATGAATGCAGAGACTGCAATACAATTATTCTTTGAATTTTGCAATACATGTTTTGATTCAGAATGGTTTCTGGCATTCAAACATCAAAGATGACCCTCGCCCAAACTTTGGGAACCCTCATGCATAGTTTGGCAATGATATCTCGAGTGGCAGTCAAAGCAGTGTCAAAAAACAGGCAAAATCATGCCAAAGTGATGTTTCGGTCTGCCAACCTGATTCAATCAAAATGCCATCTAGTGTCAGGGATGGCAGGGCTCCGAGGTGTGTGTGGCAGAGGCAGGGGGCTCTGAGACTGATCCAGGAGAAGGGGTCAACAATTTGTGGGGTTTTGTGTCTCCCATGAGGCAGGAGCCGTGGCTGAAGGAAGGGGAAGAGGCCAAGCAGTTGGAGACAGGGGAGGAGGTGCAGGACATGCCAGGAGCAGACTGTTCCTGAGATGACTGGGCCAGTAGAATCCCCTCCATCCTCTCTGCCACTGTCTCCAAGGACCAGGAGGGGCTTGAAGAGGCAGACACAGCAACAACTTCCATGTAGGAGAAGTTACAGGTTGCTTGCATGCACTCCGTCAAGCAAGGGTACTTAACTTTAGGTGGAGGTGTGGTCACACTGTTGCTGCAACAGTCCAGCTTGAAGCCAGAAGCATCAACTTGCCCCCCCCCCACACACACATTGAGGGGGTGCTGTCATGTGATGCGTCACGGCATGCACCATGCAGGGGTGGGACGCCGGAGGGCTCTGTGCTTGCATGGCCCAGCCACAGCCAGGGAGCTGAGCTGCGGCTGGGATGAGCAAGCGTGGAGATTGCCCTCCACACTTGTCCAAGCCGCCTTCTGACTTCTGGGCTGCTGGGCAGAGGCTGGGGCTGGGGCTGGGACATGTTGAGGGTGCCCGCTGGCAGCAGGGGGTGGCCCTGCACCCTGCAAAAAAATATTGGGGGAGCTAAAGCCCCCTCCGTTGCCGCTGCACAAGCCTGGGAAGGGGATGCTGTAAGGAGGTGTGTGTTAATTTGAATTTATGATATGGTTTATCTCTGTAGATCATGGCATGAGCATAGGATTGACATAACTCCCATACAATATGAGACCCTCCATGATTAGCTTCGGTGACTTTGGAAAAAGACTGATCCCAGCCCCCTGCTGAAAGGCATTTGGGCATATTCTGAGTTCACCCACATCTGACTTAAAAGATTAACACGCGCAAATTTAGTTGCTAAGTACAGAATACTCAGCTTCTCAGAATGATCCATCCACACAATGCTAAGGTGATATAAAGGCAGAGGTGCCTTGGTTCAGATAATTGCTTGCTATCAAAGTCTTTCACCCACTTGTTAAGCAAATAAGATGGCCAGCTTTAGCCATTTTTCACTAAGATGGACAAGGTGAGAATTAAGCAGGAAATTCCAGGGAAAAGTATAGAAATTGTAGGAATCACTCATTTCACAGCTGCCCCCCTTACTTGTATGCCTTGGCAAAAATGTATTTTAAAAACCTAAATTCAAAGGTTAGGTAGCTCTCACATTTCCAACAGGACAGCACTTAACCCAGCGCTCCCTCCCCTAAGACTTGACATACTCTGCCTTGCTTTAAGGACAGCCATACTTTCCTTCCCCACCTCCCTCTTTCTAGTGTGGGTTTATGGCAAGATTCTCATGCCATGCTTCCATAGGCCTTTACAATCGTTTGGGAATCTTCTACTGTTTAATCCAAGTGTGTATGTATTGTAATTTGCTACCTGCTTAGACTGTAACTTTGCTGTCTAAGCAGCAGTTTTATATATTCTATCCCTCCTATTTTATATAATAAACCAAGTTTTATTTGTTTCTTTGTGTGAGAGTTTCTTGTGGGCATAAGATTAAGGGTTAATGTGCAACCATAACAAGTACATGTCATAACTCCAGCAAAAGATCCTAAACCTCTCAGCAGTGTGTATATGTGTGTATATGTGCTGGCGGTGCACATGTAAGTTCAGGTTCACACATTGTGGCAATGCCAGCTACTTAGTCACCAGAAACCTCTCTGTGCCTCAACTGAGCAGCTTCAACAATAGGTCTGGGTAATGCACTGATAAATCATTCAGGACTGGTATGAGGGCATGTTCAGCTGCCCCAGTGTCTTCCCAAGATTGGTTCCTCCTTTGCAAAATACAACGCTCAGCATCTCACCCCTTCTTGTTTCCTGCAGTGAATCCGTCTGGGAGAACATGGCCCGCATGTGTGTGAAGACACAAAGGCTGGATGTTGCCAGAGTTTGCCTGGGGAATATGGGCCATGCTAGAGGAGCCAAGGCACTGCGGGAGGCTGAGCAAGAGCCAGAGCTGGAAGCCAGGGTAGCCATGTTGGCAATTCAGCTGGGTATGCTGGTAGGTCAGGTGTCTTTTTTCAAAGCAACCCTCTTTCATTTCATAGTAAGCCATTTGGAGAGCATGAGCGGTTCCCAAATTGTGTTGGAGCAGGGAAAAAACAGGCACTTTGAAAAGATGACTAAAGACACTTCCAGACTGCCACTATTTTGGGGCAGGATTCTGTGTCATCCTGGGAAACTCAGGCTGCACAGTTAAAGCAGATCGGGACCTCTTGCACCCGCTTTGCTTTCCCCTGACCTTCCGCTGGCATGCAACCCTTGGGTAATTGGTCAACAGCAAATGTGACCGTCCAGCTTAAATCCATTAGCCACCTCTCGTTTAATACCAAAAGTAAACTTTAAAGGTGCTGCAAACTTGCCTTTGGAAGAGAAGCTCTATTTGACAGCTGAGAGCAAATGCTGCCCACTCTCTTCCTCCACACTTGCTATGTCCTGTCTATTGCTTTGATCTTTGTCTGATAACTTCACCCACACCCACCCAAATTCATTAGCCAACATCTAAGGCTGCGTAGTTTTCACACTTTGCTAAAAGTCCAAAGTCTGCTCTAGAGTGACAGCATTTCCCAAGCCTCCATTTATTTCTACTGGGGAATTGCTTCAGAGATTGCCAAGACTTTTTCAGCCTGTTGGACTGGAGCATGCGGAGGCCGCCTCCCTCACCAAGTGACCTAGAGGTCGGATTGCTTAGCGTTTTCCTTATTTTTATTTAAACATCCTGTTTCAGTCATAATGCTTCTATTCTGGGCTTTGTGGGCTCAATTAGTTCTTCAAATTCCTTTTTTAATTAACCCTTGCTACTACTCAATATTGGAAGTGCGTTGTTGCCTGTCTCAAAACTGCACATTATTGCTCTTATTTTTTTATGTATACATTTAGTCCAGTCTTCTTAGGGCAGCATTGCAAAATTCTCTCATATTTCTAGCTTTAACACAGTTTGGAAAAAAATAGGTCATTTTCATTACACTCCAACTGAATCACGAGGAATACGTTTGTTGTACACCAGAGAGCAATCTGAAGCGTGACAAACTGCTTTCCTCTGCCTGGGCCTGGACAGTCCAACTGGAAAATGAAAATGGCAAAAATGTGATCAGTATTTTTTGCTCTCTCAATCTGCCTGCAGTTCATGAGAAACACAATATAAAAATTATTAGTAATTTACAAGTGACAGCTCACTTGTTCAGCTGCATTATAGATTTGGGGGTGGGGGTTGGCTAGTTGAGTACTTTTCATCACTTATGGTGTGGGTACCATATCATATTTATTTATTTGAAACTTTACTTCCTCTCAGTCTTCTAAATATCAGGGGAGTTCACAATGCTCAAAATTGCAACATTGTCATTCCCATTTTTAAACTTAGAAATTCAAAAAGACACATGTCAAAAAGACACACTCTTTACCTAACTAAATGTATTATTTTCTACTAAACACTTTGTATAATGATTAGTGGACTTATTGTTCCTTATCACTTACATTTTTATTAGCCAAATACTCGTTTTCTTTTTTTATCACCCACATTAGTTTGCTTTTCATCAGATAATTATTATATTGTTTGCGCAATGCACTTTTTGTCATTCTGAATCACTCACCTCTCGTGTATCCAGATTTTGTTTAATTGATTTCTCATTGTTGCATTTTTGTCTTTTGTATTCCCATTTTCTTTTTTGTACAAAGTATATGCGCATGCATATAAAAATTGCATAATTTCCAAAGCACTCTTCATTCTTTAGCTGTCTGATCTCCATTCCAGGAAGATGCTGAGCAACTGTATAAGCAGTGCAAGCGCTATGACCTTTTGAACAAGTTCTACCAGGCCTCAGATCAGTGGGACAAAGCCATAGAAGTAGCCGAGGTTCACGACCGCGTCCACCTGCGCACCACCTACTACAGTTATGCAAAGCACCTGGAAGCCATAGCCGAGCGCAATCTTGCACTGACCTAGTAAGTATTAATTTGAGTCCCAACCCAAAGTTGTATCCAACTTTGTGCACAGAGGGCTCAGCTCACACAACAGGACTTCCCATTCTTCTTCTCTCCTTGCACCCCCCCAAAAAAACACCCTGTTCTAGTGGATACCCCAAATCCTCTTAAGCCAATTTTGAGGGTGCATGATGGTGCTCCAGGGAAGAGGAATGGAGGGGGAAATGACCGTGTTGGATGCAATCTCCAGTTCTATGGGTGTCTGCAAAGGATTGCTGTTAGAGCAGTGCGAGCTATATCAGCATCCTATTCCTAGTCGTGATACGATTTTGTTGGCATACGAACACCTAGTAGCCAATTTTTTCAGTTAATACACCTGTTTCATGTTCTTGCTGTTCTTGATATAAGTAGGACAGTGCATAGCAGTGCCACTTTCCCAGTCCTGAAAACCTAGGCCCTGAAAACCTAATGAAAACATGCTGTTTTCCTGCACAGCTATGAGAAGTCAGAGACACACAAGTTTGAGGTTCCTCGAATGCTTTCAGAAGATCTACAGGCCTTGGAGTCTTACGTCAACAAGATGAAAGATAAGTGAGTGTTTGTGTGATCCCTCCATGCCAGACTGAACTCTGCTCCAGCTGCCAGTTGCCCTATGACTGAAGTAGAGAGGGCAAGATCATTCTGGTCTTATTTGCTGGCCAGACAAAGATCTTCTGGTAGTTCTGCCCTCTCCTTCCCAGCCTGCTGTCAAATGAATATAAATCATAGAATTGTAGAGTTGGAAGAGAACTCGGGGGTCATTTAGTCCAACCCCATGTAATGCAGGAATCTCAGCTAAAGCATCCATGACAGATGGCCATCCAGCCTCTGCTTAAAAACCTCCCATGATCTCTCATGCCACAGGAGATCCAGTGGCTTCTGTTTCAGAGGATGTGATCATAAGTCACTTGTACATGGTCAGCCTTATTGCACTGGCGTTCTAGAGTGGCTATATCTTGGGTGAAGCATCCTCGGGGCTCCTTTTCAGACTCTGACATCTCCACCCCGTCTTGTCCCTCACATCTAGATTGTGCACCCTCTGTGCAGAAGCCATAGCACTTGTTTTGTTGCAAAACTAGTGCTCTAGCTGTGTTGTGTTTTGCATCTAGTAGGACACACTGTTTAATGAGTTAATTGAGTCATCCTTTCTCCGTTTTCCAGAGGCTTGTGGAAGTGGTGGGCCCAGTATCTGGAAGGTCAGGCAGACATGGATGCGGCTTTAAAATACTACGAACTGGCTCAGGATTATTTTTCCATGGTCCGTATTCACTGTTTCCTGGGTAACACCCAGAAGGTAAGCTTGAACCACTTCACTATTCCATCTAGAAAGGAAAGGCAGTATATACATTCTTTCAGTACTATTAAGCTTCCTTTCTGTGAGTTCTCTAGCACTGGCAGCCATTTGATGCTTTAACCTGGGCAGTAAGTATAATGGTTTTTCTTCTCCCTCCTTTCATTTCAGGCAGCGGAAATAGCAAATGCAACAGGGAACTGGGCAGCTTCATATCACGTCGCCCGTCATTATGAGAGCAATGATGACATCAGCCAGGCTGTGCACTTCTACACCAGAGCACAAGCTTTTAACAACGCTATTCGGTTGTGCAAGGTACATGCAGCATTCACACACCACATCAGTTTCCAAATGAAACCGTAGAGAGCCCTTTGACTCACAGCTGTGGCGATAATGGGAAAAGCCAGCCACAAGGGCCAAAAAACGCAAAGAGATTCTCAAGTACAAATTCCTGCTAGTTGTTATTGTCCCTGTGTTGTGGATGCTATTCAGCACATTCAACCTGAGGATTCTAGAGAGAAGTCATGGAAATGTGATGTCATCAACATTCTTCCATATTTTTTTGATTAAAGTATCAGTAGTGTCAGCAGGCCGGAGAATCGCCTTTTTCCAAGTTTGTGGTTTGTGTAGTGAACAAAGGCAATTTTCCGGCAGTGGAGGTACAACCTGGAAGGAAGATGTATGTGTCCTTTGCACCAAAAGTGTTACAAGGGTGCTTTGTCTTCTCGCAAATGAATTCTGTTTGCGTAAACTAAAACTGATAGAGCTGCTGCTATTATTTCCTGGGTCTGGTCTGAAGGCACTTGCTTGAAGCTAAACAGTCCTGGGGCAAGTCAGTGCCTAGAAAGGAGACCACCCGGGAACCTCTGTGGGTTCCTTTCACAGAATAAAGCTAGCAATGAAATGAATAAATATTATTTAAAATTTCTTAACTGCCTGGCTCTTTAGAACTCCAAATACATATAAATTAAGATAGCAAACAAGCAATTTAATTGTCCAGTTCAAAGGAATTGCATAACATTGGGAACTATGAGATGCTTTGGTTTCTGGTTTTCATCTTGTATTCTCAGTTTTAACTGTGGACATTAGCAATGGACCCCCGAGAAGGGAGGTTCTAGAGAAGAGTCATAACCAGCTGTCTGAGGTGAAGGGCAAGATGGCACCTCCCCAGTTACACTGCCAGAAGCCAGCTGGCATAGCAGTTGAATCTTACTTCAGCACTGGTGATAGGATAGCATCCTTCATCATGCCAGAGATTATAAAGTCAGATTAAGGGACCCAGGAGAGGCCAAGTGGCAACATTTGGGAATGGCTGGAAACTCTGGAGGAACAGCTAGGCACTGTTGCTGCTGCCATCTCTCAGCATCAGCTGCCTAAGGCGGTTGCCTCAGTGTGCCTCATGGGAGGTCCAACCATAACTAATACAGTAAATATTTTTGGAGTAGGAGAACAATCTGGATGACCAGCTGATGAACCTGGCTCTTCTCAGCTCACCAGAAGACATGATAGAAGCAGCCCGCTATTACGAAGGGAAGGGGGAACAAATGGACAGGGCAGTGATGCTGTATCACAAGGTAAGCCCTTCTGTCTCTGTGGGAAGTCCCTTTCTCAAATCAAATGAATACTACTGTGGGAGGCATAATTCTTTCCTGGTGGCTGATCGGCAGGCTTCTGTACTGCAGTGGCCGTGTGGACTTGCTCATTTTTAAGTGGGCCTTGAAAACATGTGTTTTCATATATATGTGTGTGTGGCTTTGTGGTGCTGTTTTAATTCCAGTTATATGCTGTTTTCATAGTCACACTGTGTGATGATGGCTGTTTTAAAACTGTGTGGTGTTGTTGTTCATTAAACTTGTGTACTGCACTTCAAGATCACGGCGAAGTTCACATCATAAAAATACAAAATGAGAACACAAAGTAATAAAACAAAAACAAACCAATAATTTCCCTACCACAAACATGTTTAAAAGGTTGAGGACAGTTAACCAAGACACATTTCCCCTGTGCCTCTCCCAACAGAGGACATAATACCAAAGCAGTTTTATGTGCCAAAACTGGGCCTGAACCCTGGTTGCAATGGATCTAGACAATCAATTTCCTGCAAGAGCACCTGGCTCTGGTCTGCAACCACCCATTCAAGAACCTTGCCAAAGGAGGGGAGATTAGCAACTGGCTGGTAGTTACTTAGATTTTCCAAATCCAGGGATGGTTTCTTGAGGAGTGGTTTTACCACTGCTTCCTTCAAGCACAGGCACCACCCCGTCCCATGGGGAGGCAAGAACAGAGACATACTTAGCAGTTGCCCTGACCAGTCCAAGCACCTTGTCTTTATATTGTCGTATGCTCAGTATGCATATATTTGTGTTTACTGTGCTGTGAAGAAATCTTTCTGCAAAGTGGATTATAAAGAATAACAAAAATCTGGAAGCTAAAACCTCATGTCTCCTTTGACAGGCAGGACACTTGTCCAAGGCTCTGGAGCTGGCCTTTGCCACAGAGCAGTTTGGAGCCCTGCAGCTCATTGCTGACGATTTGGACGAGAAGTCGGACCCAGCCCTGCTGGCTCGTTGCTCTGACTTCTTCATTGAACATGCCCAGTACGAGAAGGCCGTTGAACTCTTGCTAGCTGCCAAAAAGGTAACCTGTATATATGACATTACAGCAAATGGCAGCCTTGTCCTCTATGCCCTCAGTTCTTGACCTTGTAATCCGTAAACCACTTTTAGGAAACATTCTCAAAATCTCCTCTGGACTAAAGCTTTGCATGGGCAAAACTTTGTTTGGCAGGCAGAACGGTTCAAGTATAATAGGACTGGGGAGGGTCTGTACTCTTTGGAGGCATGACATTAGAAATTTATTGGGATCATATATTGATAATTACCCTTTTAAGCCTTGAATCCTGTCACAATAACACAGAACAGAAACACTAGAATGCCTTGTGTAGCTTGGCAGAGGAAATACCGTATTTTCTGCTCTATAGGACGCACTTTTCCCCCTCCAAAAATGAAGGGGAAATGTGTGTGCGTCCTATGGAGCGAATGCAGGCTTTCGCTGAAGCCTGGAGAGCGAGAGGGGTCGGTGCGGGAGTTCCCGCCGGGCTCAGAAGGCTTGCAGAAAGCAGCCTGTTCTGCGCAAGCCTTCTGAGCGCGGCAGGAATTTTTTTTCCTTTATTTTCCCCCCTAAAAACTAGGTGCGCCCTATGGTCCGGTGCGCCCTATGGAGCGAAAAATATGGTGATTTGTCTTCCATTTTCTTAGGGAAGAGATTGAGGACCCAAAAGGTGTCCAAAAAGTGCCAGGTGGAAACTCATAATTGTTGAGTAAACTTCTGAACACCCCTTCAGATTGCAAATTGCCTAGAACAGTGCTATTCAACTTTGGTTCCCCAGATGTTGCTGGACTGCAGCTCCCATCACCCCTGACTGGCTGGGAGAATCCAACAATGTCAGAGGACCCAAGGTTGATGACCTTTGATGTCATGATATAGGATAGTCTGCAGTGCCCATTTTGTGGCTAAAACAGTTTATCTGACTCCCATCTCCCTCCCTCTCTCCACTCCCCCCCCCCCCCGGCATTGAGCCTTGGTGCATTGCTATCATGTTTCTTTTTGGCCCTAACACCCTGAAGCTTGTAATGGCTTGGCTTTGGTTACTCTTTCAGTGATGTCTTATTTCCCATTGTGTTGCTAGGAATCACCTTTGAAGCACTGCACATTCCCAAAAAAAGAGCTCAGCCTCAGTTAGAAAGTGCTCTTCAAAAGATGCTCTCATCCTAGGGCTTAGGCTTGGCAAATTGTATTGTCCTCCTTCCCTCCCTCTCCACCTCCACTCACCTTGCAAGATCTTACTCTGTTTGTTCTCTCTTGCAGTACCACGATGCTCTCCAGCTTTGTCTGACACAGAATCTGACCATCACCGAGGAGATGGCTGAGAAGATGACCATTTCAAAGGACTCCAAAGAGGTCCCAGAGGACTTGCGACGGGAACTTCTGGAGCAAATTGCCGATTGCTGCATGCGGCAGGGCAATTACCACATGGCCACTAAGAAGTACACACAGTCGGGGAACAAGCTGAAGGCAAGTTGTGCTGCACTGCTGTGGCTGCTGGCAGGAGCTGATGCTAGTAAAAGGTTTCTGGAAGTCTGAGCACTGGTGGCCAAGGGCACCTTTTATTAACTTCGGCTGGTGAAGTTACCAGAGAAGGACCTAGGAAGATGCCTTTGGGAAGCCCACAAACTGGGCAAGAAGGAAAGAGAGGCCTGTTGTTCTCCAGCAAATGTTACCACCTCTGAACCTGGAGCTTGGACAACCTCTCCTCCCTGTCACCCATGCTTTTTTGTTTTCTGTAATGTACAGTATAATTCAGAATGTTGCAGTCTGTCACCTTAGGAATGAGGTGGCAGGAACATATTACTCCCAGTCCTTGATCTTCTGCACTTGCTTCCTGTTAGCTTATCTTGATTTAAGGTGCTAGTTATCACAGATAAAAACCCTATGTACTGATTGTCTTCAGCCTAAGAGTGTGGGGATGGGAATTTTTTGTGGGGTCCTAAACTTTGGACTGAAACATGCAATTCTGCAGGTCTTTCTTTCCTAGCTCTCTCTGGTTTGCTGCTGCTGTTTGCCACAGACAAATGCAAGCCTCACCAACTCTGCCCCTTCATTTGCAGGCAATGAGAGCCCTGCTCAAATCGGGAGATACAGAGAAGATTGTGTTCTTTGCTGGTGTCTCCAGACAGAGAGAGATTTACATCATGGCTGCCAACTATCTCCAGTCCCTGGACTGGCGCAAGGACCCAGAGATTATGAAGAACATCATCAGCTTTTACACCAAAGGGAGGGCTCTTGACCTCTTAGCTGGTTTCTACGATGCTTGTGCTCAGGTGCGTAGGTGTTTCTCAGATACAGAGTTTGGGTTGCACAAGAGAAAGTGAAGTTCATCCCATTTACTTTCTCTGCAGGTTGAGGTGGATGAGTACCAGAACTATGAGAAGGCACTGGGAGCCCTAACCGAGGCGTACAAATGCTTGTCAAAGGCGAAGACACGCAGCCCCGTTGAGCAGGAGAGCAAACTTGCACTCCTCCACAGCAAGATGGCCCTGGTGAAGAGATTCATTCAGGCCCGGAGGTGAGAGGGAACAGCTAAGACTTCTGTGCATTGGGAATGCTGCACAATCTTTGTCAAAAGCATTCTGAACTTCTGCAGTTCAGGAGGCTCAATCGGAAAGAGGTTGTGAATGATAAGCTGGACACTCACTAGACTCTCGGGATGGTTCCCCCTTCCACTATGTCTGCTTCAGGCTGGCTTTGCGACTGACACAGCAGCCAGCCTATCGGAACTGTACACAACCCTGCTCTTATTCCTGGTGAAGAACAGAAGGGTGGGGGCAGAGTCTTGGCAGTGTATGATGAAAACTCTGGTATTTGTGAGTGGGGGTGGAAACTTGTGTGCTTCTTGGAGCTTCAACTCGCCTGCAGTCTATGCTTTCTGCTCTTTCCTTAGTCCCTTCTAAAATATTCAGGGAGAAAGGAAATACTACTGCTTGGAGCATGCATGAATTTAGATTTCTATACCTGATAGGCATCAAACAGTTTTTCCACTAAGAGGCAAATGATATAACAAAAGCTTTTCTCCCATAGCACTTAGTGTCTGATGTTTCCCCTTCCTAGGCTTTATTCAGAGGATCCCAAGGAGGCAATAAGGCAGTGTGAGCTACTCCTGGGTGAGCCAGACATCGACAGTGCCATCCGCCTGGGAGATGTTCTCGGCTTCCTGGTAGAACACCACCTACAGGTCCAAGAATTCCAGATGGTGAGTGGTCCAAGCTCTTTCAAGGGTATTTCAATAGAGACAAGCCTCCTTGATAAGACATGGGCAGACCCATTCAAAATATTCAGCACCACACAAGTGTTGTTCTTGTGAGATTGTATGACCACCGATAATATGTGGTGGTACAATTCTGCATACTATTTTGTATGCAAAATACAACAGAAGCATAATTGAATTCTTTCTTGCATGTATTTTTAGAACTCCCTACACACAGAGAGCTAGAATGTCAGGGAGCAGCCCTTCCCTCAAGTACTAGTTTTCTACCTGTGAGAATGGGGAATATTCAGGCATGCAGATCTTCCACTTACTCCAGTGATTCTTTTAGGAATGTGTAGGTCAGCTCTCAGAAGCACAAATGGAAAATAGCTCACTAGAAGTGTAATGTCTAAACCAGTCCTGAATAAGATTATTATATAGTTGGATGGCAGGAGGTGGCAGTTCCAAATATAATTTATAAACATTATCATCAGGGGATATTTCTTTGCTCTTACCAACACCTGGTGTGCGGGGAGGAAGGGGGGAGCCACAGACAAGCAGAGGAAACAATTGTGTTGAACCATCTGGAGATGCAATGATTCATTTGCTAAGAGCAGGAAGTGTCAACATGACCTAGTGTAAAATAGGGAAGGCAGAATTACTGGCTGTGGGCGAAAGGAACTGCTCCTCTGGAACAGCCAGGTGCTCTCTAGTCACATGGAATTCAAGCAAAAAAATGAGCTGCATTAAAAGACACTGCGTGGCAGCAAATCTGTTCTGCAGACAGATCCTGCCGGACTATTAGCCGTCTAATGCCAGGTTTCCCAAATAGTACTGCTAACAGTTCTGTAACATCTACCTATACACTGCAACATCTTTAAACAGTCTGTCTCTTGGCTTCCAGCCCTTTAATGCAGGTTCTAACTATATGAACATGAAGGAATACAAATTCTAGATATTATGGAGCCTTGGGAATCACTCATACAGCTAATGAAAACCAGCATCTCACAACCCTTCTGCTGTTGGTATAGCTATTAGAAAACTCCTTAGTCAGATGTTGAAAACCAGTGGATATGGTTTCACAAAGACAACTCAAATCCGTGGTTATGATTGCACTGTTCCAGTATAAGCAGATAACGGCTTACAGTCTGAGCTTAAAATAGCTTGTCAGTGCCACAGTCACCTGGAGGTAGATTTTTTTAGTTCATTTTACCATTCTGTTCAAGTGAGAACAACCCTTGACTAGGACATACTTTTGTTCTCCCTAGGCCTACCGGTACCTAGAAGAGTTGCGGAAAAAGATTCCCTGTGTCAACCTCAATTACTATGTGAGCCAACAGACTGTGGAGGCAGTCCACAGGGGACTGGGCATTCCTCTGAGCCGAAACACTGCCCCAGAGAGGGTTCGCCACAACAGCATGGAGGAGAAAGGAGTGGAAGACGAAGTGGCTGATGAAGCAGAGGCTTCCTAAGCAGTCTGAGCTTGGTCCCTGTAAGATGGTAACTTCTATTCCTGCACTGTTAGAGGAGAGCCAAAGGATTGCCTTGTCTCATTTTATTAGGGGTAAATAGACTGGTGAGAAGCCAGTTTCTAAGCTATATTGTATGCTTGGCTTTTTCCAAGATGTTATGGTTTGAATGCACTGCCCAGTTGTTGAGGTTTGTGCATCTCTTAGCAAGTTAGTAGTGGTAAACATATGTATATGCCATTTTTGTTTTTAGCCCACTTTCAGGTATTTTAGTACTTTTATTACATTTTTGGGAAACACAAATGTCTTGAGTAATTTTGTATATCAGAAAAGATGAGAGACCAAGAGGTTTGGGCCAAAACAGAACTTGATGTAAGCATCATAACACATTGTTTGAAAATCTGATGTAATCAAACAGAGCATCCAACATGACTTCCATTTTCCCTCAACCCCACCCCCTTCTCCTCTTGGTTACTTTGCAGAAAATGCATCACATTTAGTGCAAGTTGAGAGTGCGCTTTTTGCAGTGTGTGTGAAATAGTGCCAGGAGAAATGACTTCATCCGCTCTTGGCAGATGAGCCACATGACCTGTTCACCAGTCCTCTGTTCAGTGAACATCTTAGGCTGAGTTAACAGCACTTTCAAGCCATTTTATCAGACCTGATCAGTCAATAGAGTCCTGCTGTGTTACCATTGGCTACTGTAGTCATGCACAAAAGTCAAACAGAAGTTAATGCATGATACCCAGTAAGGACCCAAAGTCAAAAAGAGCCCATACTCTATCCAGAGCTCAGATGAGACGAACAACACACAGGTTCTAGGAGCTGGCGTAGATCCTTTCCTTTGCAACATACTCATATTAACCTGGTTCAAGAACACTGAGTAAATAGTCTCTTTGCTCCTGTCCTGGCTACAGTGTCAGCCTATGCACACACAAGTGTGTGTTTGCAGAAAAGCAGCAGTACCAGCACACCTCTCTACCAACAGACCAACAACAAATGCATACTCAACTACCCTCTGCTACCAAGCCCAGATGTTAAGCTACCTATCTATGGCTTACAGCTCAGTGTCCTCCTTCCATTCCTGTCCTCCAAGCAGAGACAGGGCAGATTCTGAGCCACCAGCTGGACAGAGGGCAGGCAAAGGGCATCTCCATCATCAAGCCCTCCTTCACGTTTCAAGAGTTTTTTTCTTCAGGTTTTCCATCAGTAGCAGATTCTGCAGTGCCAAACTTCTGCAGTCACCATCTGGGTCCTTCTCTGCAACATCTGCAGAAAATAGGAAAAGACAGACAAGAGGAGAGGAAAGAATGGCTCGAGGAAATCCCTGTAGAGCATTAGTTGAACTGTCAAGTGTGCTTCAGTAAAGGAACAATAAAAGGAAGTTATCCCCACCCCAGCTCTCCAAATATCCAGCTTGTTTGATTTTAGACTAAACTTTATTTAGCAACATTTCTTTTTTACACAGTTACCCCGTGTAACCAAAACATCTCAGCACTAGGTGCTGGCAAGATAAAGTTGCAGCAGCTGTCTGTTTTCTTTAACCACAGGACCAAGTAAAGATTGGAGGAGTTTTAACACTGAGTAACTGAGGGAACACTGGAACGTGCTCTTTTTTTGGCTCAGTATTTCAGATTCTTTACCTCTAAACTAGTTTTAAAGGACGAATTTAAAGCCTGACTCCCACACAAACCCAGCTCAAGTTTACAAATCCACATTTTGCATAAAACTTTATGTGAAGTGGTGACTTCCATAAAGCCATTTCAGGCATGCACCTATCTGTGTGTGAAAGAAATTTCTGCCCTCATACTCAGAGGTATGCTTCCAACTGCACAATGCAGCAACAATAAGCCACTTTGTACAGATGCATTTTTATCAACCGGCAACTTTATGAAACGAGGTATGCACTTCTTTGTACAGTGGTGCCTCGTAAGACAAAATTAATCCGTTCCGCGAGTCTCTTCGTCTAGCGGTTTTTTCGTCTTGCGAAGCAACCCGATTAGCAGTTTAGCGGCTATTAAAGGCTTAGCGGCTTAGAAAAAGGGGGGGGGGGAGCGAAAAAAATCTCAAGACTCGCAAGACATTTTCATCTTGCGAAGCAAGCCCATAGGGAAATTCGTCCTGCGAAGCGCATCAAAAAACGGAAACCCCTTTCGTCTAGCGGGTTTTTCGTCTTGCGAGGCATTCGTCTTGCGGGGCACCACTGTACTGTGAAGCACAAACAGTCCTCATACCATACAGAAAAGTTAGCATCTGATGTGGCACTTGCATCATTCCTTGTCTTGAGCACTGTGCTATACGGCACATCAACTCGGCTTGCCGGTCTTGTTCTGGCTAGGTTTTTGTACCTTAAACAGCTGCAGACATATTAAGAATTGAGAAATGCAGCAGGCGAATCATTCCCTCCCCCCAACACACAGATGCCAGGACAGAATAAATTTCAGCTACTGAATTTTTGCTTGCTAGGCAGCAAATAGGCACTGTACCAGGGGGAGGGAGGGGGTGGCTGGCAGCTCTATATTTCTAACAGTCTTGCAAAGTGGAAATCAGGATGTCAGAGCAGAGGGGAGCCTGAACAAGTGGCGAGTCTGTGGGAGGAAATCCTGTGCGCACAAGCTAAGCGCTTGAAGCCTAGCACTAGGTCAGTCTGGGTACATGACTCACTCAGATAGCCCCCCTCTATTTATAAAATGACAGAATGGAACACAGTTCTAAGGGCAGCCTGCAGTCCAAAATGATTAACATCAGCAGTTGCCCCAATGTAACAAAGGCTCATTTAACGAGAGAGTGTGCACCGTGGAAGCAGATGGCTAGCCCAGTAGAAGAAATAAAAGTCAAAACCTCTGTGCTATCACAATTTTCTAAGCCACTAGCTCTTGCCTTCCCTTTCCATATGCCTATAGCGCTTCATGAGCCAGGCAACATGTTACCCACAAGGACAAAGTTTCTAGTCATCATGGTTGGAGAGATGTTTAAATATGTGATGACTTTGCCCCTCAACACCTTGACTGCGTATGCAAATCATACCCTATTCACATTACACAATACTTTCCATCTGCCTAGGAGGATATGGGGTTTTAGCACCAGCCCAGGAAGACTCTTCTCCACCTGTCCAGTTGCCCTCCTGAGCGTTATCAGCCCAAGACCATGCATCCCGTCTCCTTTCAGGCTAGCCTCAACTCATTGCTCAGCAGGCTACGCTCGAGGACAGCAAAAGCCTATTCCTCCACACACACCACGGCATGGGAAAAGAGGGAATCTTTAGGCTCCATGGCAGCCCTTTTCCCTTTTAAGGGCACAGATTTCTAGCAGCCAGTCCCGGGATCAAAGACTAGCTGTGCTGGTGTCACATCCTCTCCAGCTCCCGTGGGAAGCTCACTCTCAGGATCCAAATGGTGAGGGAAAGCAACCCAGGGCAGAAATGGGAAGGCTTCTGAGCTTATGTAGGACATGTGGCACTTGATTCCTGGCAACTCGCCCCTTCAGCAATGAAATCTGAGTCAGGCTGCATCACCTCGTGCATTTCTGGGCATGCAGGAGACGCTCAACTGCCCTCTCCTGACTGGAGACTGGTTGTATCCTCCTTTGCTTGTGGGGGTGGGTGCTGAGAAAAATGGCCCAGTGGAATTCCCCACTTCCATACACCCCTCAGGAAGACAGACCCATTCACATGACCAAACTAGCACACTGGGAACAAGGACAGAGAAATTCCAGCCTGGGATGTAGCTTCTCTGCCTCTCGCCAATATCAGAGAGTGAGAGAAGGGTTGACCTCAGCACAACCCCTGCCAACGGCCTGCTCTCACAGTGACTTCTCACCTGCCAGCCAGGCTTGGGTCTCTAAAAGCTCCTCCGTCATGTCCTCCAGAAGGCACTCAGCAGGGACACTCAGGAGTGTGGAAGAGACAGATGACAAAAGCCCTTGGCGCACATATCTGCAGGGAAAAGGAGTGCCCTTGTGAAAGCCAGCAGGAAGGAATCTCATCCCTACCCAACTGATAGCTGGTGGCCTTGACACCGCCTTCTGCTTTGCTAGCTTCATTTTTCTGCTGGAGTCACCAAACTTAGTTGCTTGAATTGCACCGAGAGTTACCCAGAGCTGAACTCAGGAGATTTCTGTCCCACTCACATCTTCTAGTTGCTATTTGGAGTGTAAAGAACACCACCAAGAAAGCTGTAGCTAAAGCTGCTTTCCTAGAGCATGGGTGGGATGTCCCTCCCCCCCCCCTTGTTTTAATGCATCTACATGGGTTTTTAAAAATTATTCTTTTTGTGTGTGTGTGGAGGGAGAGAGAGTGCACAGGGAAAAAACAAGACATAAAAGTGGGGGAAGAAAAAGGGGAAAAAGAACTAACACCCATACGAAATAGTTTAAAAACCCAGAACTTATAAACATTACAAGATCGTTACTGTAGTTAACCTACACTTAACTTACTTGGGAGTTGCCTTGGGCAAGAAAAAGCAACTAACAAATTATTTATTTAAATTTAAATAAATAAATAAATAAATAAATAAATAAATAGGGGGCATATTAATGAAATAACAATAATAATAATAATGACATATTCATGCCTGAGGTTGCATCAGTTTCACATTCAAACTACAGACATTGGAAAGTGTTGCTTATGATAATGACTGACTCATTCAAGAACTTGAGGGCAGTGTGACTTGAAATGCTCTCTCAGCCTCAGTTTTACTCAACCTGACTTTCCCTTTTTGTAGCCGTTTCTCTTCCCCACCTGGCTCTGGCATCTTGGTACTACTGGGGGGCCCAAAGGGCGAGAATGGGATGAAGAGAACAAACTCCTTCCCCCACTTGATTGGGTTCCCTGGCTTTGGGTGCAGAGGGTCCCTCCCGCTGCCACCATGATGCTCACAAGAACTCACGTGTCTGCATGGAAGCGCAGGGTCCAGACGAACTCTAGCAGGGCCTTCCCCATCGCAGATGCTACCTGGAGGAGACACACAAATCAGGATCCATGGAAGAGGCATTGAATGGTTAGCCTCGGGTATTTTGCTTTCTGAGGCAGAAAATCCAAATGGTAAAGATATAGTAAGCAAAGGCTGCAATCCCATAGTCACTTTCCTTTGAGTAAGCCCCACCAAACTCAATGGGACTTGCTCCTTTGTAGGCAGGTATAGAATTATACCGAAAAGCAGTGACAATTTGCCATCTGTTAACAGTACTGCTGGCTATTGCTTGAGATCAGCAGCCTCCTCCACTCTCCCTCAGAAAGTCTGCCCTGGATTCAAACATTAAGAGACCAGGAATGGAAACAGTGGCTCATCCACAATTGAAGGCACTACTGCTTCGTACCTGGGGGCGGAGGCAGGGGAATTGCCACATCCTGCAGGTGGTACATAGTGGGGGGAACTCGGCATGCACTTATTTAAGAAATATTGACATACATTTAAAAAACTGAGCTTCACATTTGAAATTTAAATAAACTGTCAAATTGTGTGTTTTTTATTTTATTTTGTGGGATACGTATTTATATCTCCCTTTTGAACGCATTGTTGGAGTTGCTTGCAAGGCCAAGGAATCTGGATTTATTTATTTTTTAAATTACAAGTGACCCAATCAAAGATAAAGGACTCAGTCTTGGGAGGCCATCGGGTATGTTAGTGCTTGAAGAGTGGGAAGGCAACAGTGACTGAGAGCTGTGTCGAGAGTGGACGTTCCACCCACCTGCATTCGCTAGGTCTGCTGGTTTATTGCTGCAGTTCTGAAACCAAGCAGCTTATGCAGAATCCTGAGAGCACCTGGCTTTTGGAGTTGGGGCAGGGAAGCTGTGGCCCTCCAGATGCTCCCAGCCCCAGCAAGCATGGCTAGCGGTCGGGGAAGATGGAAGCTACAGTCCAGCAACATCTGGAAGGCCACAACTTTCCCACCCTGATTTTAGAGGGGCAGAGGGAAGCAAACTCCCAGAGCCAGTGGTAATTACAGAGTGAAGCATGGAGAGGTGAGCAGCTTCTTCTGCCTTGAAACCAAATGGTCTCTACTAATTCAGAGCCAGAATCAGACCACGCAGTTTCAAAAACTCCCTGCATACACCATGTGTAGATGCTTCACCCCCTCACATCCTGTCCGCCAAAGCAAGTGTTCACTGGCTCCCTTTGGCAAAAGATGGGATACCACAGCATGCCAAAAGCCAAACACAGGCAACTGTGTACTTCTCAGGTACTTTGGAAGGGCCTATCTAGTATCCTCACCACACTGTTGACAGCGAAGTACATCAGAATTGCCAGGGTGTGTGTCAGCCGGGCCAAAACCAGGTGATCATCTCCCAAAAGGTCAAAGGTGGTCAGTGGCCTGGAAAGCAGAGAGGGAGAATGTTCTAACTGGCTCTGAAAGATGGTCTCCTTCCCTACAAACCTCCTTAGGTTTTAAGATCAGCAAAGGGAGCCTCTTGGTAGTTCCACTGCCCTCAAAAGTTTTGGGAAGGGAGTTGGCCCAGGTGGGAGAGGGCGTTCTCTGTGGCAGCTCCTAGGTTGGGGAATTCTCCCCCCACAGGTGTATATATAGAACCTTCATTGGTTTCCTTTGTGTGAAGACACACTTCTGACACCTGATATACATGTTTTCCTGGGACAGCAATTTGTTCTATTTGTTAAAAAAAATCATTATTATTATTAATAATTATTATTATGAAGATGAAAGAGAAGGAGGAGAAGCAGCAGCAAGCCTTAGTCTTAAACTGCAGCTCCCAGCTCCTATCATAATTGTTGTTTACAAAAAGCTGAGAACAGTTGTTCTCCATCAGGCACCCTCTGCTATTGCTAAAGAGAACCAAATTCCAGGAGCCAAGACAGAGCCTTCTTTTTCAGAAGCTGAGCAAGAACAGACATGCAGCAATTCCAAAAGGAGCCAAGGACCTGGGTGCAAAGGCACCATTTGGACATTTTTGCTGCAGCACTCCTGCAAATGAAAAGGTGAACTACAGTTTAGTCTTTTTAAAGAGTTTGGACTGTTCTGGCTCTTGGAGCTGTTGGGAGTGGCAAAATAAAAAGACAGAAAAAGTCCTGTACTCTGTTTAAATTAAACTACTTGTTTGTTTAAATATAAATGCCTGGTGCATTTATTAACATGGAATACAGACACACAGCCCAGCACCTACCAAACCTGAATCACACACCTGGTTGATTGCTAGCTTACTTTTTCTGCAATGAGATAAATTTCAGCCATGAATATAATGGGTGCTGTTGCAGGAGATATTCAAAATGTATTCCATGCATGCCTCTGATAACACAACACAGCCCTAGGGACATGAAAATGCAAATGGCCTCACCTGTCGAAGTTCCGAAGAAGCGGGAAAAAGAAATGACCAGCAACTGGACCAAATCTGTTGGGGGCAGATGGTGGCTTTGCTTGGGACTGGCCCTGTTCCAAACGAAGTGAAAGGTCAGGCAGGAGAACTGTCACTAGCAAGTGAGACTTGACGAAGACCCCAGAAGAGGCTTCATGGATGCAATGTTTTGTTTCACTCTCCCTTAAACAGACCAATCTGCTTTCCTTGTGAGGGATCATTGTAGGACTCTCAGGGTCCTTTCAATTCTATGATTCTATGAATTTCAGACATGCCAATCCAGATCCACCGTAATGCTTTGACTATTTGGAAACATAGTTAATCAGCTTAGCATCAGTTTTAAAGGGCACTGGTGTCTGAAACATGAAATGTGTTGCCATTTGCCCCTAAGTAAGAAAAGGGAAGTTTCTTTTGAAATGCTTAAGCACCTTTGTGGTTAGCAGTGCAACATCTTATGACCAAGTTCAGCCACAGACAGGGAAAGCACATCTATTTCTGAATTTCAGGTGGTATCAGCTTAACTCAAAAACGATGTCGGGAGATAGGTGATGTTTGGTGGTGAAGGGCATGACCCAACTGTGGAATGTGATTGTACTGCATCACCTTCTATGGCACAGATCTGGCCAGCACCTGAATGAATAGACAAGAAGATCTGTGGGAGGGGGAAATGGAGGCAATAAAAGACGGGAGACAGGACTGAAAAGTTGTCCTCCCTTGAGATGACCATCAGAGGCAGGAGGCCCATCCCAGGATGAAAATAAGAATATGCTATAGCTTTTCTTTTCCTGGAACAAGATGTGCCTTTGAAATAAAAAGTATGCTAAGTGTTTCCTTGCTGTGTTGACTGGCTCTTTAAGGCAAACAATCTCCATGCTGGAGTAGTGGTATAGAAGGAGCCATTGTTAATTTGTTAATTGTTACTTTGACCAGATCAGGGATAGAGCTCTCAAGGTGCTTCCACCAATGTAGCCCTATCAGGAGAGATCAAGGACAGGTCTATAATTTATAGACGGGTTGAAACTGAGGAGAGCTGATCAAACAAGACCCTAATAACGTGGGCTGCTGTCTCTCCTGGGCTGAGTAAAGGAAGTTTCTATGAAGGCCTTCAGAACAAAGAGAGAACTCCTCTCCACATGGGGTAGGTGAATGTATGGCCCCTCCCATTACCAGAAGTTTGGGAAGCCTGAACTAAACAGAAAAGCATATTTCTTGGATGGAGTGGGAGACCCTTGAACACAAGACCAGCTCGTCTGTCTGCACTGATGTGCCCCTGCTGCAGCTCAAGGCAGTTTTGCATTTCCTGGCTTCACCTTTGCAAACCTTCGGGTCTTGCTTCGGATCCTTTCATCCACAACTTTTTGCCAGTCTGGGGAAGAGCTGTTGCTAGGCAGGATCTGGATGCTGGGCTGTTTCAGACTAGGAAGTTGCTTTGCTTTAGGAGAAAAGGGCTGAGAGAGTTCCTGGGCTGCTCTGGCCAGCACCTGAGTGAATAGACAAGAAGCTGTCAGGCGCTTCTAGCCTGGAGGTGCAGTGCATCCCACTCGCTTCACAAGGACAGCAAATATAAAACACAGAGCATCGTTCAAACTACAAGAAACCATTTACAATAGCAAAATAAGGGATGCGGGAGTCAGAACTTCACATATACACAACTTCATGGCAGAGGTGAGGAATGAACTGGGGAGCTTCCGACAGGTAACTCAGTCTCTTAGCTGCAATGTAACACTATCTCTCGCAAGGCTTGCTTATAATATGCTGGAAACGGGTCACTTACATCCAGGATGTCCATGCGCTGGCGGAGACTATAGTTCAGGGAGTAGAACTCAGAGGTCAGAAACTGAGCCACCTAGGCAACAGAAAACAAAGGTGAGTTTAGAGGTGTTCTGTGGCTTCTTAAGTCTTACAAGCTGCCCCATCAATCTGGCAAGCTAGGGGCAGAGGAAAGAGGGCAGAGGAACAGACTGCTTTATTCCAGTGCTTCTGCCCATGGCTTTCCTGCTCTTTCCTAGTAAGATGGGCTTTCCCTGTCCACCTAGTGCAACCTTACCAATCTCCTCTTCTTACCAGCCCCTTAGCTAAGCTTCTCAAATGGCCCACTCCAAGCCTGGCTAAGAAAGGCCAGCTGCAGATCCTCAGCCCCTGCAGTCAGAACCAAAGACAGCACAAGGACTCACTGGTGTTGGGTCTGTGACAGCGATGGCCACCAGAGCGCCTTGACGAAGCCCCACAAAGCCTTCTACGTAGCTCTTCTCGTCTAGATGCAGCAGGACCTTTGCCAGTTCCACGCTCACCTGCACAAAAATACCAAAGAGTGTATGTGTGTGTGTGTGTTTTGAAGTCTCAGCCATTCAAGAGGCTTGATGTTTCAGGCAGGTCAAGTTGAGAGTCAGCTGGTCTCATTGAGTGTAATAAAAAGTTGCAGGGGGCAGGGAAGAGATGACAGTCCCATACCCCATCTCTTGCTGCCACCTTGACACCCTAAGTTGGGTGTTCAAGAGATCACCAAGGTTGCCTAGACTGATTATGCTGCCAAGGAGCTTCAACGTATGTGCAGAGCAACTGGAAATCATCTAAAGCATACACCCCCAAACTCGGCCCTCCAGATGTTTTGGGACAACAATTCCCATCACCCCTGACCACTGGTTCTGTTAGCTAGGGATAATGGGAGTTGTAGTCCCAAAACATCTGGAGGGCCGAGTTTGGGGACGTATGATCTAAAGTCCTAACTGCGCCTTCCCCCCTCACACCCCAAATATGATATTTTGCCTTGGACAGCAAAGAAGTCAACTGTCGTAGGGTTGCTGCCACCACCAGAATTACAGAGAACTGTCATTGCCTTCCAATGGCAAAGGGGACCACCCTCCTGTATTTCTCACTTGTCAAGGGCAAGCCCCTGAGCCCCAACAAGTTCTCATGGGTTATCTCTAAAGCTGAATCAAGATCAAACCAAGAGGCACAGGTCACATTTACTTCTCGAGCAGCTGCCACATTTCTTCGGATCAAAGACTCCAGAGTGCTCATTGTGGCTTCATACTTGTCTGGATCTTCGGGACCAGTCAGGACTGAGAAAAAGAAAAGACGAGAAGGAAGCTTGCATTTGACTTCCCAGTTGTCCAGTCAAGTTAATGCTGTACCAGGAATATATGTTGCATGAACGCAGAAAGTTCATGCAATCATATGCTTTAAACTGAAAGATTTGGGTTTGCAAATAATTGTGGCAGTCTTTCATAGATAGGTCTGGGACAAAAGTAGCCAATGAGGTGCCTTCCAAAATTTGCTTGACTCCAACACCCATCAGCCCATGAGCGGTGGTTAGGGGATGATGGGAATTGGAGTCCAGCCCCATCAGTTAGGCACCATGTTGACTTGTCCTAGTCTGGGACACAGGAGATAGTAAAGAAGTGCAGGAGGCTCTGAATAAGGCATAGAATGTGTCAGCCCAACAGAAAAGCCACAGGATGTTTCACAGGCAATAAATGTGTTTACTTCAACCAGGAAACACATCACATGTTGAGAGCCACTGCGGTGTCCTCTGTTTCTTGGATGAAAGGTGGGATACAAACAAACAAAACATCCCAGAAAGCTAGTTCACATGCCACACTAAACCATAGGCTTGCACAATTTGAACAACCATGATAAAGCCGCATGGCACACTTCCTCTCTTCCTTCAAGGAGTTCCAAAGCTTTTGCTTCTGTATTTGATTAACCACAGCTTGCTATGCTTTACAGACCAGAAACAGTGGTCAATTTTAACTATGGTTAGTTTAAACAAGCCAGCTTCAGTAACTATGGTTTAAAGTTTGCTTGATTGAAACTATCTAGTTCGTGTCAGTCACAGTTTGCTGGTCTGGACAATGCAGTTAAGCAAAAGTGGAAACAAATGCTTCCAAATTGTTTCTCCTGGTCAAATGAGAGGAGGGGAGGGGAAGGGGAAGTCTGAAGGCCCATGGCTCACTGTGGCTCATTCTTACTTGCTCTTGTCATGCTAACTATGGTTTAATGTGTCATGTGAACAATGCTATGGACTTCATACCATCTTATCCCTTATCCCTTACTTTCAATACAGTCTCGGATGTAGGTGGGAGCCTTGGTCTTCTTCAGTTCTTTGTCCTCCGACATGTCGTACGGAACGAGGTCATCATCGCTGAAAAAGAAACAAATTTAAATTCTTCCTCAAATGAGCTTCAATTCACGCACACAGTGTGAAGATCCCACATTATATCTACCTTCTTGCTTGGAAACAACATTTTCCCACATACCTATCAAGCTCAGAGTCATCCCCCTGGTCCAGTCCTGCAGAAGCACTTGGCTGTGGTTTCACACTGGGTTTCAGAATAGTGCTTGTTGTCATGGCTGGTCTGCTGTTCCTGCAGCACCAAAAAAAAAGTTCCTACCAACTGAGGGAAAAGTCTTGCTTATGCTGATAATAGGAAAGAGGTGCAACAGCAAGTGAAAACATAACTATTATACAAACATGCTGCAAATTAGCCTGGGTTCTAAAAACGTCAGAAGTTATGTCCTGAAACTCTACAAAGAAATAAGAAAACTGTTACGTAGACTAAAAGATCCCATTTGCACAGAATGCCACATCATGTTTTAGTGAGCTTCTCAGCTCATGTGATCTTTCCTTCCCCCACCCACCGCCCTCCTCTGGCAAGCCATGGTGAGAGGTCTGGGAACACCTGCTTCCTATTTTAAATCAAACACAGTTTATGATTACATTTGAAAGGGAGAAACTGTGGTTAGCTTAAACCATGCTTTGTTGAAACAAGGTTAGATCAAACCAGTTTATAATCCTGGCTTATTCAACAAAGTGTATTTTAGCACCACACAAATTAATGCAGATTAGTTTTGACTATGGTTTAGCTTAATGTGTTAAATAGGCCAAAGTCTCCAGCGGAGAAAACAATGACAAAAAGCAGCTAGTGCTAGTTGAATCTGAAGCAGTCTAAAGGTAACTTACCCAATGCTCTGGGAATCACTGTCAGGAATCTGCTCTGGCCTCTGAATCAGCAAGGTCTTTAAATCTCTGATCTCATCATCTTCTTCATACTAACACATTGAGAACAAAGCAAAACATTAAGATAGAATAAGGGAACTAGTACACAGGTTGGCTCTTGCATAAAGGCAAGTGGCAGCTGTAATTTGATTTACTAAGTCCATTCTTGGGATGGCGCTTGTTGTTTCACCTCAGAAAATGGTTGAAACAGGTTGACCCACAAGGTTTGTAACAAGAGACAGGTGCCTGCTTAAAAGCAAGGCCAGACTCGACTAAATGTTGGTTGGATTCAGACATAACAGGAAACCACAGTTTCCTGCTAAATGAATGAACAAGCCTCACACTTGCATACTTTCCCTCCCGGCCTCTTGTACAGCCACAAGGAGACATAAGGTTTTGCTTCCATTTTTGAAACAATCCACAGTTGCCCATTACAACCAGATTTGAAAGACCATGGTTTGTTTCAACTGTGGTTTCAGGGAAATCTGAAGCCATGGTCTTGCAAACCAGTCCCCCACGTTTGGACCTAACAAGGAGATGTTGCCTTTCTAAAAGCAGAAGCAAAAGTTTGCACTCTCCTCCTGAGAGGCAAAGGCTCCTACAGACTTGTTCACATGGTGGGATCCTGATTTCCCATTATATTTAAACAGAACCATTCTCTCTGTCACACACACAAACATATACACACAACAATTTTAAATGGCAGAAGCTGGGACACAATAACAAAGGTATATTCCACTAGCATATTTAAAGGATTTTTTCCCTGCCACAACCGAACACTGCAGAAAGTTCACTTGGCTGTCTCACCTGAAATATCAGAGCAGGGCCTTCAGACATTACCCTGGCACTGACGCACTCGGCCACAACCATCCCCATATGGCGGATCTTTGGCAAGTTGCTGTCCAGGTGACACTTCATCCCTTCCATCATGACTGTGAGTAGCTCTGGAAGGGCAAGCAGAAGGTGACCAGGCAAATTCAGCAAAAAGCACAATAGCCAGCTTAGACACATTTAAAACCTGATAAGGAGGTGTTGTGCTTTCCACAATGGGGCAAATATATATTTCGGCATCTTTTGAACCATCTGCTATGGCTTTCCAATGCAAGCAGAAGAAGACAGTGCTGACCTTTCCTTTTCTTCGGATACTTTGGCCTACAACTACCATCAGCCCCAGCCAGCACACACATGCTAGGTGGGTCTGATGGGAGCTGTAGACCAAAAACATCTGGAGGTCTCAAGGTTAGGGAAGGCTGCTGCAGGTGGACTATCCCACCCTATGCTGGGCCACTTCTCAGCTGATCTCTATTGGCAAGACATCCTACTGATCTCACCACATCTCAATAAACTGCAGTTTTATGACATTCACACCAAGATAATAGGTTCTATCCAATGGTGGTCCTGTGCAGAATAGTCCCACTGAAGAGAATGAATCTTAGGCTTATTCATTTCAATAAGTATACTGTGAGTAAGACTGGTACCGGATACAACCAATTGCCGTGGCCACCCTGTGAGCATCTCCCAGGAAGTCACCCAGATTCCACCATGAAGATTTTGAGGTCCAGAGGCCCAAGATGCCAGCTTGGTCCTTTTCTCTCTCCCTTACCTTGTCTGTCGCTCTGTATTTCTGCTTCTTTCAGATGAGAGAGGCAGATCAGAATGGCCTTGCTGATGTACAGCTGCTGCTCCGCTGGGGAGTGCTTCACAGCAGTGCTGCTTCCCCAGGTCTCCAGCAGCTCTTTCAAAACCTGCGTTAGAAACCTGAGTGTTGGGTTCAACGTGTCATTCTGCCCCTGTCCCCACAAGCCTCCTTTTGGGGCCTCTTAGCATAATAACCCAGCAGTGACCGACTCCCTTTGTCCACCAGAGGAGGCACCTTCACATTAAGTGCCAATGAACCCAATTCCACTTTGTATGAGGGAGTCTTCTGCTGGAGCCAGACCTATGCCTCTTAAAGGCTTGGTTAAGATCTCTCATCATCCCCTTTTTATCCAGAAGCAAAATTTGGGGGTGTAAAGACTCCCCAATTACCAGCAGCGTCAAGGAGAAGTAAGATGTACAGAACCTCTTAGTCAAGGCAGTAACTCTTAATGTCTCAGGATCATCTGCCCTGTGCTTTACTAAGAAAGCTTTGCCCTGCATATCTGGGCTGAATTGCCATCTGAGGCCTCCTCTCAAGGGTTGGGCTCCAGGGAGACAGTCCCACCAGTGTGTGCAGAGCTTGCTCCTTGGACTCAGGATGTCTTGGGAGAAAGGGGTGTGTGTGTGTGTGTGTGTGTGTGTGTCTTTCTTTGCAACAGTCCCAGCTACAACCCCCCTGCCCTCCAGATGGAGCAGCCAAAACACAACATTCTCATCAATCTGCTGGAAGGAACACATGGGTGCATCTGCAATCCCACCAACTTCTTCAGTCGGTTAGTGACTATCGCCTCCTCTTCCCACCCTAGCAAGCTAAACCAGAAGAGGTGAGGATCATAGAATCATAGAGTTGGAAGAGACCACAAGGGCCATCGAGTCCAACCCCCTGCCAAGCAGGAAACACCATCAGAGCACTCCTGACATATGGTTGTCAAGCCTCTGCTTAAAGACCTCCAAAGGAGACTCCACCACACTCCTTGGCAGCAAATTCCACTGTCGAACAGCTCTTACTGTCAGGAAGTTCTTCCTAATGTTTAGGTGGAATCTTCTTTCTTGTAGTTTGGATCCATTGCTCCGTGTCCGCTTCTCTGGAGCAGCAGAAAACAACCTTTCTCCCTCCTCTATGTGACGTCCTTTTATATATTTGAACATGGCTATCATATCACCCCTTAACCTCCTCTTCTCCAGGTTAAACATGCCCAGCTCCCTTAGCCGTTCCTCATAAGGCATCGTTTCCAGGCCTTTGACCATTTTGGTTGCCCTCCTCTGGACATGTTCCAGTTTGTCAGTGTCCTTCTTGAACTGTGGTGCCCAGAACTGGACACGGTACTCCAGGTGAGGTCTGACCAGAGCAGAATACAGTGGCACTATTACTTCCCTTGATCTAGATGCTATACTCCTATTGATGCAGCCCAGAATTGCATTGGCTTTTTTAGCTGCCGCGTCACACTGTTGGCTCATGTCAAGTTTGTGGTCAACCAAGACTCCTAGATCCTTTTCACATGTACTGCTCTCAAGTCAGGTGTCACCCATCTTGTATTTGTGCCTCTCATTTTTTTGCCCAAGTGCAATACTTTACATTTCTCCCTGTTAAAATTCATCTTGTTTGTTTTGGCCCAGTTCTCTAATCTGTCAAGGTCGTTTTGAAGTGTGATCCTGTCCTCTGGGGTGTTAGCCACCCCTCCCAGTTTAGTGTCATCTGCAAATTTGATCAGGATGCCCTTGAGTCCATCATTCAAGTCGTTGATAAAGATGTTGAATAAGACCGGGCCCAAGACAGAACCCTGGGGCACCCCACTAGTCACTCTTCTCCAGGATGAAGAGGAACCATTGATGAGAACCCTTTGGGGTTCGGTCAGTCAGCCAGTTACAAATCCACTGAGTGGTAGCATAGTCAAGGCCGCATTTTACCAGCTTCTTTACAAGAATATCATGGGGCACCTTGTCAAATGCCTTGCTGAAATCAAGGTAAGCTACATCCACTGCGTCCCCTTCATGCTACATCCACTGCGTCCCCTTCATCTACCAGGCTTGTAATTATGTCAAAAAACGAGATCAGGTTAGTCTGACATGACTTATTTTTCAGAAATCCATGCTGACTATTGGTGATCACAGCATTCCTTTCTAGGTGCTCACAGACTGTTTGCTTAATGATCTGCTCCAGAATCTTCCCTGGTATTGATGTCAGACTGACTGGGCGGTAATTATTTGGGTCCTCTCTTTTCCCCTTTTTGAAAATAGGGACAACATTTGCCCTCCTCCAGTCTGCCGGGACTTTGCCTGTTCTCCAGGAATTCTCAAAGATGACTGCCAGTGGTTCTGAGATCACATCTGCCAGTTCTTTTAATACTCTTGGATGCAGTTCATCTGGCCCTGGAGACTTGAATACATCTAAACTAGCCAGGTATTCTTGTACTATCTCCTTAGTTATTCTGGGCTGTGTTTCCTCTGCTGAATCATTTGCTCCAAATTCTTCAGGTCGAGCATTGTTTTCTTTATCGGAGAAGACTGAGGCAAAGAAGGCATTGAGGAGTTCAGCCCTTTCTGTGTCCCCTGTTTGCATTTCACCATCTTCTCCTCTGAGTGACCCCACTGTTTCTTTGGGATGGAGAACCCAACTTGGTTTCAGTGCAATGGTGCTCCATCAACATCCAATATTCCCCAGAACTCGCAAATCCTCTCTCGCACAGGATATTCAGCATCTTGTGACAAGTGGGAGAGGCAACCTTATGAAAAGATCTCATCCACTGACAGAGAAAGGCCACTCTGAAATGACCACCCATTTATCTCACTTTTAAACCTTTAGTTTGTTAGCACACGGAAAAGGAGTGAAACACAGGCTGGCAAGATGAGTGGCTCTGGGGTCACTCCTCTTTCACTGTAAGTTAGTTCTGATGTGTTTTTTTTACATTACACATAAGAGGGCTGGGAAGGTACTCCTATGAACTCTACCAAGTTGCATGTTATCTCTTTCTCTCTCACATATATAGAAATATATTTTGCTAACCATTACCCTGCTTACCTTGATCAGTAAGAGACGCCGCATGTTGTCCAGGGCTAGATATCCAAGGAGGTTCTGGAGCACCATAGTCTGTATCATACAGAAAGCAAACAATGGAAATCACAGCAGACCCTTTGAGAAAGAACAAACTCTCTCAATATCTTCCGGTAAGCTATGAACTATAAACCAAACCAGGTGACTTACTGTTCAGATCATTATATGGGAATATGAGCTTGACAATGAATGTTCATAGCGGACCAATTTGTTGTAATTGTAAAATTTACAAATATGCTCAGTGTACCATTACGATATGCATTGTGTTGATATTGTAAAAGAAAATTAGAAGAAAAGAAAAACAGTGCATGCAATTTAGAAGAAGAGTTTGGATTTGATATCCCGCCTTTCACTCCCTTTAAGGAGTCTCAAAGCGGCTAACATTCTCCTTTCCCTTCCTCCCCCACAACAAACACTCTGTGAGGTGAGTGGGGCTGAGAGACTTCAGAGAAGTGTGACTAGCCCAAGGTCACCCAGCAGCTGCATGTGGAGGAGCGGAGACTCAAACCCGGTTCCCCAGATTACAAGACTACCGCTCTTAACCACTGCACCACACAGGTTTATGGTCAGAAAGCAGGATGGCAGGGTTATTTCCTTAAACCAGGGTTAGCCAATGTGATGTCCTCCTGATGCTGCTGGCCTACATTTCCCCAAACCTGCCTCAGAAGGGGCACCCTGAAACTTCTACTTGCAAGTCCAAGAGCACAAGCACCGCAACATCACAACTTGTAAAAACACAGGTCTCCCATCTTAGACATAGCATATAATGCCATCCCAACAAACATGCTTGCCTCCTGATTAATGACATCCAAGGACTCTCACCGGATAGCTGTACTGAAGCAGCAGCATCTTCTGGGTCATCACAAATTGAGCCTTCTTGCTTTTGACAACCAAATTCCCCAACAATCGTGACAGCACGGCAGGTCTAGCAATACAGACAAAACAACATTTCAACCATGAATGTCTTTCTTCTGAATCGGTGCTGTTTTAAAATCACAACTGGATCACAAGACTAGATGATTCACAAATAGAAGTCTGGAATGTATTGGCAAAGCAAGACATGCAATATTCAGGTTCCCGTCCTATAAGGGCAAATAAAAGCAAGAGAGATGTCTCTCTGCTCAAATCTGATATGTCTGAAAGACCACCCTTGGCCTAACCAAACTTTTAAGATTCTTTTCAGGTGTGGTATTGGGGTGCTCCCACTGAATAAAGAGAGATGGACAACCACCAGAGAGAAGGCCTTTTTGGTACTGGCACCTAGTAATGGAACTCCCCTTCCCAGGAAGGCTTGCCTGGTGTCATCCCTGTGGACTTTTCAGTGCCAGGTAGAGACCTCTCTTGTTACCCAGGCCACCTAAACAACTTATATTGCCAGGTTCTCTCCAGTTTTTAAGTCTGTGTTTTACATCTTAGAGGTGCTGTGACCTGTGTTTTTCTTGTAGTTATTTATAGTTCATAGTTTAACCGTCTTATTTTCAGATTGTTTTAAAGAGTCATTTATTGTAAGTTGCCCAAAGGGCTGTGTTTTATGAGGAGGCATACATACATACATACAAATAAATAAATAAAATAAATAAATAAGCCTTCCTCCTTTCCAAACTTCAACAGCTGAGCAGGCTGAAAGGAAATCTAATTTGTACAGTGGTACCTCGGGTTACATATGCTTCAGGTTACATATGCTTCAGGTTACAGACTCCGCTAACCCAGAAATAGTGCTTCAGGTTAAGAACTTTGATTCAGGATGAGAACAGAAATTGTGCTCCGGTCGCGCGGCAGCAGCAGGAGGCCCCATTAACTAAAGTGGTGCTTCAGGTTAAGAGCAGTTTCAGGTTAAGTACAGACCTCCAGAACAAATTAAGTACTTAACCCGAGGTACCACTGTGGTGCAGGGGGAACCATTTTCAACTGCTGCAAGGATACAAGGAGGCATGACATGTGCCCATCATTCCACACAAAGGTTTGGCTGCTTACCCTGCTGCTGCCTGAACAAAGCCACAGACCACAGGTTCCACCCAGCGATCTGGCACACTCTCCACCAGTCGCCAGCATATCCTCTGCCAGATGCAGTCAGACTGGGTACGATCCGTCAGGTGGGACACCAACACGTTCAGGATTTCTTCTGCATTCCAAAAGAAGAAGAAAAGGAGCTGCTTTGAAATCAAAAATCCTTTTTACTTCCTTATTTATTTATTTTTTTGGCCAATAGTTAAGATAATTTGGGTGGTGGGAAGAGGGGGATCTTTCCTGCTGTTCTTTGAGACGGAGAGCTTTTAAAAACATTTTTATAAGAATGCCCTTCACACATCATATAATATTGTTCTTCGCCACTGTAAATCATGGCATTATATATTCCTTCCATGGCATTGTTCTTTAAAAGTCTGCCTCCTAGTGGCTGAAAAAGGGATAACAGCTGCATTCTGTTAAGCAGTGCTCAGTCTTAAGTGTGCAACATGTCTGTTGAGATCAAGTCATTTAAAGAGAGACATAGAATACGAAAGAAAAACTGGCTGTCAAACCAATACTCCCTGTTTAGCCAGCATCCAGTTCCTCTTCCAGGCCACCTGCCTGGCTGTCCGAGTCATTTATAACTTAGACAGTTTCTAAGAATTCATCATAGCAGAGGTGGCTAACCTCCAGTCTGGGGGAAGGAATCACATGAACCCAAGGTTCACTGCAGCTCATGCATGCCACAATAAACCATGGTTTAGCTTTACCAGGTAACTTGATTATGTATTCCAGCTGACTTTCCTTGTCTCTTCCTCACGTGGTTTATTGTAATGTGGAAGAGCACCCAATGACTTTTCACAAGCCATGGGGTGGGGGTACAGGGAAAAGAGGGCAAGACAGCAGGAACAAAAAATCAAGTTATCTGGAAAAGCTAAAAGCTCTCTTGGAATTCTCTCCTTAGTGGCCCCAAATCATCATTTGTTGTTATTATTAACTAACATTATTATTAAGTTGCTTAATATTTCCAGGTTCCAGAGACTCCAGCCTCCTCATAAGACAATAATCTTCATAGAGTTGTAACTCGAGAGGCTAAATACTTTTTACGATACGGTGTAATTTCTTACACTTCATTATGCACATACAGTTAAATCTTCAGAATGAGTGTGACTGTTTTTTGTGAAATGAGCTCCAGCGATATGCCAAGCTTGGGGACTCTGTGCATAAAGCAGTTGTAGGGCACAGGCTCTGTACTCATAAGGTCCCATGTCCAATCCCCGGCAACTTCAGTTCAGGTAACAGCGCTGCAGGAGGAAAATCTGCCTGAGACTTTGGAGTGCTGCTGACTAGCCAGAGCTAGATCGACCAATGGTCTGACTCAGCATAAAGCTGCTTCAAATGTTCATATGAACCACACTACCAACTGCAACACTCTAACCAGACTACATAGGAGTAATGAAGCATCATTACATCAAGTGATAATCAATTGCTGCAGTTTGATTCAACCAGTGACAGAGCAGAGAGAAAGCAACTTTGAAAGCAGACATGCTAAAAAGGAAGCTATGGCTTACTGCAAGCTTTAAAGAGCACTCACTTTGTCTTCCATGCATGCATACCTTCCCTAGCACCTGGGACACAAAGGAGATTGAGCAATCCAAGCCACCTGGAATACAAGAAAAGCCACATTAGTCGATGGATCTGTCAGATCACAGAACTGAGACTGAAGCTCCAGCTGCAAAGCTTCCACGAAGATGAACAGAGCACTGGCATATAAATGGAAGTCCTCAGGGGAAGTCAATAACCTGGAGCTATGTATAAAAAAAATAAAAAACTGTCCAGTAGCACCTTAGAGACCAACTAAGTTTGTTCTGGGTATAAGCTGTCGTGTGCATGCACACTTCTTCAGATAAAGCTTACACCCAGAACAAACTGTTAGTGAGCTAAACATGAAGAATGAAAAGTGGGTCCATGCAAGTGAGGATGACAAAGTCCTTTCAGAAGAATAAAACTCACTACTCAATGAAAGCCTCATTATGAGGTTTGAGAGAAGCCAGCTCTGCACAAAATAGGTTGTCCTTCCTTTCAAGGCTAGGAAAACTAATCCATTTCTGTGAGATCATGAATGACCGCAGACCCAGATGATTACACAGCAAACCACTAAGGCCCACCCCCTCCAGGGGTGCGGGGAACGTTCCCCAGCAAAAACTCCAGAGAGCCACGGCTGGTCAGTGTACCCTGAGATAGATGCAAAGGACCATCTGCATCACTGGCACAATATAAATCAATAAACTACTGTATACCTGCAAAAGATTTTTTGAATTCTCTAGGCCTAAGACTCACACTGACAACAATGGGATTTAAATGTGCTTTATTTTGGTTGGACTGCACACGCACGCATACACACACACACACACACACACACACACACACAACCTTCTGCCTTTAATTATTCACATGCACCTAAAGATATACGGGTGTCAGATTATTATTTTAAGTAACAATGTAGTTTGATAGCTGTGATCACTGTGTTGGCACCAAGAAATACAAATATAGTTTATTGGACCAAGTTCAGTTTGTAAGTTTGGTCTTCACAGAGCTCTTCATCAAGCAGTATCTAGACAAAAAATTATCCACAACAAAGAATTCTGAAAAAAACAAAAACCTCAAAAGTATTTGCATACTCCTACTATACCAATGTAGATTCATGGCATAAAGTTATTGTTTTGTCTAGTGCTCAAATTACAGGCAGTCAAATGGGGAGAGGCTACCTCCACCCTAACTTTTGTGTTGGGTTCCTTTTGCTTCCATTTTAAAAGACTAAGGGAGGACATGATTTGGTCCTCTACCTCTACTCAAAGGTCACTAGCTAGGATCTTTCCCCTGTTTCTGTAACTATGTACCTGGCTGAGGACAGCAATCTGGTCTTCAGCTATGCATTGCTTGGTTTGGTTGAGACCAGCCATCCGGTTTCACCTGTGTTAACTGCTTTATTTGGAAGACAAGAGGCAAAGTCTGGCCCCTTTCTATTTTCTGACACCTCCTTAGCTATTGTTTGCAAAAGGTTATGGGGAAACCTGTCATTTGGCTAAACTTGGGAGGAAACAGGGGCAAGTCTTGCAGATTTCCTTAAGGGTCCCCTTCCCTTCCCTCCGCCCTCCCCTAATTTCAGAACTGGTTTTAAATACTTGTTATTCTTAGCCATGGCCTGTCAGTGCAGCAGCAGCAGCAGATCCTGTGAAATCTCACCTCGCAGTGAATCAGAGATCCTCTCCAGCACGTGGAGCATCTCCACACCAAGCAGCGGGAAGTAGTTTTGGGGGAAGAAGACAGGCCGGTTTTCTTCCTGGAGCTTGTTGCCTAGGTGATCAGGGAGACAGGCCACCTTATTGAGGATGGCCTCCTGTAGGACTGAAGGGCCAGCTTGTGTTTGTTGTTTGCAGACTTCCCACATCAGAGCAGACAGTCCAGCTCTCTGCAGGAACTGCTCCAGCACATCGACAACTTTATTCAGACGGAAACTGGGCCTGCATGGAAAGGTATTTTTCTGCCTTTGTTTTCAATTCATAAGGAAAAAGCAACTCAACAGATAACATCATCACCTGCAATTCTGGTGGTTGTTTTTTAAACCACACTTTTCTATGATTCCTGGTTGTGGGCAAAGACTTGAAAACATATAAGCAATGCGTATTGAGGATTCACAGATGTCCATCAAGCTGTTCTAGAATCATAGAATTTTAGGGTGTTTCCAACATTAGTCATACTCAAAGCAGACCCATTTATATCAACTAAGGAACATCAATTTCTGTTAGCTACCACCTTTAGAACTGGAAGGAATTTTAAAGAACATCTAACACAACTACAGGAAAGAATTATAGCATTCTTGACCAAAGGCAGTTCAGTCTTCCTCTAACATATCCACACCACAATTATTTCCACACACTTACCCCATAACTCTTGTATAACTCCTGCAACCACACATCTCCTTTCTTTGAACCTCAGGATGATATCCCTTACTAAGGGATTCAAAATTCTGTGAAGCCCAAAATATTGCACCTAAGAATGTGTGAATTAGGCAAAATAGTCAAGTCTACATTGTTTTCTAAAGGGGAATTTTTAACTTTTTATGGTGTAGAAATTGTATTCTTGGTATAAAACTATGATCAATCATGATAGCAACGTTTGCAAAGTGAGAGGTAAAATAAAAGCATATTTGGGTTCTGTCCATGCAGTACTGTATATTGAAACATTTACCAGGTTCAGAAATAACACTAAACTACAGTTCAATATTAGGAAAATGAGTCTTGGGATCATGCACTTTCTCCTCTTCACTACTTCTTGGCATGTATGAGAAGATCAAAAGCCTTTGCTTTTGTTTTTTGAATTAACCACAATCACCTGTTATTTCTAAACATGTGAACTATGGTTTGCACTAACAGCAGCTAGTTAAAAAACATTGTTTTGAGTCTTATTTGTTTTAAGTAACCAGTTAGACAAACCTCAGTTCCTAAGTTAGAACATACAGGGATCTGTGATTAGTTTTAAAGGGAAAGGAGAAGCTTTCAATCTTCTCATGAACGCTGAAGAGGAGGGCACATGAGACCAACATTTAGCCATGCTCATTCTCATGGTGCAAAACCATGCTATAGAGTTATGCCTGAATGCAGCCAATGACTCAGTTCAGATGTTATGCCAAACCATGGCTGAATGATTAGGCACACCCTCAGCCCCTTGGCATTGCCTTCCATTTATGGCTTGTGGCAAACTAGTTTGCCCTTACATCCAAACTCAGAAACTACAGTTTGTAATTGGCTTGAAACCTAAGATGGGCAAACAGACTCAAACTAGGAGGGAGAAGACACAGTGCATGAGCACAAAGCTTATTCCATGCCAACTCACACAGCACCAAATAATGGATTTTCGAATTACATCTGAACTGAGCCTACAAGTGGGATTTAAAACACAAACACACACACACACACACACACACACACACTCCTTTGCATATGCATTTTGACATTTTGGGATCCTCTTTCCCACTGCACCTCAAACATTACACCCTACTCCAAAAAGCTGCTATGAAATGTTGAGTGGCATCTGATGAAGTGCGAGACAGCTGTCAAAAATAAAAATCAGCAGTCTCCCTATGTGTGCAAAAGTGCTTTTAGCACTGGGCTCTTGGGATTCAGGCCTCTAGATTGAGAGCATCCTAAAAACAAAACAGTTTTAGAATTAGAGATCACAGCACAGTAGCCATGCTTACGCTGTAGAAATAATGGTGTCCAAAAGAACCATAAAAGTTTGGTCTGCTGGTCCTTCCAAGAAAAAGCAATCCCATAACTCCTTATCTTCATCTGATTGGAACTGCTCCAGCCAATCAAGACTCAGGTTACTGATAAGACACTGCAGAAAGGTAGTAAAATGATTACGAGTAAATTCTTCTTTCTCTTTCATGGAGGGTGGATTTTCAGTTCCACCAAGGTAGCTCTTAATTGTCCGCAAAGTCTCACAGATCTGGGCTCCATCTCTGGAAACAGATAGGGTGCCAATTGCTTCTTGTACTATATGGCGAACTTGAAGCAAGTCAGAATCCATTTATCCTGGTCACTTCTGGAAAACAACAAGGAGGTCGATAAGTAATACCACCAAGGTTGGAGAAAGTAGAGCTGGTAATTACTATCCCCTGAACAGAAGAAGTGGGAAGGGTCATGGCTCAGGGGTACAACTTCTGCACTGTATGCGGAAGGTCCCAGATTCGATCCCCAGAATCTCCAGGTAGGGCTGGGACAGACTCAAAGTCTGAAACAGTGGAGAGTTGCTGCCCATCAGTAGAGAATACTGAGCGAGATGGACAAATGGTCTGACTTGGTACCCTTGAGTTACTTGGTGGAAAACGTGGGATATAAATATAGTAAGTAATAAGAACCACCAACATCCTGACCTCCTTGTGGGAGCGGAGATTTTAAAAACCTAAATAAACATGCAAGCACAAAACTTCAGGATGCTCCCACCTGTGTAGGTATTGTGTGGGCCTAAGAGAAACTTCAGCCTAAGCCTGCAATCCTCTATCTGCTTACCTAGGAATAAGCCCCAGTGAACTCAGTTCTGAGGAGACACGCAGTGGTTTAGCACCGCAACAATGAGTCTTCTGGCACCTTAAAGACATAACAAATTTATTATAGCACAACCTCTGAACGCCCCTCACGAAATGGGCTGCCGACCACAAAAAGCTTAAGCCAAAATACTGTAAACGCGTTAAGTATTTAAGGAGCCACAAGATTTCTTCGCTAGGCTTTGCTTTTGCTTTTTGCTGCTGCAAAAGACTAACACGGCTGTTGCTCTGGAAATTACCGTAACGCGGAACCCAAGACACGTCTACTCGGAAGTAAGGCTCACTGAATTCAGTGGGACTTAATCCCCACGCTGATGTGTAGAACAGGACCGCCCGGCGTGAGGGAGAAACGCCTCAGCCCCTCGCTTCCCGCCTTGTGAAGTTCCCACCTCCTCGCCTTCCCCCCGCCCCCGGGCGAGGCCTCACCAAGGGCAGAAATGATGCCACGGCTAACAGCGACCCCCCAAGACACTCTCCAATCAAGCCGGTGAACCTCAACCGGAAGTTCGTGTGTGTGTGCGCGCGTGTTATTCTAGCTTTTGCTTCGCGCTCTCTATGGTGCCCAATTGCGGCGGAGCCACCAGCGACGTCGCTTTTTACCGGAAGTTTATCTCTGTGTGTTGTGCTGCCTTTTCTCTACGGTCCGTTCTCAACACTCCGGGTAATTGTTGTTGTTGTTTAGTCGTGTCCGACTCTTCGTGACCCCATGGACCAGAGCACTCCGGGTAATACGTTGTCTAAACAGCAGCAGCCGATTCGACGCTCCTGTCTTATGTGCGAGCGCCTCGAGCCGAGCCTGTCGAATCTGCTGATCTTTCTTACGACCCTTCGCAGCTCTCGCGCTCTCCCGGCCCGGCCCCTTTCTCTTCCGCCCTTCTTCTTCTTAAAGAGACAGTAACAATAAAGTTTCTATCGCCCCAGAGCATGGAAGAAGAGGGCCTGTTTTTGAGAATCTGGGTGGTGTGTTACATCCCGAATCTGGTTTCACTGTTGGGGTGAATTTTATTTATTTATTGTATTCATAACCCATTCTTTATCCAAGGATTTTGGAGGTTGGCATGTATGTTCGTCCCCCTCCCCGGTTTTATTCTCACAACAATCCTGTGAGGTAGGTTATTGAGTTGGCTGAACAGGAAAGTGAATCTTGCTCCCTGGGATCCTACCCAATCCAATACTCTTAACCACTACCCCCAACCATGAAATCTGTCCCAAGACTTGCTGACTGTTTTGAGCACCAGCCCCTCATCTGGCTCTTCTAAAGTGGCCTTGCCAGTTGCATTATTATTATTATTATTTTTAAAAGTAATTAATCAGAGTGGAACATTTAGCTCATCTTTGAAGTCACCAAGCTCCTGCAGAACCTTTCTTACATCTTGCAGTGGTGTAGCCCACTCCCCCTTAATCGTGGCCTATAAGGCGGAAAATGAACCCCGCTGGCAATCTTATTTTGTTTCAGGGGAAAACAGAGGCTCCCATGATGACAGGTTGTGCTTCTGGAATGGCTGCTTCTAAGCCAGAGAGTAGCTCATTCTGTAGAGCAGGAGTTTCTTAATATCAGGGTCATGGGTTCAAGCCCCACAATGGGCAAAATATTCCTGCATATTTTGGACTAGATGACCCTCGTGGTCCCTTTCCAAATCGACAATTCTATGATCACCTAGGAAAGAAGAGGTGCGGAAATACTTGGAAAGCACAGGCAACAAAATTGTCTACAGCTAAGGACTTTCTCTTGCTGATGATCTGCCCTTTCGCTGAAGCCACCTTATGAACTCAGGGCAGGTTACAAATTTAGTAATATTTTGTTACTTTTAAAAACATTTCTATACCACCTCCCTCACCAAACCTCAAGGCAACATACAGCAATATTAAATGAATATCGAAACATTAAAATCCTGTCTTCGTCCTATACACTTTTTGTCCTACACACTTACCTGTTCTGAACAGGTGGAGACATGGTATATTTGGATGCCTCATTGAAAATTGGGCTGAGAAACCAGCACAGCCATTGCAGGATTCAGTGGTAAAATTTTAAGCACACAGAACCACCACCGCATTTCTCAACTACAAAAGAATCCATACACATTTATTCCAAACCTTATTGGTTTATTCTGTCTTGCCATTCCACACAAGTACCAACAACATGACTACAAGATGCTAAAGGTATACAAAAATCAAACTTTATAGTAATGACTGTACAATAGGTTGCAAATCTCTTGGCCTTTTGCAAACTGAACACTAGTTATCCCAATTGGTCTCCGACACATCACCTTCCACCCCAGGAGGAAGGTGACAAGAGAAACAGCTTTTCTGCCTATTTGTTTCACATATTCTAAAAGCAAAAGCATTTACATCAGTCTTGGGAAGGACAGGGCATGTGAACAATGCACCAAAAACATTTTAGTAAAGGAAGGGATGACTTACAAAGAACACTAGTCCTAGTCCCCCAGTTCTTAGGCTGGTTAAATGCACCAGCAGCAAGGAATATGAAAAAGCTTTTCTCTGTGCCAACATCCCTAAGAGCTGAGGGTGGCGGTGGGGGGAGAGGAACCAGTCCATATCTAAATTTGCTGAGGGTTTTCTTGCAACCTGCCATTTCTTTCTTCCAACAGTATAAATTTATTTTTGACATATCCTAAAAACAAGAGACTTCACTGGACTTAAGAGGACAGTATCATGTCTAAAAGAACAATGTTTCTTGTTGAGAACTTGCAAACCAAAGCTCCCTTTAAAAAGGACTTTAAGTCCAATCAAAGTCCACAGTTCACCCTGCTGGGCCCAAGACACTAGGCTAGGTTTCAGTTTCTCAGCTTTCCCTTCATTTTATTTTCATTCCTCTTTTATTTTTAAAAGGTACAATTTTTAAACTGAATGCACTTTTAAGTTTTTTTTAAAAAAAACAAAAAACAAAACAAGGAACTGCCAAGTCCCACATTTTATCGGGAAGAGTTGGAACTGGATCGGCTGCGATGACGCCTGCGGCCTGGAGATCTGGATCGTGACCGTCTGCGAACTGGGGATCTGCGCCTGGGAGACCTGGACCTGAAAGGGAATATAGTTGCAAGGAAGAGAGTTGAGCTTCAGTTAGGAAAATGGATGGTAATGGAAAGTAATCCACACTTATATAGTCCCTTTTTATTCAACAGCATTCAAGAGTAGTTCTTACATCCTAAAGGGTGAAGGCAGTTCAACATGCTAACATTTTGTAAATGCAGAAAGCAATATAGCAACTGTATAATAACTAAATAAATATTTTCTCAGTTCCTAGATCACAGTGTTTTATTTTTGCAAATACACGTCATCAGCTTATATTAACAATAAAAATATTCCATCAATCTCGACTTAAACAGATAAGGCATATACGGTATGTTCAAACTTAGAATGAGTTGTGAGATTTTAGACACATGCCCCATGAGTACTTGAGAAGGGTCTATAGGGCAGAGAATGTTGGAACCATTATGGCGCAAGTACTTCCACCTGCCTTCTTCCCCTAATGTATTTCTTAATGTATTTTTAAAAATAAAATTGCTGGATTTATTATTGTACATTTGGTATGCTGTGAGTCACTTTGAGCACTGTTGTGGAAAAATGGCATACAAACAAACTGACGCTAATGCTCTGGAAGGGGGCGCCTATCCTTCAATTACTTTGTGTAGGGACAGTCTTTGTTCGCCATCAGCTGTAGTGCAGGAAGTAAGTCACTGCCCATCCTTGGTGTGACTCATCTGAGACCGCAGGTGTCTTCTTTTTAGTTTGCCTCCCTGGACAGAGCTCCTACCAGCTGTGAACAGCTAAGCCCCTCCGGCTTACCCAGCTCCACAAAGGCAACCTACCTTCTCCTCATGCGAGGTGGAGAACGACGCCACATGGGCGGTGGCGGCAACATCCTCCGTGGAGGGGAGAAACGCCTGAGAGGCATCCTGGGCCGAGGAGTCAGGACAGCCGTGGCAGTGATCTCCTGACCATCAATCTGCCCTATTTAAAGATCACAGAAGCAGAAAGTTGATTTGTTTCAGCAGGGTGAGGGATTGACGCAAAGGCTCCCTGTAGCCACTGCCTTCTTGCTCACTAGGGAAGGTCAAACTATGGCAATGGTGGGGGGGAGCAGGGAACCTAGAGAGAGATATTAATACACAAGTAAAACATACATGCAGGGAGATACCAAAAAGACATTGGGGAACCACAAACACCACTTTGCTTACCTATTACGATCAGGCCCAGTTCCCTGACTGATTCCCTCTGTGCGTCATTAGCCCCTCCCAAGAAAAAAAGAGATTTGTAACCTCTGACCTACACTATAAATTCTTAAATGTCCAACATGGGACTGCAAGTTTTTCCTGGGACAAGCCTCTGCTTTCTTTAGGAATAATTGCTGCCAACTTATTCCAAGGTCTTTGCTCATGCCCACAGGTCCACTGCCTTTCTGGAGAATGCAGTTTACCTTGGGGGCCATTTTCATCAGGATGATCCACCCTTCTCACTTTGGGCCTGAAACCAACATGATGTGGTTGCAGAGGTCCCACCAGCCCATATTCCTGGCAGACAAGGTTGATTTTTTAAAAAAGAATTCATACAGGTAAAATGATATATTTGTATTATTATAAGAGTAAAACTTGAAGAACGAAGAGCCTTATTTTGTTCAGGTGTGCTCTGCAAAGAGCCCTCCTAGCTGGTAGAACCTATATCACTTTTGGGAAATCTGAAACCCTTGCTTTAATGGCGTGATCATCTCAAATTACAGATTTTTCAGTTATGTAGGAGTCACACCTCTTAACAATGCAGCCAGATTCTGAAACCCACCTCCATCCATGTGCTTCAGTGCCTTCTCAGCATCATCTGGATTCTCAAATTCTACATATGCATAACCCTTTGAGAGGTGTGGGTTGAGTCTGTCGACTGGCATATCAATCATTTTGATCTTTCCATAAGTGGAAAATATTTCCATTATGTGGTCCTGGAAGAGGAAAAGCAAGCTCCTTAACGCTCATGGCAAATGTTCATTACCTTCCATCTTCATAACAACAAAACACTGAATGGGCAGCGGCGGAAGCAGCGGCGGAAGCAGCAGCAGCAGCAACACCCACCCACCCACCTTTAACTGGATTTGAACAAAAAGAGTGAAGACCATTCAATTACATATTGAAACGCTTCAACAGTTTTGCTTCCCAGGTTACCTGAACTTAACTCAGCTATATCTATAGGAGAATAAGAAGAGCCTGCTGGACCAAGCCAGTGGCCCATCTAGTCCAGCACACTGTTCTCACAGGGGTCAAGGCTCTCGCAAGCAGGGCCTGAGCACAACAGCACTCTCCCCTATAGAGATCTAGTGTATCAATACTGGGAGGGACCCTTGGTCAACAGCATTCCCAGCATTCATATTCAATATGGACTTACAGGAAGCTGTCTTATACTGAGTCAGACCATTGGTTCTGGGGGACTTTTGTTTCCCTACCCTCTTTGGCCTTTTTACTTCTTTCTGGGTATGAGTGAACAACAGGCATCTGTTACCTTCGTCACATTTCTGGTGAGTCTCCCAACATGTACTTTGGTAGGTTTGGGTGATGGACTCCTTCTCTTCCGTTCCTTTTCATCTCTCTTAGGCGGTTTAGACCTTGTGGAAATAAACAAAAAGTGTCAAACAAAAATTTAAACGTATGGATCTGCAACTCAAGCTCTTCATTAACTCCTATCATGCAGCATGACAAAAAAAACCACCAATGATCTTATTCTGTATTCCTTGCTAAATTTGTTTTTTTTAAAAAGTGGCTGGTGCAACAACTACAGGCCATTTATAGTTTGCAAGAAATAATTATGCTAAAAGTGAGTAACTATTGAGGTTTAACTTAAATTCAGTAGGGCTTGGAGGGACCTTTACTTGATACTATCCACCAAGTTTGAAATTTAGAAGCATCCTTTTCATAAAACACAGGTTCCCAAAGATGAGATTCAAAAGGCAAAGAACTGGCCAATCTGCTATTTTACCCACTTCTGCCTCTGGCCCACTGCTAGCATGTGCCCCTCCCCAAGAAAGAAACATGGGCTTTGAGCTGAAAAGTGTTCCCCACCCTTGTCTTACAGGAAGCACGTATCAAGGCCAATGGAAATAAAATAGCCAGTAGCCTCCAGTAATCTAGACTCACTTTGAACGGGAACGCCTCCTGTTGTCATGCCGATGTCGAGATGGGCTTGGAGAACCCGATGAGCTGCTGGAGCTGGAACTGCGGGATGTGCTTGAACTCCCAGAGCGGCTTGACGCGGAGGAGGAGCTGGAGCCACTGCTGGAGCCGGTGCTGGAGCTAGAACCAGAACTGGATGTGGAACTGGAGCGAGACCTGGCAGAGAAGGTGTCATGCAAGAGACTAATGGCAACAAGGGTGTTCTCCCGATAACCCCCAAGAACTTTTGAAGGTGTTGGAAAGAACACACCATTGTCTTTTGCAGTTCCAACCCAAACCTGGCCACCTCCCAATGCAGAGGTGATGCTCTTTCTAAATCATTTCACTTATTGTACAAATGGTCCTTTGTCAAAAAACAGATTTCAGAGCAATATACAAAAGTCACCTCAAATTACAAATACCTTATAAAACCAATTTCATGAAGAATGAGAAAAACATTCAAACCACTAAAAATGCCACCATCTAAAATGCTCAGGCAAAGGAAAATCTTTTAACAGTCTCTGAAATTACCTCCCTTTGGAGGGTGTTCCACAGCTGAAGTGCCCATAACACACACACCCCTTTGTAAATGCAGGACACACATCTTCTAAAGATGAACACCAAGAAGGGCCTCCCCTCCAAACAGATCATTAGGGTGCAAACGACCTCCTGTGCGAAACCACACACAAACCCCCAATATCTCAATCAGAGAAGAGGACCTGAAGTCAAGTATGTGTTTAGCATTACTGCTTCACTCAACTTACAACCGACCTGCTGGTTCACATCAAGGGGCATATTTTAAGTTCTCAAGCTTAACTGCCCTACATTCCTGGGAATCTCACAAGTAGGGCATGGTGAGACAGCCACCACAACTCCATCCCTGTATCCAACATCTGAAGAGTTAAAAGGTTTCCTCTGTCTGAGCATGGCGGCATCATTTTTTAACTGCCGATTAAGAATCCTTGGGAAGGCCTGGTCCTTGAAACGGCCTTCAGAAACCCAAGAATTCCTGACTCTGCTTACCTGGTGCTGCTACTACCACTGGAGGCGCTGCGCCTCTTGCGAGTTTTGTCACGCCCACGATCCTTTTCGCTTGACTCCTTTGTAGCTGGCTTGTCTTTGGACCTGTCCTTGGACTTTTCTTCTGTACGGTCCTTGCGCTTGGTAGGAGAGGGAGCCCTTTAATGAACAAGGTTCAGAAACTTAATTTCCAATCCCGCAATTTCAGTTGCAACAAAAGCAAGAAATGTCACTGCTACAAAGATGCTAAGAGACAAATCCCCAGTGTTTACACTATGGAGCGGCTTCATGAAAGAAAGCCAATGGTGTGGAATATATGGAGATTATGAAAAGGAGGGAAGATGCATTTCTAATTCCTCATGCTTGATGGGAAATCCCTAGGAGTCTGCACAGATCCCCCAAGAGGGGTGAGGCCTTGAACATTCAGACAATTATTACCTAGTGCTGGACTTTTTATTATTTTCTTTGATTCCTAGCAAACTCTTCTTTTTCATTCCTGACAGCTCCATTTTCCCCTTCCGAGTCCAAAAGCGGCACTTTTTTGGGGGGGCTCACTTATCTGAAAGCTTACTTCTAACTCCTTGATTCTGAGAAACGATCCCTAAGCGAATGCAATAAACTCCAAAGAGCAGCCTAGTGACAAGATAAAAGGGATATGAGACAGTTAACATATAGGCAGAGGAAAAGAAAACCCACTTCACAAGAAAAGGCACAAGCTTCATGCAAAGCATTATAGTTCACACACTTCTGTGTGGCTTGTTATTACCCATTTGAAAATAGCATCTGCTGAATAACTTAAGAGTGTGTTTACACAGAGCATTTGAATTTTCTTTCTAATCACCCTTCAAAAGGAGGAAGAACACACAGCAAAGCACACAGAGTTTTTCAGTCTGAATTTCTTAGTACTTTTCCTTAAGATATGCAGCATTACAACAGGACAGTGGTAGCCAACATGGTGCCCTCCGTGTGAATTGAACTCCAACTCCCATCAGCCTGTCATCACAGCCAACTCTCATGGATGATTGGAGTTACAGTTTGGCAACATCTGGAGAACGCCACGTCGGCTACCTCTGCAATAGAAAGCAAGGTACCTCAACAGGACATTGTGGTACAGTAGTAGCAAGAAAGCATTTTAAGTCCCAGGAAAACTATAGTAGATTTTAATTGTTTATAAGAATTTCTACTGCTCTTCCTAAATTCTTAATGCAGTTTCTCATTACTACTGCTAAGCTTTATCTTGTATTGATACAGAGTGCTGCAGTTAAGTCTGCAATTTCAGCTCCATGGTCACTCCCAGAGACTATTAAATGTAACAGAGCAGAAGCAAAGCACAGCGCAAAACCCTATCCTCAGATCACACAACGGGGTGGTAAAACCTGTGGTCTTCCAGATGTTCTTGGACTCCAACTCCCATCAGCCCCAGCCAGAATAGCCAATGGTCGGGGTGATGGGAGTTGGCAAACCAACAAAATTAGGAGGGCCACCATTTCCCATCTGTGGTATAAAAGAACCTCAGTTGGAAATGCTGCTGGCTATTCCAGATAAGCTACAGCAAGTCCTTATGGGTTACACCAGGGGTCAGCAACCTTTTTCAGCCGTGGGCCGGTCCACTGTCCCTCAGACCATGTGGCGGGCCGGACTATATTTTTTGGGGGGGAGGGAATGAACGAATTCCTATGCCTCACAAGTAACCCAGAGATGCATTTTAAATAAAAGCATGCATTCTACTCATGTAAAAACACCAGGCAGGCCCCACAAATAACCCAGAGATGCATTTTAAATAAAAGGACACATTCTACTGACGTAGAAACACACTGATTCCTGGACCATCCGTGGGCCGGATTGAGAAGGCGATGGGTCGCATCCAGCCCACGTGCCTTAGATTGCCTTCTCCTGGGTTACACACATTGTGGGCTCAAGAGTGTCTCTGTAGTCTGAGAGTAGCTATGGCTTATTTCAAGTACTTTAATTCTACCCCTCAGTATAGAACCCAAGGTGTTTTAAAGTCATACATTAAAAACAATGACTATTTTAGAATGGTAGAGTACAGGGTACTGTACATTTCAGATTAAGTGTATGTATTTTTCTCTAGCAAACCAGCATCACAGCAATCTACGGGAAATGGGTGGAAACTCTGAAAACAAAGGTTTTCATCCTTGTAGTTCAATTCCTGTACACTGCTATGCTCAAGTAAGTCAACAGGCACTGAGAGAGCAAGGTTGCTTTGATGTACATTTGACGTACGAAGGACAAATATGTTTTATCATCGTTAAGATTAACACTTGGAACTATTACTTTATGGAGGGCAGCCTGGATTAAAATTAAAGATGCATTTTCATGTGCTGAGACTTCTCTCAGGCACATTATACACACAAACTGTGTATAATGTGCTTATGCAAATAACCCTTTGGGAAGGTCCAAAGTAAGCTCCAACAGGCCATTATTCTACTGGTGTCTGTAACTTAAATTGCAAGTGCCTGAAGCAGTTCAAACATAAGGGAAAGCACATACTGTTATACCACTCTGCTTCTGCTATAGCAGAAGACTATTCCCACAAGCTTAGCTTTTCACTTGAAGCTCTGGTTAAGTATTTCTGCACGAGTCATTCAAGAAGGCAGCTCTTGCTTTTGTGGGATTAAAGGTATTATTCCTCTATATCCACACTTCATGACCCACTCTCTAAGTGGTACAAAAACAATTTGAAAGAACCTGTTCAGGTTAAATGAGGTCTTGAATTAACTTGGTGGTTAAGAGAAATCAGTGAACCCTCAGTAAAAGAGAACTGTCTGCTGTATATCACATCCTCAGTGCTTTAAGACCAGGAACACCAAGCCCAAGCTTACCAGTACTGCCCAAAAAGTAAAGAAAGAAATATTGTGTACAAACTTCAATAGTGCCTAGAGGTCTTTCTGTGGGAATCACTGACTTTGCAAACTGACTCTTATCAGCATGTTCACAAAGCTAGCAGAATGGCTACCTGTATACCTTACTGTGTTTGGGCAATACAGTACATTTACTTCACTGTGGTGAAAAGCCACTTGGTACATAATCAAGTGAATGCTTTTAGTCTTAGTGTTTTAAACATATCAGTGGACTTGCATATTTGTCTAAGTAATCACTGATATTATTGAAAGGCAATTTCTTTGCTATTGATAAAGAAATATTAAGTGAATTATAATAGCACCTGCCACACTACTGCTCTTCACTACCACCATCCCAAGAAGACCCTCTAAGACCAAGACCACCCTCTAAGACCAAGAGGGACCAGAGATTTGAACCTGAGCTTCCCAGGTACAAGCTATATCCTGTACTAGCTCTGCAAGCTGGCTGAATGGACAACAGGTTACATCTAAAAGTAAGAATCGTACAACCACAGTGCTGCAACATAAAGCCATATCTGAGAATCCACTGAATGAATCCCCATGCTGGAAGCCAAGGTTTAAGAGGTAACCAATGGGGCCAGTGTGGTGCAACACTTAGCATTACAGAAGCAAGAGGGTTAAATCCCTGGTCAGTCACAAAGCTCAACGGAGTGGCCTTGGCCAGTCTGAGGGATCACAACAGGCCTATCTCACAGGGCTGTTATGAGGTTAAAACGGGGGTAAGGGAGAGAGGAACCATAAACTCCATCCTGTATTTCCTTGGATAAGGGATTGTCTTTTCCAACATCAAATAGATAACACGATCGATATAATAATAGAAGGACGCAACTTGAATGTGCACAGTACTGGTCAGGCAATTAAGGGGGCTTGAAGGAGACTTTCAGAGTGGGCTCCAGGAAGTTTGGGAGACCCCTCAAGGGGGGGGGCGGGGAGGGAAGAGAAACGAACCCCCTCCTCAACTGGGCCTAGCTGGCGAGACGAGCTTTCCTCGCCCGACACGGAGAAAGAGGGAAACGGGAAGGGGCGGAGCAAATCGGCTCTGCCGCTTCAGTCAACCGACCCCACACAGCGCCTCTAAGGGCTCCCAAACTCTCCCCTCCAGCCAAGGCCTCCGCGCTCCTCGAGCTCCTCCGCGGGGCCGACCTCCCTCACAGACCCACCCCCAGCGTCCGGGAACCTTTTCTTGCCACACTCGGGCGTAGTCACGGTTAACTGCAACCGGACCGGGGCAGATGGCGGCGGATTACCGCCTCTCCCCTCTACTTACATCCTCAGAGCCCGACCGTCGCTCCCTCGTCGCGCTCGCGGTGACGTACGGATTGCCGCCTTCCACACAGCGGCAAAGAGCAGCTAGGTGGCGCGCGCTGATAGCGTCACCGAAAGAAAGGAAGCGCGGAGAGGAGAGGCGGGGTAGCCATTTATCTCCATGGTTACTGGCCCCACTTAAAGGGGCAGATCGACCCTTTTTGTTGTGGTAGTTTAAGGCCCCATGGAGATAAAAAAGAAGGTTTTTTAGGAGGGTAGGGAGAATCCAACAACAACCCACTTATCTGTTCTTAAAACATGATAACGGAAAGGGGAAATGGGAGTTGAAAGGATTATTGGCTCATCCTGGATTTTCCCCCAAGCGCCTAGCACTTTGGACATTAAACATTTTTTTAATTTTTTTTATTCAAAATTATAACAAGACATATTATCCAAAAACATATCATCCTTATCCCCCCCCCCATTTTTCCTCCCTCCCCCCTCCCACACAGAACCCCAACTCCACCCCACCCACCCCGACTTCCCTCAGTTCCAGTCTTTGGTTTTTCTAATGCTGTTTTCTGCATGTTACAAAGTTGTATAGATCCTCAAACTGTTTAGCTGATTATTATCAATAAAAAAAATTGTGAATGTTTATTCAAACCTGCCAAGGAGTCCAGTTCGCTGGACATTAAACATTTTAATAAACTCAGTGGGAAGGCCTGCTGAGACCCCTGGCACGGGAGGCTAAGGGAGAATGCTTAGAGCCTGCCCAGATCCCTTTAATGTTGTTATTCTTCCTTCAAGGAGCTCAAGGTGGCATGCGTTGTTCTTCCCCCTTACTAATTTTATCCTTGCAACAACCCTGTGAGGTTCGGTAGGCAGCGTCTAACCTACCACACAAGGCTGTTGCATGGATAAAATAGGATACTTCATAAGTGTCCTGCATTCCTTGGGGGAAGGTTAGGATAAAATGTAATCAATAAGCAGCTGTATGGCAAACAGGCAGGGATTAAAACAGCAGAATAAAAGAGGCATGTGGCAAACAGTGTTTACTCTGGTGTGAGCTTTCATGGAGTAGGGTCAACTTCATAAAATACATGAAATGCTATCTTTAGATGGCAGATTGTACAGATAGACACATTTTTATTTTGTGTCTTTGCTTAAAACCTATTTATGTATTTTGTTACATTTGGATTCTACGTTTTTTCTGTTATAGCACACATGCCTGAGAATTAGTCAAAAATCTTATTTGTGACTTTTAGTTTGTTCCAAAAAAGTTATTACACCACTGTTATTTTGGGGTTTCCCCCCCTTTATAGGTAGCTAACCAACACAGCTACCTGTGAATATGTTACAATTTAATGACATGACTAATGTCCAGTACAACAAACCAAATCTACTTACCGGCTATGAAACAGCAACCATCACACACCTCATTGCAGTCTAAATTCCCATAGATTTCAGTGGGAATTGAATTAAATCATGACGAACTTGTTTGACAAATTTCAGTGGGACCCAAGTTCAGCTAATTCGTTTGGAACCGACCTTATTTATTTATTAAATGTAAAATGTATCACTTTAAAGGTCTTTATGATCACTTTAAAGGTCACCAATGTCTCAGCTGCGGGCACATTTGTGCCCATAGGGTACCCCCACCAGCTGAAAATAGGTTTGAAGGAAGCATTCTATCATAGCCAATGTACTGTACTTTAATTTTGTTTTAAACTGCCACACACACACACACCCTACAGTGGTGCCCCCTGCTCGCTCTATTGAAACATCTGCCACTGTTTAAAATCAACACTATTGTTCTCATTATCTTTCCATCCCTGCTTTACTCAAATGTAAAAGTGCCATTTCCCTCTCAGTGTCCTTCTACTCCCACTTTACTAAACTTTTGCCATTGTTTATGACAACCACTTTCCCCCCTTCACAGTGTTACTCCCTTCTCACTGTACACAAACTTCTCCCTCTGAAACTCTGGCTCCCCTTCCAAACCCATGATCCTGTATCTATGAGGGGAAGCTGACAACCTAGTTCCTTCGTCAATATAATGGCTTTGGCTGACTAGTTAAGTACTATGGTTTAGCACAGGCAAAAAGAGGCTGCTTTGTGCCATAGAAGCAAATAGGTGAGCTTTCTTGTGAATCCCCTCACCTAGCTGCTACTAGAAGAACAATAGTCAAGAGTGATGTGTGTTAGTTGGAAGCTGGAGACTGATGCATACCTTGCTCTGTTGTGGGTCTAAAGCAGTGACTAGAGGAGAAGCAAGGTATTTTGGAGTACTAATGCTGTGAGCCCCTCCATATTATGCTCAGGTTGTATATATGTGCAAATAAAGCCACATATTCTAAAGACACCACAGTGTCCAGTGACCTTCATTCTCAAGAGTCCAAACCCTGGAAAAGTGCTTGGAACCCCTGGAGTAACTCACTGCTCAAGAGATTGGGGTGATAACAGCATATTGGTTTATCTTTAGTAACATAACTTCATCTAAACAAGGTGTGGGGAGCCTTCTGCCCTCCATCAGTTGCTGGATTACAACTTCTGTGAGGGCCAGTAAAGCATGGCCAATGGCCAAGGGGGATGGCAATTGTAGTTGCAGCAACACCTGGAGAAACAATGGTTCCCCACAAACATACTGGAGGAGTAAGATTGTAAGCAGCGCAGGTGAAATGCCATGTTATGCAAGAGCAGCAACCTGTGGCATTTCTACAGAAAGCTCAGGCACATGTAACGGGTGTGAGGAACCTTTGCCCCCTGCAGATGTTGCTGAACTACAACTCCCATCATCCTTGACCATTTGCCATGCCTGCTGGGACTGATGGGAGTTGTAGTTGATCAGCACCTGGAGGGTCAAAGGTGATCCACACCTGGTTCAGTTTTTAAATTGAGCACCTATTTCCTTCCCTGGGCTCTTTGGGAAGGAAGGGCAGGATGTAATTTTAAATAATAATAACAACAACTGTATAATAATAGAGCAATAAAATTATACGTCTGGGTGGTTGTTGTTTAGTCGTTTAGTCATGTCTGACTCTTTGTGACCCCATGGACCAGAGCACGCCATACACTCCTGTCTTCCACTGCCTCCCGCAGTTTGGTCAAACTCATGTTGGTAGCTTCGAGAACACTGTCCAACCATCTCGTCCTCTGTCATCCCCTTCTCCTTGTGCCCTCCATCTTTCCCAACATCAGGGTCTTTTGCAGGGCGTCTTCTCTTCTCATGAGGTGGCCAAAGTATTGGAGTCTCAGCTTCACGATCTGTCCTTCCAGTGAGCACTCAGGACTGATTTTCTTCAGAATGGAGAGGTTTGATCTTCTTGCAGTCCATAGGACTCTCAAGAATCTCCTCCAACACCATAATTCAAAAACTTCAATTCTTAGGCGATCAGCCGCCTTTATGGTCCAGCTCTCACTTCCATACATCACTACTGGGAAAATGTCTGGGTAGACTGCCTAAACAAACAAACAAACAAACAAACATTAGCAAACGTTTATCCTACATAAACCTTGAAGGAAGGCGGCTCTTCTCCTGCAAGGGTTAAGCTGCTTCTCCCCTTGACCCCTTTCCCTGAAAGGGTTACAGAGGAGCTGCTCCTCCATCTAAAGTACACAAACCTTGTTCCCAGCAGGCTTTGCGAAGTTTGGCTTTCCCCCAATCAAACAAAGAAGGCTGGAGCTTTTCGAACAGCTGCTGCAGCCTCGTCAGCAGCCCCGGGACTGTGCAAAGTTGGGGAGAAACCGAAGCACTTGGGGTTAGAGAGGTGCAAAAAGAGCATTTGAGTTGGCGGAGCGGCGTTTCTCCTCTTAGCAGCGCGATCCTTTATGAAGCAGCCGGAACAGTTTTGAACAGAAGGAGGCTATGAAGATTGCAACTTTACACCAATTTAGAGAATGAGATCTGCGTGGGAGTAACATATGGTTAAGCGTGCAGAGTATAGCTTTGCACACCTGGCTGGCGTGGAGATCGCCTCTTCGGTCAAGATTTGGTAAAGGGCGCTTTGTATTTTGGCAGGTTTGTCTCATTGCTCTCGTGGTTTGTTATTAAATTGTGCAAAAATCGCGGGAAGGTTTTTTGTTGTTGTTGTTTTGTCCATCACCAAACAAACTAAAAGGAACCCCCGGGTAATACTTTTGGTGTCAATGCTAATGTTAGCAACAAACATCTACAAAGGAGCGAGGAAGTTTCCTCCGAATTAATCAAAACCTTTTAGGCTATAATTCTCTTGTCTGCTTACCTGATGTAAGCCCCATTGAACTCGACGGGTTTTACTTTTGACTGGGAATGCATAAGATTGTGCAGTTAACTCTTCTTAGTTTACAATCCCAAGTAATAAAAGAGAGCTCTCTTGGAAAGATTCAAACTTGAATGTCGGGGTATAAATAGAAACAGAAATAACAATGAAAAATTTTCACCTGGCTGGAAAATAAAGCACACACACATTCAGTCTTACTTATGTAACTTGCATGCCAGCTGCAGTAGAAAACAGAATACATACATTATTATTTTTTGGCATCTGTCTGTCCCAAAAGACAATGGAGTGCACCTGCTGGGGTGACGCCAAACCACTGCCACTAAGCGCAAGCCTGGGCAGTGTGTAAATGTAATCCTAGGTACGTCTACTCAGAAGTATCTCCCTCTGAGTTAAATGGTACCTTCTTCCAGGTTAGACATGTTTAAGGATTTCAGCCTAAAACCCTAACAACCTCTTCCTGCCCACTCTTTATTTATTTTGCTTCACATTCGGCTTGGTGAGGAGCTCTGATGAACTCAAAATATTTTGTGCACCTCATTGTGACCTTTTAGTTAGGCTTGATTATTAAAATATAGGAAGATATACAGATTATACAGTTCCTTCAACAGATTTTTCTTAGCTTTCAAGGTAAATAATGCAGCAGAACCTGTAATCCCTGATGATTATGTACCCTCAGGCAAGAAGGCAGTTTAGGAGAAATAGGATTGTGGGTTATACTCCTAACAAATGACAGCTTCAGGGATTCTAAGTGTACCTTCTTATATGTTGTATAACTGTTTAATAAGTGTTGCCTAACAGTAAAATCTTCTGTTTTCTTAGTGTAGTATCTTAACTGCTGTGTTTAACAAGCCAACCCACTGCAGTTAATAAAGGAATATTATGTCTCCTGGTAACATTCCACTAGCTAGGCAACGGTTTGAACATTATAAGGGCTTTAGCTGCTTGTTCATCCTAATCTAGGGTGTAAAGGAAAATAGAAAAAAAGCTGCCATTAATAATACATTTAAACATCAATACATTCATCTTAGTTTGTACATATAGATCAATATGTGCCATCCAGATGTCCTAATATGTCTTCAAATGAAGTTGGTGTTCATAGAAAGTGCACTCAAATGTTGCAAGGACTTTAAGGTCATCAGACCACCGCACAGTAGATGGTGCATATTTATTGTTCCAGGCTTTTAGTGACCATTAGGACATGTAAAATCTATTATTGTTGTTCTGCCATTAAGCAGCATACAATAGAAATATAATTTAAAAGTACATGAACATCTGCAAATTTCTAGGATTTTGCCAGTGCAAAATTGATAAGGATAACATCTTTGGACCAAAAAGAAAATATCACCGGACATGCCCACAGGGTTAGGGTTTTAACTGCTATCAAAAATTGATAGTCTACTTTCCCTGGGCTGGAGACATTTATTACATTTGGATAATGAAACATATCTATTGTTAGTGCTTATTACAGGAGAAAATGGTATTGGCCTTTGTAGATTTTAGTCTACCTAAAATAACACAGTAACCAGTTCCTTGGCCCAGGTGGAAGCTTCCAGGCAACTGTGAACCCCTAGACTTCTCTCTCAACCCTTAAACCTTCATTGAAAAGGGAAAACTGCTGTACCTCCTCTAAATTGTAAGTCAAAGAGCTCAGATGGTATTTTGCTTTCTTTCCTTGGGATAACCAGATTGTCTTTAGGTTAAAGCTTCTTTGAAAGGTTGTAATGACATATAATTAGGTGGCCTCTGATCCTGTGGAAATACTCCCACTGTCGTGAATCTGTTCAAAAGAGATCCTTGCAACATCACAATTCACTTCTAGGGCAAATAACCCATGAATTCTGTACAATGTGTACTGTTTGAAATGTGTCTGTACAGGCCTGGCTTTTGGCCTACAAAAGTGCATCGTTGCTGTGGCATCATCTGTAAAAAAAACCTTCGGCTCACTAGGGGTGTGTGTGTGTGTGTGTGTGTGTGTGTGTGTTCCTTGAATTTCAAAACATTCTCTAACTTTGAAAGCTTGTTGTGGCAACATGAGTAACAATTCACACATTTCCTTGAATGTCCTCCTAACAGGGCAGAGAACCATAGAGGCAAAGCTTAGTTTCTGAAGACTCTACATAGACAAAATGCTCTAGAAATGGTGTGTAGGATGTTATTAAGCAATGAGGGAAATGTGACCCTCCAGGCCTCTCTATGTGGCCCCATATACCTTCCTCTGGCCATGCCACTCACCAACCCTACTTCATTCCTAGCTGTCTTGGAGTGTTTTGGGTTGTTTGGGCTGGAATGTGTCCATAAGCTCTGATACTGCTTCTTGTTGGGTGGATGAAAAATAGAGGAGGGCTGGCTGTAAAAACTAGTCTACTCTGCAGAGGTAAAATCTGCATTCATTGCTCTGCCCGCTTCTGAAGCCCCTGCCCAGATGGAAATGAGGCCCTTAGTTTAAGAAAAGTCCCTTCCCCCGTCCCCCGAACTGGGGTGTCAAGATCTGGGACAGAGCATGCCTCTGTTCCACTTGGTGGTCAACCTTGCTTGATTTTACTTTGCTGCCATCTGAGCCCCCAGGCCCTGCTACAGTAAACAATTCACAGCACTTTTGATAAGTGCACAGCTGCTTATCCTGTAATATTGTCACTTTAACTTGCTTTGTCCTTGGAATTTGTTTAAGTGCTGTGGGGCTGGCTAACAGTGTGGCCCTCCAGAGGCATTTATTTATTTAGCAGCATTTATATTCACTTAGTTTGCAATAAAATCCCTAAGTACTTTCCATAAAATGGTATAAAATAGCAACGAAAACAGCAGACATAATAAAATGACCAAATTATCGTTAAAATCAACAGATGTTAGAAACAAATGTACGCAATAAGACCAGTGTCACTGCGCTCCCAACTCCTATCGGCTTCACCAGCATGGCCAACAGCTGGGAGTTGTGATCCAACACCACCTGGAAGGCCACAGGGTAGCTATCCTGGTTTGTGTGATCATAGGGGAAACCTGAAGTTAGGAAGCTACCTAATTCTCAGCCAGATGGTCCATCTAGGTGTTCAGAAGCAGCCACCAGATAGAGCCCTATTCTCTCTTTCCCTCTCCCTCTCTCCTTCTTGTCTTAATGAGAACAATTTTATTCTATCCTTGTTTGTTTGTTTTCTCTTCCAGCCCAAAGTTCTGCTTAAGAAACAGAAAACTGCAAGAAATCAGAGAGGGATTTTCCCAGCGTGGCTTCTCTTCTTGTGTGGGCATTGAGTGGACAGGGTTAGACTGATGCTGTTAACTCCCGCCCAAGCGTTACTGGAGTCTTCCTTTGCTACAGAAAAAGGATATATATTTTTTAACTTCCTGCCCATCTTCTGAAGGGGAGATATAAATCCAAAAATACACAAGTGTTTGTTCCATGGAAAAGGCCATTGGCCAGCTCAGGAGCTGGTGATCTTTGCTGGATTTCAGAATGGATTTAACCTTTGCAGTGGCTTTCTATAGGATGGTGCAACAGTGATCGTGACCTTGGAAGGAACACTGGTTGTTTCCCCAGCACCATTTTGCCTGTTTGACTTGCTAATCTAGCAGCATCCACATCAGGGTCTCTGTTGGCTGTTAATGTACCCTACCTTGAAAACGGCGTATTCTTCTGGAATGTAGCCACTGTCCATTTGACTAAAGGAAGAGGCCAAAGTCCTTGGCCCCGCCATGGGTCGCTTAGATGACCATGCCAAGAAACGGATTGTGGAGCTGCGCAAAGCCGGCTTGAGTTTCCGCAAGATCAAAAAGGTGCTGGAGCTGGACAACATCCGGGTCACCCCACAAGCCATCTACCTGTTCCTTAAGCGGAAGAACGTGGAGCCCAGCCAGCCCCCACCTGTCTCTTTTCTGCAACCTGCTCTTGAGAATGGAAGCAGGAAGACTCTTGTGGACCAAGCTGGCTGGGAGGACAACCAGCTCTGGAAGTTACTGCAGGAAAACGAGACTGAGCACCATGGGCAGAGAGAGGCTGCTGGCTCTGTGGCAGGAGTTGGCCCAAGCTATGAGGTGCCGCCTTGTAACGGCCATTGTGATGGCGAGGAGCACATCAAAATAATTAGCGTGACTTCCTTGAGCAAGGATGGAGGGCCGTTTGAGAAGCAGAGTGCCTCCCATGAGGGCATCTCCAGCGGATCTCAGCTGGGCCAGAATATGGGTAAAGCTTTGCACAGCCTCTTTGTTCACATGTGCTGCTGGCTTCTGCTTGAGGCCTGTTTAAGAAAACTCCCACAACCTTTGCTCACAGCAACCACCCTCTGCAAGTGCAGGCTGTCAGGGGTCCACTTTCTATGGGTTTCTGGGCTGGAGGGTGAGTGACGGTTTAGTAGCACTTCTAAGGGGTAATAGCTTCTAGTTTAGTTCTGAGTGCCATGTGACCTATGAAGCCCTTAATGACCAGGGCTTAAGGCAGCAATGGGGTAACACCAAACCCATGGGCCTAATTCGTCCTGGCACATTGTCCCAATTTGGCCCATGAGGCTGTTCCTCAGAAACTGCTCCCACTTGCCCCACACTTGTCATATGTGAACATTTGTGTGGGGCAGGCACAGACTTTGCTGCAAATTTCTTTGCTAGTGGGGCTTCCTGTCAGTGCCTATTGGCTAATCAGCACTGATGGAGAGTTCAAAGGCGATTGACAGCACTAAGGAACACATTAAAAATAAATGAATCAATTAACAATTATGGGAAGATGCATTCTTAATTGTCTGCATAGGCTTGGAGGAAGATAAGAGTTTTCAGGTGTTTAAAGGTTGAAACAGAAGGCAGCTGCCAATTCTCCACGGACAGAGTATTCCATAGCACTGGACTGACAATAACAGTCTGTTTTGTGTTGATGTCAAATGAGCCTCACCAACTTGGGAGACAGCCATCAACACACCTGCAGATGATCTCAGTGATCAATCTAATGGTTCAGGCCGTCCCTAAGGTACCCTGGACCTAAGTTGTTCAGGGCTTTGTAAATCAATACAAGGGCCCTAATCCTGGCTTGGCAGCAGATGAGCAGCCAGTGCAGATGTTTAGCAATGGTATCACACGTTCCTGGCCATGTGTCCCCATCAGCACATCTGGGAGGCACCATATTGGTTTGCTACCCTGCTTTTCTCTGTTGGGATGACCCTGAGGCACCTCCACTTCTTTCTCTTCTTCACTTCCAGGTGACAACTGCCCAGGGCCAAAACCACCTGTGTCGCCCAGCTGCTTGACTCCATTTGCACCTGCAGTTCCTCAGCATAATCTGAATGGCAAAGGGAAGGCCTTTCTGCCACCTGCCCGGAATCCTGCCTTGATTGTGAAGAGGAAGATCGTAGGCCGGGCCATCCATCTCCAGAAAAAGGTGGGAAGGGCACAGAGAGGGTGAGAGAGAGAGAGACAGAAATGAGCATGATTGGAAGCCCAGAATAGAATCCCAAGTTAGCCCTATTATTCTTGAGTAGTTTCATGCAACCCCTAGAATCAGTAGAAAGGATGGGTCTGGTGTCCTTCAGTGGGGTATGAGAGCTGATTCCCCCCCCCCCCCCCAAACATGTAGGAACCAATGCGACCCTTTGGATTCAGATAGCGCATGGGTAGACCAGTCTGAAAAGCCCGGGACACAAATTTTCATGGCCCTCTAGTGGCTATGGTGGCTCATTTACCAGAAATACCAGTAATGTAGGTAGCTGTGTTGGTTTGATGCAGTCGAAGTGTGCATGCACATGAAAGCTTATACCCAGAACAAACTTAGTTGGTCTCTAAAGTGCTACTGAACAATTTTTAATTTTTATTTATTTATTCAGAAATAATGTACAACTCTGGAAGTTGTATCCTCGATTCTGACCAGACCAAGCCTCCTAGAGCAAAATAAAAGAGGGTGGATGCAGGATGGAGAGAAGTGCTGCATGAGTGTCAAACCTCTGCATTGTATCTAGCCAAGTGTTACTCAGAGTAGACATATTGAAAGTGACTGGAGATGACCCTCTTGCCTTTTGCGTGGCTGGGATGTAGCTCGCTCCCAGAAGGGAATGTGGCCCTTGAACTGAATGAAAGGTTCCCCACCTGCACTTTTTTCATCTTCTGGAAGTACAGCTCTTAAGCAGAAACTGAGTCTTCTCCCTTGTCCGTTAGGCAAATGTACAGAACGGGCAGAATTCATCTGGTTCTACACCCAGTTTGCCTTTCACGGTGAGGGTGCAGCCAACTGGCCATCCTTCCAGGGGGACAACTCCTGTCCCGATGGCATCTTCTGGCTGCTCTGCACATGTAAGTGATGTAGAGTGTGCGTGCTTTAATAGCGATATATGTCAGAAAGCGTAAAGGCTCCCAAGCAAAAGGAGGTTGATTGTTTTTTGGGGGAGGCGGGGGGTGGGAGTTGAAGGATTGTGTGCATTGAGGTGGTAAGAGAGTCTGTAAAAACTTCAGAACCCAGTTGGGGAAGAGTTAGGGCAGGGGGCCACTGACCTTTTGGGAAATGCTTGGAATTTTGAGAAAGTGCCATGGGCACCAGTCACAAAATGGCTGGCGTGAGGGCAAGGGGGTAATTGCCACATCATCTTAAAGGGAAGAGACAGAGACAGGGCCACAAAATGGTGTGGGCGTGCTCTCCCTCTCCCCTTGCAACAATGGGGGGGGGGAGGCAGCTACATCAGCCACCACCATGCTCACTCGCAGAGAGAAGCTCTTTGCACGTCTCCTCTGAACAGAGGGTAAAATGCCAACCCAGTGAAATATTGACATGTTTTAAGGGGGCGTGTTCAAAGTAGGAGAAGCTGAGACGGTGCAAACAGGAATTGAGGAGGAAGAGCAAACAATCCCTGGTGTTTGGTGGATTTTAGAGGGGATATTTATGAAGACCTGCTGCAAACGCCAGAGGAGGCATCCTGGCACTTGTGATGTTTGTGACTCCTGAACTAGAGTCTTTAATTGAAGAAGAGAATAACTATTTGGTGATCCTACCGTGTTATGTACTGAAGTTCTCACCCTGGGCCAGCAGGGGGATACTGTAGATAGTTATGCAAATGAAGGATCGAAAGTGACATTCAGTGATTGGATAGTTTTAGAAAATTGTTACAGTAATGTGGTACTGGAGCTCTATATAAGCAGGCTGACTGAGCCCTTCAGTTCAGTTCTGTCCTGGCCTGTGAATAAACAAGAGCTGTTTGAAGAATCGCTGTGTCGTCTGATATGTTCACCCACAACTTAACACGCCATTTCTTCTTCTTTTTTGGATTCCCCCTCCCCTTTCTAGACTAAAGATGCCGGTACTCAGACTTGTACATTTAACCCCACCTACCCTCCAGTTCATCAGAATCCTCAGTGGGGAGCTCAGATGACTACCTCCTTGGTCCCTGCTGCCAACCCTCAGCCGCTTGCAGAGAAACTGGATACAGTGCACACTGAGGTCCAGAAGCTTGCGCAGGCTGTGCATATGGTGCTGGAGCGCCAGTGCCGACTGGAGCGCCAACAGGAGCAGCAGCAGCGCTTCCAACAGGAGCTTCTCATGACGCTGCAGCAGCTCAGCTCCACTGTTGGCCACGGGGCGGTCCCTGCCCATGCCCCCTGTACTCCTTACAACGTGGCTGACCCCTCGCCACCCTTGCCAAGCTTCAGCCAGTTCAAGATGGAGCTTATCTGACCAAGGACTACGGGGATGGCAGTGGAGGTAATGAGTGAGCTGTTTTATGTTCTAAGTGTACTGTATTTTTCGCTCTATAGGACGCACCAGACGATAAGACGCACCTAAGACGCAAGAAAAAAAAATTCTGAATCCCAGAAGCCAGAACAGCAAGAGAGATCTGGCTTCTGGGATAGCCTCTTGCTGTTCTGGCTTCTGGGATAGCCACTGAAGCCTCTCCCGGGCAGCGGGATGAAGGCTCCCCCTGCCTGGAAGAGGCTGTGCGCAGGTAAGCTGCCCTCTGTACCTTCCCCCATCTCCCGCAAGAACCGCACGCTCTTTAAAGGGAGTGCGGTTCTTGGGGGCTTTTCTGGGAGGTGGGGGAAGGGACAGAGCCCCCCACTTCCCAGAAGAGCTCCCGCTGCCCTCCGGAGGCTTCACAGGCTGCCCCAGAAGCCAGAACAGCGAGGCGGAGCGCTGCGCAGCACTCCGTCTCGCTGTTCTGGCTTCTGGGGCAGCCCGTGAAGCCTCCGGAGGGCAGCACACACATTTTCCCTTACTTTTTAGGAGGGAAAAAGTGCGTCTTATAGAGCGAAAAATACGGTATGTCTTTCGCACCTGGCTCCGGTTAGTAGATCTGCAGGTTCTAGGAAAACACACACACTAAATCCTGCAAGTCAAACTCGTATGGCAGGGGCTGTTGCAAAGTAAATGGGGTCAGAACATCCTTTGCATACCTGGTGCCCTCCAGGTGTTTAGGACTACAGTCACAGCCAGCATAGGGCAGCATGCTGGCAAAGGCTGGGTGTGAGCTGTGTCCCAGTTCTTTGTGGGATACCTTGCACAGGATTGGTTGGGGAGTACCTTGTCCCTTATGACCTGTATCAAGGCCCTGTGCAACCACGTTCAGAATAAAATGGTCTATTTACACACGTGTGCCTTGTTTTCATAATTTGTTCTTTTCTTAAATTACTATTTTTAAATATAAACTTCACATCGCAATAAATTAAATATATCAAAAAGTGAAGACGGATTACAATGAGTGTTAAATTAATGTGGCTAGATTAGATATTTTCCCATGTTGGTTTTTGTTTTTTAAAAAATTACCATTGCAGAAAATACATGAGGATTTTGCTACAAGTTGTAGAACAGTGTTTATAAGTTTGGATCAAAACATACATAAAATGATAGTGTTCATAATTGTTATACAGAGAGGTTTTATTTTTGCACAGTTCAGATATGTAAATACATCTGTTTTGGTTTAATTGCACCTCCAGCAATGTGTGTTTGGATTGTCATCACATTTCTGACTTCTGTTTTTAACCAGATTTTTCTTGAGAAGCCGTTCTGTACTTACCTGCGTTCTTGGAAACACAACAGGAACCTCACTTTCCCCTCGCTCTTGTCAATATACTGTGCCCTTAAGCAAAAAGGCACATGTTTTTGTCTAAGGCTTCTTCACCTTAATAAAACAGCACAAAGAAACTTAAGACAGGTTTTTACTGCCCAAAGCCAAATACCACTGCATCGTAGGGGTGTAGTAAAATGCCACAAAACAAATCCACATGTGTCAAAAGGGCATGTAAAGCTGCAGTCTTATACACAATTAACCTGAGCACAATATCTATGGGGTACCACATAACACTACCTCTGCCCTAAATGGGAGCCTATGCAGTTGGGCTATCTCTGGTACCATGGTACTAATAACACTGGTACATTCTATTTACCCCCCTCCCCAAGCTTCTGTAGGGACAACACAAATAATAAAGAGCAGTGCTTGCTCTTTGCAGTATGCATGATGCCCAAGCATGTGGAAGAGGGTGCCACTGGGACCCTGGCACCCAAACAACCCCCTCCCCTGGCAAAATTATTATGGGAAGAAGTGTCCTTTTGTAGCCCATAGACTGGTTGTGTAAACTTGGTTGTTGTGCCCACAACAATGGTTTTTGTGGTTTGTAAATGCGCCTGTAGGTCCAAAAATGTGGCCATCACAGTACAGAAAGGCTTATCAGTGAAGTTAAAAGGTAAAGGGACCCCTGACCACTAGGTCCAGTCGTGGCCGACTCTAGGGTTGTGGCGCTCCTCTCGCTTTATTGGCCAAGGGAACCGGCATACAGCTTCCGGGTCATGTGGCCAGCATGACTAAGCCGCTTCTGGCAAACCAGAGCAGCGCACGGAAATGCCGTTTACCTTCCCGCCAAAGCAGTACCTATTTATCGACTTGCACTTTGACGTGCTTTTGAACTGCAATGGGAGCTCACCCCGTTGCAGGGATTTGAACCACCGACCTTCTGATTGGCAAGTCCTAGGCTTTGTGGTTTAACCCACAGCGCCACCCGCGTCCATCAGTGAAGTTAGTTGTTACTGAACCAGCAGAATGTTTCTGCAGCATAATAAACACCAGGTGCTGTAGTGGTGACCAGCAGAGGGCAGTAGCTGATCAAAACACAGGACCCTCACTCTCTCAAGTCCCATGTGCGAATACAAGCACCATATAAAATCTTCAAGATAGAAACAAACAAACAAACAAACAAACAGGAAAACACTGGTGCAAACTAGTGGCTCAAAAGAGGCCTATACAAAGCAGGGAATTACGGCGGTAAAGAAAAGGGATGGAGGAGACATGCATTTGGTGCCAAGTGTCGCAACTCTTCTTTGGTTTGCTTCTAGGGGAGAATGAAATGTTGCAACAGATAAACCCTTTCCTAAGGGTTTTTTGCCTCTGACTCAGCCATGGGAAGCTGCCTATCAAGACCGATCATTAGGTCATCTAGCTCACTACTGTCTACACTGGCGGGCAGTGACTCGCCAAGATTTCAGGCAGGGGTCTCGCCCAGCCCTAACTGGAGATGCCAGGGATTGAAACTGGGACGTTCTGCATGCTAAGATGTGCTCTACCCACAGCCCTTGCCACATACGAAATCAAACTCTCTGCCCATCTAGCCAAGTACTTTCTACTTTTGACTGGCAGCAGCCCTCCAGGTTCTTGGCAGATGCCTTTCACAGCACCTGATCTTTGGTCCTTTTAAACAGAAGATGCCATTGGTTCTAGCGCCACCTACTGTTGGCCCTCCCTACCTTCTGCCCTACCAGTCCCAATGGGGACCAGCCACCGCTGGAAGAGAATTATAACCCTGCGTACACAAAACAAAGCAAAATCAAGGTTTTGCACTATGAAAATCTGCAAAACACTCCCCTCCACACCAGATACACAAGAGCAGTGGGGAGATAAAGCAGAAAATGACCTGGAAACACAAGTTTCATGCATCTCCCAGTAAGGATGGGAAGTAAACATACAACAACAATAAATAAACCCAGGGCTTTCAAACATCCAATGTTACATTCTTGGTCCATGTGTGCAATTGCTGGACAACCAGCACAGCTGCTTTTCAGAGGTTTTTGCTGCTTCTCATCAGTTACAGAAATAGCTTTTTCCTGGTGAAGGCTGTTCCCAGGAGAGTCAGAAGTCTGCCATAAACTCACAGCGGTCGTTCAGCTCAATGGTGGTGTAATTCTGAGGCCGTCTGGGGAGGAGGGGAAACACACACAGACACCAGAGGAAATAAGTTAAAGGAAAGTGGCATGACTTTTATTTGTTTAATCGGACGGGGAAGCGACGCAAAGCAACCGTTAATTGCATTGCTTCACGTACAGTGCTTTCATTATTGCAAACCAGAACATTTTGTAACAAGGCTATGCATTTAGAAAAATACTTTCCTGGTTTTTGCTTACAGAGTCTGAACACACTGTAGATTCCAAATGGGTGGGGGTGTCAGTACAGCATGGAATTTATTCTTAGAATCAGAAAACTGTTAGTTAGAAGGGACTCAAAGAGTAATCTAATCCAACCCCCTGCAACTCAGGGTCTTGTTCCTGAATCGTAGAACAGGACCAACTCCATGTATGAAGGGGGCCTAATAAGCACCCCTATGTCTGCACAGATCCAAATATCAGCAGGCAGCCCTTTTTTTCCTCCTGTTTATTTATGGCTGGAAGTGGGGGCAGATGGGAGGGCTTGCTGCTAAAGAAGGATGCCACTGATGTTAGCTCAATGGCAGGGCATCTGCTTTGCATGCAGAAGGTCCCAGGTTCAATCCCTGGCATCTCCAGGTAAGACTAGGAGAGAGCACTGCTTGAAACCCTGGAGAGCGGCTGCCATCATTGCAGAGACAATATTGAGTTAGATGGAGTTGATAGAAGGCAGCTTCCCATGTCTGTCTGATGAGCATCAGGCAGCCACCCATATGTTGTGGGACCACAACTCCCATCATCACCCTTGGCCTTTGGCCATGCCGGTTGGGGCTGATGGGAGCTGGAGTCCAGCTACATCTGCAGAACATCACATTCGCAACCTCTGCATTCCCCATTTGGGCACAAAAATCACGATGTCTGTTGCATGCACCAAAAGCAGCAGGGTGGGGGGGATGTGTCAGGAAGGGCCGCTTTGCAGCTGCTTAAGGGTGGTGCCTGCTGATGCTGAACTTGAGGCAAGGACCAAGGCTGAGCAAGAGAATGATAGCATTGCGGTGGAGAATTGGGGAAGTCAGTTCGTTGCACAAGAGCATCAAATCCACTTTAATTGCACAACCTGCATTTGCCGGTATGTGATTTGAATCCACCCCAAAGCAGCAGCAATTTGGAAGCATCTTCAATGGGATGCCAATGGAAGGATTTTACTGTTGCTATTTGCTGTGCAGATGCATCTATTTTTCCCCACACTTGCATTCCCCGCCCCCCCGGTTGATAGCAGAGGAGGAAAGTGTTAAACCTTTCCTCCTGCTGCATTGTGGTCCCTATTTGGAACAACACAAACAGAGAGTTGTACCCAATGTTAGTCCTACTCAGAGTAGACCCATTAAAAATGCTTATTTATTATACCCCCCCCCCTTCATCCTAAGATCCCAGGACGGGTTACATCATTAAAACACAAGACTAAAAACAGTCTAAAACAAGTTCCAAACATAAAAAAGAAAGTGGCTTCTAAAACTATACACCTCAAGTGTCAAAAGCCGGGGGTAAAGAGATGCCTTGTCAGCATTCACCAGAAGCTGCACAATGAAGGTGCCAGACACACCTCTGTGGGGAGGGAGTTCCACAGCTTAGGGGCCACCACAGAGAAGGCCCTCTCCCGCACTGCTGCCTCAGCACCTGAGAGGGTCTGTAGGGAAGGAGGTGGTCCTTCAGATATTTGAGGCCTGAGTCATTTAGTCATTAAGACATAGTCCACTTATTATCATTAATTTCAACGGGCCGACTCTGAGGAGGACTTAGTTGGATACACCGCGGAGCTTCAATTTCTTTGAAGACAAACGAACACCTGATATCGCTTCAAACATTGGATTTAAAGTAATATAGAGTTAGACCCTTATACACAGAAAGCTTTAAAGCATTTCATTTCCTGAAACAGGCTGAGTAGAAGGAGACTTGCCATGCTAGAGTCTGAAAAACCCTGCTGTAGACAGACAAAATAAAGCAACACAGCAAAAACAGACACACAAAGGGGTGGAGGAAACGGGAACTTGAGTTGTGGGGAAGCTTGTTGAAAAGCCCCTTCGGGTTTTTTAGCTTAGTTAAATCGTTTTAAGCAGCTACTGGAACATGCTTGAATTTCCAAGTGAGGAAGCAGAAAGTTGCATGAAGCAAAATGGGATGTGGGGAGGACCATTAGGATGGATTCTGCGTAATGCACACAAACTTCCCTTGTAAATTCACATAAAGAGAACCCTACCATAAAGGAGTGTGACATTATAACTAACTGAGGCTAACACGTTTGTTAGGGGAACTGTAAAACAAACACACTCTGTACTCCTGAGGAATTAGTTTGTAACAGAGTACATGGAGAACACAGAGTGCTTTGTTTCACGTTTTTAAGCAAAACATGTTAGGCTTAATAAATTACAATTTACTGCACTGAAGATTTGAGGAACTCTTCTTGTTCCTTCTTAGCTGATTCTTCTTTTTCTCCCTCCTTTTCTTTCACAAACAGCTAGGCAATGGCTGCCTCTGGATGGTCATATCTCAGCTTAATAAAGCAAGACAGGAATGAGCTTTGTGCCCTTGCATTCAAGAGACCTCCTGTTTTCTCCGAACCAAGAAACTATGGTTACCACCTTCAGAACAAGCCAGGATCTTAGATTAACTTCTAACCATGGTTTAAACTCCTGGCTTGCTCTAAAGCTAGGAACCATTGTTTCCTGAAGAATCAGGAAACAATGGCCAATTGGAGACTTCTGCATCGCGTTCAGGTGTGCCACAAAGGAAGGAGAGAAGAGGCTACATTCCGGGGCACATGGCTTATTCAGATCATTAGAACCGGGCCATTAACATAGTAGGTCCAATGTAAATTTATCTTTGCTATTATTATTTTACTGCTTTTATACAGCAACTCCACTTTCTGGATGACTCACTAAGCAAAAAATGAAAATGAAAATTGTAATGCAACATTAAAATATAGTATAAAATGATAAGAACTAAAACATATTGGAAAGCAATTTTAAATTAATTTTTTAATTGAGCCTGCCTCAATTTCATGGCTTTCCGGTGCCAGGAAGAATGAGTGCCAATTACCCACTTTTACAGTCCACAATTCACCCTTCTAGGTGGTCTCTAGTTGATCTCCCAAGCACTAGGAGAGCAGACGGGTAGGAGGGCTGTGTATGGCAGAGTAAGAACTGCAGTGGAGTTTCAATCTGGTTTGTTAGACCCTCCAAAATATGCAGGGGGCTGAGGCAAAGGCTGGCACACAAACCAGAAAGCAGAACTGCCGTTGCTCCTTACCTTTTGATGCAATAGAAAGCTGTTCCAGCTAAAAGAAGTACAAGAAAGATGGACCCCACAACAATGAGAGCAATCTCCCAGGCTTGAAATGAAGCTAAGAAAAAAAGAAAAGGAGGGGGAATAATTATTATCAGTCTGTCTTGGTGAGCTCCCTACAGCTTTGGAGATAGCTTTCTAGAGACAGGTTCAAGAGACAGGTTCAATTTCAGGCATCTCAACAGAGCGCCACTGCCGAACAGTGCAGACATTACTACCTCCTCTAAAAAATGTCTTTATTAAAGGTTTTTAAACAATAAAACGATTCAAACCCAACATAATCTTTACCTTTACATACATAAAGGTAAAGTACATATAAATTTATATATTTAATATATTTTCCTGCTACACCACAATGATCACTAAGCAACACGACCTACAGGTGAATTTACATCCTCATTGTCATTTGGCGCATGCAGGTAGGAGAGAATCTACGCAGAATAGATTCTATTCCTTCCAAAGTATGCAATGAGGATAAACTGTTCATCTATGTATCTTCCCTCCCACCCACCTCTGCCTCCCAACACGATATTTGGAATGTTTTGATTGTTTTGTATTAGTTAGCTTGTTTTAATGTTCTGTCAGTATTATTGAATTTTAAAGTCAAACAAAATAATTTGGGCGCCTCTCGTGTCGCCACTTCCTCGCAGCCATTTGGGCCGTTTCCCCATCCGCTCACCCTGAGACCTCTGCGCTGTTTTTCCCAGAGATGCACATGCAGCGTTTGCTTTGAGGGGCTTCCCGTCCACGGCAAAGGGGTGGGGACTTGAGGAAAAGTGAGAATGCCACTGAACGAGGCGCTGACGCTGTTCAGGTGACCTGGCCCACACTTGGCCAGAGACTTTCAGGGTGGAATTAAGGCAGGTGAACGTAACCCCTATATGGAAAGACAAAAAAGAGGAGCGGGGGTCTGGTTCAGTTCAGAAGTACCAAAGGGAGAGCGGGGGGCGGGGTTATATAGCATCAAACCAAACCTAGGATAGGGCTGTAACAGAAAGACAAGGTTGTATGAAAGAGGAGTTTCTACAGATACAGTGGTACCTTGGGTTACATACGCTTCAGGTTACATTTGCTTCAGGTTACAGACTCCGCTAACCCAGAAATAGTACCTCGGATTAAGAACTTTGCTTCAGGATGAGAACAGAAATTGCGGGGCAGCGGCGCAACGGCAGTGGGAGGCCTCATTAGCTAAAGTGGTACTTCAGGTTAAGAACAGTTTCAGGTTAAGAACGGACCTCCGGAACGTATTAAGTTCTTAACCCGAGGTACCACTGTATACATAAACACCAAGATCCTTTGCCCCTGCTTCACTCCTCTTCAGATTTTTATTTTATTTGTTTTTACACCTTTCTTCTAAGGAGTTCTATTTTTATCTTCACCATTTTTACCCTCACAACGATCTTGTGGGGTAGGTTAAACTGAGAGCTATTGGGCTGGCTCAAAATCACCTGGTGAGTGTCATGGCTGAGTGGGTCTCCCATGTCCTAGTCAAGCATTACACCACACTAGCTCTCAATATTTCCTATTTCAGTAAGTTGCACGCTTTATTGGATGCGAGTTGTTGTTGTTACATTTCTATCCCACTTCCACTCCCCCAAAGAGCTCAAGGTAGCATACACAGCGCTCTCTTTCTCTCAATTTTATCTTCACAACAACCCTGTGAGGTAGGCTAGGCTGCGAGACAGTCACTGACTGAAGGTAATTAAGCAAGCTTCATGGCTGAGGGGATTTGGACCCTGGTCTCCCAGGCCCTAATCCAACACTCTAACCACTACTTTACACTGGCTCCAGGTGACTCGTATACCTGCCTCCATTGTAAATGCTGATTTTGTCTGCAGTTTCCTCACAATTCCGATGGACTGTCTGCTTTGTTTGGTCTGTTTAAAGCGCCATTTGTACAATTGGAGCTGCATCTGCACCATACATTTAAAGCACTTGAACTGCTCCCCCCCTCCAAAGCATTCTGGGAATTGTAGTTTGCTAAGGGTGCAAAGCATTGTTAGGCGACCCTAAAATACCGAAGCTGAAAAGAGCAGCATAAAACGCTTCAGGCCAGCAAACCAAACCACAAAATCAAATGTATCACAATTCAAATAAATAAATAAATAAATAAATAAATAAATGCGGATTTAAAATAGCAGTATCAATTTAAAATCCATCCGGTTTTCTTTACCCAAGGGTAGATTTAAATACAAAAGTCTATTAAGCCTCCTCTAAAAGAAAGCAGGGAGGAAAACAAAAACACCTCTCAAAGGAGATATGTGAAAATTAATTATACAAGGGAAGGGGAACCGTTGGCCCTCCAGAGGTTGCTGAACTATAACTCCCATAAGCCCCAGCAAGCAGGACCAGGGATGATGGGAGTTGAAGTTCATCTGGAGGGCTAAGGGTTCTCCACACCTGACTCATATAAACTTTGTGAGCTGCAGCAAGACTGTACCTCCCCAACAGCTGTCTCTACTAGGCAGCTAACAAATCTTAAGTTCCTATGGAAGTTGGATGATGTTTTGACACAGACCGTGTAGATAGCATTGGCAGATGCCACAGAAGCAGCTCTCCTCCATGGATCTCACTAATGCTTGCTGGAGACTTGCCAACATCTGTGGGTTCTGAGGCCACATGGAACAATCTGCCAGGAGGAGGAGGAGGAATTAAGAGATATTGAGCCAATCCCCTTTGCAACAACGTGGTTCATGCAAAACACACAGCAGAGAGAGTCCATGCTCTTTTCTTTACTTTTCTTTAAAAAAAAAACAATTTTTAAAACAAATATTTCTTTATTAAACATTTCTAAGGTACAAATTTAAAATTAAACAAATGCAAAGGGTGTGTTATGAACATAACAGACATAGGACAGCAGTCTTAACATTTCCCTCCCCCTTTATGTTTTCTTTACAGGGTTTCTTTACAAAGTTTTTTATTCATCGTCACAACCACCCTGAGAGGTGGGTTAGGCTGAGAGGTAACAACTGGCCCAAGTTCACCCAGTAAGCTTCATAGTTGAATGGCGATTTGAACCCTGGTCCCCCATGCCCTAGTGTGACACTGTGGCCACATTGGCTCTCCAGAATACACTGCCTGTTCTTTTGTTTGGAGGTCAGCAGCATCCTAAATCACCTTTCCACTCTCACAAGAAAAAGAAGATAAGCTTCTCTTACTGGGGGTCAGCAGGCAGATTTCAAGATTCAGGAAGAGAGATTCCTGTGGGCAGTGATTCTCCAAGGCAGGAGTGGGGTCAGAGACTGCATAGATTTTGCCGCAGGAGGGACAGCGGCTCAAGGACAGCGGTCTGCAAAAGAAACAGAAAATCAACGAGCGTTCCCCATGGGATTTCAAAAACATATACATTTATTTCAACTTGGCATCAATTTATTGCATATGTTAAAGAAAAACAACATAATCAACAACCTTCCCCCTTCTACTTCATAAAATCATAGATCTATAGATTTGGAAGGGACCTCGGGGGGCAGCTAGTCCAACCCCCTGCAATGCAGGAATCAAAGCTAAATAATCCCTGACATATGGCCATACAACCTCTGCTTGTTATTTGAATCCTTTGGTTCGCATCCTACCTTCTGGAGCAGCAGGAAACAAGCTTGGCCCATCTCCTGTGTGACAGCCCTTCCCATACTGAAGATGGCTACCATACCACCTCTCATTCTTCTCTTCTCCAGGCAAAGCATATCAAACTCCCTTGGTTTCCAGACACTTTATCATCTTGGTTACCTTCCTCTGTACCCTTTGCCGCTTGTCAATATCCTTCTTTAACTGCGGTGCCCAGAACTGGACACATAAATAAGTCACCTGGAAGTGAACCTAGCTTCCTTTTCCATGAAAAGTGACTTCTTGTTACATGCCAACCAGAAGCCAGGGGTTGGAACAAACATTCAGGAATTGTGGAAAAGGAAATTAACTCTGGCTGTGCAGGGGGAGGGTAGGACTGCCTGCAAGCCTGAGGATTTGTGTGGGGTCCTTTCTGCTCATGCATGTAGTGGTAAACCATGGTTTAGTGTTACATGTGTGAACACAGCCATACTCTCTCCTCTTGTCCTTCTTTAAGTCTGTCTCTCTCCAGGTCCATAATTCCTCTCTATGATCAGGACCTCCTTTTGGCTCTTTATTGTTAAGAGATAAAGCTAACTTCACATGCTAACCAATTGGAGGTCCCATAGATAGCATGATGAAGTCACAACAGGATGCAGCCAATTATATTTTGATATACAGTGGTACTTCTGGTTACATATTTAATTCGTTCCGGAGGTCCATTCTTAACCTGAAACTATTCTTAACCTGAGGTACCACTTTAGATAATGGGGCCTCCCACTGCCACCGTCGTGCGATTTCTGTTCTCATCCTGAGGTAAAGTTCTTAACCCAAGGTACTACTTCCGGGTTAACGGAGTCTGTAACCCGAAGTGTTTGTAACCCGAGGTACCACTGTACAATAATGTCAGAAAGCAAGTTCTGAATAATGACTCGGTAGAGCCTTTTGCCCCTGTTCACAGCCCTTCCCCATAGCCAAAAGGAAGAGAGGACACTTTTTAAAATGTTTTTTTTGAAAGAGCACTCCCAATATTGGGATAGAAATGCAATAAACCTCACCTGCCTCCTTCCCTAGATACAAAGTGGATCGGTTCAGAAAGACGAGGATGAGCTTGGCTTGCACCCGTCTCCCATGTATAAACTGCAACATCTTTGAGGTGCTCCTCCATAGTGCCATTAAGAGCATGCCTGGAGAGTGCCACAGAATGGGTCACTTCTTGCAAGGAGGGATTGCTCCAAACAGAGGGCATCACTCGTTGCTCTGGAAACACAGATGGTATAAACACAGTCAAAACCAAGGAATGTGTGAGTCTTCTCCTTCCTGCTTCTTGACAACTGAAGAGTTAGGTGGAGAACCTGCGGCTCTCCAGATGTTCAAAATGGCCTCTACCCTTTGGCCAACACGCATCTCTAGCTTGCAAAGTATGCCGCCACATCCACACGTGCATGAGAGATGAGAAAGGGTCATAGTGAAGTGTTCTATCCCTGGCATCTCCTGGTAGGACTGGGAAAAGACTCTTGTCCAAAACCCTGGAGAGCCGTTGCCAATTAGTGTTGACAATGCTGAGCTAGAGGGACCAACGATCTGACTCAATACAGTCAAATCTCACTTCCCAAGCACCTCCATTTTGGAACATTTCAGCTCCTGAACCCCGGAAACCTGGAAGTATTCCGGTTTTCAAACGTTTATCGGAAGCCAAGCATCCAACGTGGCTTCTGCTTGAGTGCAGGAAGCTCCTGCAACCAACAGGAAGCCACACCTCAGTTGTCGAACATTTTGGAAGCCGAACAGGCTTCTGGAATAGAAGACGTTCGACAACCAAGGTTTGACTGTATAAGGCAGATTCCTAAGTGTGAGGAAGGCCTCATCTGCCCTCTACATTTAAAGCACCATCGTAGCACTTTACACAGCCGCAACTTCCTCCAAGGAATCTTGGAAACTGTAGTTTGTTAAGGGTGCTGAGAAAGACTAGGAGACCCCTATTCCCCTCACACAGAGCTGCAACTCCCAGAGTGGCTTAACAATAAATTACCCTTCTTAAGGAACTCTGTGAGGGAAATAGGGGTCTCCTAACAACTCTCAGCACTCTTAACAAACTACAGTTCCCAGGATTCTCTGGAAGGAAGCCATGGCTGCTAAAGTGGTACAATGCTGCCTTAAATATATAGCGCAGATGGGCCCAATGTCTCTCACACAGCAGGGGAGTTCGTTAATAACATTACCCAGCAGGGTGAATGGTATGGAGCTTTCTGTGCAATCCACACTTCCTGTGCAATTCACATGCGCTCCTCTACAGCCCGAGATTGCAACCTGGTAAATCAGCTGCCAAGGTTTTGGGCTGCGTGTGATAAAGGGGCCCATTAAGCTTTTCAATTTGTGGAAGCTGAGCAGAAAAAGGTTATCTGTGTGTCAACTATGGATAGGGTAGAAATTCAATTTTTGTTTGCATTTTATTGACAAGCCATCTAATTTGCACTTCTCAAATCAAGATGCAAACCAAAACACACTTGTCTTCCGAAACCCACACTTCTCCAATTTTTGCAAAATACTCTTGTAAAGTGTGGACAGTTTTCAGCAACTTAGGGGAAAGCATGCATAAAAATGACTATAGTAGTGAAAACATACAAAAATGAATTATGGGAAACTGATTAGGGGGAAAATGTACATTAGTTAAAATTGCATTGAATAATGTGCTTATTAGCAGGTATCTTCACTAAAACGTGGCTGAATTAAAATTTGCAGATTGCTTCAGAAATGTGGAGAAATGAATTTAAGATTGGGGAAAAAATGAGATAGCGACAGAAACTTGGACTGACAAATTCATCCATCCCTAGGGTCAATGTCATACCGTGAGGCTTGATAGTCTTGGACTGTCCTTCTGGCAAGATGAGGAACAAACCATTGCTTCCAAATGTGCCCTGCAGATCAATAGTGCTGTATGGTATGGCACTGTGCCCGGAAAAGAACATCAACGTGTACCCTTTCAAGCTGACACCAGGATGCCCTTTCAGCTCTATAAATCGGTACAGAATGGTGTGGTTGGCCATGCCCAGTTCATTGATTACGACTGAGTGGTTCTGGGGCAGTTCCTCTGTGGAATTTGAGCCAGGAGGTGGGCAAGTATTTTCCTGGGAAGGAGTCATTTCTGTCACCTGCAGGAGAAACCCACAAAGACTTGCTAGGCCTGAAATATTACATATTCTAATAACATTTCTAACCTCTGTGCATTTGGTTTTAAAACAGACTTGGGTTGTAAGTTGCTTTTGGAAAGAAAAAGTGACTGATACATTGAATAAATGATAATTAAAGAATAAGTCAAGGTGTAGAGCAGGGCTTCCCAATCTGTGGTCCATGAGCTTCATTCATTCATACATAGAAAAAAGGGCTTATTGATGGCTATAGGGTAGTAAGAGGCAGCAATGTTTCTGCTGCTGGAAACCAGAGGAGGGAAGAGTGTTATTGTGCTTGAATCTTGTTCGTTGGTGTCCCACAGGACAGGATGCCGGACTAGATGGGCCATTGGGCTGATCCAACATTCTTTTCTTGTGTTCTTATGCTAGCTGGCCTGTGGCATATCCATATTAAACACTCATATTGGGTTTTTTTAAAATTGCATTTTAATTGCTTCTTTTATTTCTTATATTATATTACTCTCTGAATTACAGGGAATTCAAACTGCCATACAATCAAATACAATATCAGAAAGAAAAGAAGCAATAAAAATACAATAAAAATCATGTTGGATCTAGAACAGCGTTTTACAATTGCTGCAATGGGCAGAAAAATCATGAAGTGGTCTACCAAGATGATAATAAATTCTTAAGTGGTGTGTGGAGAAAGAAGGTTGGAAACCACAGCTGTAGGGATAAAGTATCTTGGAGGTCAGGAATAATGGGAGTTGCAGTCCAATAGTCCAGGGGTACATTGGCTACCCCTGGTTTTAGGTAGATGGGATATGACTGGAGAAGGTAAAAGGTAAAGGGACCCCTGACCATTAGGTCCAGTCGTGACCGACTCTGGGGTTGCAGCGCTCATCTTGCTTTATTGGCTGAGGGAGCCAGCGTACAGCTTCCGGGTCATGTGGCCAGCAGGACTAAGCTGCTACTGGCGAACCAGAGCAGCACACAGAAACGCCGTTTACCTTCCCGCCGGAGCGGTACCTATTTATCTACTTGCACTTTGACGTGCTTTCGAACTGCTAGGTTGGCAGGAGCAGGGACTGAGCAACGGGAGCTCACCCCGTCGCGGGGATTCGAACCGCCGACCTTCTGATCGGCAAGTCCTAGGCTCTGTGGTTTAACCCACAGTGCCACCCACGTCCCTTATGACTGGAGAAACCCAGGTTCAAATCCCCACTCAACAATGAAGCTCACTGGACAACTTTGGCTTGTAGGGAGGATAAAATGGGGGGTGGGCTTAAGGCATATTTGCTGTCTTAAGCTTGCTGGAGGAAAGAAGGGAGTCTACAGCTAAGGTTTCTCATGCAAAAGATCCCAAAGTTTAACCCCCAACATTTCCAGGTTGGGCTGGAAAACATTCCTATCTGAAAGAGACAGCACTTGCCAGGCACTGCCAACCAGTGAAAAGCAGCCTTTGGCAATGTGGTGCCTTCCAGATGTTTGGGATTTGGCTCAGGCTGATGAGAACGGTAGCCCAAAACATCTGGAGGGCACCAGGTTGGCAAAGGCTGGTGCAGAGTCCACCCTGCTGCCAACAACACTGAACTAGAGAGAGCAATGGGACATGTCAGCTTCCAGCGTTACAACTCAGGGCTCCTTCTGGCCAAAGCCAGCATCCTGCCACTTACCTGGAAGCTGTTGTGGTCTCTCGGCCGCAGGCTGTAACATCGGCTGAGGGACTCATCTTGGCTGCTGTGAGAATCATCTTCAAGCAAGACCCTCTGGCCTGGGGCAAGAACAGCAAGCAGCTTGTCGGCGTTGTCTGAGCCCCGGGCCTTGTAGACGAGGGCATCCACCAGCCCCACATTGGTTAGGGGCATGTTCGTTTTGTAGGTGGCATTGGGATTGCTGCGGTAGAGAGCAACAGCGTCCAGTCCGTTCTGGATGGTATTGTCAGGCAGGACAATCTGGGGCTTGGGGGTCACCCCAGTGCTACCCACCAGGAAGTAGCCTCGCTCGTCGGTCCTGTAGCTCGACAGGTTTATCACCTTGTAAGCCAAGTTGTTCTTCCCATTGTAAAGCACAAGCCAGTAGCCCTGGAGAGCAAATGGTGCTTGACCAGGATAGAAGAGCTCAATGTATTCAGTGTCCTCTCGGCCTCCTGGGTTGTCTGAATTCACTTCGTTGATAAGCAGCTCAGTCAAGGGAGTTGCTTTGGTTGTCCTTTCCGGCACGACCACTTTAAAAAGCAAAGTCACATCACACTGAACATGTAGAGGTTTTTTTTTTATTAAGAGAAGTAGCAGGATCATGCCAGCCCCACCCCTCTTTGCTGGTTTCTGGACCACAACAAATGCCTGGCGATTCCAATCCTTGGGGTTTGGCCCTGTTTTCTCGAAGGGGACTCTGTTTTCACCATCAGAGGCCATTCTCCAAGCGCTTTCTCTGAGAAAGGTTAGGAAGATGGCAACACTAGAAATGGCCTCCTTGGTGGTGGCTCCGTTTATAGAATGTTCCCCGCAGGAAAATATGCCTGGCACTATAATTGTCTGGTTTCAGACACCAGGCTGAATCATTTCTGTTGACCTAGGCCTTTGGTTATTAACTGGGAGCGTAGTGAGGTATGGGTTTTTGACCTGCTTTAGCGCTCATATTTTAGTGGGATTTTTCGGTTTATACATTTGGTGGGGGGAGGTGAGCATGTTTAGATATTGTGTTTTATTGTTGTTTCCTACAGGGTTTAAATGATTTTTAATGCTGTTAGGTCACTCTGGGGCATTCCTCCCTGTGTGAAAAGCAACAAATAAATAAAATAAACAAGCAGCCTTACAGTTGGCATCGCTCAGGAATTCTAAGAAACCAAAAACCAGTTATTAAAACCAGGGCAGTTTTGAACATGTCAGTCCGCCATCTTGATTCAAAATGGCGTCCAACTGCATCCAAACATAGACAAAAAGCTGCTCCTCAACCTCAGCAACCATCATACCAAAATTCCAAAATATACAGTAGATAAATCAATACAACTAAAATAAGGAGGGAAATAAACTCTTCATGCGATTTAAAAAGATATTTTCCTTTGCGGGGAATTACCCCTTTCAAAGCTGAACCCTAGCAAAACCTAGCTTTCCCTAATGCATCATTGCCCAGCCGTACAGCACCCATGTTTCTGGTGTTTCATCATTACCTGGAGTACCTGGAGGCCCGTCTGTCATGTTAGCATCTCTCAAGCAAGTCTTCACCGTCGTTCCATTCCATTTCCCAAAGTGCAGCACCTCCTTGCTCTCAATGAGAAGTGAGAAGGCCTTCAGCAGGCTGCTGAGTTGCTCTGTTGACCTGGCAGTCAGGAAAGCAGTGAAAACCAGTTGTGGGCCCTGACAGGCTACAGCAGGATCTGAGGAGAAAACAAAACCAAAAATGGAAATAACCTTCAAGCTACAGCCCTGTATTTCCACAATGTCCTTGGAACTTTCTAAAACCGGTGTATCTTCATTCAGGACTTGCCTAATGGGACTGCACTCCACAATGGTGGAGCCACCACCAAAAGGGCTAGGCTAATATCAGAATGGGATCCAGAACTGTGGGGCCACCACCACAAATGCTGTGTTCTGTGTGCTCAATAACCTAAGTACTTTGGGAGGCTGGTGCCTCAAGAGGGCTTCAGAAGTAGATCTTAAGGTACAGGCAGGCTGGTATAAATGAGACAGTCCTTGACAACATAAGAAGGGCCTGCTGGATCAGGCCAAAGGCCCATCTAGTCCAGCATCCTGTTCTCACAATGGCCAAACAGATTCCTGTGGGAAACCAGCAAGCAGGATTCAAGCCCAAGATCACTCTCTCCTCCTGTGGTTTCCAGTAACAAACATTCAAAAGCATTGCTGCCTCCAACTGTGGAGGCAGAGCATAGCCATAATAGTTAGTAGCCATTGATAGCTTTTCCCATCATGAATTTGTCTCCTCATGTAGCCGGTCATTTTAAGATGGGTGTATTGATGGCTTCTGTATTCTTAATGTGAGCTGATGAATGTTTTTCACCCTTTTCTTTCTTTCTCCTTCTCTTTTCTTTCTTTGTTAAATGTTTTTTTAAAAAAAAAATACACCCAAAATGTGTGCATAGTACACACACGAAAATGCTGCTGAATTTCTGAAAGCACATCTAAAAAATAAATAAATTGCAAAATGATGAGTAAATGTGGAGAGTGAACTTAAGATAGTTCCCTGTGAAGAGGGATTTCTTGTAAAACCACTCTGAATAGTGTAGCTCTGTGAGGGGAAAGGGGCTCTCCTGGCAACTCTAAGCACCCTTAAGAAGCCACAGTTCCCACGATTCTTTCAGGGCAGCCATGACTGTTTAAAGTGGTATCATAAATGAATGGTGTGAATGTGGCCCTAACTGAATATACTGCGCGAATGTGGCCCTAACTGAATATACTGCGCGAAGGCCCCATTGTTAGGGGCCTCCTGGTTTGGGGGCCCTGACAGATGCCCAAACCTACTACCCCCTGGAGACGGCTCTTGTTTGACCCTTTGTCCTGCCACTCCCCTGTTTGCCCTTTAAAATGTTTTTAAAAATAAATAAATAACTAACTAAATAAATAAATAAATAAATTAGCTCATATAGGCCAAAGCCCAGACATATATTACAGGCACTTTACCTTTGAAATAAGCAGGAGATACTCCACAGTTGCATCGTTTATCCAGGGCTTGGGACAAAAACATCTGTACCTTGTTTTTCTCCAGGGACTCTTCCTGACAATCTTAGGAAACACAAGACAACGTTGCAGCACGGGACAGATGCACATATGTGTAAGATGCAGCGATAAAAACTGCTAGCACGGTTGCAAAGCTAAGCAGGGTCCAGTACTGTTTCAAACTGGATGGGGGACCACATCTTGAGATTCCTGCATTGCAGGGAGTTGGACTAGATGACCCTGGGGAGTCCCTTCCAACTCAACAATTCTATGACTCTATGATTAGCTTTTCCTTTTTCTACATATACTGTATGTTTAAAGGGTTGTATCCAGTGGAGGCAAATGAGACACTGCCCTACTACCCACAGTCTGCCTCTCCCTGCCTGCCTTGTTCTTGCAACCTGCCTGTCAGCCTCTTCCTCCTTACTCTCACTGTTGCCTCTTACAGAACTCAGCGGGAATAAAGATGGCTGCAGAACTAGAATTGGTTGGCTCTTTCATTGGCTCTGGCACCTGCCTCCTACTTTTGGGCTCCCTGACTTCCTTTTGCAAATATCCAGACAACCAGCTTTATTCATTTCTTCTTGAATATGCCACCCTTGGTTTGGTTTAGTTTTCATGAGTTTGTCTCATGAAGTTCTACTTTGTTATTTGGGTTATATGGATAAAATTCCATAAAAATATTGGATGGAGGGTGTGTGCCAGTTCCACAGATGGAAGCAGCTGAGATCAAAGCATACATAGCCCTTCCCCCCCTTACAACCACCCATTTTACTTTACAACAACCTTGAAGAGAGGCCTTTTGTGTAGCTTAGGCTGAGATGGTGGCCAGTTCAAGGTCGATGAGGGAGTTCATCACCTAAGTAGGGATTTGAATGTGAATCTCCCCAGTCCATAGTCTGAGACTCTAACCACTGCACCATTCTGCCTTTCTGGCACAGAAATATGGGTTCTTAAACCACAGAGCCTAGGGCTTGCTGATCAGAAGGTCGGCGGTTCGAATCCATGCGATGGGGTGAGCTCCCGTTGCTCGGTCCCAGCTCCTGCCAACCTAGCAGTTTGAAAGCAGGTCAAAGTGCAAGTAGATAAATAGGTACCACTCCTGCGGGAAGGTAAATGGTGTTTCCGTGTGCTGCTCTGGTTCGCCAGAAGCGGCTTAGACATGCTGGCCACATGACCTGGAAGCTGTACACTGGCTCCCTCGGCCAATAAAGCGAGATGAGTGCCGCACCCCAGAGTCGGCCACGACTGGACCTAATAGTCAGGGGTCCCTTTACCTTTTTCTTTTTAATCAATGCTAACATCTGCAGCAAGATTCTTGCAGCTTTAAAACAACACCACCAACACTGTCAACCTGGAGGCTGTCTAACTTCAGGAGTTACTGAAGATTATGTTCAATTGATTGAAGTTGTACATATATGTGTGCAGGCTTATTAATAAAATACTTGTTCTAAATTACTACAATGAATTTGGGACTTCATACAGAAGACAACAAAAAAACTGATCAATGTTGTACATGTATACGTACTTGCCTCTTAATAAGATATCTGTAGGGAATTACTACATTGAATTTGGATTTTCATATGGAAGACAACACAGTCAGGAGATTGTGGTTTGTGGGGGGGAGTTTTGTGGGCCAAATAAGGACACCTGCCTGATTCAGCCTGCAGGCTAGCAATTCCCAACCCCTGCCATACAGCCATTATGCTGAGATCCCAAAGTGACTGACCCGCACTGCTTTGATTGACCTGGAGGCTGCAGCACCCACCTGTAACTTGAAGGCAGAAGGAAATGGTTTGCCCAAAGCGTCTCTTGGGACAGTCATTGAATTGCCCAGGCGTGGGCTTGCCGAGAGCATAAATGGAGGGATCCCGGGCGACGGAGCAACAGACACAGCGGTTCACAGATGTATCATTTTGCTGGGACCTGTGATGGAGATTAACAGGATAAGAAGCTGACTGACTAATCTTATGCTATAGACTGGGGCCTAAATCATTTAATGCTTTAAACACTAGTGTAAGCACCTTAAATTGGGCCTGGAAATGAACTGGTAACCAATAGATAGTTGTCTCAAACTAAGCCCTGTACGGTTATTTCTACTGAATTTAAGCAGCTTAAGTTAGTTGCATCCACAGATTTCAATGTGTCTACTCTGAGGAGGTCAAGCATTAGATACAACCCAAAGTAAATAGATCACTTCATGCAAGATGTCCCTCGCTTGTATGTTTCTAGCTGGGCTGCCTTGCCACCCTTGGGCTCCTTTGGGACTGACTCCACCTACAAAAGCTGAGGCTGTTGAACAGATTCTTGGGCTGGAGTATTGTTCACGGGAGATTGAGAGAGCTTGTTGCTGTTATTGATATTACTGTTGTATCTTTAGTTTTAGATCTGATGATTTATGTGGAAATTGTTTCCATTTGGTTATGTACTTTTTGATGCGTTTTATTTATTGTTTATGACTTCTGTTATGTTTGTAATTATGTAAATCTTGTCATGTTGTAAGCTGCCTGAGCATAGTTTCAACTATGGAAAGGCAGCATACAAATAAAATAATAATGAGGATATATTTCTGAACTTTTCTTGATTTTATTGTTTTGTCTTTGAGGGGGTTTTCTTACAATCCAGTGGTGCATAAATTTATGAAATAAATAATATAAATTCAATAAATAAAATAGCTACAGAACATGAAATCTGGCCCTGCGGTGTGGTGGGCTCCCTTATTGGAAAGGAAGGCCACAGAAATTCCCTGCCCTTCTTTTTCTCACCTCTCTCTTGCATGGAAGAGGGGCTTCCCGGGAGTCAAGACATCCTGCAGCTTCAAATCAGCACTTTCAGCTGTAGAGTACACCAAGGCATCCAGGAGGTCTGTTGCTGACACAGCAGCCCCCTCAGCAAAGCTGGCAGGAGTCCCTCTGTACAGGGCAACAGCATTGGCACCTGCCCTGAGGAGGGGTCTTCTGGAGTTCTGGGGGAATGGCAGGTCAACTGGAGGTCAAAGCAAGAGAAGAAAAACGAGGGTTTATTCCTATTAAAACAACCTGTTAATCAGCCCAAGGAAACACCCACATGGACACACAATGCCATATTGCTAGAGACGGTGCTCAGATTTATCTTGCATTCCATTTGCTTTCCAATGGACTACAACTCCCATCATCCTTAGCTAGCAAGATCAGTGGTCATGGGATGATGGGAATTGTAGTCCACAAACACCTGGAGACCCAAGCTTGGGAAACCCTGGTCTGGACAATACTAAACTAGATGGCCCAACAGCTTGACTTGGTATAAGACATCTTGCTACACATTCCACCCTTGGTATGTGAGAAGATGCCAACACCATGAGCAGCAGCCCAGCCCTACCTGAGGAGTTGAACTGGCCTGGGCCAAGGAGAAGCAGCCCATCAGGGGATGTCTTGCCATGCACTTTCATCACAAAGTAAATCTCTTGGGTGCTCCCCTCAATCAACACCAGTACCAAGCCATCTACTTGAGTTGAAGGATGGCCTTGTAGCTCGACAAACTCAAACTCTCCAGGGGACGACACGATGTTAACCTCATTGATCAACACGGCCGATTCGTTCAGCTGAGAAAAAGGGATGCAGTGGTTATCCATGGCTGGGGTAGGCGCACCCACTTGGAAGAACCAATGAGAATCAGTCCCCCAGCATCTTTCCAGTGCCTCATCTGTGGTCCTGAAGAAAGGGTCCTCCAGGAAAGGCTCCACACCCGGGGTCAAAACACGGACCAGCTCATCCGCTCTGTCACTCATTTTAGATTTATGGACCAACGCATCCACCAGCCCTTCGTTGGTGACGGTCATTCCCTCATGCAGCTTCTTTGTCCCAAAATAGAGCGCAATAGCATCTGGCCCGTTCTGGATTGTGTTGTTAGGCAGGATCACCGATGGCTTCGGAATGACCGTAGAGGACCCCAAGAGGAAGAAGCCTTCGTTATTGGTGGAAAAGCCCCCGAGATCCTGGACTTTGTAGGCCATATTGCCCTTGCCATTGTAAAAGACCAAGGAGTAGCCATCTAGAGGGGTCTGCTGGCCACTTGTGTGATACAACTCCACATACTCCAAGGTGTCAATCCCTGGGTTATCTGCATTGACCTCATTAATGAGGAGCATGTGCTCTGCCTTCTGTTTCTTAGGGTTCTCAGTGAGGCTCAGAGAACCCACCTCATGCAGCAAGAAGCACACACAGAACAGAGATGCCAGTAACAGGCTAGGCCCCATGACTACAGAGGCTACCAGCTCTCCAGGGAGGAGAAGGGTGTGGTCCACTTTCCAAGAGAGCTGAGCAGGATGGAGGAGAAAATGGCAAGAAGAAGTTTGACTCAGTTTGACAGCAGAGCCTCTCAGTTGTGACTAGCTGAAGATGTCGTCATCCTGAATCTAAAGGGGAGAGAAAGAGGGAAACACAAAGATGGTGGTGAGGAACACAATGCTTCTCTTTAGTTTTAAATTTTGCAAAAGGAAAAGGTTGTATGCCACTGCCAAGTTAGGCGTTACTTGTCAAGTAAGGTAAAGGTAAAGGGACCCCTGACCATTAGCTCCAGTCATGACCGACTCTGGTTTTGCGGCGCTCATCTTGCTTTACTGGCCAAGGGAGCCGGCATACAGCTTCTGGGTCATGTGGCCAGCATGACTAAGCCGCTTCTGGTGAACCGGAGCAGCGCACGGAAACGCCGTTTACCTTCCCACCACCTATTTATCTACTTGCACTTTGACGTGCTTTCGAACTGCTAGGTTGGGAGGAGCAGGGACCGAGCAACGAGAGCTCACTCCGTCGTGGGGATTCGAACCGTTGACCTTCTGATTGGCAAGTCCTAGGCTCTGTGGTTTAACCCACAGCGCCACCCACGTCCCACTACTTGTCAAGTAGGCATGGAAAATTAAATCATTTTCTGTTTCTCTCACTTTTCTCATTTTCTCAGTCCCCAGATTTCCACATCAGTTTGTGCATCATTATTTTTCTAAAGGTTCTCATGAAAATTTATCATGATTTCAGTCATAGCTGTCAACGTTTCCCTTTTTTTAAAGGGAAATTCCCTTATTCCGAATAGGATTTCTCACAAGAAAAGGGAAAAGTTGACAGCTATGGATTTCAGTACGGATTTCCTGTAATGTGCAGGTTTTTGTGTGCCATTTTCTCTAACATCCACACTTCTGCAAATCAATCACCTCCAATAGAATATGTTTGACAACAACTGGAGACCCAGGGCTGGATAACATTTCCCTAGTATGTGTGGAACTTTGTACATTACTTGTGGCTGGAGAACTGCATTGTAAAATTTGGGAAAGCACAAATTTTGAAGGATAGTTGTTTTTGCTTTGCCTATGTCAGAAAGTGCAAATATTGTAAGCTCGCTTTCAAATGCCAAACTGAATCGAATCCACACACCAACTACTGCTACTTCACGTTAGGCATCATTGCCTAACACCACAAACAAAAATGATCTGATGCAGCAGTCGTGAAAGGTGCTACGTTGGAAAATGCAACATATATGGAAAATATCTCCACCAAATGGAACATAAAAAGTGAGCCCTGTAAAGGGAGCTTAGTGAAGCCTTCAAGTCAAAAGTTCGCTATGACAGTGTGTTTTACATTGAAAAGGGGTGTTCCATCAGCCACACTGAACCACAAACAACTGAAGAGACATGACAGCTTGGCTCCGACAGCTGTTGACCTTTTTATCAAGAGCTGATCTTAATCTAATTAAGCCTTTTCCTTTTTTAAGAGAGAAAGCGTTTGGGAAAGAAAGGAACATGCTGTGCTTCAAATCACTCTTCTCACTTTGTCTGTTGTGGGTAACACAACCCACTGAATATTTTGGAAACTTGTAATCACAAAGGGTACATATTCCCTAGCACCTATAAAACCAGAATTAAAAACACTTCAGATTTTCCTGCATGCCCAGGTTTTTGCACATGTAAGCCTAGAGGTTCTGTAAAGTTATATAACAAGGCTAGAAAGCTGCCTTGCATGAGCTACTAATAAGGAAATACACCACTTTGATTTTACTCCTGCCTTAGGCAAGCTCTTCTCTATCTCTCAGCCTACCGCTCCCTCCAAAATTGGGATAATTATATTGACCTACCTTACAAGGTTGTTGTAAGGGTTACAAAATCGTATTCTTTCTTTAAAAGCATTTACATACCACTTAGTATTTCCAAAATCTCTAAGCGGTGTACAGTGTAAAAAACAAACAATATGTCATTAAAACAAAAGCAAAAAGAAAACCTAAAAATCAGTATAACAGCATACTGTATAGGCAAAAAAAAGGTAAAGGACCCCTGGACGGTTAAGTCCAGTCAAAGGTGACTATGGGGTGTGGCGCTCATCTTGCTTCAGGCCGAGCAAGTCAGTGATTGTCCACAGACAGCTTTCCAGGTCATGTGGCCAGCATGACTAAACCGCTTCTGGCACAACGGAAAACCTTGACGGAAACCAGAGCGCACGGAAACGCCGTTTACCTTTCTGCCACAGGAGTACCTATTTATCTATTGCACTGGTATGCTTTCAAACTGCTAAGTTGGCAGAAGTTGCAACAGGAGCTCACCCTGTCGCACAGATTTGAACCATTGACCTTCCGATCAGTAAGTCCAAGAAGCTCAGTGGTTTAGACCACAGTGCCACCTGCATCCCTTATAACAGCATATAGAACACATATAAAGCATGTAAAACACACACACACACACACACACACACACGAGAATTCAAATGCATAAAACACGGTCCAGTCTTGTGGGTTTGGGAAAGCCTGGGCAGAAAGATACATTTCCCAAAGACATCTGAAATAATTGATGGCTGCTGCTTCACATATGAGAGAGGGGAAGGTATTGCCGGGGGTGGGGCCCCAAGTAGAAATACCCTAGATAATCTAAGCTATTTTATAAAATGCTGCCCATGCTCAAAGGATGCTGTCTAGAGTATCAAAATGCAAAACTGTAACCAGTGAAGATATTATTCTGCTTCTCTGACCGGCAGGAAAGAAAAATAGTATAAAAATCATTGGCAGTGGGACAATTTCAGTTAGCACTAATCCAGGATGGTTGAGCAGCTAAGAGTGTCAAACTAGGACTGGGAAGACCCGGGTTCCAATTCTCCCCCAGCCATGGAAATCATTGGGTCAGCCTTGGGCCAGTCACATCTCTCAGCTAAGATGTGTCAAACAGGGTATGAATCTTCCCCTAATGAAGCCGTGCCGATGTGAACAACTGGTGGGAGGTTGGCAGGTGGGAAAGAACCGGCAAGGTATGAAGGTGAGGAACAACTTCACTGAGCTCTAAGGCCCTAACGTGAGCACACACCCTGTTACTGCAGTTTTAAAATATTCAGTCAGCTGGACATAGTTCCCATTAAAATCAACGCGAAAAAAGTCAGCTATCTACTTCAGGCAAGCCGCACGGATTTTCAGAAGTTCAGCGAACTTCCAAGTGGCTCTGATCCGCTCCTCCTGTTTTTTCCAGCAGAGAGAGGTTTTTACACATCCAAGTAAAGCGGTTTTGTTTTTCACTTGGCCTGAGTTGAGAAACTGGGTTGTGTGGTTTTGCAACGCCAGGCAACACACGAGTAGCTCCCCACCCCAAATCTGGACAAATTTCACGACTCCCTCTGCTCACTTACCTCCTCGAGGAGGGGGACCCAATCCTCTCCGCAACCCGACCCGATTCATTCAAGGCTTGCAAAAGCGCAACCAGATTTCAAGCAACACTTTTTTCTTTCTTTCTTTTCAAAAATCGCATCTATCTCCCACCCTGCGCGCTTTGCAAGAGGAAACACGACGCTTGCAAAAAAAGCCTCTCTCTCTCTCTCTCTTTACGAAAAATGGGGCGAAACGAAAGAAGACTCTACTGTATATACTTTTTGGGGTGGGGAGGGGACGTGAACCAATATGTTGCGGTTCTCGCTGGATCCTCCTCTGACTTTATAAACACGCGGTTCTCTTCTCGCGCTTACTCATTCGCCAGCCGCTCAGCCCCAGCCTCCTCTCCCCTTGCAAAGAGGAATTTTCTCATCCAAATGAACTAAGAAAAGGGGACAGGATTGGGGAGGGGGTCGGGTGCCTAACAGTGGCTTCTCCAGTCTCCTCCCCTTTCCTTCTGTAAGTTGATCAGGGGGTCTAATTCACTCCGGGTGGAAAGGTTTGTGGATTTTAAGGGATAGTGATCCGTTTTGAGGACACGCAAAAATGGATTGATTTATATAGCAACGGACTGGAATTTGGAAGTTTTTGTCCCTAAAGCGCATCCAACACACATGACATCCCCCCCACAAAGAATCCTGGGAGCTGTAGTTTTCCCCCTCACCGAGCTACAATTCTCAGCACCTTAACAAACCACGGTTCCCAGATTTCTATGGGGAAGTCACGATGTAACTTAAATGCATAGTGTGTGTACACAGGCAAAAAACAAACACCGCCCTTTCCATCGCCAAGGCAACCCCTCCAGTCAAATAAAAAGCCACAAAAAAGCTCAGCTTTTAAACTAAAAGTTTCAGAGAGGGAAGCAGGCAGAGGTATAAAACCTGATATTCAGAAACACAGCTGCCTCGATTGTGGAGACGGAGCGTAGCCATCATGGCAGGGAGCCAACTGACAATCTTATCCTCCAAGAATTTGTCCAATCCTCTTTTAAAGCCACCCAAGTTAGTGGCCATCACTGCATCTTCTGGGAACGAGTGCCATAGTCTAACTATGAACTTATATGAAGAAGTACTTTCTGTCATTGCATATTGTAATTATGGATGTTTATAGTTTGTTCTGCTGTTCAATTTATCCATCAGTATCAGGTCCCAAAATTTGGTCCATTGAATTTCATAAAGGTCGCTTTCTAGAGGCTGCAAATAGTTTGCAATGGTGAGCTGTGCCACCATCATGAGATGCAGTGGTGAGCTGTGGTACCATCAAGGTATTTTTGAAAAGGGTCCAAAGCATCAGAGTTAAAAAGTGACAAAAGGGCAGGTTTAGGGTCCAAAGGAATGGTTTGTTGTTAATCAGACCCGCCTCACAAAACACCTTGGTCCAAAAACAATGCACTCAAGGACACTCCCACCACAAGAGAATAAGTGTCCCCACAATTCCTCCAACATAATGCTGCATTATTGCTGTTTATCTTGTTCAAAAGGAGCAGGTGTATATACCACTGGTAGAGAGTCTTAATAGCAATTGATTGCAGAGGTATACCTAAATGGTGCTTTGTCCCAGATCATGCAATGTCCTCTTTGTGTACACCCAAATCTGCAAGGGACACAGGTGGCGCGGTTGTCTAAACCACTGAGCCTTTTGGGCTTGCTGATTGGAAGGTTCGAATTTGTGTGGTGGGGTGAGCTCCCGTTGCTCTGTCCCAGCTTCTGCCAACCTAGACATTTGAAAGCATACCAGTGCAAGTAGATAAATAGGTACCGCTGCGGCAGTAAGCTAAACAGCATTTCCATGCACTCTGGCTTCTGTCACAGTGTTCTGTTGTACCAGAAGCAGTTTAGTTGGCCACATAACCCAGAAAGCGGTCTTTGGACAAATGCCATCTCCCTCGGCCTGAAGCGAGATGAGCGCTGTACCCCATAGTCCAGAGATCATTACCTTACACCCAAATCCCTTTCCCACTGGGCTTTCAAGCCTGTCAAGAACACTTTTGACACAGAAATTAAGGTTTTATAAATGTATAAGTTAAAGTCCAATAACACCTGCATGATGGCCATGTAGTGCAGGTGTAGGGAACCTTTGACCCTCAAGACATTGCTTAACTACATCTCCCATCAGCCCCTGCCAGCATGTCCAACAGTGATGGATGATGGGATTTGTGGTTCAGCAACATCTGGAGGGCCAAAGGTTCTCCATACCTAGTGCAGAGACCTTCCACTGCTTCTGGCAGCCTTTTCCAGAGCCATCTGAGGATGTCTGGGACTGAACCTGGAACCTTCTGCATAGAAGACATGTTCTCTACCACCGAGCTGTGGTGCTTCTGCCATTTGACAAGCGTTACGATGATTTGGGGACTGATTCTTTCTACCTACCCCTACCTCAGGTGCCATGTGCTGCTAGCTAGCAGGTTTAACTAACCCATCTTCAGTGATTACGCTTGTTACTTCACACATAGCAAGGCGCTAACATCTAGCGGCCAAGGAGGAAGAGAGACTTCCTGTTAGCTGTATGAAAAAATCTCAGCATCTTATGAGGAAAGGCTACTTGCGGACATGTTGTAAGAGCAGGAAGTTAGCTCATGATGAACAACCTGGACCTGAGTTATTTTAGCAAACATAGCAACTCCAAGACAAAGAAAGAAAACTCTGGGAGCTAAATGGATGAGGAAGACACACTGATAGATAGTATGATCTGGATCAGCTTGTACAAATACCTCCAGCTCAGGCTTTGTGTAATTTATACTAGGCTAGCTCAGATAAATAGGAACATAAACTGGCCTCAAAGCAGCTTGTACAAAAATTTGGAGTCAAACACAACTTACTGCAGCTTTATTTGGTTCAGGAAGGAATTGCTGCTGGGGGGCGTTTCAAAGGGTTGCACAGGGGACAGCAGAGAACCTGACTGGCCTCATACAAAACTGCTGAATTGTAGGGCTTGTCATGCCACACAAGGATTGAAAAATGAAAACACCCAGCTATGCACACAGAGCATATTCATTATTTGGTAGCATCTTCCAAGCCAGGGACATGTAAACTTTTCAGCCGGAGGGTTGTATTCCCTTCTGAGCAAGGGAGGCGGGGGCAGGGAGTGCTACTGGCAGGCGGGGCCAGAAGCAAAAATGGGTGGAGCAACAGGTGTAAACTTTTACACATGCTTCCACACCCTGCTTCTAGCCATCATCAGAGTTCAAGGGTGCATTTCCAGCCAGGTGAAAACAACCAGGTGAGGGGTGTTGTAAACAAAAATTGCCCTTTTCCCTTATGGGGTATCCAAGAGCCCATATAGAGTCCTTACATAGGTTCCCTATTGGTAGGAGAGAATAACAGAGGCCAACCCCAGAATATTGAGAAGCAAAGCAGCTAGTAAGCTTGAACTTTATTGATCTGTTGCAATAGGGTGCTCCCCTCACCTGCAGGAGCGGAGGAGGGACCTAGAAAAATGGCCCGTAAGGCCTTATAAAGACTTTTGAAATTGCCACCCTGTAGATCAAGCCCACCCCCAGAAACATCATATATACGTCACAGAAGGGGTGTAACCACCCCTCAGATACATCACATCTACATCACAGAAAAGGCGGTCTAAAACAGAAATTTTAATATTGTTTTTCTCCTGTCCTTGTTTATCTCCTGTCTGGCAGGTTACTTGATTGGATTGCCTGTGGAGCCTGGCCATTCTTTTGTAGTGATAAATACTTAGTTCCTGGGCCATGTCACAGGCTCACACCCTATTCAAACACAGACATACCCTTAAGACAGGATTTGTGAAGGAAAAGACAATGGGGAGGCTTTTCCACTTTGACTTTGCAGAGAAAACATTTGCTCAGTTTAGAAATCAAAATGGTTCCAGGTTGGCCTTCCTGTGCTGATCTATGTATGTGCTTGGTTGGTACACTTATGAACATTACCATATATCTAAGACCTAAAATTCCTATCACAGGGGCAAGGCCTGAGAAGAGAAAGTGTTTGGAGAATCCCAATGGACAGGAGGGTTGCATTTGCCTCCCATCCCCAGGCCTGAAATTCACCCCCATTCTGAAGATTATTTTTTTCTATCTCTTTCTTTCTCTCACACACACTTTCCAGTAGCAGTTTGAGAGTCACAGGGACACAGTAGGAACCTCTGTCTAGGGAGTTTCCAGGGAACCATATTGTTGTGAGCACAGGTGGGACAGAGTTTAAGCCTGCAGCTATAGAAACCACCTAGGCGGGAAAGAGGAATTTGTTCAGCAAGGTCAGGGAACAGCGAGGGTATGTTGTTGTTATTTAGTCGTTTAGTCGTGTCCGACTCTTCGTGACCCCATGGACCAGAGCACGCCAGGCACTTCTGTCTTCCACTGTCAACCGCAGTTTGGTCAGACTCATGTTTGTAGCTTCGAGAACACTGTCCAACAATCTCGTCCTCTGTCGTCCCCTTCTCCTTGTGCCCTCCATCTTTCCCAACATCAGGGTCTTTTCCAGGGAGTCTTCTCTTCTCATGAGGTGGCCAAAGTATTGGAGTCTCAGCTTCACGATCTGTCCTTCCAGTGAGCACTCAGGGCTAATTTCCTTAAGAATGGATGCGTTTGATCTTCTTGCAGTCCATGGGACTCTCAAGAGTCTCCTCCAGCACCATAATTCAAAAGCATCAATTCTTCGGAACAGCATATTTGCCTTTAGTGAATAACCTAACTAACTGTTAGGTCAAAATCACAGTTTCTGTTAGAGGAAGTGGGAAGAGCAAAGAAACATCCTGTTGTTTTCCTTTCTTTGAAAGCCTCTTCCTTCTGGAGAAGGTGTGTGAGATTTGCTTCAAGCGTCTACCAGCGCACAGTGGGAACTGAACCTGTAGGAGAAACAAGGAGAACATTCAGTCAGGAGTGAGAGGAATGGAGGACACAAAGCTGCAGCTGGAGCAGACCGTAGCAGCTAAATTGCTGATGGGGACAGATGGACAGCAGCACACAGCACCGCTGCTGAAATACGTGTACCGAAGAAATGAACCTATGTTGCCAATTCTTGTAGTAGACCAGTATAAAGTAAGCAGCACATAAGCGGCACACAAAACGCTACCAAACCATTCTACATTCTAAATCTTATATTAATACTCCAAAAATTGAGAGAGCTATGTACAAGATCTACTACAGAATCCACAAACAGAAAACTCATTCAAATTGTGTCCAAAAGGAAGATTCAGTCTTTAAAGTTCCTTTAGTCAGGCTCCTGTAGATATCAACAAAGGTAAGTTTGATCAAACGAAGTGTAGGTGATGTTATGTGGACCAGCTGCCCATATGCTACTGGGACCCGTTCAAGGTTCTTCTGTTGATATACAAAGCCCTGAACAACTTGTGCCCAGGATACCTTAAAGTTGCTGAGATTATCCAAGGAAGTATTATCCCCTGTGTTCCAGGGGCTAACTGGCCTCAACCAGGAGCCAGACATTTAGTAACAGTGGTCCTATAAGATGATAAGCAGATCCTGCTGAATCAGGCCAGTGGCCCAACAGGAGTCCAGCATCCTGTTCTCACAGTAGCCCACAAGCAGGACCTGAGCTGTGGAACACTCTTCCAACAGAGACTCATCGGGCACCCTCGCTTTTGACTCCCAGGAGTCTCCTGAGGACTTTTATATGCTGTCAGACCTTTGCAGCTGTTTAATTTTTATTATTGATTAGCCGGTCACCTTAACAATCCTGCATTAAAAATAAATAACAATAAATTGTGTTTTATGTGGTAACATGGTACACTGCCTTGGTGTGATACAATATGGAAATATAGAAACACTTTTATAAACAACACAAACACCTATTTCCTTAGAGGATCACTTGGATCACCTGAAAAGCAAGGCCCTGATTAGCCAGTTGTTGGTGGCAGTCCAATTAAGAACGTGACAGCTAGTGTCACCTCTAGGCAGCCTTTCCCAGAGCCATCTGAGGCAGACTGAGCTCAGTGAGGCAGTGCTCTGTTCATCTTAATAAACCAGTCTCCACTAGCTGGGTCTGACTCCCTCATGACCTGCTTTTAAGCAGGCATTTAACAGAGTGATGTCCCAGCAGATGCTTTGTAATTAAGGCTTTTTGCTTCTGTGATAACAACAACTAGAAAAGGCTCCATGCTCTCCTCCTATAAACCAGAATTGGGCATACAGAATGTACTTGCTTCCCTAGTTGGGTCTCGATTAGCTCCAAATATATTCTGGCTTGGGGTGTCTAGGGTCTTCAACAGGGGTCTTTTCTCTACCACGATAGATCCTTTAGTAGGTGACTGCACCTAAGACCTACATGCCAGCCGTGTTCTTTACCACTCTACATCATCTCCCTTGCCTCCCACAATGGCTGTAGTTGCACACATACCATAGTTTAGTGTGATGTGCACAAGCTGGAATGACAACTAGGTAGACCTAGCCTCCTGTATTCCCCCCTTCCTTCTTCCTGTGCCGCACCAGAGAAGGATTTGGGAAGCTTTTCCCGTGTTGTCTGGACCTACAAACTGTGGTTGCACATTAAACCAACTTTAATCAATGTTTTCTAAAGTTAGCTTTTTTAACTCACCACAATTCCCCATGGGGCAATCTGTGCTTAACAAAAACAGAAGTGAAACCTTCTAAGCTTCCCCCAAAAGACAGAAGCCGAGAGGAGATGCACGTACCCCATGGACTTGATTTGGGCTTGTTTCAGCTTATTCATTCATAAATATATTTGTATACTACAATTTCATATTTTTTTAAAAGCAATTTACAGCAATCTTTCATAAACAATAAAAACCAATAAAACAGAAAAAACAGATAACCAACTAAAAATTGCAGAAGGTGTTTAGCTTAATTGTCTGCATAAGCCTGGTGTCAAATAAAACCTTTCAGCAAATGTTTAAAGGTCAATATGGAAGACACCTGCTGAATCTCTATTGGAAGAGCATTTCCTAGGGCTGCATCAGGAAAGAAAAAGAAAAAAAGATGGGGGGGGGGGGTAGGAGAGGCAAAGTATCTTTCTAGGTGGGGAGCTGGGTCTCCCAAGTTGTTGTGTCCAAATCTGAGGCACATCAGTGGCCTGAAAACTATCAGCCAATATGTAATCATGTTTCTAAAAAGTTGGTCTATGCAGCCTGGCATAATGATAAGGGGAAGGGGAGGAATCAGATGCATTGTCAAAACTGCATATAAAATGTGTTTATTAAGATAATTTCACACTAAAATGCTGGTGAATTTTCATGAGGATTAAAAAATTTTTAAACACAAATTACTGCAAAATGTGGAGAACTGAATTCTATGGGATAACCAGCCTGAAATAGCCAACATACAAATTTATACTTAATACGTGAAGGGGTTAAGACCATAGAGTAAGGTGTCCTGCCAGGCTTAGCTCACCTTGGAATGGACTAGATCAGGCATAGGAAAACTCTGGCCCTCCAGATGTTTTAGAAAAAACTACAATTCCCATCATCCCTAGCTAACAGGACCAGTGGTCAAGGATAATGGGAATTGTAGTCTCAAAACATCTGGAGGACCTGAGTTTGCCTATGCCTGGACTAGATAATAAAGCCTTTGTTCCTCTCCCAGTCTATTCTATGAACTCAGCATGTGAAGAGGCTTTTAAGCTGCCCCTACTGAGTTGCTATACCACTAATTTAGAAACTTTCACCATTTTGCAACTAAGCCAGGTTTTACTGCTTGTGCAACTTTTCTGACTTATGTATGGAAAAGCACATGAATCTGACCTTTGGAGAGTTTTAAGTAAACCATTTATAACTTACCAAACATGTGGTCTTTTTCTATGCTAGGAGAAGAAGAGAGTTTTGGAATTCAGAAGGGCATATTTTAAAGGTCTAATAGCCTATATTTCCACGTTTGCTGCGTATTTTGTGATTTTAAATCTCTGCTGGAGTTCTCTCACTAAAGAGTACTTGTCCCAAACCTCGATCTTTGCATCCAGGAAGTCTCCCTTCTATATCCCTATTTTTTCCTTGAACCAACAAATTCAAGTCTGACAAAATTAGAAACTGAGAGAACCAAAAGTTAGTGATCCTTTCATCCTTAGAACCAACTCAGTTTATGGTTGAGTGTAAAGCTGTATCCATAAGATCCACATACCAAGTATTTTTTAAAAAATATTTTTTTATTAAAGGCTGTTTTTGTGCAACAAAACAAACAGATAAACAGGGAACGGTACATCTATTGTCTCGACTTTCAATTCTTGGTCTTTTTCAGTTTGTTTACATTTAGTGAGAGACACTTTTGTCATAGGCTTCTTGCAGTTGGGGTTGGGGGGGAGAGAGATGGGGGTATTGTTCTTTCATTCGGTTGCCTACTGTTAGTGTAGGGGTTTGTGTCTGCATCACATGGGTAGGTCCTTTGCTTATGCATTTGTTTATTTTTATTGATAATGCGAGATATCGGGGGGGGGGGGCGGTTCCTGAACTTTGTTGGTTGCATTCAGTTGATTGCAGTGTAAGCAACACAGCAAGTTGAGCAGAGGAGGACTTATAAAAGATGTGTGTATGTGTGTGTCACTGACTTAAGGAGTTCATATTTTATGATGTGGTGTTTCCCCCCCTACTTGCTTTTCACAGTAAGATGTCCAAATCCTTGATGGCTGTTGTGTTGGCACCTCCCTCAATGTTTGTTAGAAGGGAACAAAGAAGTGAAAGGCAATAGCAGAGATGCTTCCAACAGGTTCCAAAATGCATATTTTGCACACACAAGAGTTGGTGCCTCTAGACTCCACTATTTCACAAGAAGAAGTCAAATGTATACCAGAAATTAAGGTTTGTGTAATTAAAGTGCTTTGTCACCCTAGTGCAACAAATCCACTTTGTGGAGCGGGAAATATTTTTCGCTGCTAGGAAAGTGATGGGGAAATGCACTGAAAAATGCAACAAATGATTAAATGGAAAGATGCCCCACAAGCAAATCAGGTTGGATGCTCAACAAACAGGTCAGTTGAAGGAGCCCAGCAGCCCCAAATGAAAATCAGAACATGCTCACCATATGCTGCTGTCTAAAATTCATCAGTGATTTCAGACCTGCAAAGGAAAACAGGAACAGGTTATTTTGCACTACCCTAGGGTAGTGGGCTGTATGTGCATGCATGTATGGTAAAGGTAAAGGACCCCTGGATGGTGAAGTCCAGTCAGACTTGACTATGGGGTGCCGGCGCTCATCTTGCTTCAGGCAGAGGCTGGATGTACTTAGCCACTGCCTCATTGTGGTTAAGTTCACCATGCAGTGGGTGATGTCAAAACCATGCGAGATACTAAAAAGACAGGGAGACCACAGGCAGGTGGTAAGCCACATTTTCAAAATGTTTCTCAGGTGCCAAATGCATAGCAACAGAATTAGCTTGATCTATTTTGATTCACGGCTCAAAAAGTATTTATAAAGCGCCATGCCAAATATCATATCCGATCGCAACAGGGGAGTCCAGCGTTCCTGCGAAAGGTTAACTGTAATTCAATGCTGCAGGGCGTGAACTGCACCTTTCAAAGACCCTGGGAAAATTGAGAACTCAATAGGTTTTCTTTGCAGACCAGGGAAAACATATATTGGCTTCTTATTCACCTGGATTTAACAGAGTCTAAGCATCTTGCATTTTATATAGTGTTGCAACTCACTTTGAGACATTGTGTGTGTAAAATGCTGAATAAAACAAACATATAAATCCCAGTCAGCTAGTTTTGCCCTTTTCCAGCACATTCCAATCCATTCCTCCAACCCCACCCCAATTTGCAGGGTTCTCCCCCCCAAATATCTGCGCACTCAATGAATATTGAGTCAGTGATCACAGTGATTCACCCCATAATTTTTTTGTTTTTACTTCTGCAAATGTTTCTCTTGTGCAATGGGCTATGTAAGCAAAGGCCCCTCACAGCTGAAGCCTAGAAATTGAGGGGAAACATTGACTTCTCGTTCCTGTAATTCTTGGGCAAAGGATCCCATCTCTGCAAACATTCCCCCCCCCCCCCCCGCTCCCGGCAAGGATGTATCATCTGACAGATGAGGTAATCATTAGGCATGGAAAACACTGTAAGACTTTACGGGAAAGAAAATAGACACAAGCTTGCAAAACAAGATGCACAAATAGAAGCATGGAAAAAGTCCAGGGGACTCCACCCAAATTAAGCAGAAAGAGCACAGATATCTGCTGGGGCATACTCAACAAGAAATAAGGCATTTTGCTAAAATAAATGAGTTTCAGCATTCTGATTCCTTGCTGTGCCTTTCCTTCAAATAAGAGAGAGAAGAAACCCTAAAAAGAAAAAAACTCTAGATTAAACATACATTTATATTGGGCGCCAGTGTGTCCAAAGTGAATTCTTAGAGGCTTAGGAATTATGGAAACAACCCAGAAAGGATGACCAGAATTATTAGCCCCATATTGCAGAGTGGGAGAGGAAAAGTTGGAGGAAAGAGGTTGTAGTCTAAGGCTGCATTCACACAGAAATTTATTACTTTTTCACAACATTTTCCTGTTAATTTTCCTATTATAATTTGAGCTTTCACATGATGCAAATGCCACTTCCAGAAATACAGCAGAATATAGTGCAAGTTTAGTGCTTATTTCACGTTACATAGGTAAAGGTAAAGGGACCCCTGACCATTAGGTCCAGTCGTGGCTGACTCTGGGGTTGCGGCGCTCATCTCGCTTTATTGGCCGAGGGAGCTGGCGTACAGCTTCCAGGTCATGTGGCCAGCATGACTAAACCGCTTCTGGTGAACCAGAGCAGCGCACAGAAACGCAGTTTACCTTCCCGCCAGAGCGGTACCTATTTATCTACTTGCACTTTGACGTGCTTTCGAACTGCTAGGTTGGCAGGAGCAGGGACCAAGCAACCGGGAGCTCACCCCATTGCGGGGATTTGAACTGCCGACCTTCTGATCGGCAAGTCCTAGGCTCTGTGGTTTAACCCACAGCACCACCTGTGTCCCTTCACATTACATACTTGCATCCAAATAAAATCCATTTGCAAATAACATGGAAATGTGTGGGATAAGTGTGAATGTCAAAGGATGGCTGTTTCAGCATCTCCAGCTGGGAAAGTCGTCTGTCCAAAAGAGCTGCTGCCAGTCAGTGTCAGCAATAATGAACTAGATGGACCAATGGTCTAATTCAGTACATAGACAGCTTTCTATGTACTTTTATTCATAGATGTTCAGTATTCTTAAATGAACCTGTCATTTATTTGATCAGATTTATCGGCACTGAGTTTGTTGAAAGTTTTTGCCATCTGAAGCTCTTAAATGTCAGCTTGAAATACACCCCTGAAGTGACCAGAGTGAAAGGAAAAACAGGATGCATTTAGTTATTATTATTAGTTGTTAAAAGTACATCCTGCCTTTCATCTGAAGATCACAGTGCAGTTAGCAGACACACAGAGGAACATTTCATCAGGCGCTTGTTATTGGGGGTTGAGAAAAACTGTCCCCATCCTGAAGAAACTCTTGTGTTGACCAAGCTACTGGAAGGGGTGGGGAGCACAGCTTTGCTGGCTGAGGTTGATGGGAATCGTAGTTCAAAGGATTTAGAGGGCATCATGCTGAGGAAGACGAGGGCTATATCATGTGGCTATATCATATTTTTGTTCTGAGACATAGCTTGGCTTTTAGAGAGAGAAGTGACACCTGAAACCATTTACTGGAGCTAAAACTGGACTTGAAAAGCTCACTCAGCAAATTAAGTAGACACAGAAATGCAAACTTATGTTTCTAATGCTGCCAAGTCATGGGGTGGACGAAAATCAATTTTTTATTTTAATTTTTTAATGAGATTTCAATTGGAGGTGTTTTTTTGAACCCGGAATTTATATTAAATAATAACTTGGTTAATATTAAACAGCTTTATTGTAAACAGCTCAGTGTTACAGTTACTCTCTAAACCAAATCAGTCAATGGCCTCTACCAGATATTTCAGTTAAAGGAGGCTTTTCTGTCTGTGTTAATTGGAAAAAAAAAAGAAAGAACACAATTTGATCATCCCTCCAATAAGACCTACTTTATTTATTGGTTTTGGAACTGCACCTTTGTTTAGGAAATATATGAAGAACATTATCAATCTGAAAACCAACAAATCAGTATAAATCAATGATTTAAATCAGCCTCCCCTCCTCCCCTTGATAGTGTAAGCCACGATTTAAATCAATCTAGCCCACCAAGTCACAATATGCTTTATTTCAAATGTAAACTAAATGCAGCCTAAGAGTAACTGTAAATGTCAATGGCAGAGAGTTTAGTGTGCTAGACTGGAAGCTTGGAAGCCAGGGTTTGCTCAGCCATGAAGCCTACTGGGTGACTTGAGGCCAATCACTGTCTCTCAGCACAACCTACCCCACAGGGCTGTTGTGAGGATAAAAAGTATACATGTGTTAGTCAGGCTAACAGCATTTCTGGTGTAGTTAAACCAGGTTTAAGAGGTAACTGATCTGTGTCAATTGATCCTGTGATCACCCACCACACCCTAAGGGCCTACTGGTTGAATTCCTTGGTCATGCTGAAACCGATACTAGGGGTGTTGATTCCATACAGCCCAACACTATACAGTGGTACCTCGGGTTACATACGCTTCAGGTTACAGACGCTTCAGGTTACAGACTCCGCTAACCCAGAAATAGTACCTCGGGTTAAGAACTTTGCTTCAGGATGAGAACAGAAATTGTGCAGCGGCGGCGCAGCAGCAGAAGGAGGCCCCATTAGCTAAAGTGGTGCTTCAGGTTAAGAACAGTTTCAGGTTAAGAACAGACCTCCAGAATGAATTAAGTTCTTAACCTGAGGTACCACTGTACCCTCTGTATCCAGGGCACAGCCATTGCAGCCCAAAAGCTTCATATTGTTGGGGCACATCTCAACATAATTTCTGGGCCTTTGTACAGTACCTGAATTCTCCTCTGACTCAGCTGAGGCTGGGATTCTCCTAGCTCCTTTCCTGCTGTGTCTTTCTGATGGGCTGAGGTGTTGTACTCATGATGGGGTTCCCTCTGTGCATCAGCATGGAACAAGATGCTGGTTAGTCGCTTCAGGGATGCTTCCATCTCCTCCTCACTGCATTCCATACGACTTCCAGAACTGCTAGAGTAGGATGAGGTTGAAGCAGAGGCGCTTGGCGTCTCTGTCTCTTTCCTGATTTCATCATCGGGCTTCTGCTTCATCAAAATAACGATGATGGCAAACAGAACCATACACAAATAGACAATCCAGACTTCATCCATCTCAGTTATCGGGTACCAGGAGCAGTAGATACTTTAGGTATTGCCACGGTAGACCTAAACTAGTGCTGGGTATGGCAGATGTTTTACGTACTTCAAATGGTACCGTTTTCAGGGTCCAGACAAACCAAAGCACTTATTTCAGCGAGAAGCACTAAAACCCAGCCGGGAAATTAGTATTCTTGAACATTTAATTTAGAACTCTTAAAAAAACATTTCCTTCATGCTAAATGTCATTCAGGAGCAGTTGATAGCAGGAGCAAAGCTATTATTTTGAGCACAGGTGAAATATAACAATTACTTTGTTTCTGAACAGAGGCTTAGTTTCAGAATTAAAGATGCTTCGTATCATAAAACCAGTTTTCTCACAATTCGTTAATTTGCCAAAGTCACTTCTCTATATCTTCTTTCAAAACTCAGTCACTTTTGCTGCAGAAAAACGTTAGTGATTTTGAATACTGTCCTTGAAATTTACTGAACATTTCATTGTCGTTGGGAGTTTTGTAATGCAACAATTTTAAAATGAGCTCATGTTATGTGTTAAGGTTAAAGTAAAAAAATACTTTTCACTCAACTGAGGTTATCTCCTAGTAATTAAAGGATCACATCAAAAATGCCTTTATTCTTTTTGGACTACTTTTAAATCAAGAGACAAAAACCAGCACTCAATGTGCTTACGCCAAAATGTCTTTAAAAAAAAATAAAATCTAAATGTTAAAGTAAGAATTATTTGTAGATTCCCCTTCCCTCAGTTTGTAAATAGCACCGATAGTTACGGAACGTAAAGGGGTGAATTTCTCTCTCTCGAGCAGGCAGTCTGGAAGAATATTTGATGGTCCTGGGAGTTAGGAGCTAGTCGTCTTCCGAAGCTTTGCTCTGCATGGCTACTGAAGACAAGGTTGCCCTTTCTAAACTCTCATTACATCCTTGCCTTCCTTTCAGATCCACCACCTAGCTATCATAGACAAGGGACCAATCAACGCTCACCAGCCCCACCCCAACCTTTAACCAATCCCAGAATAGGGATCGTGAATATAATTCCATTTCCTTACAGGGAAGTTGGGCCAAAGGGCCAATAGTGGAAATGGTGAGCCAAAATGTGAATGGAGAAGCCTTGGCTGATGATCCTGTTTTCTTCATATATCTTCCAGGCAAGGTCTGAGCGAAGCTGGAATTGTGTGGCATCATCCCTGCCAGGAGTTATTTTGTTACAGATGAAAATGCCAATGTTAAGAGGAACGGAAAAATTGGACTACCTAGGCACCTCTTACACCCCTCAGCATTTCAGCATTTTTTAAATGGCTTGTTCTTAAGACAGTGTCTCCTTATGAATGGAGAAGCAAGTGGTGGCCTTGCCTGTCCCGGGTGGTAGTAGTAGACATTGTTGGCAGAAGCAGACATAGCCCATTCGTATCTGAATGTCTCCATCTAAATGGAAATCTCCAGGATTTGATCGTAATACAGATCAAATCTCTCATAACAGTAGAACTCAGGGACGTCAAATGAAGCTGAATGTTGGAAGACTAGGATAGACAAAAGAAATTACTTTTCCTACATAGTGCATAGTTTAAAGTTTAAATTATGGAATCTGCTTCCACAAGATGCTAGTCCTACCCAGTGCAGACCCACGGAAAATAACAGGCATGACTTAGATCTATTAATTTCAATACGCCTACTCTGAGCCTATTAGATACAACCCGTTTTAAATAAATAAAACTTGAATGCCTGAAATGAAAATAAATTTCACAAGAATAATGAAGAAAAAAAGAAAGAGAAAAGAGACGGGCAAGATCTGGAAATCCATTTATTTTGTCTCTGATTTAAGGCATCCATCTGTTCACTAGATCATTTGCTCCTGTTCTTGCCTAGGTGCAAAAGAGATTGGCTTTCTTTCTTTTTTACTTGACATATTCACACAAGTAGGCAATTTGCGTTGCATAGGTGTGAGGAAGCCTCTCATGATATCTCATGTTACGGTCAACAGCTGATGTCACCATGGGAAATGCCTGATCTCCCAACAAGGCAGCCATCTAGGCTTGACTGTACCCACAATGCTTGGCAAATTTCATCAGGCAATTGTTTCGATATCAGCTATTCAGCGCCAAGTGACCGATCTGAGCAGCTGCACAGGTTCAGGGCTTTGCAGATATGCATTTGCGTATGTGTGAGAATTAACAATTGCCAGCAGTGATGCCTTTTCATATCAGATGGATATGCAGAAATCAGCAGGTAATAATGGTAATGCCATGAATATCTACTTTGTTGTGCTGATTTCTCAAGATTCAGCTGCTCTTGAAGCCAAAAGAACAAGGTAGGCTATTGTCTGCGGTCAGCTGGCAATCACATTCACTACAGTAACTAAGGAAACAGATATTAATTTTATAGCAAAATGCTTCTATTTCCCAAATGATCTGCTATAAAAATGAATGTATTGTTAGTCACTGTAAAATATATGAGTTTAGCGATTAACTGCATTGTACCAGGATCCAGTGGAAACTTATCTGTGCTGTACAGAGCTTTGAACAGGGGGGGTCACACCAATAGCATATATTTAAAGCACACAGCTTCCCCCAAAGAATCCTGGTAACTGTAGTTTATGAAGAATGCTGGAAAATGTGGCTTTGTGAGGGGCAAACTACAGTTCCCAAGATTCTTTGGGGGAAGCAATATGCTTTAAATGTGGTTTGAATGAATGGTGTGCATGTGACCTCTCTCACTCACAAACTCTAAATGTAAATAATGGAGGATTCAGTTATTTTATTTCATAAAATTTATATACCCAAAAACCTCAAAGTGGTTTAATTACAAGGTGTAAAGTAATTCTGATGGCATAGATGCACTTGCTGTATTTTTACAGTCCGTCTTTGGCTAGGCATTCTTTTGCTCCCTTGCTGATTACCTCTCTTTCCTGCCACCTCTAAATTATACCTGCTATTTTACTAGATTTCCACCAAGATTTAAAAAGAAAAAGACATCCAATTCTGGCTGCATGCACGCCATACATTTTAAGTAGATAGTAAGCACATGGCTTCCCCCAAAGAATCCTGGGAAATGTAGTTTGTTCAGAATGCTGGGAATTGTACAACTCCCAGAATCCTCGGGGGCAAGCCATGTGCCTGCAATGTTTTATTAAGCTACCACTTATTTCATGGGGGCCTGCACAGATTACACCAGACCCCTATTTCTCCTCCCCCTAAGGCACTTCCATTAGGCTTTTCAGGCTACTCAACAACATACCTGATTCCATTTTTTGCAACCTTTCTGCAAGTAAGTTTTTGGCTTGCTTGTTTCTTTGGTTTTTCAAAATGCAAACTTTGCCCAAGTTTCCAACACCCAGGTGAAAGAAACCTGTTAAAAGTATTCAACAGGCTTCCTTAGAAAAAATTGAAGCAGAATTCCTCTTGGGAAGATGTGAGTGCAAAAGAGCACGTCTCAGCTGCCCCAGTAGAAGCTGTCTGCGTAGAAGACGGAATAAAGGATTCTGCAGGTCTCTGGTCTCTCCTGGCCATGACTGAGGACTTCCTGAAAACCCGGCTGCTCTTCCTGCAAGCATCTTCAGTCACTTCTGCAATACGAGCTGCTTTCGACGCTTGGAGAAAGAAAAAACCACTGTTAAAATCTCTTAATTGCATCACACATCTCAGTGAGTCTGTCTACTTTCTCATCCTGAACATTTTTGCTTGCAAAGGCATCTTTTAAAAGGTGAGACTGAGCTGAAAGTAACTGATTGCATTTGGGGAACCTGCTACCTTTTACATCTGGGACACAGCCCTCCAAATGCTCCTTCTCCCTAGAAAAAGGGAACAGAAATAACTCTGCTTTCGTCTGTTTAAGGCAGACAATTGACCACATTGGCTGTGGCTGGTGGGAGTTGCAGTCCAATAGCACCTGGAGAGCACGACATTGGCTATTTCTGGTGTAGACAATACTGAGAAAGACCAACCAGCTTAAAGCAGCTTCCTATGTTCCCAAGCACCAGCTACAACTTGGTTGCAGCAAGAACAACTGAAACTTAGGCACACAACTCCTTTGGGTGGGACAGAATTTACAGCATCGGCATCTAGGCAAGGGTTCAGCAGTTATCTGCAATCTCTTGTCAATCCTTTACTCACTTACCTGGGCTTAAGCCCTACTGAATTCCAAGCAGACATGCAAAGACTGAAAGCTGGAGACTGCTCTGTGCAGTTGTATTCTGCCTACCGCCCCCAATATTAGCCCCAGTCAGAAAAAGCCCCTAATATGCTATCGCTGTGGCTCAAAACTCTGTCCCCAAATTCTCAGCCATGCTCTGCTTCCTTACCTGCTTGCATGAGCTTCAGCTGCTTCTGTTTTTCCTCTGCAATTTTTTTCCTGTAATCGCCAAATAGGGCGCGCATCAACTGGCGCTTCTTTGCCAGCACTGCCTTCTCGCTGCGCAGAGTCTTGATGGCCCGGAGTGCCTCATCCACTGACCCAAAGAAATTACATTTTTATTACTACTTACTACTTCTCTTACTTTTTGTGGTTTTCATTCTCATCACAAGAAGGGGCCCTGCCACAAAATGTTACAGTGTGGACTGCGGGGGGTGGGAGATAGCACAGTCGGTAGAGCATGAAACCTTTAATCTCAGGTTTATGGGTGAGATTCCTGCAGTGCAGGGAGTTGGACTACATGTTCCTTGTGGTCCCTTCCAGCTCTATGATTCTATGATGATGGACTGTTCTAGCTCAGGGTGCTGGTGAGCCGGCCACACCCTCTTCTAAGCTACAGTGGTACAGTGGTACCTCGGGTTAAGAACTTAATTCGTTCTGGAGGTCCATTCTTAACCTGAAACTGTTCTTAACCTGAGGTACCACTTTAGCTAATGGGGCCTCCCACTGCCGCCACACGGTTTCTGTTCTCATCCTGAAGCAAAGTTCTTAACCTGAGGTACTATTTCTGGGTTAGCGGAGTCTGCAACCTGAAGTGTCACTCTGTAACATGAAGCGTCTGTAACCCAAGGTATCACTGTACCTCGGTTTAAGAACAGCCCTGTTTATGAACTATTTGGTTTACAAACTCCACAAAACCCGAAGTAGTGTCCCTGTTTGCGAACTTTACCTCAGTCTAAGAACGGAAGCCAAATGGTGGAAGGGCACTGGCGGTGGGAGGCCTCATTAGGGAAAGCACACCTCAGTTTAAGAATGGTTTTGGTTTAAGAACGGACTTCCAGAACGGATTAAGTTCATAAACGAAGGTACGACTGTACTCCGTTCCATCTCTCTCTTTCTCTCAATCTCTCTCTCTCTCTCTCTCTCTCTCCCCCCCCCCCCCGGTTTTTCACCTCATCCACCCATCAACCAATTGGTATTCTGAGCATGCTCAGTCTTTGTTGGGCTCTTTTTCTCTGCTAAAGATTTTTTATTTTTCTGTTCCCCCAAGACTGTTGGCACCTCCCTCATGAATCTGGATGACGTCATTTTTTACACATAAGAATCCACACACACACAAGAACATAAAAAGAGCCCTGCAGGATCAGGTCAGTGGCCAATGTAGTCCAGTATCCTCTGCTCACAGTGACCCACCAGATGCCCATGGGAAGCCTCAATCCAGGGCTTCCCATGGGCATACTCAGGCAATTAGTATACAGGATTATGAAATGTGCACAACACTCATCAGCAAAAGCTCTCAGGTAAAGGTAAAGGGACCCCTGACTGTTAGGTCCAGACATGGACGACTCTGGGGTTGCGCGTTCATCTCGCACTATAAGCCGAGGGAGCCGGCATTTGTCCGCAGACAGCTTCCGGGTCATGTGGCCAGCATGACTAAGCCACTTCTGGCGAACTAGAGCAGCGCATGGAAACGCCGTTTTACCTTCCCGCCAGAGCGGTACCTATTTATCTACTTGCACTTGACGTGCTTTTGAACTGCTAGGTGGGCAGGAGTTGGGACCGAACAACGGGAGCTCAGCCCATTGCGGGGATTCGAACTGCCGACCTTCCGATTGGAAAGCCCTAGGCTCTGTGGTTTAGACCACAGCACCACCCGTGTCCCTTTTAAAAGCTCTCAGAGCAGCCAACAAATCATAAAACAGAATTAAAGCATTAAAAACAACAACACACACACACATTTGCAGACCAAAATAAATGAACGTAGCAGAACAATGACTTCCTCCCTGGAGGTGGGGGGTCCACATGGGAGAGAGACTCTATTTAGTCCCCCCAATTCAGTCTTCCCCAGCAAGTGGACTCACCCTGCTTGGGAGTTGATTTCCGAGTCTTCAGGCCAAGCTCCAGCTGCTCAATGCACCAGTCCACCTCCCTCTTCATCTGTTCATCTGACTGTTGCAATAAAATTGGGGGTGGGACATAGGATAAAAGGGAGAATCAATTAAGACTAGCTGGGCAAGTACCTCCCTTGCAACTGGCTTCCCTCTAGGTTTCAATTGGAGAGGCAATGGATTCCTCTTTCAAGGAGTACAAAAAGGGAGGAGCGGAGAGACGTTTGGTTTCCAGGCAGGACATTTTAAAAGGCAACCACAAGATTATTATTTTTAGAAATTAAAATGACCTTAGAGATCATCAGCCCAACCCTTTGCTCAAAGCAGGAACTGCAGTGTGGGATGCAACTACAGCAACTCTGAAAGGTGGCTGCCCAGTCTCTGCTTAAATACACCCAGCTAAGGAGGACCCACCACCTCTCGAGGCAGCCTGCTCCACTCTCAAATGGCTCTTAAGCACAGGATGTTTCTCCCATTTTTTCTCTCAGCAATGGTGGCAACTTGACCCTCTCTTCCCATTCAAACTGGTGTGCTGATAAATATGTTTCTAATGGGGGACTTAACAAAGGCTTACCCTTCTGAGATCTCAATTCTAAACAGGGTGACATTCTGCCCTTAAAATTTTGCTGCCACCAGGATAAAGCATGAAAATTCACCTACACATAAGTGCTCGCTTCCCCCTCTCCCTGAAAGGAAGAACATTTGTAAGAACTTTCTGAGTTTGTGTTTTTCCTCCACCCTCCCTATTCCTTTCCTTTTTGTTTTATGTCTTTCAGATTATACAGCTGAGGACGGGGACTATCTTATTATTGCTATTAAAAGTCACTCTAGGTTTCTTTTTCAGTTGAAGAGTAGAGGAATAATAATAATAATAATAATAATAATAATAATAATAATAATTACTACTATTATTGCTGTTGTTGTTGTTGTTATTATTATTCCCTGCCCATCTGACTGGGTTACCCCTTAAGTAACAATACTTAAATAAAATAAATGACTACCATGCTGTCAACTGGAGCTATGGGTGGCAGAATTTTGGAAATATTTATACAAAGATTTAGCCACATTCCTTCTGACCACAAGGTGTTCACATACCTGACACATGTCAGTTTGGTCAAGTCTACCTTCTCCACAAGGTCTGTGATCTCCATTTACATTGCCACCATGCATTCCTTTTAAAGGTGGTTGTTTCTTTTTCTTTTTCCTATTGGAAGATCCACCCACCTTTGTTCCTAGGGAAAAAATGAATAATTATTATTTGTTCACCTGTCTTTTAAATCAATCAAACCAGTGTAACTGTATAATGGTAAAGGGACCCCTGACCATTAGGTCCAGTTGTGGCCGACTCTGGGGTTGCGACGCTCATCTCGCTTTATTGGCCAAGGGAGCCGGCGTACAGCTTCCGGGTCATGTGGCCAGCATGACTAAGCTGCTTCTGGCGAACCAGAGCAGCGCACGGAAACACCGTTTACCTTCCCGCCAGAGCGGTACCTATTTATCTACTTGCACTCTGACGTGCTTTCAAACTGCTAGGTTGGCAGGAGCAGGGACTGAACAATGGCAGCTCACCCCGTCGCGGGGATTTGACCACCGGCCTTCTGATCGGCAAGTCCTAGGCTCTGTGGTTTAACCCACAGCGCCACCCGCGTCCCTATGTAACTGTATACATAAGTCTTATAGGAAAGGTTCCCACAGGCAGAGAAAAAAGGGCCCTTTACTGCATGAGATTTCTTACTGCAACAATGCAATAAGTTCCATATTACCCTGAGCAATGGAAATAGAAGGTCTTATAAATGTAAGAACATTTGTTAAAAGGAGCATCGCCTGGGACCAATTCTCTACTCACTGTAGGCAAGCAGGCATACATCTATTTCAGAAACCTAATTAAAACTTGCAGTTACAGTCTCCATACCTGCTTGGGCAGCCTCTGATTTAGAAACCTCTTGCACAGTGCCTTCATCTCTTCTCCCTCCACTGCCCTTCGCAGCTGATTTATTGGGTTTTGAAAAAGTCGCACTCTCTGGCATGGTCTCTGTGGCATTTTGGGATGTGGAGTCTACCTCTCTGGCTGCTTCTACCACAGCTTCAGAGTCTGGATCTGCAGCAGCAGATGGAAGAGGGGGAACGTCTGGTATGACAAAGTTGAAAGCAAACTCGGGCTTCCCTGTTCCAATATCCAGTGTCCCAGAGAGACCGCTACCAGTGGACTGCTCTCCAGAGTCATCCACCTCATGTGCTTCTCTTGCAGTTCCACCAATTTCTTCTGAGGTTCCCTTGGAAATAACAAAGTCAAACTGAAAGCTGTTGTCTGACGGTGCAAACCATGATGCTGGTGTTGCAGAAGGGTGGTTAGCTTGCTTCCTGTACGCCACGCTGCTTGAACTGAGAGCATCTCCCGGCTGTATCTGCACAGTGTTCTCGGGCTTCACAGCTAAAGGAGAAGGAACAGAAGGGTTAGTGTTTTCACTATGGCTTTTCTAGGGAATTGGTCATTTGCTTGCACTTCTGGCCACATCTGACGAGAAGATGAGACACAACTAGATGCTGGTCTGTATTTGCTGATGGCAGCAACATGCAGCCTGAGGCTTTTGGCAACAGCAGCAACAAGCAGTTCCAGCCTTACAGGCAAGGGCGTGAGATTAACAATGTCTGAAATCTTGCCACAACTACTCCAGGCCACAGCTCTCATTGGCCTTGCTTCATACCCTCCAGTGTTTTTGCCTGGCTGGGCTGTGTCTTTGAACTTTGATAAGCCTCTTGCTTGCTCGGGCATACAATAGAGAGGGATTTCTGAGTGTGACATTAGTTACTACTTAAAAGTAATTTATATTTGTTGCCCCACCTACTTTTTCTCTGACCCCACCCAGCCAGCACTGGCATGGGCCCCCAAAAGGTTGCCCAGAAGGAATTTCATTTCATTTTTAATTTGTATATCACCTTTCTATATTACTACACACAAGGCAGTTTACAAACTGAAGAACCTTTGGGTATAGGACGATATATAAATTTAATAAATAATAATAATGTAATAATAAAATAAATAAATAAGAAGATCACACACCTTATAACAATATGATCCAATACAAATATAACTTTAAAATAAACAACTTATATAAAATAAAGAAATATTCAATAATCCATTAGAATATAGTACACAATAAAATTTAATATCAGCAAATAATAATTAAACAGACATTCACCCTTAATAATTACAATAAATACTTTCTAAACTGTAATCAATAAAAATAGCAGCAAGTCACAGTGCATAAAGTAACACAATACAAATTGAGAAGCAAAGACACACAATTTATAGTTTTATATTTAAAATTGTGGCCCTTGGACTGATAAAGGTCCTGAACTCGGAGGAAGTAGCATGGCTGAGTGATGCTTGACAGCACAGCTTTCCACCTCACCTGCTTTTGCTGCCCTCTGCCTCTCCTCTGCCATCTTGAGCCGGTAGTCCCCAAAGACATGATGCATCACCTGCCGCTTTTTCCCAAGAGGAGACTTGCTTGAGCGCAGCACCCCAAGGATGCGCCGTGTCTCCTCTACTGCTCACAAGAAGTGGAAGAAAAGACAAACAGCTCACAACGATAACTCTGCTTTTAACTTGATGCTCTTACAAAAGTATCTGATAATCCACAGGTAATCTCAGCACGCAGCCAGGTAACTCTGTAGTACTTCTCCCCTCTCTACACATGCTGTTTAACATGCAATCACTTCATTTTTTAAAAAAGGGAAAGGAAAAGAGAAGAAACATTGCACTACAAAGATGCTGGGTGATTATCAATATATCTTTGAAGTTCAAGTCATGTGTGCTGTTGCCGATGTCATCAAAATGGCACAAGGTGTCTGAAGTCTGAATGGCTCAAGAGGGATGGTATAAGCAGGCTTGAGGAAACCCTAAGATTTTCAGTACAGTACATAAAAACAAAACAAAAAAATACAGAAAAAACCCTAAGGGTAGGGGCAGGGAACAAGCCAATGAGACCTAAGCAAGCTCAGTGGGCATGGAATGGTGGCTGGCAGCGCAATGGAGTGGCTGTTGAGAGACTGTGACATAGTAATTTGATTTAATATTTGTATTCTGTTTTTCCAACATCAAAAGCTGAGCTCAAATGGAGCAGGCTAGCAGCCTAACAGCAGCACTCCATACCACAATGTTTTGTGGCTGATCCTACTGGTTTAGGGTTAAGCCAGTGACCTTGAGACAACACACCTTGCTTTGGAGTTGGGTTGAGATGCAGGAGGCCGGTCTCCAGTTGAGAGATGCACCATTCCAGTTCCTCCTGGTATGTTGGTTTGGGAGCCTGGATCAATGGAAAGATAAAACAGAGATGGCATAAGGACTGCTACTTAAAAGGGAGGGGGGTGTCCCTCCCTCTCTTTCTACATACTGAGAAACCCAGATGTTCCTAATGCTATTCCTCTGTTAGTACCAGAATTGGATGGAACCCAGGCAATTTTTCAGTGGGAAACTCTGTAATATTTGGTGACTGTGCCTCCTCTCTTCCACCACAGTAAAGCACAATTCCAAGGGATTTGGGGGAATGTGGGATTTCTTTCTTAAGCTTACTTATTCATACATACACAACCCGTTTGTTTTAAATTGCAATTTAGTGTGACTTGTGAACCAGATCTCTCTCTAGACATAGACATGTCCAAAGTCCAGAAATGTAAGAAAAAATGTCATCTGAAACTGGAGGGCTGCTCTCTGTATTTTAATTGTTTCGGATGTGAAGATGCAGTTATAAAACACCTTGCAGCACTGTGACATGACTTGCTGTACTTGCTAAAATTCCTCCGTTTGTAGCTTTTATAGGTGTACAGGAACAAAGGACCCAGCAAACAGAAAAAGGCCCACACACTCCTTACCTCTTCCATTAGGATAGTTGGCAATCCAGGCTTGTGTACAAGTCCTTACATCATCATTCACCTAGAAGCACAAAATTACAGATCAACATTCCAGAACATTAGAAATTTACAGTGCAATCCTATACATATTTACTCAAGGGTAAGCCCCATCGAGTTCAAGGGGACTTACTCCTTGAAAAATAAGTATGTATGGTTGCAACCCTAGGCTGGGGAAGGGGCTGCAGCTCAGTGGCAGGGCATCTGCTTTGCATACAGAATGTCCTAGGTTCAATCCCAAGCATCTCCAAGTAGGGCTGAGAAAGACTCTAATCTGAAATCCTGGAGAGCCACTGCCAAGCAGTGCAGGCAATATTGACCTAGATGGAATGATAGTCTGATTCAGTAGAAAGCAGATTCCCATGCTCCTATGACACTGAATACAATGGGACTGACATGTGAGTAAACATGCTTTCCGTGCAGATGACTCCAGGTTCAATCCACAGTATCTCCAGCTGCAAATAAGGAGCTGAGGCTGAGAAAAAGTGGCTTGCCTGAGGCTACCTATAAGGACCCGATAAGTAGCTTCCTATTTGTCCACCTAGGGATGGGGTGGCACTGTGGGTTAAACCACAGAGCCTAGGACTTGCCAATCAGAAGGTAGGCGGTTCGAATCCCCGTGACGGGGTGAGCTCCCGTTGTTCAGTCCCTGCTCCTGCCAACCTAGCAGTTCGAAAGCACGTCAAAGTGCAAGTAGATAAATAGGTACCGCTCCGGCGGGAAGGTAAACGGCATTTCCGTGCGCTGCTCTGGTTCGCCAGAAGCGGCTTAGTCATGCTGGCCACATGACCCGGAAGCTGTACGCCGGCTCCCTCGGCCAATAAAGTGAGATGAGCGCTGCAACCCCAGAGTCGGTCACAACTGGACCTAACGGTCAGGGGTCCCTTTACCTTTTTATTTGTCCACCTAGCCCAGGTAGTAGGCTGTTGGAAAGACCGTCTCTGCTTAGAGACCCTAGAGAGCAGCTATAAGTCAGGGTAGAGACTATGCTGGGCTAATTCACAAACATTCTGACTGGGCCTAAGTGAGAGTCCTTCCTAGGCAGGTGGCCTTAGGCAAGTCCCTATCTCTCAGCCTCAGTCTTCAATCTACAAAATGGGAACCATAAAACCAGTTTCAGGGTTCTTAGTGAAGCACCAAGAACCCTGCATGAATGCTAAATGTTGCTCCTTTGGAGGGGTGTGTGTGCACTGACATGCACTTAGAATAAAGGAAGAAGGTGCCTCTGGGCACATGCTCAGCCTAATAAATTGTTTTCCCCAAAAGCACTGAGCTCACAGCCCTTTCACGCACAAATACACCCTTGTTTTAGTCGTTTCAGCAGCTTAATTAGGACGACACACACACCCCACCGCCAGAAAAACTTACTATTTGTTGTTGCTCTTGTTACATGGTTAGCAAATTCCTGGTCACTCTATGGCAAGGAACCTAGAGTTCTACCAGTAGGTCTCCCATCTATTTTAAGACCCTCTATTTAAAGATCATCTTTCTCGCTCACCAAATGCCCCCCTTCCTGTGCCAGCTTCACAAACCTGAGCAAACTGGATTCTCTTTCAAGTTGTTTTGTGGATATTCCTGCAGCTCTTCACTCCTTAATTGGCTGCTCAAGCTCTGCCATGCAAATAAGCGAGGCGGTCCATGTCCGAGGCCGAACCTCTTCCCCGTCACCTAACATTCTCTGCGTTCAGTTCCGCCGTTAAGTCGTTCCGGCTATGCAACTCGCCTTGAAACTGAAGCAGTAGCTTTCGATTGCTGCAAATCTCTTGCTCAGGAATTGTCCACAAAGTATACCACACTTTAAGGAGGTATTTTTAACCCCCACATTTGGGTTCATTATTCTTTTTTTTAAACTCAGTGCTAAAAGCTTAATCTACTCAATCATTTCTACTCAAGAGTAATTCCGATTGAGTCCAATGGGGATTATTCCCAGGGTTGAAGTGGTATAGGATTGCAATCCTAATCTCGCTTTAAAAAAAAAAATGTTGTGGAAGAGGCGATGATAATAATCTCCACGGGGACATTTATTAACCGCAAGTGCCCTCTGCCGGGAAAAACAGAAAAGCGCAGTCACTGAACGAATTACTGTATTTCGATCATCTTAACGATTGGTATCCTTTTATTCAACGCAGAACTGTTAACTGGTGTTAATAAAAAGGCCTCTCACGTTCTGAAAAGTCGGTTATGGCCATGACTAACAGCTGGACCTTTCTCATTATAATAATTCTTTTGCCCTCTATGCCTTATCTAAAGATGCTTGTTTATGATGCAACATTTTCCTATATTCATTCAATACACTCTTCTGTTTTGTTTTTCTTTTGCAGTTTTGTGTCTTTGACTTCTAATATTGACTTGTAAAATTCCAGGGAGAGAGAGAAAAAATCCACTCATAGCGTTTTTAAAATACAGTACCGAGCAAGGGACTGCATGGTGGTTGCAACATATCCATTAGCATTTCACAGAAAATGAAAACAGGAACACTCTTACACATTTCTAACACTCCTGTTCTCACACCAAGGAGCACAAGCTGAACCTCCCCTCATTACACACACCACTAGAGGCTTTTCTGTTTTTCCTTTTTTTAAAAAAGTACTTTCACACTTTCTGTAATTAAATAACTAAGAATCAGTGCAACCACAGTTGTTAGGGGCAGAAAATTGGCAAGCATTTATTGTTTTGCAGAGAGAGTTATGCAGGGTTTATTTAAAAACTCACACACAAAAAACACCAAACTAGCTCTATCTTGGGACCTGGTAAATTGTGTCAGACTCAAGATGCATCCCCATTAAAATGGGTTTTATTATATTTGGATGTGGCATGTGTGTGTTCTTTTTTTAGAACAAAAGTGGCAGAAGAGAGCAAATGAAAACAAGTGGGATGACATATTGGAAGCAGTGATCCAAAGTGTTAGGGTATTTAGTACCTAAACTGAACTACCAGATGTGAGAGATCAATATACAGGGAAACCACTCTTTAAAAATAAAAGTGAAACATTTTCCTTTGGCAGGTAAAAGTCCAGTTCAGATGATTAGAATGAGTGTGCATGAGTACGCACAGAACCCTTTTGAATTGTAATGATGATTACAGACTTCCTGGTTGAATCACAGCTAATAGATGAGCAAAAGAGCTATGTGCACACTGCACAGGAAGAAAAGGCTTATACATACCACAGCTTAATAAACCAAGGTATAATTGTCCAGATTCACCCAGAGTTCCAGTCTATGAAAGCTGCTACTCATCAGTACAAGTTTAACTTCATTATACTAATGATTTGTGAAGTTGGTGGGTCCACTGGCCCCTTTAATTGCATATGAATGTACATTCTTGAGTATCATCAGCATATTATAATTTGTAACCCCTGTAGAAGCTGGGTTGAAATTATTCTAAGTCTACTGAATAGTTTTACATTGCTCCAGGCTCTTGCACCTTAGTTACTATTTCAGAGTTTAAGTTCTAACTGAATTGCCAAAGACTTAACTTTTTGCATTTCATTGGCATTTAATGTTGACATCTGTATATTTTTCCCTTTACACTTGTGTACGCATATATACCAGAAGTAGCTATCCTGGCATGGTGTGGCCAGTCTCTCAAACACAGTGTTACTGCTGCTTACCAAGATAGCGAGGTTGAGTGTGTGTGTGCAGGCACCCTAGCAGAGCTACCTGCCAACTGAGGATTACCCCATATATCCAACCTACAAAAATGTATGCTATTACAAGTGTGCTATTAAGATCTCACCATTTACTGTTTTTGCTGCCTAAGAAATATTTCATGATTCTTATTTCCTCTATGCCTTCCTTCTTCTTTTTTGTAATACTTAATTTTTAAGTGCTTTTAAAATGCACTCACCCCAGACTATAGAGACTTAGACTGAAATTCTATATGCACCAACCTGGCAGTAAGCCCTGCTGGACACAGGGAGAACTTACTTCTGAGCAGACACACATAGGATTGCACTGTTAACTTCCAGAGACCCCAGGGAGATGGCAAAAACATGGGAAACCCGCATCATCATTTGCGTTTAGAAGTGGGCAACCGTTTGTTTATTTATTTAGAATTTAAAGATTTAGAAAACTATTTAGAAAATATGTATACGCCTGCATAACCCACCGTGGCCATTTCTTCTGTGCTTCGGCTGCTTACAGTGCCAAGTCTCCAGCAGGGGCTAGGACTTTGATTCTTAACACCAACTTCCGACATTTCAAAGACAAGAGGTCAAGCAAACAACAAATCAGCAACATGTAGCTGTGGCACCAGGGCTCTTGTGAATCCATGCATCAGCAACTGAGCAGAACAAATCTGGAATGTGGCACCTAGTTCAGAATTCAGGTTATTGAGAATACAGTGGTACCTTGGGTTAAGTACTTAATTCGTTATGGAGGTCCGTTCTTAACCTGAAACTGTTCTTAACCTGAAGCACCACTTTAGTTAATGGGGCCTCCCGCTGCTGGAGCACGATTTCTATTCTCATCCTGAAGCAAAGTTCTTAACCCGAGGTACTATTTCTGGGTTAGCGGAGTCTGTAACCTGAAGCGTATGTAACCTGAAGCGTATGTAACCCAAGGTACCACTGTATCAGCCTTCTAACCTCTAAAAAAAAATCACACCCCCACACAGACAACCTGGCTTCTAGTCCCTGTCAGACCCCTGCAGGAGATAGCTGGGTACACTTGCCCCAGGCCTTGGAGGGGAGGGCTAAGCCAGCAGGGGGCCCTGCCAGGGACTGGCTGCTTTTTGAGTTTATAACTTTATTCTAACAAGGTCCTGCCCTGGGCCTCAGACAAGCTCTGCACAGGCCTCATCCCTGTGATTTGGACAGGTGTTCAGGAAAGTCTCAGAAGCAGGAGGCAGAATACAAGGCCAAGCACAAAGTTTCCACATAGCTTCCTTTCTTCCCTCATTATTCCAGGAAACAGAATGTATTATGCACAGCAAACTGGTATACATATGTGCAAGATTAAGTCAGGCTTCAGAATTGAGCTGGATGGTTTTTATGCAGAATCTGACTTGCAGGGTTCTTTCCTTATTGGAATATTACAGGTCCATATAAGAGCAGTGCAGAGGCAACTAGAAAGGACAAGGGATGAGGTGGGTTCTTTCGTTAGGATGACTAGATGATGGCTGGGGAGCTAGACACAGTGAGATGGCAAATAACAGCAACCTAAGGAACACCTCAGACATGGGCAAAAGCTCATGGTAGCGTCTCACCCTCCTAGAATTGGAATAACATGCATGAGATGTCTCAGCTGGCTTTAATCTGTGGCAAGGAAGATGACAGTAAAAGAAAAGGCACCATTCCAGCATGACAAGGGGTAGGGGTGGGTTTATGGCTGAAGGCCACAACGGAGGCACTGTGGGAGGAAAATGGCCAGAGCTCCCCTGTGGCACCTAGTGCAGAATTCAGCATTTTTAAAATCTATGGGGCAAGTGTCTAGTTCCTGTTGTTTCAGATGTGCTTGAGAAGTTCTTTAGATAATAACAGCCTCATAAGTTGATTTGCGGGTTCGGTTCAGCCGTGTGCAATACTTTCCTCCAGGCCTTTGCATTCACACACGAGAATGGGAGAAGCAAGCATCTGAAGGCAGCCAGACAAGACAACCACCTCCTGGTTTCTGGGGCCAGGTGAGGAAATAAACAGCTCCATCCACAGCTCCTTGGAGACAAGCAACTTGCCATGCAGGATGCAATTTGTGAACAGTAGAAAGGACTGCCACAGCTGGAACTTGTTTGAATAAGACTTCTTTTTTCCAGAGTCAGAGGAAGCAGAGATGGCTGGTGTTCACTGGGACTGGTGGGATGGTCAGAAGATGGAGTCAGAGCCAGTGATGAGGGGAGCGACAGCCAATGGGAGGTGGAGCCAACTTATTTGATATTTGTCCCCCATCCGCCTGCTGAGTTGCACAAGGGCAAAACTTGAGACCAAAGAGGAAGAAGCTGCGAGCCAGGGCCACGCCTGGGTTGGTTTTAAGTAAGAAGACAGGTAGGTGAGGGCTGGCTGACTGAGGGCCAACTGAGGATGGTGGGCCAGTGCTCCATTTGCCCTAATGGACCAGCCTCCACTGTGCAGGAACAAGAGAGACAGGGGCATTTGGAGAAAAAATGCTCCATTCTGGCTAGAATCCACTCTCTGCCACTGATCTGAAGTGCTGCTGTCATAGTCTCAGCTCTAGATTTAGATGGCAAAGCTGTCCTGCCTCCAGACCTGCTGGCCTGCAATGTAGGTTGCCCGAACATGGAGGTTGTCATCCAGCAACAGGAAATCTGTATGGAATATAAATTTATGTCACTCAACAGAGGAAGTGGGATACAGTGGGTCATTGGCAGCTGGCACCTGCTGGGATTGATGGGGTCGAAGGTGGGGAGCCTGACAGTAGGTGGAACCAGAGCCAACGATAGGCTGAGCCAGAGCCAATGACAGGTGGAGCCAAGTCCCTCTAGTGTTATAACCTTTCCTCCTCCCTGCTGAGTTCTAGAAAGGCAACACTGAGACTAAGGAGGGGGAAACTGACAGGCAGTGCCATCCACCTGGAGTGAATGTAAGTTAGAAGGCAGGCAGTTGTGTGGCAGTCTGAAAGTTAGTGAGGCAGTGCCCCATTTGCTCTAATGGACCAGCCAACCAAGCACTCCCAACAATGCTCAGGGCCATTTCCTTTTTGCATATTTGGCACAATGCCTGTTGAAACAGGTGCATCTGGTCGAGACTGATGTGAGGGCAGGGATGGGGAAACTGTCGCCCTTCCAATGCTGGTGGCCAAAGGTTATGGGAGGTGAGAGTCCAGCAACATCTGAAGGGTCACAGGGTCTCCATCCCTGATCCACGATAATCCCTAAAGGAGTAGAAAACAGGCAAACGTGCCTTATATCAGGCCATACTATTGCCTACTGGCAGTAATTCTCCAGCATTTCAGGGGAATGTCTTCCCCATTACATGTTACCTTCTTTGTCCTCAAACTAGAGATTGCTAGGGAATGAATCTGGGTGCTTCATGAAGAATGGGTTCTATTGCAGAGCTATGCTTCCTCCCCTTCCCAAAGTCATAGCTGCACCAAGCACAGCTTCAGCTGTCCACTAGGATTCCAGTGAAACTGTCCTACTCTCTCCCTCCCTAGAACTTCACACCCTACTCCAGTTGTTGTGCTCTCCCTGATGGGGGGGGGGGGAAGAGACCCTCTCCTCAGTCTGAGGATTTTCCAGCAGAAGACATACACAGGAGGGGCTTAGGGGTGGGAGGTTTGGCACTCGCTCTCCCAATGACGGCCAATACCTGCATCGGTGTCATAATCCAAGGTGCCCTTTCTGTCCTCGATTTTCAAGAGTTGAGCAGGGTGTAGAGAAGCAGCTTCCAGTGCTGTCTCTACAGAGCAACCTGAAAAAGAGAGAAGATCCATCACTACGATTTTATTTATTTGCTTAAGCAATTTACATATTGCTTAACTACAACAGTCTTTAAGTTGGTTTACAAAGACAGAATACAACAACAACAAAATCAATTAAAACGGTGAAATCGGACTTCAATGAAAATACGTGCAGGAATAAAGAAGCCTTCACTAGGTGCTAGAAGCTCGACAGGGAGGGAGCCTGTTTGACCTCCAGTGGGAGTTCCATAAAATTGGGCATGCAATACTAAATGCATGGCTATTGGTGGACACAAGGTGTGCAGCCAAGCCACGAAGGACCACTAGCAGTAACTCCCCTGAAGACCTCAGTGATCTGGTGGGGATGCCTGAGGCATCCTGGAGCCTTGTAAATTATTAACAGGACCCTGAGCCTGACCTGGAGACCTATGGGCAGCCAAGGCAAACATTTTAGCACCAGGGATAGTCTGTCCCCATCAACAATCCAGCTGCAGCGTTTTCCTTCAGCTGGAGACTCCAGACCAAACTGAACGGTAACCCCACATAGAGCGCATTGCAATAATTGAGTCTTGAGGTTACCAATGCATGAATCACTGTGGCCAGAACAAGTTTAAAAGCATAGGCCCCAATCTATGGGGGACTCCACTTTCTCCATTCGAAGAACTGTCCATTCCTTCCTGCTCTTTACTTCCTGCTACTTAATCAATTCCTGATTCACAGGAGGACCATTTCGTCCAAGAACGTATGGACAGCCACAGGTTGCCCCTTCTCATCCCACACAGAATAGCCTTACCAGTGGCATCCTTGAAATGTCGAACACATGTGTCCATGGTTGCAATGCTGCCACTCAGCGTTTTGGTCCCTGTGAAGAGGGCAGGGGTGAGAGAACGAAAGAAAAAAGTTAAATGGAAAGCTGTTCACACAAGCCAATATGCGAGTCCAGTTTCCTGATTCCTGAGTAGACTAGCTGTTAGGATTGAGTCTGCAGCACTTCAACACAACTTCATTCCTTTCTTCTCTGTAAGGTGCATTTTTCTTTTTCCCTTGTTGTCATTAACCTGAGCAACAGCTCTGGAAAATGCTTCAAGTTTAGCCAGTATAATTAAGAATGCACCATCACTAGGTTGTGGGAAAAGACTAAGTGTGCAATGTCTTATCCTGGTATCACACACATATGCTGGGAGATTCACTTTGCACTGGTCCATGGCTTGTGACCATAGCAGTCAGGATAAAGCATGGAGCCCAGTATGGGCTGCACACAATGTAGGAAGACAGGAAGCTGCCTTTATTGTGAACCAGACCATTGGTCCATCTAGCGCAGCTGTTCTTCAGGGTTTTGGACAGAGATCTTTCCCAGCCTGGAGATGCCAGAGATTGAACCTGGAACCTTCTGCATGCAAGGGAGATGCTCTGCCACTGAGCAATGGTTTGCGCAGCCAACATCATGGTGATGCCATGCAGGAAGGAGGTTGTTCCTGGTATCTGCAAGGTTTGGGCCTTCAGGAGCTTAATGGTTCAAAAGTCAGGCCATGCACTCCAACCCTGAATGAGAAAGTTGTCCAGGGTCCCGTCCTCCCTACTGGATTCTGGGGAACTCACCTGCAATGTAGGAGTTCAGCCCATCCATCTCCACTACCTGTTGGCCCAAGGTGTGCCTGCCTGGGGCAAGCCCCATACCTGGGATGGCATCTGTCACCAGGACCAGACCTAAAGGGACATAATTGGCTCACGTTAACTCCAGTCTTGTCATAAAGGTAAGCAAAGAACATAGGAACTGCCAAGCCATTGGTTCTTTTAGCTCAACAATAGGGAATCTCTGGCCCTTCAGATGTTGCTGGACTCCCCACTCTTTCAGGCCCCATCTACATTGTTTAATGTAGCACTTTAAAGCAATCATCTGGGAACTGTAGCTCTGTGAAGAGAATAACTACTCTCTGCACCCTTAACAAACCACTGTTCCCAGGATTATTTGGGGAAACCATGATGGCTTTAAAGTGGCATTTGTTTATTTATTACATTTATATCCCACCTTTCCTTCAAGGACCTTAAGGTAGTGTCTTCCTGTTTTACCCTCACAATAACCCTGTAAGGTAGGTTGTGCTGAGAAACAGTGATTGGTCCCAGGCCACCAAGTGAGCTTCACAGCTGAGTGGGGGATAGAACCCTGGTCTTCCAGGTCTTAGGCCCAACACTCTGGCCACTGTATCACACTGCCTCACTACCATTTTAAATGTATAGTGCAGATGTGGACTCACTCTCACTAATGAACATGTTCCAGCTGATCTCTCTCTACCTCCCCTGGATTATATATCTTTAGGCACCCAGCAAAAATGTTCCTCTTCAGCCAGGCCTTTGGCTAATCAATATTCTACAGCCTTTTATATGTGGTTTTTTTTGGGGGGGGGTCCTATTGTTTTTCTATTTGTGCTTTTCTCTTGTGCTTTTATCTTTTGAACAGCCCTGAGATCTTTTTATGAAGAGTAATATATAAATCTAATAAAATACATACATAAATGAATAAATCACACTGTTTCCTCAGTACCTACAGGCAGCAGCTGGGAACCGATCTAGCAAGACTAACTCCATATTCACTACTCAGGGGATTTCCTGCCCAATGGGACAAACCTTTAGGGTCAGCCCGGTGAGCGATCCTCAGGGCAGCAGGATTCGTGTGGATGCCGTCTGATATCATGCCATAGAACACTTTCTGACCTGGGGGGATCTGGTCGCTTGTGAGGAGTCCCACAATCCCAGGATCTCGATGGTGGAACTGCAGGTAGACAAAACCAGGATGAGCATCAGAATGGTGCCCCATGGAGTGTTGTTTAACTGCTAAAGAAAGGAGATTGGCAGGCAGAGGAAATGGGAATCCTTCATTCAAGGCTCTCCTCCAGGTCCTCCTCCACCCCTGACTCAAGTGCAGGGGTAGGGGTGGACCAGATACAGGGTCTTCTCAGTCATGGCACCAGTTAAAATTTGTTGACCTCCACCCCCACCCCGCATTCAGGAGGCATCATTCCCATATTTTTAGATGTAGCTTCACAAGCAGAAAGGCCAAAAACTTGCTTTCCAGTAAGGTAAAAAATGTGTGGAGATTCTTAAGACACCTTAAGATCAGGGGCTGGATCAAGGGGCCTGATGGGCTGGAAGTAATTGATGATACTCACAGGTAACATGGCATTGAAAAGGTGAGTGATGAAGGTGGCCCCATGTTGAACAGCCTCCTCGGCATGAGACAGGTTAGCCATGGAGTGACCTAGGATCAAGGAGAACCAGGTGTCAAGTGTACTTAGCTAGAGGGACCAACATCTGACTCAACAGAAGGCAACTTCCTACACTCCTAATATTTAGTGGGCATCCTAGCTGTTGGAAATATAATGCATTTCCCCATTTCTAATATATGAAAACTCTGGATCCGCTTCCAGGAACCCCCACACCAAATGCATCCTTCGATCAATAATAGAATGAACAATATTATTTCCGCTGTTCCAAAACATGTGTGGACCTAGGCTTGTTCCCTGCCTGCCAGATCCCAAACCTCAAACTTTAAGGTCTCGTGCAGAGGAGGCAATATTTACCTAGTGACACACAGATGCCGCACTTGGTGAGCTCCTTGATCACTTCACTGCTTCTTTTCATCTCGGGTGCTAGGGTGACAATACGGACACTGTCCAGGCTCCCATAGGTGTCTAGCAATTCCTGGAAGGCTCCTGTCTCGAAGGTGCGAAGGCAGTGCTCTGGGTGTGCCCCTCTTTTTTCTTTGCTGATGAATGGACCCTCCAGATGAACCCCTGTCCCATTGCAGAAGAGATGGGTGAGTTCTAGAGCAGAGTGGGGAACCTGAAGCCCTGGAGATGTTGCTGGGAAACAACTCCCATCTGCTCTGACCATTGGCCAAGTGGGCTGAGGCTGATGGGAGCTGAAGCCCAACATCTAGAGGTCCACAGGCTCCCCATCCCTGTTCTTGGATGAGGACATTGATGCCCTCTTCTGCAAGTCCCAACCTGCAGCAAGGCAGACCTACAGAGCCAATCAACTCTGTGAGTCTTCATCACCTTCCTCCTCATTCCCCTCTCTCGAAGCTCCATCCAGGCAAACAAGAAGCACCAACACAGTTCCAGGACACATTCCATCCAAGAAAAAGCACTGGAGGAGGAGAGGCCAGTGAGGGGTGAGGCCTGGGGGCAGAGGCCGTGGCCTGGGAAGGGTGTCCCAAGGGCCAGATAGAGAGGCGTATAAGTCACATTTGGCTCCTGGGACTGAAATTCCCCACCCCTGGAATGGTGGACTAGGAATGGAGAGACCTGAGTTCAAATCTCTGCTGAGCCATAAATCTCACAGGGTCTCTTTTGGCCACTCACTGTCTTACAGCCAAACATACCTCACAGGTTTGCTGTGAGGGTAAAGTGGCAGGGGAAGGAACCATGTATCCAACCTTGAGCTCCTTGGAAGAAAGGTGAGATATAAAGGTAACGAATATGGTAGATGTTGTCCTGTGGGAGAGTAGGTGTAACACTCACCTAGGACACCAGCTCCATGAAGTCCTCCATTTTTGACGCAGATCTGAGGCAGCACCTGGAGTCGTCAGAAACATCACAGTTAATCACTGCTGTAAATGTATGAACAGAAAGCCTTTGCCTGCTGACTTCACTTTGCATAATTAACTCGTTCAAACCATGCTGCAAGGGCAGCCGGCAAGATTCCCACTTTGCAGATGAGATACAGTCAAGCCATCTCATTGAGTATGTGGCCAAGGTGACATCTGAACTCAGGACTAAAGTCATCTGATGTCACTACATTCAGTGCTGAATTGGCTAAAGTGTGTGGTCCCATAGCTGCAATTGTTCACTTACCCTGAACCCACATGAGTACAAATAATAAAAGAGCATCCCAACTATCTTGCCTTAAGAGTCAACTTTGGCTGTTTGGAGTGGGGGCTCAGACCAGTGATCCTTCCTCAGCGTTGGATCCCAGGAACCTTGGGAATTGTACCTCGTTGAGGGTGATAGCAGCCTCCTAACGACTCAGCACCCTTAACAAACTATACTTCCCATGATTCTTTGGGGGAAGGCATGGCTCTTTAGAGTGGTATCAGAGTACTTTAATTGTATGGTGCGGATGGGGCCCTAGTCAGAGAGGCACTTCAGGACAAACCTTCTTCTGGGCCCAGTTTCCTGGTTGCCTCATGGACCCATGAAACCAACAAGGCCTCAGCCCCACGAGACAGAGAGATATCACAGTCTTAGAAAAATGGGCCTTAGCCCTGTTTCATTACATAAGCTCCTGATCGGGTATCCCTTTATTGACTTGGTTAAGACAATCAAATATGTCTTTCACCCTCCATTGACACATGGAAGCTTGTGGAGAGACACTTCCATTTGACTGCTGTTCTTGCAACGTCTAAAACTACAACCATCACCCTGTTTTTCTTTCTTTTCTCCACAACTATTAAGCTCTGTATTCCCAGTGTGGGTATGCGTTGTTATTTGATAGGAAACATAGATATATATAGGTCCATGAAAACAGCACCTTATCAATAGTCTAAAGTTTGACAACTAGCAATCTCAGTTTAGAGTCCAACCATTTACTTCCTCATTTGGGAAGGCTACAGACAGACAAGGACACATGTGCTGAAGAGGTACTCCACCTTAGATGGGAGGAGCTGTTGCTCAGTGACTGAACAAAAAGACCACATTCACACCGTACATTTAAAGCACTACAATACCACTTTAAACAGTTGCTACGATTTCAGGGGGTGGAACTGTCTGTCTCAGAGGCATGCAGGAGGTCCTAGGTTCTGTCCCCTGCCTCCTCAAGTAGGTCTGGGAATGTCCCCTGCTAAAGCTCTGGAGACTTGCTGCCAGTTAATGTAGACAGCAATGAGCTTGACAAATCAGTGGCATGAGTCAGGAAAAGGCAGCTTCCTCCATGCCTTCTCCTTTCTGTCAGTGTTGTGCTTGTAGAATTCAGTAGGGAAGAGGATGGGGACAAAACTGGAAGAAGTTGGCTCCGCCTGTCATTAGCTCTGGCGCCACTTACTGTTGGGCTCCCTGTCTTCTGCCCTACCAGTTTCATTGAGAACTAGCCACCTCGGGTACCAGGCGACAGGCAAGACTTCTCCCATGATCCCAGAGAATTCTAATGCTACTGGGATTAATTTGACCAACCTGTGCCTGCTTTAAGGAGAAAGAACAGAAATGGACAAGAGTTTGGGGTGTGTGCATCTAGATGGAAATAGGCACAGAAGGCAGCTCAACTATCAGAGGCTCATCCAGGCCTTCACAATTTGTGAAACAACATGAACAACACAGCTTTGTATTGTGGTATGTCAGACTCTTGTGGGCCTCACTCTGCTGCTCTGTTTTTGGAATCCCAGGCAAACAGCAAAGATGGGAGATTTATCACACTTCTGTAGGCTGCCACACATGGTTGGCTGTGTTCGACTCGCAGGTTGTTCAAGGCGTGTAAAAGCTGCTTAAAGCAACATTAGATCTCATGAGTAAGGAAGGGTATTCATAGGGCCCTATTCTTGCTTACCTTGTGATATACAGATGATGGTGAGGACACCAGGGTCGGGCAAAAAGAGGTCACTCCGTGAGACAATATTTTCTGGGCAACCAGTGAGATTCCTGCTCCCACATCATCTGTGGCCAGAGAGAAATCCACTCCAAAGCCTCCTGTGTGAAGGGAAGAACAGATAAGTTGTGACTGGCTATGCTATGAAAACTAGGTTAGCCATCCCTAACCATGTGCCCTCTAGATGGGCAGGGCATGCATAAATAAATAATGTAGTTGATGCAGACTCCCATGTCCCTAACCTAGCTAGTTTGGCCAGTGTTCAGGAAAGATGGGAGTTGTAGCCCTTAACATCTGGAGGGCACCAGGTTGGAGATGGCTGATCCAGGGTGTCTCTGGAAGCAGAAGATGTACAGGAGTAACATATCACTGGCTGAGTGGAGGGATCCTGCTTTCCAGCTCCCTTGAACTGTACAAATGCCTCTTACTTGTCCAGATGGGCAAATATAGGCCTAGAAATCTCTGGCTTTTGTGTGGCTGAACTGCAGCCAACTGTACAAATGTTAAGATTCAGATTTGTTGTCTCACCTACCAATGTCATGTGGATCCTGCCGGCTGAAAACAGCTACCCACTCCTGATCTAAATATAGTCTAAAATTGCTCAGTTGGTAGGGCATGAGACTCTTAATCTCAAGGTCATGGGTTCGAGCCCCACATGAGGCAAAAGATTCCTGCATTGCAGGGGGCTGGACTAGATGACCATAGTGGTCCCTTCCAACTCTACAATTCTTTCATTCTATGATGACTGTGGGCTTCCTAAGGGATACTTGTTGCTCATATATATGTAAAAGCTTAGAACCCACAAAATTATGAAATAATGTTTTCTTCCAACTTGCCTCTCTTATCTAACTCTTCTATGCTTTTTCTACAAGTCACATTTTCACGGCAAAGCTTTTAAAAGATTCAAGCATGGGCTACACAAGCCGAATCTACAAGGCAGCAATTTCTGCACTGCTTAAACCATCCTAATCCTCAGTGTTCTCTTGTACTAGAATTATTCCGATACTTTACCATTGATCTGCACATCAATGAAGCCAGGTGCCAGGATGCTTCCCTTGCAATCCAGCTGGACGTCTGCAGGTTTCTTTTCATCAAAGAACAGCTTCTCTGGGTTTAGGATCTTTCCTTCTCTCACCCACAAGTCCTCTCTGAAAACAGAAGCAACCAGTAACCTAGAACACAGCTAGACCTGGGAGAAAGCCATGCGTCTGCAAGTACATTTAATAAAAAGCAGCAGATTTCACTGGAACTTTGTCTACAAATGCTAGCAAGTTGAAGAAATTAGCATTGTCTTTACAAAGATATTTGATCAGGAGCAAACACTGGTACATGTAAGCATACAAGGCTGGTTCAGATGTAAGTATAAACCATAGTTTAGTGTTACAAAAACAAGCCACAAAGGCTCACATGCACATCCTCCCACTCTGGCATGGCCACAAGGAAGAGTTCAGAAGATTTTGATTCCATTTTTCATTAGCCTCAGTTTGCCATGTCACTGGATCCAGGACATACAGTGGTACCTCAGGTTACATACACTTCAGGTTACAGACTCCACTAACCCAGAAATAGTGCTTCAGGTTAAGAACTTTGATTCAGGATGAGAACAGAAATCGTGCTCTGGTGGCGCGGCAGCAGCGGGAGGCCCCATTAGCTAAAGTGGTGCTTCAGGTTAATAACAGTTTCAGGTTAAGAACGGACCTCCGGAACGAATTAAGTACTTAACCTGAGGTACCACTGTACTATGATTACTCTCAACTATGGCTACACACCTTAAGGCCATCGCAGACAACAAGAAGCAAAGCATCTCCCCCACACGCTCACCTTTGCAGCTCATGATTCTTCAAAATCCAGCAGTTAGTAAACTGGAAGACTGGAGCATCTGAGGTGGCTTTGTCAGGTGGCATCATTCAGGCATTCAGGGAATGCGCCTGGTAATGAGAAAGGAAGCAAAACACAGAGAGAATAGGTGGGGAAATAACAAAACAGTTCTGCAAGGAAGACCACATCAGGCATTGCCGTTGGCTCGCACCTAGAAGCAGCCATTCCATCTGGTTACCTGAATTGTTTCCTTCCCTGCCTGTCACCATAAGAAATGTAACCTTAAAAACCAATGACTGGGTTTGCTTCTCCCCCCTCCTCTCTCCATCTCCTTTTCCCCGTGTTTTGTCATTATCTTTTAGACTGTAAACTTGAGGGCAGGGCCTGTATTGGTTTGGTGGTGGTTGTTGTTCTTATTTTATTGATCTGGAAGTGGGGCCAAAAAAGGGGACTTAATTTTTTTAAAAAAATGTTATTGAAAGTGTAGGTGCAATGCCTGGTAAACTCAGCAATTAGATGGCATACTCCCTTGAACCTCTCTGTGGCATAAACAAAACCATACAAAAGCTCCAACATTTTTATTTATATGTGTTAAGTTGTGCGTGAACATATCAGACGACACAGCGATTCTTCAAATAGCTCTTGTTTATTCATAGGCCAGAACAGAACTGAACTGAAGGGTTCAGCTAGCCTGCTTATATAGAGCTTCACTACAATGCAACTGTAACAACTTTCTGTAACTATCCAATCACTGAACGTCACTTTCAATCCCTTATTTGAATATGTGGACCTGAGTGAAAACTATATACAGTATCCCCCTGCTCGCCCAGGGTGAGAACTTCAGTACGTAACAATAAGATTGACAGAGTTCTGCTTTTCTTGCTGCAACATTTTGCATTCTATTTTTTTAAAAAAGAACAGAACACTTAAGGCACATCACAGAGGTCAGAGGCAGCCCTCTTTAAAAACACATGTGCATGTACAGAGTGCATTTCCTTCATTAATGGGCAACTAGAATCCACCACCATACATTAGGCCTGGCAAGGGTAGCCAATGTGATGCCGAACACCTACATACGTTTGCAAATAAACTGTAATTGTCTTCCCTGCAGTAAAAATAATAGGGTAAGAACCACCCTCACTGCTGCCTCTGCTCATAAGAGGAGTCCTGCTGAATCAGGCCAGTGGCCCATTTTGTCCGGCATCCTGTTCTCACAGTAGCCAACCAGATGCCCATAAGAAGCTCTCAAACAGGACCTGAGCACAACAGAAATCTCTCCTCCTGCATTTTCCAGCAACTGGTGCTAAAAATATTTTAATCACCAAGATGTACAGCATCTGCCAGTCTGTTTCTAGGTGCAATTCAAAGTGACAGTTTAAATCTCTGGTTGCACCAAATTTTATTTTAAAAAGCTAACTAAAAAAGGAAAGGAAAAAGTAGTAAACAAATTAGTTCAGTTTCACTGTTTTATATTAGTTCTTAAAATCTCAAGCCTCTTAATAAGTTTGTAAAAACACAAGGTATATAGGAATATGTGATATAATTATATTACAATAATGTAAATAAATTATATAGATGTATATTCTCCTGAAAGTTATTGTTCTAAAACATATAAAAATTAACAAGTCTAGTTGTGCTCCATTTATTGCACTGTGGACTTTATACTGCCTTGCGGAATATTCTAACGTTTAAAGGAGGGTTGTAAATCATATCTAAATCACTACAACGCAGGGCAATGAAATCTACCGTGTCAGCCTCCTCCGCCTTCGCTTCTATTTTCAAGACTGGTAGCAAATCGGCCCCCATCATGTCAATGGAGGGGCGATGGAGAGGCTCAGCCCAGCGTATCAGTTCGGAAACTGAGGAGCGTGATGTCATCTGTCACTCAATGCGGGGGGGGGCAAGTTGCCCAAAAAAGAGAGTCCCGCCTACATTTGCATAAATTAGCATGTGCTTTACACAAGCACCTTCTCATTGGCTAGCATTTCTGCTCCAGGGAAAGAAGAGGTGTTCCGAGTAGCTGCTGAACCCCCGTAGTTTCCCTCGGAAAGAAGCGCAGAGCATTGGCCTTACCGGCTCCCAACACATAAGCAGTCTCTCGGGTCGCCCAACTTCTGCCTTAACGCTCTTCTCCAGCAGCGGATCTCGCTCACGTGACAAGTCTTTCCTCGTCAGCTGATAGGAAAGACTGGGGGGGGGAATGGGCTCCCTACGGGCACGTGAGCGGCATAGACGAGCCGCCATGACGGGAAGGGAAAGGAAAGGAACAGTGCCGGCAGCAACCCTTACCTCCATCTTGAGATGGTCAGAGTAACAGCTGACTAGGAATGGCTGAGCATACAATTCTATGGAGACGGGGAATTAGGTGGTAGATATACATATGTATTTATTTATTTATTTATTTATTTGTTTGTTTGTTTGTTTGTTTGTTTGTTTACTTGATTTAGATGTTTTATTTAAGCAATTTATTGTTTTATTTACTTTTATTTATTTAAACATTTTATCTTACTTTTATTTATTTGAACAATTTGTTGTTGTTGTTGTTTCTGTATTTGTTTTCACTCATTCTGTACGGCTTAACTACAATCTACTCCAAGTGGTGTACAAGAAATACATTAAATACATATATATGTAAAAATCGGTTAAACTATAAAATCTGACTGCAGTTAAGATGCCTGCTGGGCAGTGCCCCATTTGCCCTAATGTGCCAGCCTCCAGGACCTTTGTACATTTGCTGTAACTGTTTGTTTTGCTTTCTAGCCACCTATTCTTTCTTGTTCTGGGAACCCTGAGACAGCAAGAACATGCCAAAGGGCAGCTAAGAAATGGGTATGACAGACAATATTTGCATACTGCAGGCAGTTTCCTTTTTTTCCGGAAGAGTGACAATGGTGCTGAGGTAAAGCGCAACTGGAAACCAGGATACAGCCACATGTCTGCTTGCTTATTGGACAAGAACGACTGGGGGGGAGGGAAACACCAGTTCTTCTCTGCCCTGCCCCCTCACCATCATTGCTCTTGTAGAAATACTGCATGTTAGTACACAAGATCTATGAATATGTGTGTGTGAGATATGGAAATGAGGCAGAGGTAAGGTAATAATAATGAAGCAGCATTTATCTTTCAAGTGCTCAAAGTACTTCACATATATTATTATTATTATTATTATTATTATTATACCACAACTTTTAGGATATGGGTAAAGCTATACCACCAGTCGGTAGAGCATGAGACACTTAATTTCAGGCTTGTGGGCTCGAGCCCCATGTTGGGTGAAAGATGGACTAGATGATCCTTGTGGTCCTTTCCGATGATGCTACAATTCTCTGATTCCTCAGTCACACACCCCTCTCACCAGGTCAATACCCCATCCCCCAGCCTTGCTTTGATGTAGCTGGAATTCTGTTAATGCCTCTTGATTGCTTGGAAGGAGGCGAGAGAGGATGTGGGGGTGCATAAATTAACATTTGTTGCTCCACCTACTTTTGCTCATGATCCCACCCACTGCTGGGTATGTGGTCCTCAGGAGGTTGCCCAGAAAGGAATGTGGCCTTCAAGCTGAAGAAGATTATTGAAGCCTGCAATACTAATAATTAATTCAGTGGCACAAAAATCGGGAGTTAAATGTGGATTTTGGAGGGGATGCCAGCATGCACAGAATACATAACTTTAGTAACACCTTGCTCAAATCTTCAGGACCATGTGCCTATTTCAGTGTCAAGGATCTTCTGGCTGATACCATCAAATCCATTGCTCATCTGTTGCAGATTTCAGGGCATTGTGTGTGCGTGGGGGATATATATATATTCAACACGAATGTAGGATATAATGATGCATGCAGAAAGACATAGTTGCAGAACTGTATCAATGTGATGGAAATCTGAGGTGGCTGTGAAAACCAGTCATTCGTCTGTGTTGTTGGTCGCTGAGAGGTGTTTCTTATTCCCTGCTGAAAGGTTTCCTGACAACAGGTCTGGCATATTAATAAAGGCTTCTGACATCTTAGTGGCAAGGCAGGGAGGACATGAGCTAAGGGCTGAGTCACTCATGCTGGAAGGCACCGCAAAATAAGTAGACTCTTCCTCCTTGCCACCCCTCTTCCTGCTAAGATGCAGACGCTGAATAATGATTACGCACCTAAAGGCTCTTCAGCCAGATTTTGCTTTATAACCCAGTGCCTGGTTTTGCTTCACAGACCTGTAGAGTTGGGAGGGACCCCCAAAGGTCATGTAGCCCAACCCCTGCAACGCAAAGACTTGGTAGAATAGAGCTTGTTCATATTTGCACAAAGTGCTCTTGAAATCTACTTTAACACTTCTCTTTTCACTTTATAAAGAATCCTGGGAACTGTAGTTCCTTAAGGGTGCTGTTAAGGCCAGAGATGGACGTGGGGAGGGCCACCCTTGACGCCCTCTCTTTGCCACCTCCTTTTAGTTCTCTTTCTGAAAGCCCATCTCCCCTTCTTGCCAACAGAATAAAAATGAGGCTGAGGGGCCCCTTCAAGCGGACGTCTGAGTTCTACCATGATGTGTCACATCCACACCATACATTTAAAGCCTTTCCCCAAAGAATCCTGGGAACTGTAGTTTGCTAAGGGTGCTGGGAATCACAGCTTTGTTGTGGGTAAACTACAGTTCCCAGGATTCCTTGGAGTGGGGTGCTTGAATGTGCTTTAAATATATGGTGTGTACACAGCTATGATACCAGGTAATGATAGTGAGACGCCACCTTTACTGCTGATGCAGACTCTCCCCCTGTAAATCAGTGAGACGGTGCTCCATTGGTAGTACAGTGGTACCTCAGGTTAAGTACTTAATTCGTTCCGGAGGTCCGTTCTTAACCTGAAACTGTTCTTAACCTGAAGCACTAGTTTAGCTAATGGGGGCTCCTGCTGCCGCCACGCCGCCGGAGCACAATTTCTGTTCTCATCCTGAAGCAAAGTTCTTAACCCGAGGTACTCTTTCTGGGTTAGCGGAGTCTGTAACCTGAAGCGTATGTAACCTGAAGCGTATGTAACCCGAGGTACCTCTGTACTGTACCGAGGCATGACTGTAGGGCACCTCCACACAAGGAGGGGTATTGGTTCAATCTTCACAAGGTAGTGTTGTCCATGCATAAAACACCTTCCGACTGGGTTCAGTCTAATGGATCAACGCTTGACCCATATTTGGTTGGAACGCACGCTCCATGTGCACTGGGGATGAACGAGTCAATAGTCATTGTAGTTAAAATGAAACTGCCATGGACAGCATCAGTTTACCTCTGAATGCTAGGTACCAGGGTGAAGCAATTGGGGATAACCATCACCTGTATGGCTTGCTTGTGAGGTAGAAAGCTAGATTAGGTGGACCAGGGGGCAGTCCAAGGGCTGCTTTCCCTTCTGGTCAACCTTCTGAGGGCCACATGATAGTGGTGGGTGGGGCCAAATGCAAAAGGGAGCAGAGCAAAGATGCAGATTTCCTCTTTGTACAGTAGGTTGAACGCTTGCAAACCCTTCTCCATTCAGACAAGCAGGAGATATTATCAGCGCCCAAGGACACATTCCAGCCAGGCAAAAACACTCAAGGTGCAAAGCAAAGTCAATGAGAGGTGTGGTGTGGGAGGAATGATTGTTGCCAGAGGAGAGTTCCAAGGGCCAGATACAGAGGCCCCGAGGGCCACATTTGACACCCCAAAGTTTGGGTTTCCCCACCCATGAGATAAGACTTTGATCTGATCTACCACGGCAATCCGCTCTTATGCCTGCCTTCCTCGGTCCTGGCCCAGCTAGGAGAGCAGAGGGCAAAGGGCTGACCAGGAGGCCATGTAAAACAATCCCTTGAGCTGAATTCAAGCTGCGAAGCACCAGTTGTATCACTTGGCAACAGGCACATGATCTAGATGTAGGGTTTAGTTGGTGTGCGTTTTGCACCTCTGTCCTTTTCTCAGGCCTCTCTGTAGATTAGATTGCTCTTGGAGCATCAGCTTCCAGGGGGAAAATTTAGGAGCCTGAGTTAGCTACTCTTTTGATCCACAGGAAAGCAGATCAGATGCAGAAAACAAAACACAGGATAGGAGAGCAGAAGAAAGAGACTGTGTGCGGTGTCTGTTCAGAACATGGATGGATTTTGCTAGTGCTTGGTTTGGTAGCATTGCGGTGGAGTGGTTAGAGTGTTGGACTAGGTCCTGGAAGAGCTAATCTTCACTTGGCCATGAAGCTCACCGGGTGACCTTAGGCCAGTTGCTGCCTCTCAGCATAATCTACCTTGCAGGATTGTTGCAGGGCTTAAATGAGGAGAGGGAGGGCCACATAAGCCACCTTGAGTTCACCTTTAGTAAGGTCTAAATGCAATAAATAAAATAGAAATAAACAATAATGTTTCTTGGGCAAGGGTTCCCAAACTGTGACTTGAATTTCATTCAGGTGATCCGTGGCATGTCATCATTAAGTTTTTAGTTGTGATTTTAGTGTTTATTTTATTCCCTATTTTGTATTTCATTGAGTTCCATGGAATGAAAATTGTAATACAATAAAAGAGAATGTAAGAAATAAAAGAAGCAATAAAAATACAATTAAAAACCACACAGCATCTAACACAGCACACTGCAATTGCTACAAAAGACAGAAAAAGGAGTTTGCCAGTAACTTTCAAATGATCCACAAGGAAAAAAGTTTGGTAACCATTGATCAGGAGGTTCAAAGGAATTAAGAGTACTGAATTTGAGTGATTTTTTACACAAGGTCTCAAAAAACCCAGCAACTAAAAAAAGTTTACGCTGTAGACAGCGCAGTAAAAAATCACAGGTCTGGAGCTTGTCATCCACACAAAAACCTTGATCCAAGCCATGGATCCTCATGGTTTTTACATAACAACAAGACCAGCAACAAATCATGGATCCCATTTGTGGACACAGCCAGGTGCTGGTGGTTTTGATGCTAAGATTATGAGGATCCAGAAGGATCTGTTTCTCCAGAAACAGATGGGGTGGGGAGTGTGACCTGGAGGATCGGAGAGAGAAGGGAACAGTGTCAATGTTCCAAAAGCTTGGTGATCCCTTGTCTACACTGATGGGCAGCTGCTCCACAGGGGCTCAGATTGAGGTCTCTCCCACTACCTGAAGACATCAAGAAACTGAATCTAGGATCATCTACATGCAGAGAGCAATGCACTTTACTGCCATGTGTTACTACTCTCTCCCTCTCCTCAATAAATCCAACCTTTCTTTGAAAAGGAATCCAGTTTTTTCCGAAGATTTTTTTTGGCAGGCTCAATAAATAAAGCTTACAACCAGGTTGCTACACATGTAGGTCACAACAGCTACAGCCATTCCACAGAAAATACACTTTAGTGTTCCATTCAGAGAGAGTTGTTTGGGGAACCGCAGGCTCTCAAGATGTTACTGTACTATGACTTCCAAGATCTCTATAATTGGCACGCCATACATTTAAAGCACTATCATACCGTGTTAAACAGTCATGGCTTCACCCCAAAGAATCCTGGGAGCTGTAGTTTGCTAAGGGTGCAGAGAGTTGTTAGGAGACCCCTGTTCCACTCGCAGAGATACAATTGCCAGAGTTCCTTCCGAAGTGGGATTGTTAAACCACACTGGGAACTGTAGTTCTGAGGAGGGAATAGGCAGCTTGGCATCTTTAAGTTCCTTTAAATTCTTACTGCTCATGGATCTTTTTGTGGGAAACCATGGCGATAGTGCTTTAAATTTATGGTGTGAACATGACCATGGAGAATGCTGGCCGGGATTGATGAGCACTGGGAGTCCAGCAACATCTTAAGCCCCCCTCCCCAGCTATCTGTACTATGTGATCCTTCTTTCAGAAAAAGGAATTGACAGGACCTGTAATTATCTACACTTCTAATTAAATCTTCGCTAGGAACCTATGTCAGTACAGTCTTGCTTTTTCCTCCCCAGGACTTTTTTTTTGGGGGGGGGGGGAAGAGAGCTAAAAGATGAAGCACAGTCAACGGAAAGAGAATTTACCTACGCAATCAGCATTTGACTTAAGGCCTCTTCCAGGGACCGAGGTGGCCTATTAATGGATATTATCCATCACTACTGATGCTGCTTCTCCCTCTCCCTTTTGTCAGCTTCTCCCTCCCCCTCTCTGTTCCTCTGCAGGGCTGACTCACTCTGCAGCGCAGAGCTTCAATGCAAAATCAGAACAAGGCGATCCGTTCCATTTCACAAGAGCTTATCTGCAGACCCAAACCATTTTCCCCTTAATTAGATGCTGCAAACGCTGGCATTTCACGTCCCCCGACACCCACCACCACTGCAAGGAGACCCATACAAGTATTGCCTTGGCAAGGTGGGGAGCGATGCTCCCCAATCCAATCTGTGAAGCTCGTAAAGGGTCTGCGGAGGGCTGAATGAGTCACGAAGAAGTTCTCAATGGCCTGAATCACTAGAGACTGTCTGCTGATGTAATTGCAGGGATGCCTCAACCTACTTCATCCTTACTAGGATGCACCAACACGGCTCTCAGGGAAAAAAAATCCAGGCTTATTCTGGGCTCCTGTGTTTCACTACTCTGTATTTCTGCACATGGTCCCTTATGTGGTTTTGCCTCCTCTGCACTCAAATAATACACCAGAATCTCAAAACATTTAGACTTGGGTAATGGTGCACAGGTGGATCATTCACTACTTTTTCTTTAAAAAATACACAGGACCCCCCACCCCGCCAGTTGCCATGCACATATTTGTGAGAAAAGGGTGCGTGCTTTGTACATTTCTTTGCAGGCTGTCTTTTTAAATTATGCTGCTTATTTAAAGACAGTAGTAAAGGACTATGCACATCATGCTCCCGTCACTTTGGTATCTCCAGCCACCTACAACTTAGGCCCCAAATATCTGAAATGTCTGCTTCCCTATAGACCTTCCTGAGTGTTAAGATCAGTAGAGCAGACCCTCTTTGTAGTTCCACACCACACTCAGAAGTTTGGGTGGTGGCGGCCCAGGAGAGAGAATTCTCTGGGGCAGCCCCTAAATGGTGGAATTCCTACCCATAGAGGTGTGCCTGCTTTTTCACTATACAGCTTTTGGGGAATGCTGGAGATGCACCTTTTTACTCTCACCTTTGACATCCAAGATGTATGTTTTTCAGAGCCCACCTGTTTTCAGTTCTGAATTTTAAATTGTTGTAAAGCACCTTGGGGCCTGCTGGTGAATGGATGCTCAACAGCAACAACGGTCACATTTGGGAAGGAAAAGCTGCCACATGTTTACTCTGAAGCATTCAATTCAGCTAAGCCAGCTCCTAAATTTGCATGCACAGGATTGCAATCTCTTGTCTCTTGAAGTTATCTGCTTTGACAGTCAACAAGATATGGTAGATATGGTATATAGCAGTCTAGAGCAGAGGTTCTCAATTGGTCCTATGTAACCCACCCAGGGGGTCTGTGGCACCATTCACATAACAAACACACACACCCAGATATCTTTTTTTTTCAAAGGGGGGGGGGAACGGGGTCCATGGCTTTGCTTTTTAAAAACTGGTTCCTCAGTACTTTGCCAATTAGAGACCACTGGTCTAAACTATCAGTGTAGGCACAAGGAGACCCATGTTCAAATCTTCACTCAGCCATGCCACTCACTGGGTGACCTTAGGTTATATCTCTATTTTTACCCTGCCAGTCCTCCAAGGAACTCAAGGTGATGTGCATGGCTCTCTGCCTCTCCATACTATCATCACCACAACCCTGTGATGTAGTTTAGGCAGAGAGATATTTTAAGAAGCAATTGAGTAGCTACTTACTTTGAAAGCCAGCCCTGGACATCTTTCTAAGCAACGGGCTGCCATTAAGTCTTCATTTCCAAAATATATATATATATATATAGTCAGTCTTTGAATCTACTTCAAACAAGAAAACTAGATTGTTGGCTACCATACTTCTTTCGTAATAATTATGGTGATGTAATCTTCCATGTACAGGTTACATTGTTACATTCAATGAAATATGGGCAGTATGAACCTGTCTTCAGACTATGCAAATATCTGGAGGAAACTTTTTCCCTTCATAAATGCCCATACATGAAAGAGCTGTTACTGCACAACTGTAGCTCATATTCCCAGAGCTAGACAATCCAGCTCTGGGGAAATTATGAAGTATAGACTTTCATTAGCTATTGGTTGAAGTTATAATAGGCCCAAATCAAGAGTCCTGATAATCATGGCTCTGGTTTTTAGAACATTTGCACCATGAGTAAAGGGTGGAAGTTGGAAAGATGAAGCATGGCAGGGCTGAGGAACTGCCTGTTTGATTTCAGCTACATATCAGCCACAGCCAGCCTAGCCAATGGAGAGATTATAATAAAAGCTGTAGCCTTCTAGCTACTGTTAGAGCTGCGGTTTCCACATCCCTGCAGTCTACAGATCCTTGGTGAAAGTTCATATCTAGTGATCTGCATCTACTCCCTTAAATGTAAATAAAAGCCAAGTTCTCACATTTTTATACCCAATTTTCTACTGCGGTATCCGTAAGATGCTTTCTTCAAATGCACAAGAAAACCTGGAGGTGTGCACGTGGTGTACATTAGCTGTAAAGAGAACTGTGGTGCTGCAACTCCTATCATGCCTGACTACTGGCTGTGCTTGCTGAGGGGGGGGGGGGGAACAGGCTCCCCAAAGCTGATGTATGCCATGAGAAGGATCCCATGCATCTGAAACCACACTGGCTTCAGTACTAGGTTTTCTTGAAAAACAGTACATTCTCTCTCCCCTCCCCCCACTTTAAACAAAACAGCTTTTTTTCAGAACTAAATGCAAAGCCATTTGCGATGGTATTTCCGTTGGCTCCTTAAGGAACAAAAGCACATCTCACTGCGTTAACCAAAGTGTCTTGGAGCTTTACTGCTGTTTGGATCCAAGCACTGTTAGAAAGTCAGAGATAAAAGCTAGGTGCCAAATGGCACCTTAAAACTTATTCTGTTGTGGCAACCGAAACCTGTCTATTTGCCAGGGGGTTGGACTAGATGATCCTCAGGGTCCCTTTCCAATGCTAGAATCTGAACTACATTGCTTGACTGTAATCGCTCTTACAACACACACAGGGGAAATGGAAAGAACTATGGATTAAGGCAGAGGTTTTTAAACTGTGGTTGCCAACCTGGTGCCCAGAAATCCCCATGTGGTTGCAACTAGATGCACACCAGTAGTAAAATGTGCATGGCGCCTGGGAATTTTCAACCACTGGACCCAAGTCCAAAGTTTTTTGATATTTTGTAGTCAAGACAGTCCTGAAACTCATATGACAGTGAGGAATAGAGGGCAGGGCTTCATCTGATCAGGAAGCCTGTTTTTCCACAGTCCAATTGGGTGGAGTCCTGCTTATGCATGCCACAGACATGCCTTTGAACAAGCTGCTGCCCATGTGCCAACTGCTGTGCAGAGAAGAGACCCATAGTACAAAGTGGATTATGCCTAGCACCAAAAAAGCAAACAGGAACAAGTACAGCCATACTCCCCCAAAATATGCACAAGGAACTAGGGTGCCAATGGGAAATCAAGACTAGTTTATTGACCTCCAGGCAGTTTTTAAGGTGTCCTTGCATTTACACACAGAGGGTTAGTTAGGTGGAGCCAGTGTTTCAAAAGCCTGCATTTCAGACAAACCACACAAAGACACACCTCTTTACAATGATGTAGTGGAGGAAATTTTATTATCTGGAAACGTATAACTGCGAAACCCAACACTGGGTGCACAACTTTGATGCCGGAGCATACAGATTTTTTATTTTTATTTTTACTACTGGGAACACAGGAGTGTCTGACATTTTGCTGTTATTTGTATAAACACAAACAGTCTCACACTCCAATACCAGGACACGACAGCAATCTTTTGAGATTCAAATTACATCCAAGGATTTCTCTGCACTTACAATTAACCCCACAGTGTATTAATCTACCTATATATGAGATTAATATATATAAGCATGGGAAATTGAAAACTCTTGCTCCATATGTATGAACATGTCAAGTCTTATAAATAAAACATCCAGTGAAGAGAAAAAAGTTACCATTTCTAGTTCATATTTATACATAAAATACTCTAATGGCAGAATGGATGGAAAATTGCACATGAGCTTCCCCAAGCCTTGCCTAGAGGGCTTGAGGCAGCTCATTCTGTTTAATATTGAAGTACACACAAGACAGACGAGTCACTAACATACATTGCGCATTTACAAGAGATCAACTACCAAACTGATGACAACTGTACACATTGTGGAGAGACCATTTTCATTCTGGAGATTAGTTTTGTTTGTTTTTTCAACTTTTTTTTAAACACATCATACTCTGATTTTTTAATTTTACTTTGTGGAAAGGATAAGGGCAACAATGAGGCCATAGAGACCCAAGACTTCAGCAAAGATCAAGATCAGGATCATGCCCACAAATAACCTAGGCTGTTGTGCCGTTCCCCGTACGCCTGCGTCACCCACAATGCCGATGGCGAAGCCGGCAGCCAGCCCGCTGAGGCCTACGCTCAGACCAGCACCCAGCTGAAGGAAGCTCCTGCAGGTGAAGGACAAGGGGGACAAAAGTTTAGCAGCAAAAAAACAAACAAACCTCCAATCACATTGAGACAGCTTAGTACTGTTCTTCTAGGAATGGCAAGTCAAACCCATTCAGAAATTTCCTGGAAAGCCTTTTCGGCCAAATCAGCATTCCTAGACTATGCAAGCATTCTGCGTTAATAAGATTCTGCCCATGTTATGGCTGCTGTGCAGTGATAAGCAGTTTTTCCTCCTAAATCAGCTCAGTTAAGAGCTTTGTTAAGAAGTCAGCTAAACAGTTTCAAGTAACCATGTCTAACAGGACTGCAAAGACCACCTTCATGCTAATTATTAGTTAACTATTAAACTGTGGGGATATGAGATTTTAAATGGTTTTAAATGGCACCCTGTCCTATCAAACTAATTTCCGCTCAGAGTAAACCTAACGAAAATGGGCATGATTAAATTAGGCCCATTAATTCCACTGCAACTACTCTTGAGTCGAACTTAGCTGGACACAACCCTTTGTTTTTTAATTGCATTGTTTCGCTGCTCTGTTGTTTGTTGTCCTGGATTCCTTTGGGAGGAACGGCAGGATATAAATTTAATAAATATAAAAGGGGGATTTTGAGCAATTCACAGTTGTTGCCAAGCGGACCAATTTTAGTTGCAGGAAGTTTTGATTTCCTGCCCCTTTGAAAAGCAAAGGACAAGGTAGCCCACAATTAGCTTATACAGTGGTACCTCGGTTTAAGAACAGTCCTGTTTACGAACGATGCGGTTTACGAACTCCACAAAACCGGAAATAGTGTCCCGGCTTGCGAACTTTACCTCGGTCTAAGAACAGAATCTGAACGGTAGAAGGGCACCGGCGGTGGGAGGCCTCATCAGGGAAAGCGCGCCTCGGTTTAAGAACGGACTTCTGGAACGGATTAAGTTCGTAAACCAAGGTACCACTGTATAGACTCTGGAGACTGCTCTGTGGCTACTTTTTCACTACTTTCAGGAGTTCCTAACAAAAGCAATCTTGTTGCCACAAGCTTTGCTTTGAAGTCTGGATCTTATGCTAGAGAAACAAGTCCCTTGGAATAGCCTGCATCTGAGTCTGCAGATCTTCAACAGTGACAGCCCAAAGACCAAGAGGGAAAACCCTGAAGGAAAAGTAAACAGTCCAAAATGGATGGCTACGGCATAAGTAACAAAATTAGTGCAAATAGTTTTGTTTGTTTCATTCATACAACTCTGCTTTATTAGCAATAAAGTTCTCCATTCATAACTGTTATTGGCAAGTTATTAATAATAACTTTCTTAGGATGGATTATTAACTAGACATCCAGATAGCCATCAGCTACTACATGCAGGTTCTTACATGATCTCAACAGTTCCTATTAATCTTAGTTCTATTGTTCTAGTAATGAGGCACAGTTAAAACAAACTATAGCAGCCAATGCACTCATGGCTGATTATTTCCTTACAGGGCAGATATGCCCGGTAGGAGTCACAGGCTTGCTACAACTTCTCATGAAAGTTTAACAAAGATTGGGTTTCAGCTTATTCTAGGTACATAATGCAAGGATCCATGCCTGTTTAAGTCTAGCGTAGCAGCAAGAGATTGGTTTACAGACATGCTTCAAATTAAGCATCACTGAATAATTCAGTGCTTCACTACTGCACCACATGTCAGAGTTATTACATATTAAAGTATTTTGCCTTATCTGGTTTGAAGACTTAGCGGGGGGGGGGGGCGGCAAGGTCGTTAGAAAAGCCCCTCAAGCTTTCAAAACCCACTACAGCCCAGTTGGCTCAAATGAGCAATCAGTTCTGCAGATCAAGAGAGGGGGCCTCGTACTATTGTTTCAACAATAGCCTTAACATTCTGTATGAAAAGCTAAAATTGAAAGAGTTTGCAGTATTATTATAGGAGGGCTTGATGTTCAGAAAAAATCCCCCGCCCCACCCCAGCATGCTGGAAATAATACCTTTTATCCCAGTTATTACCAGAAGGCATTTGAGAGTTGAATCCAGCTGGCTGAACACCTTTCTATCACAATGCTAGAGCTTAAGTCTCAAAGCAGAGGGACTCTATATTAAGTAATGATAGACCATTTTAAGCCCATAAAGCCCAGTGTTTCCTTGAGCTTGCAATTTTGACTGTACTTATACAAAGTTGATCCAGACTCAGTCTGAACAAGATGGGTTGATTCTGAAGCTATGCTTCTGTGTGTTGAGTATACCCTACAACATGCATGTCCAAAGTCCGTTTCGGGGGCCTAATCCGGCCCGCCGGTCGGTTTAATCCGGCCCCTGTGGCAGTTAATTTCCTGGGGTAAAATCCTAAAAAACCCTCAACAACTTTAACCCTTAAAAAACTCAACAACTTCAATCCTAAAAAAAAACACCTAGGCTGTTGTGCTGTCCCCCATTTGGACACCACTGCCCTACAAGAACATACCTGGAAATAGCTGGGGCCTTTAGCAAATGGGATCCCACAGGTTTTGAACAGCTATGAGTAGCACATATTAATGCAAGTGCTGCCAAACACTACATGGCAACCGTTTTTGAAATGGCGCTATCATTAGCCAAGCATGGTAACATAACCAATAAGGTTATCATTTGCATATAGAACAGTCTTGCTTTTTTGCACCTTAAAGGAATTGAGAAGAGGATTCTATTACAGATGTACTCCCACATACTACACTGCAGAGGTTGGCAACCTAAGTTCCGGGGGCCAGATACGGCCCACGGGGGCAGTTTAACCGGCCCCCGCACTGGCCCTGAACCCTGCCGCCCACTTGGCAAGTCCCTGCACGCTGCACTAAACCGGCACAGCGCGGCACAGGGACTCACTTCTGCGGTGCTGGCGGGGCTTCCTATCGGCTGCAGGAAGCTCCTGAAATAGCGTTTGCACATGTGCACGCACATGTAGACGCCTCCTCTGCGCACACACGCGATGCGGCCCGCAGAGAGATCTCCAGGGGAGTGAAGCGGCCCAGGCTGCTTGAGCCTTGCCGACCCCTGTACTACAGAGCCACTGAAAAACCTGCAGCTGACATGTCAACTGGCCATTTCAGTGTTTCTTTTAAATTTCAGCACAGCTCGCAATGCAGAGGACTCAAAGAAAACTTACTTGTACAGTGTAATTCCAACTGTGATGGAATTGGCAATAAGGACTGCCACTACCAAGCCGTAGATTGCTATAATACCCGCCATGACAACAGGAATGATTGACTTCATGATCAGCTCTGGCCGCATAACAGACATGGCTGCAATGCCTGTGCCGCTCTTTGCTGTGCCATAGGCAGCTCCCAATGCTGGAAGGAAGAAGAGAAAAACCAGAGGTGAGTCTTGCCATGCTTACTGTACCCTTTTAATACAAAAGAACGAAGGAAAATATTGGCACAGAAATCAGCACTGTGTAAAATTATCTTGGACTTTGGTTAACATGTAAAAATATAATTTGAATAAAATACAAAATCACACTGTGGGTATGAATGTCATACAATACAATTTTAAAACTGATTTCTAATTTCAAGTAACAAAGCATACCCATGCAAGCAATACATCTAACTGTTTTACAACATGGCCTCAGCTTCCGTATCCCCCACCAACTTAGATCAATGCAGCCTGTTATTTTCAGGTGAACGTCTGAAGCCACTTGACACCCCCTTCCCCAGAAAAGACAAAGCCCCCCGCATTCAGCCCTAAGCCCCTACTATTTTAAGGTAGAAAGTTAAACAGTATCCTCCTAGATAAAAGGATGACAAGTTTCACTTGAGACACATGCTGGTGCCAATGCATAAAATGGCTTCAGGACTTTTTAGATAGATTGTCACTTTACAGTAGTGTTTTGCCCCTCTTCCTGAGCCCATGGATCCAGGATGCTGCAATTACATTAAAGGTAAAGGTAAAGGACCCCTGACAGTTAAGTCCAGTCGCAAATGGGTTGTGGCGCTCATCTTGCTTTACTGGCAGAGGGAGCCGACGTTTGTCCGCAGACAGTTCATGTGGGTCATGTGGCCAGCATGACTAAGCTGCTTCTGGCGAACCAGAGCAGCGCATGGAAATGCCATTTACCTTCCCGCCGGAGCAGTACCTATTTATCTACCTGAACACTTGCACTGTGTGCTTTCGAACTGCTAGGTTGGCAGGAGCTGGGACGGAACAACGGGAGCATACCCCGTCGCAAGGATATGAACCGTCAACCTTCTGATCGGCAAGCCCTAGGTTGAGTGGTTTAGCCCACAGCACCACCTGCGTCCCACCTACATTACTCTGTGCCAAAATGGCTTCATCACTAGAGCTGGCTGATTTAATCCTGCATCACCAATGGAGCCTCTGAGACATGTATCACAAATGCACTAGTAAATCTATTACAACACCTTAAGCTGATCTAATGTAGCTCATCTGTGCTTTTGATGTACAGAAACTATCTACTTCAAAGAAAAATCAGAAAGGAGGAACTAAAATAAAGACAGTAACAGGTTATGACAGTTGTAGTTTTTGCACTGCCAGATTGCAGTAAGGCTATTCTTCCCGAGTCTCATCCCAGGAATGCAGAAATTTTTAAGTTCCATCTTAATTGCATTAAGTAGTTTTCACCTGCGTAAATAACCATATAATGGAGCAAAGTTCTCAAACCTGTAGTAAGGTTGCTAGGTATCAGCTTGTTTATTGGCTGTAAGTTAAGCCTGAATTAAGCCATCGGCATGTTTACATGACACTTTCCTGGGGTAGTGCAGCACTTGGCTCTTCCCTACCATAAAACTCTCCTTTGGAAAGGTGGTGTTGGCAACAGTTAAGTGTCAGCGGTGTTTGTGGCAGCCTTATGTTAGGGAAAGTCTGTTCAGACACTTTCACAAGCATAGAAAATCAGCTAGGGAATGTTTCAGTTCTCTTTTTACTCACTAAAAAAAAGGCATGGTGGCACCAAGCTCGCAGAAAACTCATGCCACATGACTACATCCCTGTTCTGCTGCTTGGCACTCAGCTTTCTGAATGGCAAGGCTAGCTAGCATACCTTGCCTGCTTGTGTAGCCAAGAGAAATGGACAATCACCACTGGACAACCTCCTCCTTCTAAGTCACATTCATGAGCCAATACCACAGGCATCTATTCAAGCCTTGTCCACTGGACTTATTACAACTGGCCAGAAACAAGGCTGAGAGGTTGGCTGTTGTCTTCGCCACCACCAACCTCCCTGAGTATTATCCCATGGCAGTGTGGATAGGCTATGGCAAGGAAAAGCAGCAAGCTGGATATTTTTTTAAAAAAATGGAAGCAAATTGATTTCTTTTAAAATATAATTTAAACACCAAGTTGCAGAACCAGGTTTGTAATAGATATAAGCAAAAGCATGTTGGCCCCATAACTAAATCTCTCAAAACCTAGTCAAGTATCTACTAGATACATTTGCAATGCTATATGTAAAACAACCAATTTGATGGTTGTTGTTGTTTAGTCGTTTCCGACTCTTTGTGACCCCATGGACCAGAGCACGCCAGGCACTCCTGTCTTCCACTGCCTCCACCAGTTTGGTCAAACTCATGTTAGCTTGGAGAACACTGTCCAACCATCTAGTCCTCTGTCGTCCCCTTCTCCTTGTGCCCTCAATCTTTCCCAACATCAGGGTCTTTTCCAGGGAGTCTTCTCTTCTCATGAGGTGGCTGAAGTATTGGAGCCTCAGCTTCACGATCTGTCCTTTCAGTGAGCAGGCTGATTTCCTTCAGAATGGATGCGTTTGATCTTCTTGCAGTCCATGGGACTCTCAAGAGTCTCCTCCAGCACCATAATTTAAAAGTATCAATTCTTCAGCGATCAGCCTTTTTCATGGTCCAGCTCTCACTTCCATACATCACTACTGGGAAAACCATAGCTTTAACTATACAGACCTTTGTTGGCAAGGTGATGTCTCTGCTTTTTAAGATGCTGTCTAGATTTGTCATTGCTTTCCTTCCAAGAAATAGGCGTATTTTAATTTTGTTACTGCTGTCACCATCTGCAGTGATCATGGAACCCAAGAAAGTAAAATCTCTCACTGCCTCCATTTCTTCCCCTTCTATTTGCCATGAGGTGATGGGGCCAGTGGCCATGATCTTCGTTTTTTTGATATTGAGCTTCAGACCATATTTTGCGCTCTCCTCTTTCACCCTCATCAAAAGGTTCTTTAATTCCTCCTCACTTTCTGCCGTCAAGGTTGTATCATCTGCATATCTGAGGTTGTTGATATTTCTTTTGGCAATCTTAATTCCGGCTTGGGATTCATCCAGTCCAGCCTTTCGCATGATGAATTCTGCATATAAGTTAAATAAGCAGGGAGACAATATACAGCCTTGCCGTACTCCTTTCCCAATTTTGAACCAATCACTTGTTCCATATCGTTCTAACTGTAGCTTCTTGTCCCACATAGAGATTTCTCAGGAGACAAATGAGGTCGATCAAGCACTCCCATTTCTTTAAGAACTTGCCATAGTTTGCTGTGGTCAACACAGTCAAATGCTTTTGTGTAGTCAATGAAGCAGAAGTAAATGTTTTTCTGAAACTCTCTAGCTTTCTCCATAATCCAGCGCATGTTTGCAATTTGGTCTCTGATTCCTCTGCCCCTTTGAAATCCAGGTTGCACTTCTGGGAGTTCTCGGTCCACATACTGCTTAAGCCTGCCTTGTAGAATTTTAAGCATAACCTTGCTAGCGTGTGAAATGAGTGCAATACTGCGGTAGTTGGAGCATTCTTTGGGATTGGGTTGTAGACTGATCTTCTCCAATCCTCTGGCTGCAGTTGAGTTTTCCAAACTTGCTGGCATATTGAGTGTAGCACTTTAACAGCATCATCTTTTAAAATTTTAAATAGTTCAGCTGGAATATCATCACTTCCACTGGCCTTGTTATTAGCAGTGCTTTCTAAGGTCCATTTGACTTCACTCGCCAGGATGTCTGGCTCAAGGTCAGCAACCACACTACCTGGGGTGTACGAGTCATCCATATCTTTCTGGTATAATTCTTCTGTGTATTCTTGCCACCTCTTCTTGATGTCTTCTGCTTCCGTTAGGTCCTTACCACTTTTGTCCTTTATTATGGTAATCTTTGTACGGAATTTTCCTTTCATATCTGCAATTTTCTTGAACAGATCTCTGGTTTTTCCCATTCAATTGTTTCCCTCTAATTCTTTGCATTGCTCATTTAAGAAGGCCCTCTTGTCTCTCCTTGCTATTTTTTTGGGGGAAAAATATTTATTCTGAAAAATACAAGGGCTATAGTTAAGTAGGAAAATTTGAAGTGCTGGGGCTCAACCTGTCAGTGTTCAGTTAGCATTTTAAACAGGAGTCTTGGCACAAACAGAAAACTTATTATCTGTCTTTTATTGGTGTTTGATGACTAAGACCTGCAACTAAATACTCAGGTTTACAATGAATTCGAATTTTAAGAGAACATACATTAATGCAAAAATCCACATTTCCAGGTTAACTTAATGTATGCCCCTTGTACACATGACCATCTGAACACAACTGCTTTTATAGGGTTTCTCCAGGGTCCATTTTTACCACTTAATAGGTGGCCTAAATCCAAAATCATGTACTATTATGGGCTTGATACAGAAGCTTAGGAATCTACAATTTATTATTAGGATTCAGGTGGTAGCTTTGGCAGAAGTCTAAACCCACTGGATGATTTCAAATTTTATCCAAGTGTCAGCTAACCACCACCTTTGTTCACTTCTCAAATTGTGAATATTGTGACCACCTAATCACTAGGAACACTTCCCATCTCACTGGACAAACTTGTTTCTGGACATTAAATTAGAACAGCTAATTGAAGTACCAGATGGTTGGTGGGTAAATACGTTATGTGTAATTGAGCATCAATAGAAGTGAAATGACATGAAGATCTTTACTGGTGCAATGAAGCAATTCCCCTCCCCACAACAGGTGTGTTTTTGCACACATACTGCTTGAAAAAAATGCAGGTTTCCAGTTACATAAGCAATACATCGTGCATCTTTCAAAATAGTAATATTGTTTTAAATTTTTAACAAATTTTTGCAAGGATCCAGGGGCCTACTTTAGGCACTTACGTATTAATACGAATATTGATAATATTCCCCCCACCCACCCACCCTTTGAACAGAATACTCTTTTTCCATTATCAAACTGACTTTTCAAACCTCTGTTTTACAAGCAGTTGGTACTGGAGATTGCTGCTTGGGAAATAAATCCCTTAATAGTGATAGCTATTTGCATCCTGGTATGCAAACAAACATTTAAACAGGTAGCATTAACCCTCAATACAAGGTGTTGGGGACACACAACAGGGGAGTGTTGGTTCTGTGATCTGCTTATTTCCCAGAGGTATTTGATTAGCTACTGTCAGAGAGATGCTAGGCTACACAAACCCTTGATTTGATCTAGCAGGCTCATTTGACAGGAATAAAAAAATACTGAAACCATCCTTACCAGTGTCAGCAAGCAATCAGTGTGCATTCTTTTAATTTGAAGCTTGCTTTGAGTTGATCTACCCTATGATAATGAGCTACAGCAACAGCATGTTAGATTAGAATGACTCTCTTGCATTCATTGCTATGTAAGCATTTGACATACTTGATTTTGACTGATTTGATTAATTATATTTCTATGCCACTTTTCATTCAAATGAATTCCATGGTAGCTTGCAAATAACATGATAGAACACAAAAGAACATCAGAAATACAGCATAAATCATGTGGAATAATTAACAAATCATCAGTGAAACGACTACAAACTATAACAGTTAACAAAGCAACAACAAGAAAAGATTGTCACAATTAAAGCAAAGGTCCTATTCTATGATTAACAAATCAATACAGCATTTATAATCTATAAAACAATATTAACATCAACAAATAGCAGCCAAAAAATAAACTAAGCACTGCAAGGTTCACATACACACTTCCCACACCCCCATGACTCAAACTTTCACTCTATTCTGCTCATTAAAATATGTATACATATAATGCCCATGACAGCAACTCCTTTCTGAAGGTTCTTCGGGCTGGAGGTGTAGCAGCACAGGTGAACCCAACCACCCCGATGGCAAAAAGTTCCCCTCTCTCCTCCCTCTGGATACAGCTCTTATTAAGACTCTCTTAGGGCTGGAGGGTAGGGCAAAGCAGGTGGAAAAAACCATTACCTGCTGGCCAACGCAGTCTCTCTCCTCTCACTGCTGACATAGTTAGGACCATACTATTACAATCACATTAGGCTACAAATAACATCAGGTTCAGAAGATATTAAAAAAACCCTATGGTGCATGTTGTTCAAAAGTTCTGCTATGGTCCTCCCTACTTCTGTTGTATGGTGGATGAAGCAAGTCAGCCTTCTTGTTTCATCTGAACACAAGCTTGTGGTTTCCCCCCTCAATTGCCCCAACCCATCATTTATTGTGATGTTAACTGGGCTACAGTGTCCCAATCAAAAGTACAGAAAGGCTGCCCACAGCATGCACCAAATTAGCCATTACTCTAATAAATCCAGATTCTGCAGCTCATAGTAGCAATGGAAGCAGTGTTTGAGGTGCTTGCAAATGGAGATATGCGCCTGGCGCCCTGCTAATTTTGAACCCTGAATGGAAGTACTTAATCCTCCATACGTCCAGGTAAATGTCAGCCAAGAGTTTTGCAAAAAATATATGACTAGTCTTATTGACTTGTTACCATCTTCTAAATCTATACTTGCTGAACAGTTGTGCTGGAGAAGGTAGAAGTCTTGATTAACAGCTCTATGGACCCAAGTTTATTAGTTTTTGATGGTGAGAAGGCGACACCATACAGACTGTTCAGCAGGCAAATACATAGTAACACAGATATGTTGTGAACTGAGGCTGCAGGTCACTGTAGGTTATAACTTGCTTGGATTAGGGATTCTTATTCAAGGTATTCTGCTAAGGTCTATGTACCTTAACAATGCTGTATTAAAAACACTGGCTTGGATATGAACCTTCCTTCTATGAATGGAATAGGGTTTGTGTTCACAAAAAAGCATTTCCCTTTCCCCCTTTGCCTTTATATCACCCCAAGACTCTGCTCCCAGGGAATGGTTTGAATATTTTTTGGGGGGCCGGGGGAGGGCTGCAGTTTAGGTTGGGAAAAATTGCTCCACCCCTTACACAGAGGAGCCATTTAGGATCCAAGTTAACTTGTAGAGGAAAGGAACCTTGAAAAGGGTGGCTAAGGCCAAGCAACTTCCACTTTTCAGACATCGGATAATCCTGTTGGAAGATGCACTGCTATAAAAATTGGCTGTAGAAATTTTATTACTAAGCACACAAATGATGATAGTCACAAGAGAAGTGCAACTGGCAGAATTTAGCTAGGCACAGTAGCAGCTGAACAACTCTGTCCTAAATAACTCTTTGCTTATCTGAAACTGGAAAAAAATTGTGCAAGTAGACACAGTGATTTTTACACAGGTTGTAGAATCCACCTTTTCCTGTCAGAGGCTTGCATTTTAATTATACAGTGCATACCATGACCATGAGAATAGTTTTGAATGCTTGCCCAGTCTTTGCTGCACAGAGTTGCTAAAGCTTTGTTGATGAAATATGTGAAATTGTGGTTTTATAATGGAGGCTTCCAAACAACTGCTTAATTTAGTTATTCTAGTAGCCACTGCTCTGATAATATATTTAATGGCACATGGTGTAAAGCCATGTACAGCTTTCATGCTGGAATATTGATTTTGGTGGAATATTGCATGAATGTCAGGAAGTTTGTGATCTATAGAAGGATTAAAGAATTAAGACACAGCCTCGTTAGTCTAGTCACAAAACCAGCTGCTACTTTCAGAACCTCTAACTTGCTTGAGAAGGAAGACACTTTAGTTCAGTGTTTTCAGTGGCAGTCTCAAGTTAGAGGTTCTGAAAGTAGCAACTGGTTTTGTGACGTACCGTATTTTTCGCTCTATAACACGCACCCGACCATAACACGCACATAGTTTCTAGAGGAGGAAAACAAGAAAAAATATATTCTAAACGAAACAGTGGATGTATGATTTTTGTGGTTCATGCTGTGGCCACAGACATGTGATCTGACAGTGAGTTTGGAGTAGCCCAATGCAAAAATCGTGTGGATCCATGCTTTGTAACCACATTTTTGCACCACTGCGGCCCCAGGCAACAGTGGGTGCGTGATTTTTTTGGTGCAAGATGTAGCCATGGACATGTTATGTGATCTGATGGTGAATTTGGAGTGACCCAGTGCAGAAATCCTGAGGATCCATGTGGATCTGTGCTTTGTAACCATGTTTTAAGTGGGGAGGGAAGGAAAAGCACTCAAGGGACAAGGAGCACGCGTGGGGTGGGTGGAGAAGGATGCTGCTAATAATGCAGGAGAGGGGTTTAAGGGGAGAAGGAGCATGCGTGGGGTGTGTGGAGAAGGATGCTGCTAATAATGAAGAAGAGGGGTATAGGGGGAGAAGGCTCCTCTCCTCTCCCGCTTTGTTCCTTTAAAGCAAGCAGGCTCTGCTTTTCTCCCTCCTCCCCGCTCAGCGAGCTGAAAAACTTTGCTGCTATCTAGCGAGCTGAGTGGGGAGGAGAGAGGGACAGAGAGCCTGCTTGCTTTAAAGGAACCAACCGGACAGGAGCCGCTTACACTCGTGTAAGTGGCTCCTCTCCTCTCCCGCTTTGCTCCTTTAAAGAAGCAGGCTCTCTGTCCCTCTCTCCTCCCCACTCAGCGGCTCTTCTCCCGCTTTGCTGTTTCAAAGCGAGCCACGGAGGAGGGAAGGAAGGGGAACCATGGATCCTCTGCTCATGACTGCAGCCTATCCCCCCGCCATCCGTAGGCATTCCCTCCATAACACGCACAGACATTTCCCCTTACTTTCTAGGAGGAAAAAAGTGAGTGTTATGGTGCAAAAAATACGGAAAAATACGGTAATTCTTTAAAAGTCAAAGTCCCACTGCAACAGAATCTTCATTTTAATCAAGAATTATTAGCATAATCTAGAAAGTGCTGACAAGATAAAGGCAAATGATCTAGTCACTTCATTCTCCTTGATTCGACAGTAAGCCAGCCTTTGGTCAAGAGTCCATATGACAACAGATTTAGGAGATAGTCTTCTTCATGTTCAAGCAGAGCATATCCTTGTCACAATAGTTAGGAGGACTACACTAATACAAATCTGAATGAGGGAAAACCTTCTTGCATCAAGAGTTAACAGGGAGGTCACCTTAGATTGAAAAACTGTCAGAAATCTTGCAGAGCTCTAAGATGAGGAACTGGACAGAAATGGCTTTAACTGGGACGTATGGACAAGCCATGTGAAAATATTTAAGTGGCCTGCTCAGGTCTAAGGAAGGTTGGTAGCATACAAATACAAGTCTTCCTTAATTTTTATTGGAGTACATAATCCAGTTACATTTTATCAGTTCAGCCCTAGTACAGGTTTCTAAATTAGAAGCCAAGCCTCTTGCTATTTGGAAATGGATTTACAATATAGCAGCTTTCTAGCAAACCTATTTTTTTTTCATTGCTCTAGTCTAGTTAGAAAAAAGCTTGTAATTACAGGAAGAAACCCTGCTTTCTAGCATGAATTCTACATGCTGGGAAATCCATCAAGGTAGCAAGCAAGTCTAGATTCATTTCTGCAAATTAAAGAGAACACTTCCATACAAATGAAGACATAGCAACACAAAAAGGATGTAGGCATATCATACACTTCATAACATATATGCTCATCCATCAACTTAAAAGCTTCTGTTGTGGGTTTTGCAGCTGGCATTTCCTAGCATTATAAAGTTGAAGTTTTATTTGCCTGCTATGTACACTTAATTGCTGTTGGAAAAACCTGAGCAGGATTTTGTAGCATAAAGATGTGCTAACATAGCAGTCAACCTCCTTCCCCCTCCCACTTGCCCCACCATAGTCAACTGCTATTCTACCTATGGGACTGAGAACCTGTTTCTAGAGACTTGACTTAGTAAGATGTGTCCTCATGGCCACAAATTTACTTACTTACAGATTTAAGGTAATTTTTTCTTAATTCTGCCAGAATGTGGAGTACTAGCACACCATGACTTGTGCCCCACCCAACATGTAAAGCACTCTGCAACTTCCTCTTGCCATTTGAAGGAGTGCAGGATCAACTCTCCGGGGAGATCCTGAACTTTGTGAGGCATAAAGAGGTCACGCTAGGGCTCTGCGAACCTCGAAACCCGAGGAGGTAAATCCTCGGGACAGGGGGATCTGGCTGCGTTCAGGGTGACACTCTCGTGTGTGTGCCAAACCCATTGGGGTTTGGTAAGGAGGCAGGATTGAAGACGCAAACACTAGGATGCATTGTAGACCCGCAAAGCGATGCCACAGGCTCCAAGGAGAAGTGGTAAAGCATTCCGAGAAATAAGGTTTAATTCCGGCCTTTGACTTCTCAGTGGTTACGTACAGCAACTTGCCATTCACAAACATTCAAAGAATGAGTTTGCCCATCTTGGGACTCTTCCTTTTTTCTCTCCCTGCCTCCAACCCCCAGCTGTTCATTTCTTGCACATGGGAATTCAGATAAAAGCTTAAAAAGATCTTGGCTCTATCAGTTCTTATTTAGGCAAACCTTTTATTTTACTCAAAGGTTTATTTTACTCAAACCTTCATTCAAATTGTGAGCAACAGTAAAAATTAGCCGCTTAAAGTACTGTGAATGATGGACCTATGCCTGAAATAGAGCATATGGTGTTCTTTTTGGAGAGTGGGGGAGAGGGATTCAAGAATGTGCAGTGCTTTAAAGCTAGAAGCTGAAATATCACAGGTACTTAACCGGCTGGCTTTCTGTGGTTGCAGATCTGCTGTCAACAACAGTCAATACACCTCTAGCTTCTCTTAACACTCACTTCAAGTGGTGGTAACAGACAGTTCCTTGTCTGTGGATCATGAAGATCCAAGTTAGTATTGGCAGATGTTTGCAAAGTTTGGGAGAAGAATGCACTGTGTTTCAAAAAGATTCTCCACCATCTTAACTCTGGCACAAAGACCCCCAATGGGAGGCAGGGAAGGCTATCACTTCCAACCTTATCCAAGCTTGACATTTAATGTCAAGATCAGAAAAGCAAATGTGTTTTGGACTGGTTCGGCACACCTTACTTGGTATTCACACCAACAAACCCTCATTGATTTTTTTAAAAATAAAACCTTCTGAGTAGGCCTCTTAGTTGCACGGAAGGCTAGAGAAAGCTAAGACCAGCATTCTGTAGGGCTTCCAGAGGCCAAAGGCAGACATTCATTTGCCTTCACACCTTCCACCCATATTACAAGTTACAATCAGGATCTGCAAATATTCTAGTTTACAGTACTTAGAATTTTGGGGATCACAAGACCACCACCTCATCATCAATAGGAACTAGCTATTATGCAACTATGTCAGCCAGGGCTGAAAACAAAGCTTTTATTCATTTCTGTGGAAAGGAGACTTGTAGACCAAATAATATTGGATGGTGGTTTAATTGAAGAACTGCAGAATGAAACACTTGACAAAGTGACAGTCACATTAGGACAATGATCACAGCAATCCATGTTCATTTGTCTGTCTCAGCTTTGGAAAAAATGCAACTACATTTTACTGACATGCTCATCTACTGCAGAACTCTAGAAGTTTCTTAAAGTGCAGCTTGACATGGCCAGATTATAACATATGGCGTTAATGGTTGCTTATATGAAGTTCCTAGCGGATCCCTCCTATGTCATCTTCAACCAGGCCTTTGGCTGCATGGTTTTTTGGGGGGGGGGTGTTATTTTGTTGTTCGTTTTAACTATTTGTGTTTTTACCTTGTATGTTTACTCTGTGAACTGCCCTGAGATCCTGTGATGAAGGGCAGTATATAAATCTAATAAGTAATAATAAAATAATTTAGATGTGGCGTGCAATCTCATGTGTTTGTTTCTGGTGTACTAGAATACTGTATGAGATGTTAACAGTCTATGGCCAATCCGAACATCTGGCAATACCCAACTTTAGTAAGCTAGTCCATGCTAACTGTAATGCTATTTTTAAGCTTTATAACAATCCGCTTTTGGTAACAGCACTCTGTGAAGTTTAGTCAAACAATTTGTTGGTCAGGAAATTACAAGAGAAGAAGCCATTTTAACAGCTTCTGCCTCTTTAAAGCAGTCCAGAAAGCTCTTGTAATACATTAAGTTTTGCTTTCATTATCCTTCTCCACGATCCACCCAGCTAAAGAGCAATTTAGAGATATTTTTTTTTAAAAGCTGTGTAGCTAGCCATATTGGGAGCAGAAATGTGCTCCCCAGCCAGGCAATTCCAGGTTTCACATTTCTAAAGATAGATGCACATTACAAGGAAGATTATATCAAGTAGGAAGTTAACATGGATCAGTATATAGTACTTGTAACCACTGGAAATTATTGTCACCCATTTCCTTCTGCCATAGAGTCTAACTATGTTACATGGAAATATTAGATAATCACATCACTCAGAAGCATCTGATAATCCAATGAAGCAGGGAAAACCCACAAGCCTTGTGATTAGAGATCAGTCACCAAATAAGTATCACAAAATATGGTTGTATGCTTGAAGGTCATGATGGCACTTGCAGCAGAAAGGGAGCACCATCACAAGGTTAGCCAGCAATGACCAGAATGAGTTTTATAAGCTGTTTACTATCATCAGAAATTAGTGTGTACAGGACCAAGATATGGGTGTTTATACAACATGGTTTCTGTCTCAAGCTGGCTAGCACAAAACAAGGCCTGAACTTAGTAGTACTAGACTGGTCTTGCACAGCTCATGAGGAACTAAAAAATAGTGTCTTATTTAAGGTGTGCCAGGGCAGTGTTCAATGACAAACCAACAGGTACTAAGTCATTCATCTTAAGACACTGCATAATCAAGTCTCTGGAATGGAAGCCTTTGACAAGTTAGCTTCTTGCTTCTCTGAAGATTAACATTCAGTGCCATTTGCAGTTCACTAATAGACTGCTAGTTAAGGTGTCTGGGTATTTAACAGAACATCCACCAAGAACTATGTATGGTTGTCCAACACAGTTTTAATCATGAATACCTTTCCACAAATTGATTCAATCTGCAAGTTCTATCAAACCACTTTTCAACATATGAACACACCCATCTATCTGGCAGAGGCTTTCTCAACAGTGCTTTTCACAGCAGGACAGAAACGTCCAGGTGTTTAGCTGACGACCAGATCTGATCTACAACAAGTCTGTCAAAGCAACTGTTCACACCTTATTGCTACTTTGTTGAGAGGTCTAGTCCAATGCAGGGAACAATACTCAATAGCCAACTCAACTTGGGGTGCTACTGACAATATGAGCTTGCAATGCAAGTTTTCCATTTGCTGCTTTAAGAGACTACAGTTGGGACACTTTTTTGAAATAGCACGCATTCAGACTACTAGATTAGCCATCTGCGAACCCCCTTCCCTATATAAATGCTTCTTACATTTAGTTATCAATAGGAACATCTGCAAGTCAGATGAGGAATCTACCTCAAAGGATTCTGGGGCAGCTTGGTCTGTTGGGCCCATTCGGAAGACAGCTTTATACAGGAACAGCACACTGCTGAGAGGAAAATGGTATACAAGCCATCTTCCCAAGACAACTTCGGTTGTTACTGGCCTTCTCAGAGTCACTGATCCTGGCAACACAATTTGGAAACCCCACCACAACCAGTTTCCACTGGAACAGAACCCATCCAGTTCCCCACGCTCTGCCAGAATAGATAAGAGGCAGTTGTATGTAGCTATTCTGCAGGGAAATGTTGCTTGGCTAGAATGTGTCCTTGAACTGGATGTCTGGATAAATGACAGGGAGAAGCAGAGGAGCCAATTCCTAGGGGCCAAGATCCCTCACCATAAAATATTTGAGGAAGCCCCCCCCCCCACCCCCAGTTGATGGACACTGCCACTGTGATAGATTATGAGGGGCTGGGCTTCCCTCCCCTCCCCAATATTTTATTCAAGTTGGCACCCTGGGGGGGGGGGGAGTGTGTAGAAATTAGCCTATTGCACAAAGTTGCTAAGGAAGCCATATTAAGTTCAGCAATCCTCGTGTACAGTGGGAATTTATTAACTGCTAAGTTTGCTTTTGCCCATATGCTAATTTCATTTGATTTCAGAAAAATAATTCCTGAAGACAATATCAGTGGCTAAACTTGGTCAGAAAGTACTGGTGTGCTAGGTAAGGCAATTGTCTTAATGAGAGCCAGAATACTGTAGTGGTTAGAATGACTAACTAGTACTGGGGAGATTCTGGTTCAAGTCTCCACTCAACCATAAAGCTTCAACCTTGGGCTAGTCACTATGTCAGTGTAACCTACTTCTCTGGGTTGTTAAAATGGGAGAGAATAAAGAACAGCCTAGAGTTCCTTTGAGGAAGAGCTATGCATTTTTATTTTTTTTAAATAGTAATAATGCAGTGGGTACTCTAGAACAGGCTTCCTCAACCTCGGCCCTTCAGATGTTTTTGGCCTACAACTCCCATGATCCCTAGCTAGCAGGACCAGTGGTCAGGGATGATGGGAATTGTAGTCTCAAAACAGCTGGAGGGCAGAGTTTGAGGAAGCCTGCTCTAGAACTATTCAGGTGTGCAATAGCTCAGGGGAGCTTTATATGGAAGGAGATTCACTTATATGGATGATTATTTTCAAGTTATGCTCAACTCTAATGGAACTTACTTCCAATTGCTACAGCACAAGGAATTTTATAGTTGGCTAGTTAGAGTCATGCTGGTAGTTTGAGGCAATGTGTACATGGGCGTCAAGACCCCCTCCCCATTAAGTTTAAAAGCAGCAGCAATAGTTTAGCGAGAAGCATATTTTACATGGCTACAGATAACAGCAGCAGTGCTTGCTAGATTATCCGTACACATTTAAGGAAAGCAGTAAAGTTTAGTGTGTCTGCATTTTTCAATTAGTAACAATACTTTGAAATTCCTCTTCCAAAAACATTTACATTACATTTGTAGGTGCTTTATAAAGTGGAATTAAAGGCAATCTGACATAGCTCGTTTTGTTTAGTGGTCAATCAAGCAATTAAAGACTTCTGGACAAGTGCTATGGACAAGTTTTGAGAGAAAGAAGTGAAAGGGAAGGAGCTGCAACTGAGAGACTAGAACAGTTTTGTCATCACAGCTGGCTAGCACTCTTATTCATCAAGAGCTATTTATTCAGGACTCTGATTATTTAACCACCACTTCCCATCCCATACAGAATCTTTCAGTATGACCATGCTCAAAATTTTGGTAGCCCTTGCAGAGTGTTATTTGCATTTCACAAGTCCTCTCCGCTTAAACAGAATGGTGTGTCAGTTTAATATGCTGCCATTCAGTTGATAAGCCAACATACAGATTCAAAAATGACACCTCCAGGAAAGTCTTGTGTAGAGATAGCTTCACCCAGGTCTTTTTCTAACGCAACAATTCAGTTCCAGAGCAACCCCAATAGGACTTTGGAGGGCAAGCTGCATACTACATCTCAGCAAGGATAAGCCAGATTTTGCAACCGGCAGACAGCAAGTTAATCCAAGCACTGCACATCCATCTGACTGCCTTGTGGGAGTGCTTGCTTGGTACAAGATGGAAGATGTTCCAGCCTCACTGGCCTGGATGAACTGACCGCATGGAATCACCTAGGTTTAGGTTAATTTAGCACTCCGGATGGCATGTAGTGAAGAAGCAGAGGCTGCAACCCCCTCCCTCCCTGCAGTCACATGGCTAGCCAGGGGCTCCTCTAGCAGCTGACACTCTTCCCCTATGACGTCACCCTCATTGCCCCTTTGCATCTCTGCTTTCCGAAACAGCAGTAGTCTCCTTTTTCTCTTTCTCTTTGCCTCTGCTCCCCCCTCTTGCCAATACCCCGGATGAGCCAGCTGGTAGGAGTAGGGCGACAGAAGGCAGAGCTGAAACCCTTCAAAAAGGGAGAGAATTAAGAAGAAAAAGGTAGACACTGAAGCAACGGAAGTGACAGGCAGAGCACGTCCAGCTGGGCTGGGATTTCGCCCCCGCATTGCCCTCTCTCCCCTATCACTTGGGCAGGGACATTCCTGCGGCCACAGAATGGCAAGACAAGGAGAGGCAGGCCGCTTAAGCCAAGCCCTGGAACTGGGGCAGGCTGGAGCAAGGAAGGACACCTGCCGTCTCTTGCATTGAAGACCAGGATACAATATAGAGCTGGCAGATTAAATATCTAAACTAAATACATGTTGCCCCTCCCAGGTTGTAAGCAAAGGGAACCCCAGTTAATTTTAAACGAAAGCTTTTTAAAAAAGAAAGAAAAATCCAATAATCAGCAGCATGCCTGCACGCACTCTCCATACCCAAGCAGAGAAAGGAGTCAAGGAACCACATCCCTCATTGCCCCTCCCAATAATTCCTTCCTTTCCCCAACCACCCCACAAGCTTTCTGCAGGGGGGGTGCCAACCTTGGAAAGCAGGGGGAGGGGAGACGCTAGATCATTCCCTCTCCAAGTAGGGCAGGGAAGAGGGGAAACACCTTGGCAGAAGGAAAGAGGTAACGCCAGACTTGCCGCCTCCCCGTGCCCACGCCTTTCTTGCCTCTCCCAAGTCCAAAGGCAGGACAAGGAAGACGGTTTCGTGGAGAATTGCACAAGAGGAGCAGGAAGGTGCTGGGAGAAATGGGATGGAAGCCCCCATTCCCCCTAAGGCATAGGAGGGGGATGGGGAAGAAATGAGACACAGACACACACACACACACACACACACACACACACACATATATATATATATATAAAACAGGCAGCCAGGAGATGTCCTCATGGAGACACGAAAAAGCCTCAGGGTTTGGCCAAGGCAAAGCTAACCCCCCCCCCCAATACTGTATAACGATCCCACTTGTCCCCCTCCCCGCTTGCGGCAGGATCTCCTCCCAGGATGTGCAAAAGAGGCGAGTGGGTGGGTTGGAACCAAGTCACCCAACTGCTGCAGAGCCACCCTGGCTGAGCCGAGCGCCTTCCCCCCCGCCGCGATCAGGATGACACCCAGCCCAGTTACGCAAGGCCATACAACAGCAGCAGCAGCCTCCTCACATGACGTCCTTCCTCAACCAAACCCCCACCGCCAAGCCCCACCCGTGTGTCCTCGTCGGAAATACCCCACAGCCTCACCGCTGAAGATCATGGCAGCCGAGGCACCCATGACGGCGAAGAAGCAGGAATATTCGGGAGGAGCGGTGGTGGCTGCGGACGACATGGCTGCTGAGATGCACCGAGCCGGCGGGGGGAGGGAGAGTTTTAAAAAATAAGAATAAGCAGCGAAAGGGGGGTGGAGGAGGACGGCTACGTCGGCGCCAAGCTGAGCCGGGCGAAGGGCTGGCGGCTGTGAGCTGCAAGAGGCGGCGGCGGGTGACGGGGCTCCTTAAGTCCTCTAGCGCCGCTGCTTAGTCCTCTACCGCCAAGCGGTATTCAAACGTCCTGACAGGCGGCGGAGGCTGCTGCAAAGACGGCGGGCCTCGTTGGTTAGCGTTGGCAGCGGCGCTCTCCGGCTCCGTCGCTCCTCCTCGTCCTGCAGCTGCTGCTCCGCCACTGCGCTCGCGGTTCGCTCTAAATACCCAGCCACCGCAGGACAAAATGGCGGCTGCCCGGGGGTCACGTGGGCCCGAGACGGGCACCTCCTCCTCCTCCTCCTCCCTTCTCTTGGAATGTGCCAAGGGAGAGAGGGAGGGGAAAAAAAGGGAGGGCTCTTAATAGGGAACCACCTCCTGCTCCTCCTCCGCGGTCATTTCGCTGATCTGTGATCATGAGGACGGTTTTCATTTTGCTTTTTAGGGTTCGTGAAAGAGGAATGTCAGACAGGGTCTTGGGGTGTCTCTTTCCGCCGACCCCCCCCCGTCGAAGCAAATGGCTCGGGTGGTTCAGCCCCCTCAGGATTTCTCGGCTCTCTCTGTCCGTGGAGGGGCGGGGTTTATTTGTTCCCCCTCCCGTCAGGTGAGCGTGATTCAGCGCTGATTAACATAAAGGGCGGGGGCAGCGCGACAAGCCCAGCCCCCTTTTCTCGCCAGGCTGTTGATGGGCCTACCTGCCTGATAGAGGTAGCGTCCTTGATCCTCAAATAATAATAACCTGGTTGTGGGTTTTCCTCACCAGAAATGAAACCACCGTCTTACAATGGGTGCAGATTTTGCCTTTTTGCAGAACTTTCTGCACCTCTCTGTCCTCGGGATGCATAAGAATTCAAGGACTCATTCCAGCCAGGCAAAACCCATTCAATGTATAAATCAAGGCTGGTGAGGGGGGTGGCCTGGGGAGAGTTCAGGGGGCCAGAGAGGGAAGACTTAAGGGCCACATTTGGCCCCTGGGCCTGAGATGATAGGGCCTTAGCTGACTTGTTCCAATCAGGCTATTGGTCCATGTATCTCTGTATTCACTGCCAACAGCTCTCCAGGGTTTCAGACAGAGCAGAGGGGTTTGCCCATTTTATATGGAATATTCTGGTTTTTAACCTGGGATCTTCTGCAGGCAAAGCAAATGCTGTACCACTAAGCTACAGCCTTTCCATCTGCTTCATCAGATACATAAAATGAACAGAGAAGCTCTTCAAAATAAGCAATAATTTCAAATAAAATATTGTGGTATAAGACACTGCAAACATTCCCCCCCCCCATCCTCCGCTCTTCCAATACTCTGCAAGTATTACTCTGTAAAGAATATGTTCTGTAATGCTGCAATTCTTTATGGAGGAGAAAGTCCTCATAAAATCAGTGGGACTTACCTTTGAATAGACATGCATTGGATTGCACTTAAGGTATCTGTGTCTTGCTTTACAGAGGACAATCCTCTATTTAGAGGGCTGTCCGGTCCATGTCTGGTATAAAGATAAAATGGCCATAGGAAGGGAGAGAGGGAGCCTTAAAGTTGTCCTTCAGCTGTGAGTATCTGGGTGGGTGGCAGACACTGCGGGCACACAGATCACTTAGTCACTGTCTTCTTCAGAATGGTTAGTGAGAAGTATACCTATTTAAGTTGCAGTGATTTCAAAATCTGCTTCTGTACATATAAATTATAATATGCAAATGTTAAGCAAATGTGCCCCTTTTTTTGGTGCTGCATTGTCTTTTTTGGTGATGAGTTGGAAACCCTAATGGACCACTTTACGCTGCAGTCATAAACATGCTTACTAGGGAACTGGATTCATCAAACTTAGTGACACTGGAAAAGGTGGTGGCATCTCAACTCCAGACAGTCATGGATGATACTTCTTTACTTGGTTCCATTTCTGTTCAGTTTCTGACCTGGTTATGAGGCTGAAACTGCCTTGGTCATCCTGCGAATGACCTGTGCAGAGACAGAGCCTTTTCAGTGGTGGCTCTTCCAGGGCTTTTTTTCAGCTGGAACTCAGTGGAACTGAGTTCCAGCACCTCTTTGTAGCATAACAGCAGCTCAACAACTTAGGGTTGTCTGTAAAAAAGGGGGGGAGTTCCTGCACCTCTTTTTCTAGAAAACAAGCACTGGATTCTTCACCTATGATCATCCTCACTGGAGATATTTGTCAAGTTCCATCTGTGGATGCTTTTTGACATGATCTAAGGTTCTGCCTCTTCTGCTTAGCCTTTCTTGGTGGTGGTTATTGTTGTTGTTGTTGTTGTTGTTGTTAAAGTTTTGGCCTCTCTAGATTTTTTAAAAAATATTTAAGCCTCCCTGGTTTGATCTCTCATGCTGTTCTGGTGTTAAGTTTTAATTTGTATATTCTGTTTTGATAGTCTTTTCTTCTGTTGCCGGAATCCATTTTCTGAGGACGTGGTTCTGAAAGGTGGAAAATAAATGTTTAATATAAATAATAACACTGAGCGAAACTCAGGAATGATTTACAAAGGGTTTGCGTGTTAAGTTCTTGTGACATGCTTGACTTCTGTGTAGGACACCTTATAATGTGTGAAGTCCATAATGCACAGCCGTGTCCGCATAACCTCTAACAGTACTTATTTATATGTGCGTTCTAGTTTCACCTTGTTGATATCTGCAGCAGGTGAGCCTCTTTCGTGTCCCAGCTGTACCTGGTTAAATAGTGCTGCACCTTTCCCCTTACAATGTGTACCTGTTGCTAGTGTAGACTGAAGTACCTCATATGCTTTATGTACTGTTTTTCTAGGGAGCTGCAGGATGTCATTATTCTGAAAGTGCACGCTAAATTACTCCTTCAAGTATGAGTCCCATATAGATTGCAATAGTTATTGACCATGTTATATTATCTAAAAACTTGCTCTAAGCCCACAGGATAGAAGGGTGTTTTTTTTTTAATTCAATCAGTACAAAAGCATCCATATTTTCAGAGCTGAGATTAATGAATCAGTCTGTCTGCATCAAGGGTGGAGATTTTGTGGCCCTCCAGATCTTGCTGGACTACAACTCCCAACATCCCTGACTATTGGCCATTTTTCTCAGCGGCTGATGGGACCTGGAATTCAACAGCATCTGGATGGTCACAGGTTCCTCATCCCTGTTCTAGATACATCAGTCACTCTAGGAACTGAAAACAGGTTTTTGGAGTGAATGTTGTGTGACAAGAAAACACACACATGTATTTGTGTGTGTGTATTTGTATTTCCTATATATTAATAGCAAACTTCTAGCAGAAGCCCCACTACACTGGCAGAGGGTCAGTTATGCTCCCTCCTTGGCAAGATACAAGCAGGCAGAGAGCACAATAAGCCTAAACAAGATTCTAGTTCTCACTAAGGTGCTAAACCTGTGGCTGGGCTGTACCGCTTCATATTGCTTAGGCACTTCAATGTATTTATAAACAGGGTTTTGCTTTTTAAAGCAAAAAGCCCAACATCCCTCCTCTGGAGTGTTCTTTCCTTACAAGGAAAGCCCCTCCTGGCACTTTCTATCAGTTGCAGAAGTGGGGAGTGCAAAAACAGCATGGTTGCAAAGTGAATGCTAATGGACATTGTTGCTAAATATCTTTCGCAATGACCCCCAGTTCATGCTGCGACTTCTGTTTGCTCACATGGGGAGGCCTTGTACCCTGGTGCACAGAGTCCTTCTGGCTGCAAGATGGAAGCAGCCTGCAAACTGGGGGCTGTGGTACTTTATTATTATCGTATTGCTTGATCGTATGCTGGCATTGAGCCATTTTGCAGAGGCAGGACAATCCTGCCAATAGAGCCAGGGATCGTCCTTTGCACTGGAGCAGAATATTTCAGTCCACAGCTGGCACCGGAGGCCAGCCTCCTCGGACAGCTGCTGAAGTTCCAGCATTCCAGGCTAGCCTCCTCTGCTATGCTACTCCTTCCCTCAAAGAATTCTAGGAGCTGCATTTTATTAAGGGCGCTGAGAGTTATTTAGAGACCCCTGTTACTCTCACAGAACCACAAATTTCAGAGTTCTCTTTGAAGAAGGATTGGTTGTTAAAAGACACTGAGGATTATAGCTTTGTGAGGGGAGTAGGAATCGCCTAACAATTCTCAGCACTCTTAACAAACTATGGTTCCCAAGATTCTTTGCAGGAAACCATGACTTTTAAAGCAGTATCAATGTTTCTTAAATGCACAGTATAGATGTGGCCTTAGCTGGCCAGTTCCAGTGGGAACTAGCCACTGTTGGGGGTCAGGCACTGAAAAATAGAGCTCTTTGTGGCCTGCTCCGTGTCCCCTCAGCAAGCTTCCTGTCCCTTTGCCAGTGCTCAAATAAGTTTCAACTGCCAATCCCAATGGCTTCTATATGTGGCGTGGAGAGGTGGACACCATCTTGGCTTTTTGCCTCAGGCAGCAAAATATCTTGATCTGGCTCTTAAGGGGGTCATGTGAGATGTAACTATAATTTAGTTAAGAATTTTTGCATACTGCCCTTCTTTTTTTAAAATACCAAGTAAGTAAATAAATCGTGAGGAACACTTAACATTACAATTTAAAACCAAAATATAACAATATACTGTAAAACTCAAAGTCAATAAAACAGTCGAGCAAAGTGGAAATTCCTCCCAACAAATAGTTTTATTAAGTTTCCATTTACATTTGTTCAACTGTTCACTCTTTATGCGATCCAAGTACTTAAAATGCTTCTACACAAAAGTGGAAAAATTCTATCAATACAAATTGTTCTAAAATAGGAAACCATTCCCAGGTGATCATTCTGAAAAAAAGCTAGACATTAGTTCACTATAAGAACTTCGTTTAGCTGCTGTTCTTCCAGACCAGTCCTAGCTGCAAGAGCAGACTTTGGTCTTTCAGTTTTCAGTAGCTCCCTGCGCGAGGCCAAAATTCAATGCCTCCCCCCCACCTCTTGCCTTTGGTTCTGCTCAATTTACTATGTCATAGTTACAACGTCCTGCAGAACCCCCTAAACTCAGCGCCCAGTGCGGTGGAAATGGTAGCACTACCCTAAATGCCTTTGCTAGCTGTGCTTCACCTCTCACAGAACAGCAATTCCCAGCACCCTCAATAAGCTACAGTTCCTAGGATTCTTGGCAGGGAAGGAGTGTGGTATGGTTTATTTATATACTGCTTTTTAGCTTAAGGCTCCCAAAGCTGTGAACAACAATATATATTAATGCAAATAAAATATATAATACAATATATCAGTAAATCAAAACAAAATAAAATAGCATCAGAACTCAGCCACAACTACAGCTCCTGTAAATAGGATTTGAGTATCACCAGGCTCAGTGCACTGGAGATGGCAGAATTCTTCCGTTCTACTTTGGTTCTTTGTGGGAGTGAAGAAGTAATCAGAACCAGCATGTTGGAGTTTATTCTTACACACTGTGTTAGTCAAAACAGCACATTCCTAGGCATGTTTACTCCAGAGTATCACACTGTATTGCACAGGGTTCACTCCCAATAAGAGCACATTGTACTGTAATCCTAATGTTGCAGTTTTACATGCATTTACCTGGGAATAAATCCCATTGAATTCAACTGGATTTCCTTCTGAGTAGACATGCTAATCCTTTATATATACCCCCAACCCTTTGATGTATTTATGTATTAGGGAAAGCTGGTTGATCCAGCATAGTATTGTCTACGTTGATTGGCAGTGGCTCTCCAGAATTTCAGACGAGAGTCTCCTCCACCCCATTCTGGATATGCCAGGGATTTTCTGTATGCAAAACTATAGCCCTTCCTCCCCCACATGCATTATAGTTTGCATGTTGTTTAACAGTGCCTTGCTTTGGATTTATAATCTTACACTGTAAATTATTTTTTTTAACCTGACACCCCCACCATTGTGCATCTCTCAAGCGCCCATCTGAATGATCCTCAGCTTACAGTATCTTAATAGCTCTCAATAAATGTTGAAAGCTGTCTGCTGCTCGTGGTGGTGAAGGATTAATAGCGGTTTGAATCTACGTAGCTGCAGCTCAGGCCAGCGAGTGGATATCTGTGTCCTCTGCCAGGTGCAAAACAGGAAGGGAATGGCAATGAGCAGGGATGGGGACATGAAGGCAGAGGGAGCTACTTGCAGTTCTGGATTTTGTGAACTGTGAGGTCAGTCCGCAGAATTTGCCCCCATTTAGGGATTGGTTGCCAAGAGCACCATTAGAAAAGCAGCTGGACTGTGTAGTGCAGATTATTGCATTGGTTCCGAGTTAAATGACAGCTGCTGACACAGGCCTGTAATACAAAAAAAGAAAAGAAAGAAAAATCTTAACATCCCTCTTACAGCCCAGTTGACTACAGCTTGCGGATTTATTGAGGAGAAACCAGCATTCTGCCTGCGCGAAGATCTTGAGAGCGTTTGTATGTGATTTCTGCCTCTAGCCGGGCTGCTTTTGTAGCAGAAAGCTATCAGAGGGCATTTAAAGGTTATCAATTGCTATCCGACAGCAGGAGACGCAAGCAGTTCGGCAGAAAGAGAGGATTTACTGCAAACACATGAGATTTCAGAACACCCCCTGCTACTTTTCAGCAGGGATGTTGATTTTTTTTTTTTTAAATCGCAATCCAGGCCTGTAGGTACCAATGAAATTGACACAGTCCTCTTAATGAAGAGGAGGTAAGCCCAGTTTATGGGAGTACAGGATAAATTTGATTCTGGACAACATTCTGAGCAAAAGTGGATCGAGCAATGAATGCAAAATTTAACTTTGTATACTAGACTAGTTTCTACTATGCGCAGCCACATACAGTGGTACCTCAGGTTAAGAACTTAATTCGTTCCGGAGGTCCGTTCTTAACCTGAAACTGTTCTTAACCTGAAGCACCACTTTAGCTAAAAGGGCTTCCTCCTGCTGCTGCGCCGTCGCTGCACGATTTCTGTTCTCATCCTGAAGCAAAGTTCTTAACCCGAGGTACTATTTCTGGGTTAGCAGAGTCTGTAACCTGAAGCATATGTAACCCGAGGTACCACTGTACACCCCTCTATCCTTCATCCAGACAAGCAAGAGACATTAGCAGAGTTCAATGGCATATTTTAGCTAGGCAAAAGCATGGGGTGTGTAGTAGGACCAATGAGGGGGAGTGAGTTTGAGGGCTGCAAGAGAGGGCCGCATTTTGGGCCCAAGCCTGAGGTCCCCCACCTCTGATGTAGGGTTTGGAATCAGATATATTAAGCAAGAAAGTGACAAAGCCAGTCCAGAATTCAGAGGAAGTGGGTTGTTGTGGACAGCTGCCAGTCTGGCTCAGCTCTAGCATAACACGGTATTCTTCCTGCAGGTTCCCTTTGATGTACTTTCCCCCCCAGTTTGAAATCACAGCCATAATGAACCTTGCCAACAGGAATCATAATGACATTTCCTTGGAATTCTTTCCTGTGTGGAATTTCAGTGCCAGAATATGACTTTAAGAAATGAAGTCAGTCCTCCAAGCAACTGAGGTTGGGTTTACAGAGTGGCTTTAAGGAACTCCTGTACTGTTGATATGGAGACGCCTCTCTGCTCCACATTCCTCAAAATGCCCAAGTGGTGTATATCCTACTAGTTAGTATATAAACATGCGTAGGCCTCATTTACTCACTCCCTGATGTGGTTATCAAAATGGTTAAGACTGTGACTGCACACTTTAGTGAGTTAGTGGTGGGGAACCTTTGGCCCTCCAGATGTAGGTGAACTACAACTCCCATAATCCCTGGCCATACTTGCTGGGGCTGATGGGAGTTGGAGTTCAGCAACATCTGGAGGGGCAAAGGTTCCCCACACATGTGGTAGTTAATGACCTTGAACAGGAGTCGCAAATGGTTTTCAGCCCAAGGACCATGTAGACCCATGGCCAAAGTGAGTGCGGGGGGACTTTAAAACTGGTCGTGACCTCATTGTGGCATGGCTCAGTGGTATAGCATGAGTCTTGCATGCAGATGGTCCCAGGTTCAGTTCTCAGCATCCCCAGGTATGAGCTCTGGGGAGCCTCTGGCAGTCAGTGTAGACAATACTGAGCTTGATAAACCAATGGTCTGACTCAAAATAAGACAGGCTCCTTTTCCTAATTGCAAGCTCCTAATACTGTCTTTCCACTTTTCTACAGTGTTTTTATGCTGCCTTTTTATTTTTTATCCATTTTTATTTTTAAATTAAGCAGTTACCGTATTTTTCGCTCTATAAGACGCACCAGACCACAAGACTGGTTTTTGGAGGAGGAAAACAAGAAAAAAAATATTCTGAATCTCAGAAGCCAGAACAGCAAGAGGGATCGCTGTGCTGAGAAAGCAGCGATCCCTTGCTCTTCTGGCTTCTGGGATAGCTGTGCAGCCTGCATTCGCTCCATAAGACGCACACACGTTTCCCCTTACTTTTTAGGAGGGAAAAAGTGAGTCTTATAGAGCAAAAAATACGGTATGCTTAGAAACTTGAAGTAATTTTAATCTGCTTTAGTATTTTAACTTTTGTATGTTATAAAGTAGAGTTGCAGTTTCCCCCCTTGATTTTACTGTTTTGCCTTTTGTAAACTATCACGGTCCCCATCAGCAAGCATAGAAGGTAAGTTTAGAGTTGGGGAGTCTAAAAGTTTGAAAAACACTAAAGAGATTCCTCCCCCCCCCCTTTCAGCTTTAAGACACAGGTTTCTTGTTAATCAAAACTTGGAGACATCAGAAAAGAATGACAAGCTTGTCTCTATAGGCAGTCAAGAGAAGGGGGGGGGAGGTGTGGAAACTTCCCAGCCTATCTGCAGCTTGTGAGGCTGTATCATATGATTCAAGAAAGACCAGATCCTTGCAGCCAAGAATGAGGAAGTAGCTGAGCAGATAAACTCTCTTCCTTTTGTCCCTTTTGCCTTGAGGGTTGGGAAATCAGAAGTCACAGGCAGTGACTTCAAGAATGGATAACTGCAAAGCACTGTATCTGGAGCTTCCCTTGGGCCTGATCTGAAAAACAAAACAAAACGGTAGCTCAGGGGTCGACAAACTAAGAGCTGCGGTCTGGATCAGGCCCAATTGCCTTCAGGATCCGGCTCACGGACTGTCTGTGGATCAGCGTGGGGATTCTTCTAGTTTGGGCTGCACCATTTTTTCCCCTTCCTGCGCCATTCCATTCCCCCCCCCTCCACACACCGCCGTGGCGGTGCCTCTTCTCTCCTTCCTCCTGGCTTCTCCCCGCGGCTTCTCCCTGCCCTGCCTAGAGGAGGAAGGGAGCTGGCTGAGCGCCATTTTAAGCAGCCCCTCTCCGGAGCCAGCCCTTTTGCTCTGCTCATCTTCCCTCCGCCATCACCACTGCTGCCCTGGTGCTCCTGTGGGCCGAGCTCTCTCTGCCTACCCACGAGAAGCGGCGGGGGCGGCAGCCCCAGGGAGGGTAAACGCAGGGGTTGGGGCTGGATCTGGGGGGTGGGGAGGAGGACTACTTGCCCCTCTCGCCTTTTCTTCCAGCTCCCCGCCCCCCGGTGCCACTTCTCCAGCCTGCCACAAGGTCTGAGGGACAGTGGGCCGGCCTGCGATTAAAATTTTTTGCCAAGCCCTGCAGTAGCTAGTGCCGAATACCGCAGCACAGTTGCTGACAGCAGTGATGACACCTCTGTTCGGAGACCTGCAGTGCTTGCAATTTGGTTACCTGGCCAAGTGCAAAGTGTTACTATTAGTATATCAAGCCCTTAACGGATTGGGATCAGTTTACTTGTGGGATTTCCCTGTATGTACCCACTTGACTGCTTCAGTCTGCAGAACCGGTGCTGTTAACAGGTGTCGCACATTATTCATTCCACACTTGACAGATATTCTTTTTGTGTGTCAGCACCTACACTTTGGAACTCCCTGTCTATTGATGTCACAAAGTCACCTTCACTCTATTATTTTCAGCATCTGCTTAAAACATTTTTGTATACGCAAGGCTATCCAAATAGGTAGAAGTTACATGTGAGTTACATGTCACTTTTTATTAGCTACTGTTAATTTTAAGCAGCCTTTGAATGCTTTTAAATACCCATTTTAAACTTTTTTATTGATTATTTTAGTATTTTGTGAACACTGCTTAAAGGTTTTGTGACAATCAAGCTGTATATTACTTTTGTTAATTAATTAATGAACATTAGGGCCCTCAAATACAACTGCCTTAACAGTTTCTGAAGTAAGTGAAATAATACCCACGACTATTGCAAGTGGTTAATTATAAGTCACTTTGCTAGCAAGCACAGAATATAAAGAAAATAAGTACACCATAGATAGATAGATAGATAGCAACTGGGTTTCTAAGATGCATATTTGAGTGAGACCCAGAGGCTACTCCTTTGACCTGGCTTGAGCTGCTGTTTGCTTTCTTTTCAAGAACCGTTTTAACATTAGCTTCTTCAGAGGGAGAAAATAGAGAGCAACACCCAATTGATTTGGCCAGCTGGGTCAAATTTTGGTTCCTCCTCTCCCAGAACTGCCTGCTCATTCATCACTGCTCTCATTATAGGAACAAAGATATAACTTTAAGAATTGGTAGCTAAATGTACTTGCTTTCCTCCTCCCTCCTTATTCTCTTTTCCTTTTGTGTCATGTCGACCTTTGGGCAGGGATTGTCCTGTTCTGCTTTTATTGGTTTAGTTAAAGTTAGAGGGAGTCAACCATTGCAGGTCAAGAACTACTAGCGTTCCACCCAAACAATTTGAGGTATATACAGCAGTTACTAGCCACCAACCATCAAAAGCCACTGAGGCTCATTTAAACAACCATCTTACTAGAAGGACCATAGCTCAGTGGCAGAGTATCTGCTTGTATGCAGAAGGTCCCAGGTTCAATTTGTGGCATCTCCAGGTATAGCTGGGATAAAATCCTGTCTGAAACCTTGGAGAGCTGCTGCCAGTCAGTGTAGACAGTACAGTGGTACCTTGGGTTAAGTACTTACCGTATTTTTTGCTCTATATGACTCACTTTTTCCCTCCTAAAAAGTAAGGGGAAATGTGTGTGCGTCTTATGGAGCGAATGCAGGCTGCGCAGCTATTCCAGAAGCCAGAACAGCAAGAGGGATTGCTGCTTTCACTGCGCAGCGATTCCTCTTGCTGTTCTGGCTTCTGAGATTCAGAATATTTTTTTTCTTGTTTTCCTCCTCCAAAAACTAGGTGCGTCTTGTGGTCTGGTGCGTCTTATAGAGTGAAAAATATGGTAATTCGTTCTGGAGGTCCATACTTAACCTGAAACTGTTCTTAACCTGAAGCACCACTTTAGCTAATGGGGCCTCCTGCTGCTGCCTCGCTGCCGGAGCATGATTTCTGTTCTCATCCTGAAGCAAAGTTCTTAATCTGAAGCACTATTTCTGGGTTAGCGGAGTCTGCAACCTGAAGCGTATGTAACCTGAGGTACCACTGTACTGCCCTAGATAGATAGATGGTTTGCCGTGGTATAAGGCAGTTTCCTATGTTTTCCCATCTTACTGCCATCAGCTCCGAATGAGGTTAATAGCAAAGCAAACATATAGAGAAAAGTTGGCCTTGATTGCCTTAACAAGATTAATGGTGTTTGTAGTTTTGTGGGGTCAGCTGAGCTACTTGCCTTTCCAAATAAGTCACCGGTGACTTTCTTGGTTAGCCTCTATATAATCAGGACATTCTGTGTGTTTTATTTTATTTTTTAAATGTTCCCTTTGTTCCCTTCGGAACTCATCAAACAGGAAGAACAATTTCATATCTTTCTTTCCTCTCTCGCCTCCTTTTCAACCATTGTTTACGTTTCTTTTGTTGCTGGTCAAGATCTGTTTTCTGCTGGGAAAACACCAAGCCTTGGTCTGGGTGTTTGTGGAAGCTTTTTTGTGGGTGAGCCAGCGTGACACCGAAAGCATGGAGGTTTGCAGTAGAAACACAGGCCGGCACATTCCATTAGAAGGGATCTGGGTGGGACCAAAGCATTCTGCAATTGCTGGTAAGGTCACCAGCGTAAGGCACTGATTATAGCAAATCCTTTCTAAGGAATGAAGGAAAGTTGACAGGATAAATACCGGCTGTGCCCACTCATTAAAGCAAATGGTTAGAAGCAGCAGCAGCAACCCCTGCCTCGGTCACATCCAGCCTGGACTGCTGTAATATGCTGTACGTGGGGCTGCCTTTGAAGAGGGTTCTGAAGCCACAATCTGGTGCAGAAATGGTTGGGGGTGTTGTTATTTCTGTAAAATCTCATTCATCCTTACATACATAAAACCCAGCAATTAATAAAACATTTTCTGTATTAGAACAATACAAAACCACAATATAGACCGTTAAATGGCAGTATTGAAACAAGGCAGGCCTTGAAGCAGAAGGTAGTTTATAAGCTTCAAAAGCCATCTTTAAGGAAAGAAACTTATTAAAATGGGAATAGACCAGTTTAGCCCAGGTAATTTCTGCAGGGAGGATATTATACAGTATCGGTGCCACCACCAGAAAGGCCTTGTCTCTTGCACGTGCCCATCTTGTATTGCATGAAGACACAGTAAAAAGCAGATGCTTAGAAAATGATATTAAAGCTTGGGCAGGGTCATATAGGAGTTGGTGGTTCTTGAGTTATTCTGGTCTTAGGCTGGGATAGAAATTAGATGTGGGCACAGAGAATGGTATCAGGCATTGCTTTTTTATTATTTGCTTCAGCAATGCTTTAGCTACTCAGAACATATAACATGGATTAAATTGCCACTTTAAAATAATGCACAACAACCCGATCAGGTGTTAAGACTCCCAATGGAAGCCTGGCTGAATATCCAGATCTTTAATTGAGCTATGGCCTTCCATGATTTCTGTCAATCAAAGAGGCACAAGAGCAGGCCATGTCATTACTACCCACCCCCTTAAAATCCTTCATGGGACTGGAGGGGAGCCAGACCCTTAGTCCTATTAAGGACCTTCTTCCCCAGTGGCTCTCTTTCACCTGTGTTGCAGATTAGGAAATGGAGCTCAGTCATCAGCCGAGCATCATGAAATGACCTTTGCAGTAAGCATGGAAAGATCTGGCTGGAATGGGTTTTGCGAATGTTTTACAGGGATTCTCTGCAGATGGCTTCAGAATGGCACCCTGTTCCACAAGCTGTCCTTTGTTGCCATGGTTACTTGCTAAGATAAGTCTGGCGGGGCCCTGTTTCAGATTCAGTTCACCCAGAATAACACCTGTTGACAAACCAAACAGCTAGAAAGGTACGACACTGAATGGAACTGTTGATTTCTGGGGTTTTATGCATGGTCTCGGCTGATCTTATTAGAGCTGCAGAAAGAACATAGAGGGTAGGACTGCAAGCTAGTCGGCTGGTGGCTGCATCACCAGCAAAGTTTCACAGAGGGAAAGTCCTTACATGGGTGGTCTTTCGGGGGGCATGACAGTGGCAGAGTAGCAAGTGGCAAGTGCTTATATATACAACAAGGGCAACAAATTCAGTAGCCTCCAGTTATTTCAGGACTCCCACTCCCATCAGCCCCAGCCAGCATAGCCAACGGGCAGGGATGATGGGACTTGTAGTCCAATAACCTTTGGAGGGTACCACATTGGTTACCCAGGATGATGATGGAGGGTGATCTTCACTCAAAGGTTCCAGGGCAGGCTATGGCAGTTAAACAAAATATTCAAAGCTGTTTAAAATAAATCACAACCATAGAAAGCGAGTCTTAAAAATGTAAATTTCAGATGTCAACAATAAGCAAGCAGGATTGGGGTGGATACGGAAATCTGGCCTACAAACCCAAGAAGTTTCATTCTTGCAACAGACCTCCTCTGCACGTTTACCATGCAAGTCTGGAAAAGGAACCGTCAACGAGAAGTTCAGTACAGATTCATGCAAAAAACAGAAATGTGGAAAATGATGGTTCGCGCAACCTTCATGGGTACAGCCCCTGGTCTAAAGGAAGCAAACTGAGCTCCAGGCCTGATACAGCTTCAGCCAAATCCTTGTCTGTTAAACACAGAGGATGTGCAAAGCTTGCTGCCAGCTCTTCTGCTGCTAGTCACATTCTTTGACCTCGCTTGCCCTTCCTCATTTCAGAGGACGTGATCTCAATTAAGGTTCTCTGGTATGCATATTCAAATCACAGAAACCACATTTCAGGGCAATGTCTTGGTGAGGAGGCTCAGGATTTTAGATCCAGAATTTAAATGCATGTTTTATCCCTACCCACCCACTCAACATTCCTGCTTAGCACTCAGAGTGGGCCAGTCTAGACTGGGAGCCATGTGCTCAGATGTGGCAAGCTGCACAGTTAAAGAGGGCTGAAGATTCCCTTACTTGACTTTGTCCTTAGGGCTTTGAAAATGCTATGATGACCCTTTCTCATAGATTATTGTAATGCACTCTTATGTGGGGCTGCCCTTGAAGATGGTTTGGAAACTGCAACTGGTACAGAAGGCTGCAGGTAGATCACATCACATGTATTCTTTGCCAGTTACATCATCTGCCTACTTGTTTCTGGGCTCAATTCTAAGGTTTTGGGTCTGGCCTTTAAAGTTGTAAATCAGGGACAGATGGATGCCCTGATTCGTTTGTGGATTACTACTCATGGTTTGTGAGATACAAACCATGAGTGCTGGTTGGCACATCATGCTCAACCAAGTCTTGGGATTTCTGTCTCCTGGCTCAACCACATTCACAGTAAACCATGGTTTATTGGCATCACTAGCTTTGATTTACTATGTGATGTGTGAACAAGCCCATAGTCGGGGGTAACCATACATCTTCCATAAAGGGTACATCCACATTGGAGCCCTTGAATGAAGCACAACTTTCCAGAAATAGGGCTGCTTCAGGCATCCTTTTTATTGCACATTCATGATTATTCATACTTGTGATGCTACCATATCAGTCGTACTTAAACCTGTTTTCAATACTATTTGCCCATGCAAAAGTTTTGGGGCAGACACACCACATCATATCCAATCAGTGCATGTCCTGTAACTTCCTTCTGAAATCCCGTAACTTTTTACAGCTTTTTACAGTCCTTTTTTTCTGGGGGGACGCAGGGGTACACATACCCCTGAACATTTTGTCAATCTAAATTTGGCCTCATTGAGGGGCAGCATTTTAATATGAGTATGAAAATGAGAGTACCCCTAAACATTTTTAAAGAAAAAAAAACACACTGGCTTTTTATAACACAGACATTCCAGTTGTCTCCTCACAAGTAAGTTCCATTCAGCAGAGATCCTTTTTTAATGCTAACTGAAATTCCTGTTCAAAGTTTTAGTGGATTTTATTTCTTCCTGTTGACCCTAGTGGGGCAATTAGTAATGAATATGAATAGCCGCTCTAAAATTACCCCAATGCCAGTTTTTTTTGTATTGGGAGGCAGCTTTAACTGCAGATTTCCTCTTATTTATTCCCCCCCCCCCTTTTTTTTTTCCCTTTTAATGATACAACAGCTCTGATGACTAACTTTTGCAAGATTGTATCCTAATTTGCTGCTCCGTTCAGTTCTGGGGAACTGAACCTAGAAGATGGGGCTATATAAGAGGACTGTGATGAGGGCAGACAGATTCACACTTCTTCCATCCTCCTTCCCCTGACTAAGTCAGTATCACATGGAGAGACCCAGAGCAGCAGGAAATGGCTCATCTTCAGTTAACAGTAACTCAAGAGGGATTTGGAAGGTAATGATTCCTCTGCTCCATACTAGTAGCCTAGTGGCGAATTCTGAAGTGCAAGGTCCCTTCGTGATAGCTACAGCCATGCTGCTGATCCTTTTAGATTTGTCAGCAGCCTTTGACACGGTCGATCATGATCTTCTGGACCACCGCCTCGCAGACGTGGGGATACAGGGCATAGCCCATAACTGGCCGTGCTCTTTTATCTCTGGTCGGGGACAGAGGGTAGCACTAGGGAGGGAAATGTCGTCGCGCCATTCCTTGGTGTGTGGAGTGCCGCAGGGCGCAATTCTCTCCCCGATGCTTTTTAACATCTTTATGCGCCCCCTTGCCCAAATTATCCGGAGCTTTGGGCTGGGCTGTCACCAGTATGCTGATGACACTCAGCTCTATCTGCTGATGGATGGCCACACCGACTCGGCCCCGAACACACTGACCAGATGCTTGGAAGCTGTGGCTAGATGGTTTCGTGGGAGCCGATTGAAACTAAATCCTTCAAAGACAGAGGTCCTATGGCTGGGTCGGGATGGCATGGGGGTGAGGGACCAACTCCCTTCTCTTGCGGGGGCCCAATTAGTGCCATTGCCTTCCGTTAAGAGTTTGGGTGTAATCCTTGACGCCTCCCTTTCCATGGAGGCGCAAGTTACAGCAACAGCCAAGGCGACATTTTTCCACCTTCGCCGCATCAAGCAGTTGGTCCCTTACCTTTCCTGCCCCGACCTGGCCACAGTGATCCATGCGATGGTCATCTCCAGGCATGACTACTGTAATTCGCTCTACGTGGGGCTGCCCTTGAAGCTGTCCCAGAAACTCCAGCGGGTGCAGAATGCTGCAGCGAGGCTCCTCACGGGGTCTCTGCCATGGGAGCATATTCACCCAGTGCTTTTCAAACTGCACTGGCTCCCGGTAGAGTACAGGGTCAGATTTAAGGTGCTGCTTTTGACCTTTAAAGCCCTTCACGGCCTTGGACCCTTGTACCTACGAGACCGCCTCTCCCGGTATGCCCCACGGAGAGCCTCAAGGTCCATAAATAACAACACCCTAGTGGTCCCAGGCCCTAAGGAAGTTAGATTGGCTTCAACCAGAGCAGGGCCTTTTCAACTCTGGCTCCGGCCTGGTGGAACGCTCTGCCTCATGAGACCAGGGCCCTGCAGGATCCGATTTCTTTCCGCAGGGCCTGTAAGACAGAGTTCTTCCGCCTGGCCTTTGGCTTGGAGCCAATTTGATTCCCTCCCTCTCTTTCTTTCTTTCCTTCTCCTCCTGCATTGAGGCTACATTTTATTTTAATGTTGTAATATTTTAATGTTGTATTTTAATTTTGTTTGTAATCATTCAACTTGTTTTTATTATTGCTTGTAAGCCGCTCTGAGCCCGGCCTTGGCTGGGGAGGGTGGGGTATAAATAAAAAATTATTATTATTATTATTATTATTATTATTATTATTATTATTGGATTGTACAACAGCCAACAATTGTGCAATATTATTATAATTTTACAATAATAATTAGGGATGCACTTCAACGATTGATGCAGATCTCCATGTGTTGTCTTTCAGCTAGGTGTACTATTTTCTGTGCACGATACATGGGGAAATGAATTGGAGTGCTCTGGTATCCTCTTTTGAAGTGACTTAAGTTATGTTTTCCACAAAGTTCCATTACACATAACAGAACTTGCACACCATTCCCCTGAAAACTGAAGCACCTCGTGCGCCTAAATACTTAGCTTTGGAGCATACGCTGCCTAAAACACCCTCCTTTTATCCTAATTGCGAGGCTCTAGGGTGCTGGGAGACAGTGCCTCTGCAGGGACCTTGCTGCAGAAACAGTAATGGAACTCCAGACCACAACACCACTTGTTCCAGGCTCTCTGCCACTTAGCTTTCGCTACACAAGAGCAGTGGCTCAGGAGTAGAACATCTGCTTTGCATGCAGACGGTCCCAGGTTCAATCCTTGAGTAGGGCTGGGAGAAACTCCTGTCCGAAACCCTGGAGAGTTCTGCCAGTCACCATAGACAATACTGAGCTGGACTGGCCAATGCTATGATTCTGTATAAGGCAACTTCCTGCGTTCCTATGCTGCCAGGATACAAAGGACAAGGCAGTGCCTTCCCTTCCATTCAAAACAGGGCTGGGCAGTAGCTGCTGCCACTTAGTGTCTACAGTACTGGGCTAGGTGTGCCACTGGCTTGATTTGGTATAAGGCAGCCTCCTAGATTCCTTCTCAGAAGCGCAGAACATCCATAGGGCCAGCCAAGACATTATTGGGTATAGAGCAGAATTCTGAATTTCCCCCCTTTTGCACTAATGAATATGAGGGGCAATCTACCTGGAAGTTCTCATGCAGCTCCTTTGGCATAGGGCTGGAACTGAGCAAGAGCCTAGCATGAGACACCAACCAGGTTAAGGTTCTCTTGCACAACCATTATTGAAATGAACAAGGTGATTCTAAAGCAGTCCTGGTGAGCATGCTCCTGAGTACCCGAGTTGCCCTCTTTATGGGTTTGCTGGAAGCATGGGCGTGGCAGGGGGGCAGCTGCCCCCCCATTAAGTATTGTGATAGGAATTTTATGGTCTTAGATATATGGTAATGTTCATAAGTGTACCAACCAAGCACGTACATAGATCAGCACAGGAAGACCAACCTGGAACCATTTTGATTCCTAAACTGAGCCAATGTTTTCTCTGCAAGGTCAAAGTGGGAAACCTCCCATTGTAGCTTTCCTCACAAATCCTGTCTTAAGGGCACATTTAAGATATGAATAGGGTGTGAGCCTGTGACATGGCCCAGGAACTAAGTATTTATCACTACAAAAGAATGGCCAGGCTCCCCAGGCAATCCAATCAAGTAACCTGCCAGACAGGAGATAAACAAGGACAGAAGAAAAACAACATTCAAATTTCTGTTTAGACCGCCTTTTCTGTGATGTATGTATGATGTTTCTGGGGGTGGTCTTGATCTACAGGGTGGCAATTTCAAAAGTATTTATAATTCCGTGCACGCCATTTTTCTGGGTTCCTCCTCCTCTCCTGTGGGTGAGGGGAGCACCCTGTTGCAACAGATCAATAAAGATCAAGCTTCCTAGCTGCTTTGCTTCTCAATATTCTCTGGTTGGCCTCTGTTATTCTCTCCTACCAATAGGGAACCTATGTAAGGACTCTATATGGGCTCTTGGATACCCCATAAGGGAAAAGGACAATTATTGTTTACAACAGTAAAACAGTAGGAATATGTAACTAACTGACCAATCACATCAGTTCTTCCCCCCCCCCCCAATCTTGGCTACACCCATGGCTGGAGGGCATCTGATTTGCCTCTATGGGAAACAGGAGTAGTTGAGAGGCCCTGTTCCAGCAAGGCTCTTATATTACCACCTCAAAATCTCCTATGCCTCCCTTTGGCCCTTTTAGGTCAGAGAAACACACAAGCTTGTTTATGGTGCCTCTGTAAAGCCAGCCTCCTCTGGTGGTGTACTTGGAGGCAATTTAATGTTTCATTGATTTCCTTTCATAAGCAGTTCGTATTCTTCTGGGGGCAGGGACACCAATGAAACCTAGAGTCTTTAAGTTCCTGACCGGTTGCCCAATGACAGAGTAACATGTCAGAATGGGAGCTGGTTGTTTTTGGTTCGTCTTGCTTTGTGGACATAGAAAGCACAGGCCCGGTTGTTACAGGCTAGTCCTGGTTACTGTGTGGGGCTTTCAGAGCAGAGCTGGCACATCACCTACCCCCCTTTCCCACCACTCGTTCTGAGTATTCAGACTATTCTGCTGGTATTAATTTGGCTTTAACCCTGGGCTCCCGCAGCCACAAGAGCGGCTAAAAAGGAAGCTACTGCAAAGAATTGGGCATGCCAATCTAGATGGAGGAGTGGAAATTGTGTGGAGAGAGTATGGAAAATGGCCAACTATAGATTAGCAGGATTGCTCCTCTGTGGCATTGCATTTGGGTTTGTCTCTTGTCTTCTTCTGCGTTTTTCTGCAATTCTCGCCCACTCCCTGAACTGGTGCATATCTGCACTTCTTCCTCTTGGGACTGCAAGCCCACACATTAATTTCCCTAAAACAACACAGATTTTGTGCCATTGCAGCGAGACATAATATTGCTGTGGGTATGCCAACAAAGGGGGCACATTCCAACCAAAGCTAAGCCCTTGAAAGGGAGAAAGTTAAGCATGTGCTTGTTATCTATTCAGTTTTAGTATTCATTTTCCCAACTCTGCAATTTTCAAGGCATGGCTCCTCCTGAAGCCACCAGGACCTAAAGCTCACCTAATCCATGTTTACATTTAAGTCAATCCCATTGTATTCAAGGTCTTACTCTAAGGAAAATGAGTTTGTACACGATTGCAGCCTCAAAACCAATTAACTACAGATCTTCCAAGACTGGAGTTTTTACGCAGCTGTAACTCTGCAACATGCCATTGTTATAATAGCACATTAAGTGGTGGGTTTATACTGGACAATCCATACACCATTCTGCTTGATTAGCTGTTCTGCAATGCTTACTCAGAGCTACTGCATTATTACTGTATGGAGGGGCACTCTTGTACTATAGCACAACGGAAGAGGGCAAAAGTCACCACATTTGCTAAATTGTACAGTAGTACCTTGGGTTTAGTACTTAATTTGTTCCGGAGGTCCGTTCTTAACCTGAAACTGTTCTTAACCTGAAGCACCACTTTAGCTAATGGGGCCTCCTGCTGCCGCCGCGCTGCCAGAGCCCGATTTCTGTTCTTATCCTGAAGCAAAGTTCTTAACCTGAAGCACTCTGGCTTAGTGGAGTGTGTAACCTGAAGCGTATGTAACCTGAAGCGTATGTAACCCGAGGTACCACTGTAATGCTTAATGGCTAAAACAATATATATTTATAAATCAACTGGATTAGGATAAAAGAATCAACTGAAGTAGGTCCAGACCTTAAAAGATTGCTTCTCTCATTTGGTAGCATCCCTTTCACATGTGTCAGAGGACAAGGCTAGTCACTCTTGAGTCCTCCCTTAAAAAGCATCTAGCACCATCCCATTTCCATGACTCACAGCATGCATTCACTATTTCCCCAATGAATCTTTCCTCTTGTGGGTTTCACTTCTGCATTTTATTTTTTGTCTTCAGAATTTGTACATGTCAAGATATTTTCCAAGAAGGGGCTGTTGCAACAACTGGAGTGTAAGCGTAGGAGTAAAGCACACTAAGGAGGAAAACACTTCTGATTGTTGGAAGTGCAGCAGCAGAGATTGTTCAGTTTGTAACTTAAGGGTTAGTTCTGTTAGTGTTAAAGTCAACTAGCCAAGGTGAAGGTGTTGCTTAGCAACTAGGCAGAGTGGCATGATCTTCACTGAGGTAGCATGTATTCTGATTGGCCATGTAGTTCTAATGGCATTTTCCTCTGTACGTCTCCTGCTATGTACAAGGCCTAAACTAAGCAAGACAAAGTACAGTCATACCTTGGGTTACAGATGCTTCAGGTTGCGCACCGCGCTGAACCTGGAAGTACCAGAACAGGTTACTTCCGGGTTTCGGCGCATGCGCAGAAACGCCAAATTGTGACCCGCGCGTGCGCAGATGTGGCACTGCGGGTTGCGATTGTGCCTCCTGCACGGATCATGTTTGCAACCCGAGCGTCGCTGTATCTCTCTTCCTTTCTCCTCAAATTATACACTAGTTTTGTCCAGTTTCCCCTGCAAAGTGTTATCAGGACTTTTATCACCAGACTCCATTTTTGTTATTTAAATGGCTTTGCTAACACTGGTGACTCAAGCAGTGTTCCAGGACCCTGTCATAAAACCATAGGAGAGAGGCTTTGTCAACCCTTGAGCCCTAAACCGGGTGAGTGGGAGATTGCCAGCTCTTGATGGGGTTACACTCCCTTTGAAGGAGCAGATTTGTAGCTTGGCGGTACTCCTGGATCCTTTGCTGTTGCTCGAGACTCAGGTGGCCTCAGTGGCCCAGAGTGCCTTCCATCAGCTTCGGCTGGTGGCCCAGCTATGCCCCTATCTGGACAGGGATAGCTTAACTACTGTTGCCAATGCTGTGGTAACCTCAGGGTTAGGTTACTGCAATGTTTTATGTGTAGGGCTGCCTCTGAGGATGGTTCGGAAACTTCAGCTGGTGCAGAATTCAGCAGCCAGGTTGCTCAGTGGAGCAAAACGGTTTGAGCATATTATACCGATTCTGGTCCGACTGCACTGGCTACCAATTAGTTTCTGGGCCCAATTCAGAGTGCTGGTTTTGACCTATAAAGCCTTAAATGGCTCAGGACCTCAAGAACTGCCTCTTTCCATATGAACCTACCCAGAGCCTGAGATCATCTTCTGAGGCCCTCCTTCATGTGCCTCCTCCTCGAGAGGCAACAGGAGAAGGGCTTTCTCTGCAATGACTCCCTGTCTGTGGAATGCTCTCCCCAGGGAAGTTCACCTGGTGCCTTCATTATACACCTTTAGGTGCCAGGCAAAAATATTCCTTTTAAACTAGGCCTTTGGTTGATTTGATTGACATCCTATGCCCTTTTAAAATGTGGGGTTTTTTTGGGGGGGGGGTTATTGGGCTGTTTTTATTCTGATTATGTATTTTGTGGTTTTATATTTTGATTTTATTTTGTGAACCACCCTGAGACCTCTGGGTATAGGATGGTATATAAATTGAATAATAAATAAATCTGTCAACCTACAGACCGGATGTGGCTGCCAGATTTCATCTAGTCCATGAGGGCCCCTCTTGACCATCAGCTGAGAGGAGCTAGGGCTTCAGTGTTGTGCAAAGTGCTTAATTGCACCTCCTTTCTCTGCAAGAAGGTCTGCTACAAGAACACGGGAAAATGTCTCAGCAGTCATGTTCCTTGCAAATATGCAGTAAGTGTCTCACACATTTTGCAACTGCATAATGCAATTTTCTGAATGCAATTGCATTTTGAAATTGAGGCTTCAAATAGCTGTAAGTCAAGGTTTGCAGTTCAGCTGGGTATATCTAGACAACCAAAGGCTACTGGCGAGTTTCATTTTGTTTCATTTTTATTAACCATGGGGGTGGGGAAGTTTATGGAGAAAATGGAAGTTGAAACTGGAGTGGATCACTAAGAATTACACACATGCCCTGGTAGCTTTCTGTGTGTCTGGCCTGACACCCTAGTGTAGTGGTGGGGCACCTCCAGCCTGTGTGCCTAACCTTCCCCATTTGGCCCTTGAGACCATTCTGGCCAAGCCACACACCCTTTAGATCATGTATGACATCAGATGTAATGACCTGGGTCATCTGAAAGGGCACCTGCAAAGCCCTCTGCTGCACTGCACCCTGGGCTGTCAGAGTCAGGCTTTAGATACTTCCAATGATCATTGGACCCTGCGGAGCACCATACCTAGCGCTTCACAATATCCTAGGATCAGCTGATAGTTGGCACAGTATGCCTTTGCCCACAAAGCTTAATTTGGAAAATGGGTCACCTGATGCCACTGCAATGTCAGATGAATTGACAGGTGGGCATCCTGCATGGGTTGGGACTGGGAACTGGATCTGGCCTGCAGGCCAGGTCATCTACTTGAACATGAACTTAAGAGCAGCCCTGCTGGATCAGCCAATAGAAGTTCTAGTGAAGCATCCTGTTCTCACAGTGGCCAACCAGATGAATGTGGGAAACCTGAACACAACAGCATTTCCCCCTCCTTTCGTTTCCAGCAACTGACATCCAGAGCCATGCTGCGTCCAACCAAGGAGGCAAAGCAGAGTAATCATATTACAGGCTGGACATAGCTGGAGAGGAGCTCACTCAACCTTTTTGGGCCCTTTATCAACAGCTCAGTAGAGAAGTGGCTGTGGTTGCAAGAGAGCTCCCTCTTATGCTTGCTTGCTGCATTACTGATCAAATACTTACCAGTGGGAAAGAGGAAGAATTTCCTGTCGCAATATCTCCAAATGGCTTGTCTTGTTTTGTTCAACTGGGGTTGGAGGGAGAGAGGTGTTCCTTAAAGGAGAGCTGGAAATTAAGCTCATATAATAAGGGTGGAGAAACCATAGGTCAGATCAGGCCCTGGAAACCTTTTGAAATGGCCAGTCCCAGTCTTCTCCTTTTCAGTACTGGGCTGGGATAAGAGATTCCTCTGCTCCAGCAAGGCTTCTTGCTCTTGTATCTTGCTGGGTAATTCTGTCTTTAATAATACTTTACACCAGTTTCCCTGGGAAAGGCATTAAGTTAACTTGTAACTTCTAGGATCCAACCTGGTCCTAGAAGTTACAAATTCCAGTGTGCAGGCATGGAAACTTATCTGAAGGAGAAGCTACATATTTTGATTACATGATCAGCAATTTCATATTTCCGTGAAATAGGAAAGTTTAGTCAAGAGTCTTTGGTTAGGTGCTTTTTCAAATAGTGATTGTTTCTTCCACTGCAGCGCTGGACTGAGAAGAGAGGCTTCCTCTTAAACCCAGTGCTGTGATAGAAATGAGTGTGATGTGGTGTGTGTGTGTGTGTGTGTGAGAGAGAGAGAGAGAGAGAGAGCAAGAGAAAGAAAGAAAGAAAGAAAGAAAGAAAGAAAGAAAGGAAGGAAGGAAGGAAGGAAGGAGACTTTGTGTGCCATACCAGCATGTATGGTGTGTATATGTGGGCCTGAAAATGTGAGCGAAGGACCCAGTCTAGGCCTTCAACCTTGGCCGCCACAGATGATGTTGGGACTACAACTCCCATCATCCCTGAGCAACAGCAAGATAGAAGTAGGCTGCTTTAGATAGAAGTAGGCTGCTTTAGGCTTTTTGCCTCCAGCCAGAGGAATAAGGGCTGCTTTTGCTTTTTAAAAAACATAATTTGTCTCTGTTCGAAGCATTTGATTAAAAGGCAGAGTAGAAATTATCAAAAGGAAGATGTAAAATGTATTATGTGTGTCATATGCACGGTCCAGGCTGCCGCGCCACACCTGGGAGCTGGGCAGGATCAATCCCCCTTTTGTCTCGGCTTTGAGCACCTACCTCCCCTAAAGGCAGTATGCAAATGCATTCAATGAGTGAAAAGGGATCCTTGGATATCTTGTTGAATGGGCAGCTCCCTGCTTAGAAGACTCAACAGCGCCTGATGCATCCTTGCAGGCTGCGGCACACATGGGGTTAACAGGTAAGGAGACCAAAATAGCTCTTTTGCCAGCAAGGGCATTAAGAGAGGGGAGGCTGCTGACGCAGGCAAGTATCACACCGTACCATGACTGCGGGAAGCAGGGATGCGCTGCCTCCAGCCAGCTCCTGCTGCTACGCCAAACAAAACACCGCCAGCACGAGCCAGCCTGGAGGAGCATGGATGCTGCTGGGCTCAGGTTCGGCTTTGTTTACAGTGCACACAGTCCTGGAGCACCTGCGATGGAAGAATGGGAAATGAAAGAATGGAGTCAGCTCTTTCTCTCTCCCCTCCTCCTGCATGCCAAAGAGCCGACATGAACTGAGTCAGTGGCTCAGCTCTTCCTGGGAAGGGAAGCCAGAATTGGGGGGTTCAGCCCTCCAGCTGCAGCAATGGAGGATTTATTTATGGAGGAATATAATAAGGATCTCCGTTACGGCAGCACAGCCAAAGGTCAGGGAGGATGGAAGTTGTAGTCTAACATCTGGAGGGCACCACACTGGTTACTCCTTATGTAGACAGAACTGAGCTACATGGACAAATGCTCTAACTCAGGAGAAGGCAGCTTCCTATGACGCTCCAGCTGTCACATAGGGATCACCTCTAACACCAGCCTGTTGATTACGCTGTTGCTGAAATTAGCTGAAACCAGGGGTTAGGGAGACCTGAAACCCTCAGCCTAATTTGATGGCGGTGGGGAACCCAGTCGGAGATGGGCGAAGGGAGTCAACATGAATTCAGTGACAGAAGTAGGAGGGAAGAACGTCCTCTATAAGCAATCAGTTCAGCTGTCTGGCAAAAAAGGGATCTCCCTCCCTGGGCAGTGAGAAAGAGAGGGACAGAAAAGGCCCTTTCCACACAGAAGGACTCAGGATTTAATCTCCAGCATCCCCAATGAGGTTTGGGAAGATGGGGAATAAATTTGATTAGCATTTAAAGGCAAACCTACCTGATTTACACTTTCCAAACCAATGCATAAAACACAGCCATCTTTTGAAATTCACACCTCTCCAAATTTTGTAGTGCATTTCTCCATAATGCATGCAATTTTTATTTATTAATTTATGAAATTTGTCTATTGCCCCAAATGCATGCATTACTGAAAATAAACACACACTGATGCATGATAGTACTCAAAATTGCATTCAAGAATGTATATCGGGAGAAACTTGCAGTAAAATGATGAATTTTCACAACGACTTTTTTTTTTTAAAAATTGCAAACTCATTGGGAAATGTGGAGAATTGAAATTTAAGACTGGAGAAATGAGAAACCGAGCAAAACCTAAATCAACAGATTTGACCACTTCCCTAGGTGGGAGAGACCCCTGTCTGAAACCTCAGAGAGCACTGCCAGTCAGTGTAGACAACACTGAGCAAAATGGGTGCTCTACCCCTTTAGCTATGGCCCTTCTCCCAATCTTTTGTAAGCCACCTTGGAGATGGATTGTTTTTTTCCCCAAAGGGGTATTTAAATTGCTCAAATAAATAAATAACTAAGCAAATGATAAGTATAGTATTGTTCCTCCGCCTGGCTCTCAGGTATGTGAAGATAAAAAGGGGATAATGGCACCTGCATCTTGCCTGGAGCTCCTTGGATGAAACACACACACACACACAAAAATCAGTGAAAACAAAATGTGTAATATCACTCATCTGTCAGAGGGCTCATTTTCCTCTCCTTCAACTCTAGTTTTTCAGGCCATGATGCCCTCCTATTCAGTTTGCTTTTGTATACAAACAAACCGTCTTTTGCAAAATCTGGAAAGAAACTGAAAAGCAAATGTTATTTGTTCTCAATATGCTTAACAAAAGGATTTGTTATCACTGACAACAGGTCTCGTAGCCTGGCTTACCCCCCTAGAAGCAGCAAGAGATAGAAGCTGTTACATTTCTCATGGGTTTCATGGGCTGGCTGCCAGACATACAGAGAGAGAGGGAGGGAGGTTGGGAAATTTAAGAGAAGTGTAGTTTTTAAATAGGGAGAGGGAGGAGGGGTGGAACAGGAAGCAGCCAGTCAGTTAATACAGTGGTACCTCGGGTTGCAAACACTTCGGGTTACAGACACTTCGGGTTACAGACTCCGCTAACCTGGAAGTAGTATCATGGGTTAAGATCTTTACCTCAGGATGAGAACAGAAATCACGTGCTGGTGGCACGGCAGCAGTGGGAGGCCCCATTAACTAAAGTGGTACCTCAGGTTAAGAAGAGTTTCAGGTTAAGAACGGACCTCCGGAACGAATTAAGTTCGTAACTAGAGGTACCACTGTATACAGGGAAGTCTGTTTCGTAAGAAATGAAAAGATGTCAGCTTCAGCATTTACAGAAAATGGAACTTGAAAGTGAAAGGCCTGACTTGGCTGTTGGAAGTTTTCTTCATTCTTCAGCTGCTGTTAGGAATACAAGAACATAACAGGGGCCTGCTGGATTAGCCCCGTGGGCCCAGCTAGTCCAGCATCCTGTTCTCACAGTGGTCAACCAGTTAGCTAAGGGAAGTCCGCAAGCGGAACCTGAACACAACAGCACTATCCCCGCCTGTGGTTTCCAGCAACTGGTTTTCAGCATTGCTGCCTCCAACTATGGAGGCACAGCATAGCCCTCATGGCTAGAAGCCAAAGATAGCCTTACTCTTCATGAATCTTGTTATTCATTCAGCCCTTATTGGCATAATTGGACAACAGAACGTATAAAAGCCATCCGTAAAATATTGGTAATCCCTACATATTAAAACACAAAACATAAAAAAGACTCAATAGCCACCATTAAGTAAAATTAGTAATTTTAAAGTTGACTTTAAAAATCTCGGCTAAATATCCTGAAACAATCTCAGTAGTTTCAGGAACATCATTCCTCAACAGATACTGGATTCCACTCTGCCTTCTGCCTCTGTCCTACATCGGAGGACATTAGACAATCTAAGATGACTTTTTGAATCCCCCTTCCCGCCTTTTAACAATCTTATGCATTTTATATTCTGTAACTTCATTTTATTTGAAGTTGGTGGAGCATAAATAGATTATACTTGGTTTGTTTTGTGGTTATCACAGGTCGTGGTTTATTTAGAAATGAAGACAAATACAGTATTGGCCTGAACCTTTTAAATAATTATTTACAACTTTTTAAAAATATGTGGAAACCCATCTCAACCTCCTGATGTCTCTATAATAGAATTATTACTTGTTTAGTGTTTGAAACTGATGGAAGGAATGAGCTGCAGACAGATGAATGACATCACCAGCAAAGGATAACTGGGAAGAACTCATGGGAAAGTATTACCCTTTAAAAAAAAATCATTTAACCACCTTGCACTTTCTTCCAAAATCAGGATATAAATACAAAAATTTGTGTTCTACTCCAAAAGGCAAGCATTTTGCAGCTCTAGCGATGCAATCAGTTAGTGCACAGCACTTAGGATGCAGTGTTTGGTGGCACAGCAGTACTGAGTTTATGAGTTCAAGCTTACCTGAAGCAAGTGATGGGGAAGTGCTGCCACTCAGTAGTAGAGCATCTGCCTTGTATGCTAAAGGTCCCGGGTTCAATGTCTGCCATTTTCAGGCAGGGCTGGCAAAGGATCCATGTCTGAAACCTCAAAGAGCTGCTGCTGGTCAGTGTAGACAATACTCAGATAAGTAGATCAATGGTCTGACACTCTCTCTCTCTCTCTCTCTCTGTGTGTGTGTGTGTGTGTGTGTGTAAGACTGCTTTCTATTTTGCATGGCTGAATACTCTTCTGTAACAATCCAAATCCCTCCAAATACAGTGGTACCTCAGGTTACAGACGCTTCAGGTTACACACTCCGCTAACCCAGAAATAGTACCTCGGGTTAAGAACTTTGCTTCAGGATGAGAATCGAAATTGCGTGGCAGCAGTGGGAGGTCCCATTAGCTAAAGTGGTACCTCAGGTTAAGAACAGTTTCAGGTTAAGAACAGACCTCCAGAACGAATTAAATTCTTAACCCGAGGTACCACAGTAGATCTGTTTTTGGAAGATGTCATGGCCTTTGGCTAGTGCAGTAAAAGTTTATGATGATGACTAGATCATGAGGACTAAAAATTTAATTCATTTTTTTAAGGGCAAGAGTCACAGTGCAGTGGAAGAACCCTTGTTCAGTTCAAGGTACTGCTGCGTAAGACTGGGAGTGTCTCCTCTCTGAAACTCTGGAGAGCCGCTTGTCAGTCAGCACAGACAATACTGAACTAAATGGACCAATGGGTCTGACTCAATATAAGGCTTCCTGTGTTCCTATATTACTAAAGCACCATAAGGCTGAAGATGAAAAATCATCATGTGCAGGCAAAGTAGAACCCCACATTTTAAGCTACGCTTGCCTTGCTGCACACCCTGCAGTTGTTTTCCCATCAGCCACAGCATTTCTTCTGTGATCCTGGCCCAAGGGGGCTCAGAGATGTGGAAAGCCAGCGTGAGATGGCTCCATTTTACTGACAATTTGTAACCAGACATACACTCTCCTTTGGATGGAAATAGTAGCACAGCACTTGCTGCAAGGATAATCTACAGGCTTCTTCAAGCTGCTGGTCAGGAAAGGAGATTCCAGGATGCCTGGTGCTGCCTCCATAGTGACTCATAATGCAGCAGCAGTATTGAAGCTTAGCACCACGGTTTTGAAATGCCCATCGGAGAAACTCAAGGAACAGTCCCTGGAGCTGTGTATGGTGGGCACCAGCTTATCCAGAGTGAAGGGCCGCTGCCTCCCCAAAGAATTCCAGCAATAGCTAGAATATTTCATTGTATGCAGCACCAACCTTGATACTTCAGCATTGCTCCATGCACCTGGTGCAACTGCACCTCCAACTGCAAGGAAGTAGTGTGTGCTTGCGCAGATCAGTCCAAAGATCTGATGTGCTGCTGCTTGTTCACTCCAGTGGTATTACCAAAGAGGGATTCAGACAGATGTCTCCTCCTCTAATTGAGGACAGCCTATACTTCGGGGGGGGGGGGCTAGAAACAACATTAAATTGGTCTTTACATTTAAAGTGTTTTAGAAAATGCATGTGGAAGCCGCTCGTGCTCCTGACGAAAACTGCTCCTCTGAAGCTGTTTGCAGGCCAGTGTAGGGTAGTAAACACTAGGGTGGGGGCAAGGGCAACCAGGTACACTTGATACATGCCTTAGAGGGTTAAGGCGGCTGTAGGGCCCTGCCAGACTTATGCTGTCAAGCCAAGAATGTGCCACAGCTCCCAGCTGACGAGAGATTTAATGGGCAAAATGGCAATGAGCAAAACGCCCATGCCTGTCTGCATGCACTGCAAGGCTGTGATAGTAAAATCTAGACCTGTGTTACTATGTACCAGTGTGTAGCGCCAGGTCAGGTTAGGCACCACCGCTCTGGTGGTGCAGCTCATGAAAGAGACTCCCGCCTGCAAAGAGCAGCTTTGAATCCACAGTAAGGCCTTCTGCAAACAGAAGGTCTAGTTGTTGCTACTGCTTTTGAAATCAGCCGAACAGGGACCTCTAGAGGCCAGAATGAAGTACTGCTATATTATATAGTAATGTAAAGGTAAAGGTAAAGGGACCCCTGACCATTAGGTCCAGTCGTGACCGACTCTGGGGTTGCGGCGCTCATCTCACTTTATTGGCCGAGAGAGCCAGCGTACAGCTTCCGGGTCATGTGGCCAGCATGACTAAGCCGCTTCTGGCGAACCAGAGCAGTGCCCGGAAACGCCGTTTACCTTCCCGCTGGAGCGGTACCTATTTATCTACTTGCACTTTGACGTGCTTTTGAACTGCTAGGTTGGCAGCATATAGTAATGTACAATGCTTATATAGCAAGGATGAGGAATTCAGCCTGAGGGCCACGTTCCTCCACAGGCAGCCTTGCAGGGGCCACATGCCTGTGGTGGGTGGTGCCAAAGGCAAGAGCGGCCATAGCTACATCAAAGTCTAACTTTGCCTTAGGCAGTGGACACACCATACATTTAAAGCACATTATCCCCCCCCCAACAAAAAAACAATCCTAGGGAATCCCAGACTTCAGGACTCTTTGCAGGAAGCCATATGCTTCAAATGCATGGTGGTGCACACAACCTTTGTGACCATCTTGACAATTTATTTCTACACCTTGTGGTCCAGGAGACAAACAAACAGGCCAAGCTGTAACGGCCTACATGCTGCATATTAGTTAATACAGTATGAGCAACTGCCACAAGATCCCCCTTGTCCAAAGGGATGAACTGCCTTGTGTTTACATAGCTTATCATATTCAAATCAGTTGGTAATTAGCTTTCTCATGCTGTCCAGATTTATATCCAGTTTATGTGGAATTGTGATGGTCCAAGAGGTTTTGTTTCGCGGACTCAACAGCATGCAACCCATTCAAGTTTTCAGAGGCCCTGTGCAATAAAACTGAGGTACTATCTGAGCCCCTGCCAGAAACTTTTTCCTGGTTGATTTCTAAGGATGATGCTAATTGCCTTGGAAGATGCATCCAAGAAGCTGGTCTTCCTGCTTGTTAGAGAGAGGGACTGCTTTGGTGCTTAGGAGAACAGCAATAATGGAGGGGGCATTATGAATCATGCTACCTAAGTAGAGTGCTGGTGTTTCTGGTGGCAGGTGGTCACACCCAAGATCTCAGTATCCCAGCACATGGCCAACTAAACAAGTTGCTGGCTGCAGGACCAACTACTTACAGAAAAGTTAAGATAGGAAGCACCAATAGCCATGTGGCTGCATTGAAGAGTCAAGTCATATCCAGAGTTTATTTTTCTGTTAAAAGTCAATTTGATTTCTGTATGGCCACAGACACACACACACACACACACACACACACACACACCTGCCATCAGTGACATCAATTATGGAAGGGAGACATAAACTATACGTTAAGGGAAGAAAGTCACATTGCACAAAAGCTACAATTGCCTCCAGGGAAATAAACATCACCACATTGTCAGGAGCAGTAGGCACATTCACATGTATCGTTACAACCAGGTACAATGCTCATCTCAAAACACACCAAAGGGACACACAGCAACCTGGAGGGAGAGAGGGAGGAGACAGCAGCTGAGATCTGGCCGCTGGTCCACCTTCTAGATATGTATCTGCAACACCAGAGTTCCTCTGCCCCAACTGTGTGTAGATGAGGGCAAAGGCCTTGCTTGCTTGTGATATTAACACATTACGATGGCGAGGCAAAAATATACATATTCAGATTTTGGAGGAGAACTAGAACACTTATTTCAAGAGACATGAAGAAGTAAACACCTCAGAATATATATTTTTTAAAAAGAATAAATTCTGTGCTTAACATCAGTTCTGGGATTAACAACTGATTTAATGAATGAAGCAGTTTTTATGGTTTCCTAAAACAAAGTATTTCTAGTATGAGGTGTTTTTAACTCTTTAATGGTAATATTGACCTTCTCTTCTGTTCTCTCTTCATATGCAAGAAAAGCTAAATAATCTCAATGAGAAATAGGGAGTCTTGGTTGTCAACAAGTACATGGTTCTCAGTGAATTACTGAAACATTCCCAAGAAAATTCTAGCACTGCAGCAGTCTATTGTAGGTGGGTAGAAATTTGCCTGCACCCCAAAGAATTACGTTGGAAGCTGTTTCTAGTTACATTCATGTCACTTCTTGCTACTGCCAATACTTCTCCCTTCCTCAACCCAGCAAGTGTTGCTGTCCAACCTATTATTACAAGGAAGGGACTTATCTCCCAGGAAACCACTTTTAGAATGGCTCCTTTTCAGTCATCATCAAGATATCAAAAACTGAAGACAGAAACCGGATAAAACTTAATATCAGCTTGCTTATATTGAAATCACGAATAAGGTATCGACTTCAAGACATATAATCCAAAACTGCTTATGCTAAAAACCTCCCACTTAAAACAGATTGGGAAACATAACAGGGAGATATAAGTATTTTTTTAATTTTTGCCAAACCTGCTGCAGACTCTGAGCTGCACCCTTCTCAAGACTGCAGGTAACATCCCAGCCCCCACTTTCACAGCTCTGCTTCACAAAAGCTTAGATGACTGTTAACACCTATTTATTTTTCACCATGTCAACATCCACTGAGAAATGTGTGCCACCTTCTGGATAGATATGGAAACATGCTCCACTTGGTTTGCTGAGACTTCCACATCCTAAACAATTCACCTTAGTTGGATGTTTTGGTGTTGTTCACATGTGCTGCATTCTACTCCAACAGTGAAGTGACGGGGAGTGGACTGGGCTGTGGAAAGATGGCCAGAAATGCCACCAGTTTTCATTCAGAGGAGGGTAGTCCCATTGCAGATAAAGCTCCCCAGACAGCACGAGCAAACAGCTTCAGCTGTAAGACACCATGCAATGGCTTCTTTTTGTGTCTGTATTACTCCACTACCAAACAACGTCCATCAAATCAGGCAGGTAGAATTTTGTCCACATTACTAGAAATTGTAAGAGAAAGGGCCAAAACAAGCTTAAAATAAGCCAGGTTATATGATATGTTATTGAGCTATTATCTTAAGTACCTCCTAGCTTCAAGCACATGTAACCTCCCCAAAGGCTAAAGCATGCTGAGTTTTGCACTGCCTCAACCGAGCAAGTTCTGTAACAAGCTGGCTTTCCCCCCATTTTTAGCCATGGGCTGTGTCATTTCTAAGACAGGGCATAATCAAATGAAAACACTCAATAACCAGTTCTAAAGGAAAATCTTCTAAGCTGGCCACTTTACTGCAGTTGTGCGGATATCAGATATGGCAAAGCTCCCTTCTTCATTTGCTAAGCTAGGAGTGAGCAGATCTCACAGAGATTCAGAGACGAAAAAAGGGAAGCGGAAAACCAACAAGATGTGCTTAATGCTTCTGTGTTAAGTCTAGGGGCAGACTTTGCTTACCATGTGGCAACCTGAACTGAAGAGATGTTACTACTAACCAAACAGCCAAAGGCTGCATGCAAGAAAGCTTCCAGTGACCATGTATCTGTCAGGTTAATAAGGATGCAGCACCCCCTAGAGTCCCTAGAAGAAACAGTCCTTTAATAGTCAAAACAACTATCGGCCATTTCCCTAACTTGTTGCAATAGCTTCACTTTAAAAGACTGTGCCAAAGTTTGAGGTCAGTTAGCTAATACTGCTTCAAGCTCCTCCCAGCTTCTTTTCAACACAAATAGCAATGACTCAGGAGGAAGTAGTTCAGTGTGTTGTATATGCCATAAGGGTCGTTAGCTGCCTGAATGTACCCCCTAAAAAAAAACATGGTATCACTGATATGCAGTATCAGGAATGTAAACAGAAAAGCAGGATGGCAGCATGTCAGATAGGATGCCTTCGACAGAGCAGTGGCACTGAAGACCAAAGGGGGGAAAAGTACTCCCAAATTACTCAGTCAGCCTCACTTCACACACAGCGGAATGTCAAACGAAGTCTGGCTATTAGGGCAACAGCCAGCTGTAAGATGTGTAAATGATGTGTGCGCGCACACACACAAAATGGTGCTTTTAACAGATTTCTCTAATCTAATAGGTTATAGAAAATAATGGCTTGGATCAAACAATCCATTTGCAGTGTGTTCTGCACATGTGCAATGGGTCTCTCTCATCCTTCCCTTTCCCGCTGCAGCCCCTGAGGATCTGGGGAAGCCTCTAGGTTGGCGTGGCACGCAGTAAGCAAGACTGCAGCTGGGAGGAGAGAAAAACTGGCAACACAATCAGTTTGGATTGCATGGGAGTCACTCTGTATCCAAGCTAACGTTAGCAGGGATTAGAAGCTTCTGCAAAAGAAGAAAAATTACACTGCTGGATAAATCCAGTCACCAACAAGCACCTGCTGACATAAGAAATGTTATCTGGCCTCATGAAGGCTCTGACACGGATAAAAGTCAACTTGGATACTTCAGTGAGGCCACCTTCTTGCTACCAAAAATATCAGGATATGCATAAAGGTTTCCAGAGGTAAGAACGGGAGGTCAAGGATAAATCACTTAGCCAAATACAAATTGCCTATGATTCTTCAATGGCTGAACAATGAGGCCCCTGCATCTAAGTGAGCCCTGCAAATTAGCTTTCTAAATTACAAAAAAGGAGCCTACTGATTTTGTGGATTCAGAAATAAGCTCGATTCTTGCAACTGGAGTTGTGGTCAGAATCATAATATGCTCCACGAGCTGGCTGTTTTTGAAAGTAGGCTCTATCTCCTCAGTTGCTCATAGTGTCCTTGAAACCCCAAACCTCTATGATAGCTATCTGGAAACTTTCAGAGCACAATGGTTGGTTGTTGAAAGTGTTGCAGTGGCCAGTTCTTCCATGGTTCAGGTCTGCGTCAATGTAGAGAGCTTGACCGTCGCCTCCGCCTGTGGGGGAAAAGACCACAGTTACACTGTCCCTGCATCAAGATGCAAAGCAGTGGCTCCAATCGCATGTTCAGTTCCACTACTTCTGGAGGCACAGAATGACAGCTTTCAGCTGCCCCAACATGTGAATATATATTATGAGAAGACATTATCACCCCATCAAACTGCTCTACAGTTAAGAGTTCATGGATCTCTCAGAATCCAAGGTGTATACCAGTCTTTGCCAACCTGACACCTTCCGATGTTTTGGGCAACAACATCCGGAGGGCACCACGTTGGTGAAGGCTAGCATATGCAGAGCATTCAATTATGGATATTTTAGCTTTCAGAAGAGCTTATGGTCAAGAGTCTGATGCAGAACAGATAAAATATTGCACACTGGATCTATTTGCCAAGACCATATAACACCGGTCCTGAAAGACCTCTATTGGCTCCCAGTACATTTCCGAGCACAATTCGGTGTTGGTGCTGACCTTTAAAGCCCTAAACAGCCTCAGCCCAGTATACCTGAAGGAGTGTCTCCAACCCCATCATTCAGCCCGGACACTGAGGTCTAGCTTTGAAGGCCTTCTGGCGGTTCCCTCACTGTGAGAAGTAAGGTTACAGGGAACCAGGCAGAAGGCCTTCTCAGTAGTGGTGCCTGCCCTGTGGAACGGCCTCCCATCAGATGTCAAGGAAATAAACAACTATCTAACTTTTAGAAGACATCTGAAGGCAGCCCTGTTTAGGGAAGTTTTTAATGTTTGATGTTTTACCACATCATCATCATCACTCTGTTGGAATCCGCCCAGTGTGGCTGAGGAAACCCAGACAGATGGGTGGGGTGTACATAATAAATTATTATATTATTATTATAGTCCCCCCCCCGCCAACTGTCAACATTGCAGGCCTAACTGCAGCTCGATTATCAGATGAAAATCATTCTCCTACTCCATCTTTCATTTTAACCCAGATTCAAAGATGATTTAGGAATAAAAGTCTTAACAAGTGCAAACCCCTTTGTGCCCCTACACAGAACTACAAGGCGCTGTTGCAAGAGGCAGCAACAGAAGAGCACAGGCTTACCTATAATGATGCATTCCATTCCACCAGCCATAAACATGGATGCAGCTTTGGAAGGCAGGTTGAAGTGCCGGGCAGAAAGGAAGGGGGAAAGGCGGTCTGAGGGGTCCGAGGGGAGGCTGGTTGCGGATGGAGGGTCAGAAACATGGGAGGAATTGTTCCCTTGTTCAGGTCCTGTCATGGCTAGCTCTGGGTGCCTGATTATTACCCACTCATAGCGTTCCACTTCAGGCACCAGCTAGAGAGATGAGACGAGAGGAGAGATGGAGTTATGAAGGAATTCTTCAGAGAAAATGCACTGCACTTGGCGTCTCTTCCCCCCTGCCCCCCCCCCCCGATGGCCAGAACTTGACTCACATCCCAAGAAAGATTTTCAGAATGAATTTGCACTATGAATGTTGTGGCAGGCACTAAAAAGGGAAGTTATTATATTGATAACTTGCTGTTCCTTTAGTAAAGCTCAGAGCAACTTTCAGTGGTCTCCTTGCTAGGCGTTAATCAAGTTTGATATTTGTAGAGCACGGGGGGGGGGGCGGCTTTCAGATTGCTCAGCAGCCAATATATAGAGTATTTCTGGCCTACCTTTCTAGGCAGGACTTCAATGCATGAGAGAAGTGTTAGGACATTATGGCAGTTATATTGCACAACCTCTCCCTGACATTGCATTAGGAATCTTGCAAAATCAGTATAGCTACTCAAATGTTTCATTTGGTGACCCTCTTGATTGCCACTTTAATTGTAAAGACTCGTGTGTTAAGTGAATCTGAAAAAGGTACTTACAACTAGGGATGGGGGAATATATCACTTTTCGTTTCTTGTTTCTCCCCACTCTTAAGTTCTGTTCTCCCCATTTCCACATCACTTTTTTAAAAAGGCCTTTATCAGCATTTCAGTGTGAATTCCTCCTAATATACACATTTTTCTATGCAATATCCCATGATATAATGCATTCTTGTATATTATTTTCACTGTTATATATTTATATGCACACTAGCTTATACGTTCTTGTATACATTACTTGGCTGAAGAACTGCATGGCAGAATTCAGAGAAGTGTCAATTTTGAAGGATGGCTGTGTTTTGGTTTGCTTCTTGAAAGTGCAAATTTGGTAGGTTCACCTTTAAATGCAAACTGAATCCAGTTGTCTTCCAACTTCAGAGTGACACATTTGTTTTGGTAGCTCATCAACAATCCATGTGCACCGATACTACCTTGGTCACTTGCCCAAAGCTTGAAATTCAAAATATCTACACTTCCTAGTTTGGCAACATTGCATCATACACCATGGTAGAGAAAGTGTGACACCCAACAATAATCAAGACACTTATTGCGGTAGAATATCATAACATTCAGCCTAATGAAGACTTTTGATGAACTTGGGGAAAGGTTTGCTCCATATTCATATAGATGATGATGGTTAAACGGCTGCTGCTGCTAATAGCAGCAAGGTTTAGTCTTATAAACTGATCGGTAGGTTGTTCCCCAAGGGCAAGGGGTGGTTGTGGTAAAAGGAAACATGATTACTCTGTGGTACCAGAGAGGAATGGCAAGCTAAGCTGATGGACCATGCTGAAATGGCAAAGCTGACTGGGAAACCTCAGGAACCAAGAGGACAAAAACTTTAAAAAAGAATGGGGGGAAATTATAATTTATTTATTTATAATTTATTTATTTATGCAAGCAGATGAAAACATTAGCAGGTTTTTAATCTCACTTGTAATGTAACAAATACTATGGATAATATGGATGGAAACAAAATATAGATTATGGAATAATATGCAGTTATAAATGTTGACAATAGGACCTATGGAGGGTATGGGGGGGAAGTGGGGAGATTCAGACTTATAGCTATATATGGATATGCATTTGGATTGTTATAAATTTATATTTGTAAAATCAAATAAAAATGATTTTTTTTTAAAAAGGAGTGAACATTACTGCTTCTTACCCTGAACACAAAACATTCCCCTGTTCCAAAGAAGCTCAGCTTGTTTCCTCCTCGCTTGCGTTCATTCCAGTCGGTTGATAAATAAGCCCCACAGACCTAGGATAGTAATAGCCACCATTTTAGAGAAACAATGAAGAAGTTCGAACACTTGAAGCTGTAATACTGAAAGGTATCAAAGCTGGTAGATAAAGGGACACTTCTTACAACATTTGTAGGTGCACACCTAACACACACCTTAGGTGTGAAATGCAAATCAAACATGTAAATTTGTCAACAGCAGCAACTCACAGTTGGATTTAGCAAACCAAGGTTTGCCTCTGAAGTGGCCCTGGTATGAGAGTAGCAAGTTATAGCTTTAGTTAGTCTATGGCTGTCAACCAAGATCACATTTTATGACTGGTCATTATCAGTATCAACAGGGGCCTGGAGAGAGAAAAAGAGAGAATGTATATGGGTCTTTTTGAATAGCTCTGAGATGTGCAGGAGGCACATACTGCAGCGTGTGCACTGTGATGAAGTCACCCCTCTGTAGTGGTAGGGGAAGGGAGTCTGTGGCAGAACACGTCAACCTGGAAAACAGGTTGAATTTCAAATTCAAATTTCCAAAGAAAGCAGCTAAATTGTGCTTTATTAAGCAAGCAAGGCACAAATGGCACACCAGGGAGAGTTCTAAGGAGTAATTTCATTTTTTGTCTATGGCAACTACAATAATTGATGGACAGCAGTTTAGTGAATCATATGAAATTTATAAAGTGTCTTTTATAAAGCTGCTACTTGTCCTGCTAACTTACCTCTTGGGCCGTTGTCTTAATCAGAAGGAGAGTTGGTTCATGTCCCTCGCAATGCGAATAGAACCTGATAAAAATACATATAAAACGATGGTCCCTTAGTGAAACATCCCACTGCTGGTCTTGGCAACTGTGCACACTCTCCACACACTTTTTGCATCCACACCACACTGCCAATCAAGTCCCAGTTCATTGTCTGCCTCTTTAATCAACAATAAAAACTGTTTGGGTGATGTGCTAAAAGACCAGACTCTAGTTCACAAAACCTTAAGCCATAATAAACGTCTTAGGTTTTTTAATGCCACAACATCCTTTGTTGCTTTAGCATACAGTTAGGCCTCTCAGCTAAGGAAGAGCGAGCAAAAATCCACAGTTCTATAGCACAGCATAGTCTATGGCTCAGTTTGTCCATAACGCTAAGCAAAATCACAGTACATCACAAATGTGCAGGTTCCCAGAGAGAAGGTTGTGGCTGCTTGATTTCTGGTCCTGCTGTTGCTGCATTCTATGAGCCAAGTCATGGTTTGGTTTGGCTTAGCACATCATCCAAATCTGGGTTCGTGGTCCATCTCCTTAAACTGTAAGCCAAGAATGAATCTTGGTTACAGATTGCAGTTTGTCTGAAGTGAGACAAACCACAAGCCCATGTTCAGATGACATGCTAAGACAAACCATGGCAACAACAGCAGGATGGCCAGGGAGGGGGAAAGCAGCTGCAATCGCCTTTCTGGGACCACATGCTTTCACACTAAGCCATGATTTGACTTAGAAAAAAGATCTATATGAGTTGATAGCACAACAACATACATTCAATGTAAAGCCAGCCTACAAACTCTGCTTGTGTTGAGGCAAGGCAAGGCAAGGCAAGGCAACTCTAGCAACATTCATCATACATCAGAAGCAAAGCACCCTTGCCAAGAGAATTGGCCTATGATTGTCTACATCATCTTGTGGCGTACAGTACCAAAGATTCATTTTAAAATAGTGCTGACTACATTTTACCTGCTTAAGCTGCAGCCATGTTCGGAGGTGGTGAACAGCAGCAGTGGCTGGCAAAGTGCAAAGCGCTCAGGAATCCATGACCAGATGTCTCTCATCTTCTTTACATCAACTATTTCAGACTTGAAGTTCTCAGCATGAACTGCCAAATGGACATTCTGTCTGTGGAATGACAGAAAAGTGGTGTTAAGACTGGAGTCATGGGCATTTGTCCAAAGCAACTACTGCCCAATTCGGGCCTCAACTTGTTGCCTATGGCAAATTAAAACATTTCTTTCCCTTTCCCTTTGTAGATGCATTGTAAATGACTAACAAAGAAACTAGCAGAAGGGCTAGTAACTCTATGAGCAGAAAGAGGACACCACCACACCACAGGAAAAACAATAAAAGGGCAAAACAACTAAGGGGTTTCCAGTCGCCCACAGCTTGAAATTAGGAGGGCTTGATATCCATATTAATGCTGTGGTGTTTAGCTCTGTATAAGGGTGCAGATCTCAGCAGCTCTAAGTAGTTTTGTCAAAATAATGTTCTTAAATACAAATCAGCATTTTTACATGGATAACAGGAAGTTACCATATTTTTTGCTCTATAAGATGCACCAGACCACAAGACGCACCTAGTTTTTGGAGGAGGAAAACAAGAAAAAAAATATTCTGAATCTCAGAAGCCAGAACAGCAAGAGGGATCGCTGCGCAGCGAAAGCAGCGATCCCTCTTGTTGTTCTGGCTTCTGTGATAGCTGCGCAGCCTGCATTCACTCCATAAGATGCACACACATTTCCCCTTACTTTTTAGAAGGGAAAAGGTGAGTCTTATAGAGCAAAAAATACGGTACTTTCTGTATTTGATTTTCATGTGAATAATCGATAGCTGTACATTTTGTTGTGTCCCCAAGGAAGAATACAGATTTTCAAATGGTGGGAATTCTGGGAAATTTTAAAACCTACTATACCATAAGTTGTTACCTTGCAACTAGGATCAGCTTTGCCCTTTCATGGTTTCCCCACTGATTTGGTAGACATATTTACAAGCTACCCCATTTCCCAATCAAAGCTATAGCCATTGAAAATCACTTGGAAGGTTTTGATGTAAACACCCTTCCCCAGTCATGACTGCTGTTCAAAACCAGCAGGGGCCCCAGGTGATACCATTACAGAGGAAACTGTACAACCATAAATATATTCAGAGCTATATGCCACTCATGGAAATTCTTTTCCAACTGTTGCCCAAGTATGAAAACAGACTTGAATGTGGCTATACCCATGGAGTTAAAGAATCCACAGAAGGCTCAGTTGCTCCAAAGCACTGGAAGCCAATACATAAAACAGGAGGATGACATACAAGCCAGTGACAAGGAAATATAGCCAATTCTTTTTGACAGCCAAGCTAGAGTTAAATGCAGGTTTCACAGCTTATATCAGAGATATGCAAGAACTGTACCATGAAGCAAGCCAAACTTTGGAGTTATTATACAGTACATGCTAGGAAGAAGAGTTGAAATGCAGGCCACTTATAGTGCAAAGGCATTCTTTAAAAAAAAGGGGGGGGAGCCACCTGTCCATTTTATTATGGACACATCTGCATACTGTAAACCTTGCAGAAAACTAGCGGCTAATAGAATGATAGAATTGTGGAGTTGGAAGGGACCCAAAGTCATTTAGTCCAATCCCCTCCAATGCAGGAATTTCAGCTAATGAATCCCTGGCAGATGACCATCTAACCTCATTTAAAAAATCTCCCATCACCTCCATCACCCTCCAAGGTAGCCAGTTCCATTGTCAAACATCTTCTGCCACCAGAAAGTTTGTCCTAATGTTTAGTCGGAATCGCCTGCACATCTCTAATTAAGTGAGGGAAATGGGATTCTCATTCATGGGTAGTTTCAAAATTTAACTGAAGTACAGTGACAGTTTCAGAAATGGTGTGGCTCCGTTTCTGAAGCAGCTCATGTTTTGTCCTTAAACCAGAAATTAATCAAAATGCACAGTTGACTGTATATGCTAAGGGCAGGATGTGTTCCCTTCAGCACAGATAAGCCACAGAGCCAGTTATATGTACTTCCGAAGTACATATGTATTGCCAAAGATGTTGTTTTTGTTTCAAACACTTCAGGTTTTGGATAAGACGGAGTGCTTTCAGAAGTGGCAGAGAGATATTTCTAAGTTTGTCTGGCAGGGCAAAAAGCCCAGAATTAAGTTTAAGATATTAACTGATGCGAAAGAAAGAGGGGGCTTTGCCCTGCCAGATCTAAAGTTGTACTATGAGGCCGCAGCGTTCTGCTGGCTAAAAGACTGGCTACTTCTTGAAGACACTGATGTGTTGGATTTGGAAGGGTTTAACAATACTTTTGGATGGCATGCATACTTATGGTATGACAAGGTTAAAGTCAATAAGGCCTTCAAGAACCATATTGTCAGAAAATCACTGTTTAATGTCTGGACAAAATATAAAGACTTGTTGGAAAATAAAACTCCAAGGTGGCTTTCACCTTTGGAAGCTAAGGCCCGAAAAAGACCCAATATGGAGGCTAAATGGCCAAAATATTGGGAAATACTAGAAAAAGATGGAGACAACTGGAAATTGCAGAGTTTGGAGAAAATGAAGGATAAAGTGCGAGACTGGTTACATTACGCTCAGATTAAAGAAGTCTTTAAAAATGACAAGAAACTAGGGTTCCAGGTGGAGAAATCGAAACTAGAAACAGAACTGTTAGAACCAAAGTCTAAGGTACTTTCAAGGATGTATAACTTGCTGTTAAAATGGAATACACAAGATGAAATGGTTAAATCGGCTATGATAAGGTGGGCGCAGGACATTGGGTATAATATCATGTTTGAGGACTGGGAAAGGTTGTGGAGTACTGGGTTGAACTTTACTGCATGCAATGCTTTGAAAGAAAATGTAATGAAAATGATATATAGATGGTATATGACCCCAGTCAAACTTGCAAAAATATACCACCTGTCTGATAATAAGTGTTGGAAATGTAAAGAGAGTGAAGGAACATTCTTCCACCTCTGGTGGACCTGCCCTAAAGTGAAGGCGTTCTGGGAAATGATTTATAATGAACTCAAAAAGGTATTTAAGTATACCTTCACAAAGAAACCAGAGGCCTTTCTTTTGGGTATTGTCGGCCAAGGGGTGGTAAAGAAGGACTGGACATTTTTTATGTACGCAACAACAGCAGCAAGGATACTTCTTGCAAAGCACTGGAAAGCTCAAGATCTACCCACACTGGAAGAATGGCAGATGCAACTGATAGACTATATGGAACTGGCCGAGATGACTGGCAGAATCCGTGACCTGGGAGAGGAGAAGATGGAGGAGGACTGGAAGAAATTCAAGATTTATTTACAAAAATACTGTAATTTGAGTGAATGTTAAGCAGGATGCTAGATCATAAACAATTGAGCACCACTAAATTAGATGATTTAAGATAATAAGTGAGATTGAGAAAATATAAACTTTTTTGAGAATTACAAGATTATAAATATACAGATGGGACATAAGAATGCAAATAAGATGATAAATTGCTGGCAAAAAGTTACAACGATGAAAGTGGGAGCGGGAGATGTGAGGAAGTCCAAAGAAAATGTGAAATTATGTTAAGACATATGTTATATTGTTTATTATATCTATTTCTATATTAAACCCTAATAAATATTCTTAAAAATATATATATATATGTACTTCCGAAGCACTGCAGATAGGAGCCTGCATGATATCAGCAGAGGATTATCAGGTTGTTGATTAGTCTCCTTCCAAGCATGATCTACAACTTGTGAAGGCTGCTCTGTTCAGTGTGCATGCTACAATTTATCACTAATCTCTAAGCCTTAAAACCACCAAGGCTTAGGCAGCTCAAGCTAACATGAATCTCATGTCTTGTTACCAAAGCACATGGACTGTGTACCTACCTGTGGCAGAGTGATTAATAAACATGATGCTAACCAGTACTTTTTTTTTCTAAACAAATTTTTTTAGGGGTACTCTCATTTTGACTCAAAAAAAAATCACCATTTTATGGTTCAAATCGGGAAAAATAAATACACTAAATGGACAAAAGTACAAAGATTCACAAAATGTTTAGGGGTACGTGTACCCCAGAGTCCCCACAGAAAAAAAGCACTGCTGCTAACAAGAAATTTGTTAAAAGTTCACTACTGGCTTCTCAATTATGGGCTTGAATACCACATGGGCTTGTATACTTTTAAAAAGATCTTGGAAACAAGCTTAACTGAGGGTGGGGAAGAACATGCCATTCATCCAATTTGGGCTGCAGGCAATAGTTCCACACTTAGTCACACCTTCATGTGTTGCATTCATTTTCTGTATTTGTGCATGGGCTGTAGGAAGCTCTTTTTGGTTAATGCCTTAATGCATTGAGCCATGCCCCTGATTGTCACCAGGCTACCTTAGGTGCTTTCTTCCAAGTTTCCAGTACAATGTGCTTCTGTTGCTTCCAAGGTGAAAAAAATAAGAAGGAACTGGTGTTATACAGGCAATGACTAATTGACAGGTGACAGCGCACACGTGCATTGCCACAACCCAGAAGGGGCTGAAAAAAAGGCGGGAGGGTAACTGGCTTATGTGCACTCCGCCAACATGCAAGGGGGTCAGGAACATAACTTGTGCAAAGCAGTCATTGCCTGTACTAAGGGGAAGTCTGAGCAACAAAGAAGACCCTGATAGGGAATCAGCATGTGCAGCCATCTGTCTAAGGTTCAGGGAAGAAAAAAATTAGGGAGATTCAAGGGTCAAGGCTCACTGAGAGCAAGCCCGGGAGGAGATCTGGCTGTGAAGGAGGCTTGACATGTCCCAAAGCAATATGGGCCTAGGAACTTTTCCATCATTTATTTTGAAAGACTCTCTGGAAAAAGGAGAAGGCAAATGAAGGATAGTGTCATGAAATAATAAAAGCAGCAAACAGACAAAAGAAGTGCTTATATATATATATGTGTGTGTGTGTGTGTGTGCGCGAGCACATGCATGCACATATGTGAGAGACCGACTGACCAGCATATGTATGAACCAGCAGGGCAGAGGTGGTCAGAAGCAAGGAGATGGAACAAAATACAAGGAACATGTAAATATATAGGCACTATATGGAGGGACTTTACACCTACCACATGTGCTTGTCTGAATGGCAGGGAGGATGACTCCCATATAGCAACCCGGCCTTAGTCCTCAAACCACCTTCAGACATATAAGTGGCAACATACAACCCTGTCAGTAAGAGTAAGGTACTTTATGCCTATAACGCTATCTGAAGAATTGCAGCCAATATACCCTTATGATAGTTAAGTGGAATTTATATACCAGATCATCTGAACACCTCCCTAGGCACAAAACTATCTTGGGCTGTACTACTAGGGCAGGCATCCCCAAACCTGGCCCTTCAGATGATTTGGGACTACAATTCCCATCATCCCTGACCACTGGTCCTGTTAGTTAGGGATTATGGGAGTTGTAGTCCCAAAACATCTGGAGGGGAGGGCCGAGTTTGGGGGTGCCTGTACTACCGTTATTAACAATCTTTATCTATTCACACAAAGCAACTTCATGTTTAACATTCTGCCTATCACTATATGGCTCAGAAGTTCTTTTAACAACAAAAGACTAGTAGCCCCTACAGTATGTTAGAATAGGCTTGTGTTTCACCAGTGAAATCCTCACGAAAGTGCAGAGAAATAAGGCTAGACTAGAATGCAAACCTTGTACAGCATACTTGACAGCAGGACTGTTGAAAGCTCTGGAAAGACATTTGTGAATTGCAACCCCCCCATCCTGCTTCCCCACCATCTGATACTGCAGTAAGTACTGGCATAACCAGCCAAGCATAAGCCGCGATAACAGCCATTAGGAAGTCAAGCCAAGGCAGAAGAGAAAAGCAAAGCGTGGAGTATTCAAATCTTGAAACCTACCTTTTTGGGGATGCAATGCTGCAAAGAGGAGGGGTGCAGCAGACAGGGAAACGACAGTACGAGACAAAAGAGAGAGAAATCAAGAAAAGTTCAGTAAATTAGAGTCTAGAGAAAAACTCAAGAGTAAGATTTGAAGTCAAATGAACGAGATTAAAGAACAGATGGACACCCAACCATTGTATCACAGTTCTTCCTCCTCAATTCTCTTATCACATTTATCTTTCTATACAATGTCTCTTCACCTAACTGCTTATGACTTCTGAACTTGCCCTTCAACCTTCCCTTCTACTCTCACTCCTTATACACGACTGCGCTCTGTTGTTGAGGTTTTCCTGTTTCGCACAATGTAGAAATTGGGTCTTTAGTGCTGTGGTACTTACCTTTTGACTTCATTTGATCTGATCTGGATTATTTAATTTCCATACCGCTTAATGTATTTAAAATATATCTAAGTGGTGTACAAAAAATGAAGCAACAGACAACTTAAACAAAATATTACAAAAATACAGAGTTAACATAAAAATGGAATCCCCTCCCCTTGGAAAATTGGACAGGTGCAGATTACATAATTTCAAAAACCAAACCATTTGCATGTGTGAAATGCTAAGAAACTATTTGTGAGGCTATTTACCGAGCTCCTTGAAGCTTTACATTTTGGGCCACACAACCAGAACACATTTCCTCCAATCAAGTTTCTGTGATTACAGAATACTAGCTGTTCTTCAGCTTATACAAAAGCACAGCGTTCTCATGCCTGTCAGCCACTGGTCTTGTGCCATTTCTACTAACGATAAATGGAATATTTAGAACACTGACCCAAATCTCTGAAATGTCAATGCTTCTGACAAGAATATAGAAACTTTAAGGCTTTCACAAACACTTGTCAGCTGAATAAGCCCCAGCGGAACATCTTAAAGGGCTCTTTCATCAAAGATGCCTCGTGCACTTAACTCTGCCCAGTTTTAGTACTTTTAGCTGTAGCCCTTTCCCCCATTTCTCTTAAGTTTGTCTTTATAGATTGTAAGCCAGTGTTCAAAATTAACTGGGCGCCTGGCACTTTTTGCTACTGGCGCAGGTCCATGACGCAGCCTTTCCACAGGCCACCCAAATGCAACTCACAGATCAGTTTAAAAACCTCTGCCTTAGTTCATAGTTAATACCAGTTCCATTTCCACTGTGTTTCTCTTTCTTGCATATTGGACAACTGAATTTCTGTAAGAGCAATCTACAGTCAAGCAATGTAGTTGAGGTCACAGAATTTTAGAATCACAGAATTGTAGTGTTGGAAGGGACCTGAGGGTCATCTAGTCTAACCCCCTGGGATAAGTAGCCTTTCTTTGTGGTGATACCATCTGAAGAAGTATCTGAAGAAGTGTGCATGCACACAAAAGCTCATACCAATAACAAACTTAGTTGGTCTCTAAGGTGCTACTGGAAGGAATCTTTTTATTTTGTTTCGACTTCAGCAGACCAATACGGCTACCTACCTGTAACACAAATATATGTCGTAAAATCATTTTAACTTTTAATGAAAAGTAGCCTTAGGAGGCTATTGAAGACCGGCAGAAGGGAACGGGGTGTGTTACCCTTTTCTCTCTAGCTGTTTTATGTTCAAAATCATCCATCTCAGCTACTATATAAACATCTGGAACCATGTGGGAAAGAAAGCAGAAGGCAATTTTGAGCAAACAGCAAGTAAAAGAGGGGCAGGAGAGGAATGATAAGGCAACTTCCAACTTCCTGCGCTCAAAATTCCAACCTCCTAAGGCTTTTTTATTGAAAATCAGAAACAATTGTGTTTTGCTGCATTCAGCATGCCTTCTGTAGGTCTGATTCTGAAACAGAAGTTAAGCATCTCTCACAAAACCTAACAGCTCTGGGTACCTTTGCCTTTACTTGTCTTCTGAGCCTCTATTCATTATAAAAATGCATCTCACCTTTCCATTATTTTTAAGATGCTCAAGGCAGCTTCCAACATTTTAAAAGAAAGCCATCACAATTTCATCAACAACAAAAATACCGTATTTTTTGCACCATAACACTCACTTTTTTCCTCCTAGAAAGTAAGGGGAAATGTCTGTGCGTGTTATGGAGCGAATGCCTGCGGGTGGTGGTGGGGATCTGTTGCAGTCGTGAGCAGAGGATCCATGATTCCCCTTCCTTCCCTCCTCCATGGTTACAAAGCATGGATCCACATGGATCCTCAGGATTTTTGCATTGGGCTACTCCAAACTCACTGTCAGATCACATGTCTGTGGCCACAGCATGAACCACAAAAATCATATATCCGCTATTTCGTTTAGAATATTTTTTTCTTGTTTTCCTTCTCTAAAAACTACGTGCGTGTTATGGTCTGGTGCGTGTTATAGAGCGAAAAATACGGTAAATTTAAAGAGGGGAAAAGTAACTTGCAACTGAGCACGTCAAAAATATATTGAAAGAAGAATGCCTTTTATCAAAATGTTGGAATGCCACAGGGGGAAGAGTACAAAACAAGCACACAATTATACCCTGACAGGAGTTCTATAATCTAGGTGGGGCATCGGAAAAGGCTTTCTCCTGCTTCTCCCATTAGTAGTTGAGGCTTTGCAAATGCAGAGAAGACCCTCTTCAGATCTTAATGAAGGGGGCAAGTTCATATGGGAAGTCACAGTTTCTTAGATTTAAGACATAATATATTTAGAGTTTTAAAAAACATGACTAGTGCTTTGAATTAAGCATTGAAAGAGCTCCACCACTATGGTCCTTGTGAAAAATTAAAGTTCTTTAAAAGCCCAATCATCAGAAGCTGAAAAAGCAAACATACACATGTAATTATTTGGTTATGTTGGTACAGTCTCTATACTTTTCCACTGAGCACCCACATTATTCTGCTTTTGCAACCATATCCACTTCCCATGTAAGTCAAGAGTATTACTAGAGGAGAGGGAAAGCCTTTCTGGAGTATGTATGAATCCCTTTTACCTCTTCTGTTTGACGGTTATGCCTTTCTGCTGAAGAGCCTTCTCATTGGCCATCTGCAAAAGCTGGATCTCCTTCCGTGAAAAGAGCCGAATCGCAAAAGCTTTCTCTAGCAGTTTCTCAGGAGATACTGACTTTGCAATATCCCTAACGAAAGCTCGGATGTCCTGCTGAACGTTGTCTGACTCCATAGTCTGCCCAACCCTGACTTTATGAAAGAATTTGAGAAGAGCTAGTGCGACACGGTATAGAACCTTATAGCCCTCTACCAAGAATACATCAAAGACCCGTGCAACATATATCAGAGGCAGTTCTCCAAAAAGCCACCGTTGCCAGTCTGAATATACTTCTAGCACATCCTTGGAAACTGCTACCATCAGCTTGTGGGCCGCCTGACAGTATTTGTTAACCAGATCGCCAAAAGTCATGCAAGACGACTCAAAAGCCAAGAACGTCTGATCAATGAAGTGCTTGGAGGGATCGTTGCAGGCAAGGATGCGGCAGACCTTCTCAAAGCACTCTGCTTCATCCCTACTGTAATGGAGGAGAAGTGCTACCACTGAAGGCAGAGCTGGGCAGAATGATATGTCCGGGAACTGGCTTGCAATGCATGAAATTATCTTCCTGACTGCCCCAATGCCTTCTGCATTCAGGCAGTAAGTGGGAACAAGGCTGTTGTCCACAAATTCTGGAAGCGGAAGACTGCCGCTGTTACGTTTGCCAGCAATTTTCACCACAATGTCCCGGTAGACGTGGGCATCTGGAGTCACTGTGCGGCAAGGGATATCATTAATCAGTTTGTGGTACACTTTGGCTCTTAAAGAGTGGTTTTTGGCCCAATATCCCTGGCGAGCCAGTTGCTTCAGGTCCTGAAATTCTGTGCTGGTCAGTTCCTTTGCATCCTGGTCCTGGATTGTAGAATCCATTTTATCCCAGTCTATAAAGCGGCTATATTCACCCATAGCTATTAAGATAGTCTTCGCAGAATGACATAAAAACAAGTATCTTATCTGGCCCTTGAAGCACTTTCACTTTTTCCTGGAAAAGAACAAAGCACACAACAGGTTACGGCTACTTTCGTGTCAAGAACACAAGTTGTTCCTAGCTTGTCCTGCTATTGGCAGTGGAGTACAAGTTCCAGACTGCCTGCAAAGGGGCTTCACTCAGATAATTAATGGCTTATTACTTTCAAACTGATGTATTTCCCTCCTCAGTGGGTTAACCTTTTCTATCTGTGCAATACACTGTTCTGTGGCTGACAACTGTAGTAAACTGAGCTGAAGAATACCATAATTTGCCTCAAACATACCTTTCCAGCACATCTTATTTATATGGTACCAGAAAGCAGGGAGGTGGGGGAAAATTATACAGGACATCAGAAAATAAAGATGCAAATGTTACTGCCATATCAGAATCCTGTCTTTTGAGGAAGGATTTGCCACAGGAGACTACATTATCAAGCTTTTTGGGAAATGCAATGGCTTCGTGAGCATACTAGGTCATAGGCAGGAAAGGATTTTACTAGCTGTAGCCAAATAAAAACAGGAATCCTGTTGTACCTTAAAGCCTAATTAATTAATGCCATAATAAATTAGTCTTTCAAGTGCCACAGGACTCTAGTTCTTTTTGCTGTAACGAACAGGGCTAATCCTCTGGAAGATACAGCCTAACAAGTCAGGTTAACATAGGCCTGTACAACACTTGGAAGAGCAGGAGTCCAACAACAAAGTCAGGGATGTACGTTCACCATGCACATAGTTAGTCTGTCTGTAGAATGGCAATAAATTGTTTAGTCCCAAAGTTTAAGCAGCAGCTTTCCAATAGGAAAGCAAATTTGCTTTTGTAAGCAGAGCTTTGGAAATTCAGTATTGGCTGTTGAATTAAGTGCTATGACGGACTTAATAAAAGACAAGTTAAGTGGTTCTCCATCACTTAAAAACCAGATAACTTTAAGAAATTAAGTGTCTATCAATATGTTTTCTATAACAGGTTACACTAATGCATGAAATACTGGCTCATGTGCCAAGAGTGGGTGTTGTCTCATTTCTGTTAAAATTCTGAACCTTTGCCTACTCTAAGGAAAACATGCTTATAAATACTGCATATAAATAGGCATGGCAATGAGGGCAAGTCCTTGTCCAGATAAATCAAGATCTTGGTTGAATATTAATCTGGATATCTGAGATTCCACATTAGTCTCAAAATTAGTATGGTGTAAGATCAAATGATATAGCCAATGTTAGTCCTACTCACAAGTAGACCAATTAAAATTTCTAACCTAACTCAGGCACATTCATTTCAATTATTCTACTCTGATACAACCCATGTCTTTAGGAAGCCCTATGCAGATATGGTTTGAAACTATATCAGGCACATGCAGAATCAGAACTGCATCACACATTACATGCAACACTCTATGGGTATACATAGACTATCACGTGTAGGTTCTATATCAGGGATAGCTAATCTGTTGCCTTGCTGGACTACAACACCCCTATTACTGGCCATGCTGGCCAAGGCTGATGGTATTTGAATTCCAACTTCTAGAGGGCCACAGGTTAGCCACCTTTATAATACATGGTTAAAGGGTTACAAGTGGGAACTGTTGCAACATAGAGTTCTTCTGTTTAGAATTCCTGCCAGCCATGCCCTTTTCCAGAACACTCCTTTCTATTCCTCCCACCCACACCCAAATAGCCCACCAGTATTTTTCAAAAAGGGACGCGGGTGGTGCTGTGGGTTAAACCACAGAGCCTAGGACTTGCCGATCAGAAGGTCGGCAGTTCGAATCCCTGCGACAGGGTGGGCTCCCGTTGCTTGGTCCCTGCTCCTGCCAACCAAGCAGTTCGAAAGCACGTTAAAGTGCAAGTAGATAAATAGGTACCGCTCTGGCGGGAAGGTAAACGGCGTTTCCATGCACTGCTCTGGTTCGCCAGAAGCGGCTTAGTCATGCTGGCCACATGACCCGGAGGCTGTACGCCGGCTCCCTCGGCCAATAAAGTGAGATGAGCGCTGCAACCCGCGTCGACCATGACTGGGCCTAATGGTCAGGGGTCCCTTTACCTTATTTTTCAAAAATATCTCCTCACCCCTTAAATATTTTTTGCTTTTAAGAAAAATACTTCTACAAATCCAAGCCTGCCGATATCTCCCGCTTGCCAGAGTTGGTGCTATCTAGGTTATGCAAAAATCCACATACAGAAGATGAGTTTACTATTAGTATACAGTTGCAATCAAAATTTCCTCTTTGGTAGAGTTCCTTTTTCTCCTGCTTCAGCACAAACAGATCAACCTGCTTATACATTCCAGTTAAGTATACAGGGTTTACAGCAGAGCACATAGGTGAGAATCACAGCTGTTGCCCTCGAACATTTGGTTATTTTTATCAGGCTTGAAAATAGCAGCCACCTTAAAGACAATTCATTTATTTATGGCATGAGCTTCTGTACCTTTTGAAATCTCAGTGTCTGCACTCTGCAAAATATATTCGTTTTTAAATATGCATAAAAGTTTGACCAAAAAGCAGAACTGAGAAAAACAAAAGTAAAACCCCTGCAAACAAGTGACAGTTTGGATTTAATGGCAGAAGCCAGTTTCCAGCACTGCTGGTTCCCAACAGGTTCACTGTTTGCTGAGACTAGAAGTGTCGCTGTTGTTTTTAAAAAGGGGCTGGGATTAGGAGGCAGAATGGGAAATAATTAGTATTTTAGTCCACTGTTATGGATTACCCAACAGGGATTAAGTGTTCCTGGTAAGGTTGTCTTGAGTCACATCCCTGATTTGGTCAGATTGCCAACTGCAGACTGCTGCCTCTTTAGTAGCAACTCTCCACAACACTTTTTGCAGAACTGTGAACCCCATAGCCCCTCTTCCAAGAAAAGCAAAAAACTATTTTCTATGAAGAAATCCAGGTGCTGTAACTCGATTAAATAATGCAACAACACTGGTGATTGTTTCATGTAAATTAATCTTGTTAGTCACAGGGAGGCACAAAGAACTATGATGCTCTGGTCTCTATCAGCCGTCAGATCTGAATGGATGGGAATCTGATCCTCTTCAACTGGCCTGTCTATACAGCTTAGCTGAGCCACTTCTTTTATTAGTCTCAGAAAATCCTCTTCCTCTTGGCTTTTGAGACTGCATCAGTCACAGCACCACTTTCTGGTCTACCGTTGCAACACTAAGGGCTAGAAATTTGCTGAGAAAGTAGTTGAGATTATTTTGTTGGATGAAACCAAGGTCCAGCTAGCCAGCATTCTCTTTTCTGTAGAAGTCTAATGTAAGCTTCCCAGAGAGATCTAAACAGCCCTGCTTCTACACAGCAATATTTGAGCTCTGTACATAGAAGTATCATTTAGCTATTAAAGTGAGTAGCTGTAGACTTAAACCCAGATTCGACCACGGCAGAATGGTCTGATAAAAAGCCAGGATATGCACAAGCTTTTGAGCAACCTGCACACAAACCCTTTGCTCTCACTTGACTCTTCTCTTTGCCTGCTAATGTAAACAGACCAAGAAGGCTCAGTTAATCTTGCCTACTGCGTACAACCCAGGGACTATGGTTAATAGTTTCCAACCGAGTCAGGAAATAGAGGCCAATCGTGGTTTTTAAAGTAGCAAGCTACAGAAGAAGGGAACAGGTAAAACCTTGATTTGTGCTCTTACCTGTAGCCTAGTCACTTGCCTGCTAACTTATTATCTCTGTCAATCAAGTTTTTATAAAAAGTCAGATCCTTAATTCATTTTGGGTCATATACACCTAATGTAGGTGCGTATCTATGGCTAATAACTTTTGTGGATTTATTTGGAAGGGCAACATACCTTCTTTGGTTCGATTAAGAAGAGTAGACCATTTGGCATTCCCCCAGAGCACTCAGTCAGAACCGTGTTGACATTTTATACAGTAAAGTCTTTGCAACTTAGAGAATGCGGGTATCTTTTATTAGTACAAAAATACTGTAGAAGTGAAAAAGGTTAACACCCCTTCTTCCTTAATTTCTGTATTAACTCTAACATTTCTTACCATTAATGCTACAAGAACACATATGGACACAAGGACACATTCACAAATATGGGACCAGATCCACATTACCACACAGATGCCCAAATCTTTGAAGTAATGCAATGAGCAGAATGAGTGTAATGGCACCTCACTTTATACAAACAGATAATTTCCAAGGGCTCCCATTCTTGTTTATATCAGCTCTTCCAGATTTCTAAACACACACACACACACACACACACACACACGGATGGTCAGCACTTGTTCAGTAATTATTTTTGTCAGTCTTGAATTGAGCAAGGGATGTTACTAGTGGACAAGGTAAGGTTTTAAAGTATCAATTTCATGGTATTTACACTGATGCCATTCCTTATGGGTACAATGGTACCTCGGGTTAAGGACTTAATTCGTTCCAGAGGTCCGTAAAAGGTAAAAGGTACCCCTGCCCGTACGGGCCAGTCTTGACAGACTCTAGGGTTGTGCGCTCATCTCACTCTAGAGGCCGGGAGCCAGCGCTGTCCGGAGACACTTCCGGGTCACGTGGCCAGCGTGACGTCCAGAGGTCCGTACTTAACCTCAAACTGTTCTTAACCTGAAGCACCACTTTAGCTAATGGGGCCTCCTGCTGCTGCTGCTGCGCTGCCGGAGCACGATTTCTGTTCTCATCCTGAAGCAAAGTTCTTAACTCGAGGTACTATTTCTGGATTAGCGGAGTCTGTAACCTGAAGCGTATGTAACCCGAGGTACCACTGTATTTAGAAGAGGGACCATTCTACTAGGGAAAGGTGACTGTGGGGCCAGGATGACCAAGTTCCAAATTATTGTCATAAAGATTTTTTTTGTGGGGGTAAAGAAAAGCTCCAAGGGATTTGCAAAGCTTCAGTTTTCTTTAAACAGACATGCAGAAATCTAGACAAGTGCAGCAACAGGAAACATTAGATTTACTGAACAATAAGACATGCATTATTGGCAACAGAAACAATTCTCTCACCTCAGGAAATGTCTACCTCAGTTCATCTATGAGAGTTAATGAAATACTGTTTCTGTAGTGGAATTGTCCAACACTGAAGCACTGAGTTCAATGGATTGCCTTAATGAGGTTAAATGTAGTTCGATTATCTCCTTGTGAATTGCCTCAGGCTTTGTGTACATCAGCATCAGCTTCTCTCACCACTTAAACTAGGACTACGGGAATGTAGATCACAGTAACTCATGCTAGCCTAGCCAGTGTTTCAGGTGACAATTGCTTCCTGATCCATTTTTCTTCTGAATCTATATACAGTGGTGCCTTGGTTCTCAAACGCCTTGGTTACCAAACACCAAAAACCTGGAAGTGTTCTGGTTTCTGAATGTTTTCTGGAAGCCGAGCATCTGATGTGGCTGTCAGCTATTGTTTCCGGGGCGCCTGCACCAATCAGAAGCTGTGCCTTGGTTTTCGAACATTTCGGAAGTGAAACGGACTTTTGGAATGGATTAAGTTTGGTGCTTTTGCTTTTGCTATTTATTTTGTGGTTTTGTTTTTGAGGCTTTTTCGGTTCTTTTGTTTTTGTGACTGTGTGGAACCCAGTTAAGCTACTGATTGATTGTGTGATTGTGAAAATAGATAAAAGCCCCCCCATCCAAACAATGACTATCATCAGAGCAGGTAAGAAAATATATTAATTTTAATTTTTATCATCTACAATACTGTCTTATTTATTTTACAGTACAGTACATTGATTACTGGTATTGCTTTCATTTTATGGATCAATGGTCTCACTAGACAGTAAAATTCATTTTAAATTGCTGTATTAGGGGTTGTTTTTAAAAGTCTGGAACGGATTAATCCGTTCTGCATTACTTTCTATGGGAAAGTGCACCTTGGTTTTGGAATGGACTTCCAGAACGGATTAAGTTTGAGAACCAAGGTACCACTGTATAACTGGTTCACGACGATGTGACTGTGTAGGCTGCTGGAGAGGGCCTCATAGTTGCTTTGTTCCTCTGTGGTCCTTTTTGCTGCTGTATCATACTAAGACAAGGTGTCATCCAGGTTGGGATTTGTGATTACATTTTCTGCTCACTAATAATGAGTTGTTGCAAAGAACAAACCTTGGCTGAAACTCATGCTTAGTGGGGAGAGTTCTGGTTTGGATGCAGTGTTCAAAACTTGCACTGTTCTAGGCGCATTTTGCAACAGGGAATTTCATTAGCGCAAGCAGTTTCTGAGCTCTGGGTGCAGAACTGCACCTAAGATTTTAGATCAAAACTGCAGAGTGGAAGGAAAGGAGGACCTTTTTCTGCCTCCCCACTTCCAGCTACTCTCTGAAGACTGGAGAAGAGACCCTCTTAAGACTATTACGGGGGTTGGCAGGGGAGGGACTGGACCATGTGAAAAATGAGCATAATATTTTAGCTGCAGTTCATTCATTTTCAGTTTTGTATTCTTGTTATAAAAAAGTGCGCCTAGACATTCCATTGTTGTGCTCATAACCTAGGTTTAAGGTGCCATTTAGCTCCTAGCTTTCATATCTCAGTTTCTACCACTATTTGGATGACATACTAAGCCAAACCTTGGCTTAGCTTGGCGTGGCAGCAAGAAAGACCAAGGAAGAGCAAAGCTTGTGTGAGGTCCTCTCTGGGAGCCAGCATGTTCACATGGTCTTGCTAAGCCAACAAGTGTGTTGTGTGAATCAGGCCAGTGTTATTGCAAGGAGAAAGGCAACTGAAGCACTTTCTTTGATAACAATACCATATAAATGAATCCAACAATTACTTCATTTTTTGAAAAAGCCCAAATACCAACATTTCTAGATCAAATACAATCAAGAGCATAGATCACAACATAGTGAGGAACAATCATCCAAGCACAGTAGCTACTTGTGCTGCCTCCTCCACTTAGGGATTATTTCTGAAGACCAGATGAAATTGCATTTTTCTATTGTGGGTATGAGAATTAGAGGTAGGGTAGGGAGCACACATGCCCATTGTGGACAATCAGAACTCAAGTGTCTTCCTCCATTCTGAGAGAACTCAGCTGCCCTGGAAATCAGACCCTAGGAGCAATCCAATCTGAAAACCATGTTACTACTAAATGTAGTAAAATAAAAAGCAAAATTGTGTGACTGGCAGATGTGGCATGCCACACCTAACCCCTCACTCTGCCTTCTATGAAGAGTTCATGAATCAAGTCTTGTAACCACACAGCTAACTCAAGAGCAGCAAACAGAGTGGTGTTAAAAACCCGCATTAAGATTCTTCAACTCTTTGTAATGAATGTTAGAGATTACTACATGCATTTAATTACAGCTGGCTGTGCAAAACCACCAGGAGCTAAATAGTTCTCCAGAGACCCAGACAAATAATTGGTATTGAGGAAAGAGAAGGTTTTGTGACTAAGAGAAAGATGGAATGGCATTTCCAAAAACCACTCAGCATTGCTTGAGCAGCACAGATGTGATATAAATACCACCCAATCATAAGCAGAAGTGCTGTTAAGAAACAGAAGGATTCAAACATCAGCAGTTTCTTTGGCTTCCTGATGAACCCTGTGTAAAGCTTACATATCCAAATGCAATAAAAATGGCATAATAGTCACAATAGCCTTGGAACAGCGCTCAGTACTTCACTATTATCTTGTGCCTATTTAATTACCTGATTAAATATATCACACAAGACCATCTTTGATATGTCAGCAACCAGTCCATCTAGCATATATATATATTTCATAGCTGCATATAACAGATACTACAGGAAAAGAGCTTTTAACAGTTGTAAACTATCACCTCATCTGTCTCCTGAGAAATCTCTATGTGGGACAAGAAGCTACAGTTAGAACTGGATATGGAACAACTGATTGGTTCAAAATTGGGAAAGGAGTACGACAAGGCTGTATATTGTCTCTCTGCTTATTTAACTTATATGCAGAATTCATCATGCAAAAGGCTGGACTGGATGAATCCCAATCCAGAATTAAGACTGCCGGAAGAATATCAACAACCTCAGATATGCAGATGACACAACTTTGATGGCAGAAAGTGAGGAGGAATTAAAGAACCTATTAATGAGGGTGAAAGGAGAGCACAAAATATGTTCTGAAGCTCAACATAAAAAAAAAACTAAGATCATGGCCACTGGTCCCATCACCTCCTGGCAAATAGAAGGGGAAGAAATGGAGGGAGTGAGAGAAGAGTAGAGGTGTTTTGTTAGTTACTGGAAAATGTTCTCTTCTGTATTTTAAAAGGATAAACATCTAGGCATTATTCACCTGTAAAATTTATGCTTAGATCTCATTTAAAACATGCATGCTGCCACCTTGCATAATTTTTTTGAAGAACTCACTTGGATAATTTTGCACCCTCACTGTCCAAAAACCAGTGTGAAAGAGAACTTGACCAAAAGACCAGGTGAATGGTTATTCATTAGATTCCCTTCTTCAGATTAGTTCACAGAAGTAGTTAGCTTTATGTACAAGAGGTCTGAAAGCAATTTCCCTAGTAAGTTAAGGGCTTTGTTAGAATGTGCAGTATGACTATTGATCTGTCCAGTTGTATTCCATTTCCTTCCATGAGTTCATTTATAAGTTGACAATAGTGTCCTGAATAGACTTCAGGAGACGCCTTGTATTTTAACAGCCCCTCAGGGCCATAAGATAAGGCCAAGCACTGGAAATGTGGAAGCTTACAACTATGACCTTGCTTGTGCTCTGCATATTCACAGTAATCCAAGCAGAGTATGCGTGGGCAATAATCACACACTAACGAGCACTTGTGTAGTATAGTGACTAAGAGCACAAACTAGAAGTCCTGTTCAAATCTCAATCTATTCATGAACTCACTGAATGCAGGCAAACTACCACTGCTTATTCCCAGTTTGTGAAAATATTTATGTTTTCTTGGGTTGGTTCTCAAGCTCTGTGAAAGCATCCACAGATTAAGTGAATCGCTGCAATGAAATCTAACTTGTACAGCAAACACAGAAGGGAGAAGAGTGTATGAGCCCAAGGTTTGTACTTGTAAGAAACCATTATTTTGGTTATATCTGAAGTGGGCAAAGACTTTGAATTTCAGCTCACCGCATTTCATGAACCAACACCAACCTACAGATGTCAACAGAAACCCTTGGCTTTGTAAAAGAAATTTAAGAGGCCACAATTGAGGACCATCAAGATGGATGCAACTCTACAACCTGTCTGACTTAATTCGGCATAGAAAGCTCCAAGCCTGTAAACAATGTGAATGAAATACATCCTGTTGTTGTTTTTTAAAAAGGAGCAAACCAGAGTTACTTAGGTGAAGATCTATTTGTGTGGATGCAGGGTGGCTTCTATTCAGTTCAGAAGTAAAAAGTTAACTAGGTGTGATGGAGGAACACAGATGAAAATGCCACTCCAGGTAACTGGGGGTCACCAGGAGCAGGGGGCAGATTTACTCTTCATTCCAGTGCTGACCTTGTACAACCTTTTCTCCCATACAAGACAGTAGTTGTCATTCACTCATGAAATGGGGATGGGGGCACAAATGAAATGTTGCAGAGGGGAAAACCAGCCACCTTCAAATGGGACTGAATGTGGGGAGTCAACATTTGTCTGCGTGAAAAATATTGCAGAATCTCTGTGCGCCCCAGTCTCTGCAGTAGGCAAGTCTATCCCTATGCATACAGCACTGCTTACAATGATGGGCACTTAGACAAATAAGTCACTTCAATCAGATATACAGTTGAGGTGGAAAAAATACTTGGCTTCCTTACACCTGGCATTGGGTTCACCAGTGTCTGGAGTAGGTTGTAGAGTTGCATGAAAGATCGATCTGCTTCTTTCATAAACAGTTAATTTGAAGAAAAACCTCATTTACTGCTTGTAAACTGAGTTTCTCACAGACTGCAACTGACCACCCACAAAAAATCTGCTTGGTAGACTGTTTTTTCTGTACCAGTAAGAACAAACAGGTGGAAAGACTAGGACAAGAGCCAGGAATTCAACAACAACAAAAAGGAAAATATAGAGATGTGGAAAAGGATGCAAGAAATAAGTGCCTCTGGTAACATAGAAACGTTAGTCTAAATGTAAAGGTGCAATCTGTCTGAATTTGTTCTTAAAATCCCCAAAAGAAAAGAAATAAGAGGGGCTGTAAGAAGGGGAAGACTACTGGGAGTTGGATGTTGGTAGTATGCTCTTACTATTATTTTTGTGGGCTTCTGCACAAATGTTGTTAAGCAGTAAGAGACAATGCATGCAGAAATGTCCCCAAAATAACACTACAGAATAATATATAGCAGGCCTGCTCACAGCATTGCCTACAAAAATATGTAGTTTTGTGCAAGTCTTAAAAAAGAAAACATGCTTGGCAGTTAGCATCAAGCATATTTTCCTCAATCTGATGAAATTATATGATCAAAGCATTTTGAAAACGGATGAGGAAATTCTGCTTAGTAGCAAGGACATATTTATTGTCTTCTGTCATAACCAAAGCTATTACCACTCCTTGCCCCACATGTCCTGAAAATGATTTTTTACAGGTTCCTTTTTGCCTCCCAGATTCCCTTCTAATTTTATCCTCTATTTCCTCATAAGAGTCCCAAACCAATTTCCTCTCCTCCCTGTTTCTCTCACTTAAGTTGCCAGCTGTGTACCCCCCTTCCAGCCTAATATGTTTTAAAATGATTCTGTTTTCTTAGCTGTACCTCCAGCTTATAAAAATATACCGGTAAATGTTAAAAGTGGTCAGCTGCTGATATATCAACAGTCACCCACCATACTGGGCCAGCCCACATCCACAAGTTCAGGTATTACTTGGGGTTAGTAAACACTGCAACCTCCTTCTTGCCTCTGTGACTCTTAAAAAGAGATACTGTGATTAGGTCCTGCGTGTGCAGTAAAAAGAATGTCCAGTTTATTTAGGTTGTGCACAAACACACTGATTTTTACCATACCAAAAAAACAAAAAAACCCACACCCTTTTAAAAAAGTGATGATTTGGAGCTTACTATACATACATTATGTAAGGCTGCCATGTAAGGCTACCCTTTACAAAACGGGCAGAAGCTAATTCAAGCATGTTCTCACTGAAATGAAATACCGTTTGCTTAGATATGTAAATGGCTGTGTGGTGCTGGTTTTCAAAATCACAATCACAGTCATAGTCATAGTCAGTTTTTTTCTGGGGTTGTTTAGAAGGTGGGTTTCCCCCTCACTTTAGTTATCAGTATCAGTTCCAAGAGCCCAGCAGCGCCAACAATAAGGCTGCCAAGTGTTTCAGGATTCAAAACTTGTGATCTTATGAAATATGATGTAAGATCTTAAAAAAACCATCAATACATCTCTATTTGCTGTAAAAAACCCCCACAGGTTCCCAGTGTGGGAAAAGAAAACCAGATAAAACTATAGCATGCACGTGGAAATAAAAGTTACTACTACTGCAGTAACTGCTCGAAGAAAGGGAAGTGCGAATGCGGCTAAGATTGCTCAATTACCAATTAAATTCAGGGCTGGAAAAAAATCCTTTCCCCCACCGTACAGATATAGGCAGATTCAGGAGTCATGAGAAAAAATGGCCTAATTGATAACTCATGGTTGGAATCAGTCTAATTAATTACAAATTCATGAATGTTTCGGAAAACATTTTCAGGGGAACATGCATTCTGAAGCGATACAGCAAACATCTTAAGTCATTTGAAAATCTTAGGCCTGAGAGATATAGACTTTTTTAAATATAGTCCATAGTGCAAAGAGTATTAGGGCAAGTTTTTTTGTTTATTTAACCTATAGGATATTGGCAATTTCAAGTTGAACAGTTTAGTGCATGAGATTCATGCATCACATGATTAAGAAAAACATAAACAGGCACTTAAACATGCCTTTAAACCTAGTTTATTGTGTTTATACAACAACCACTCTGTAACTACGAACAATTCAGGCTGCTTGCAGTATCAACATCCATTCTAGAGGTAGCAACTGCTTCACTTTAGGTCAGGCTCGCCCCTCCAGATGTTTTGGGACTACAACTCCCTTCATCCCTAGCTAACAGGACCAGTGGTCAGGGATGATGGGAACTGTAGTCCCCAAACATCTGGAGGGCCGAGTTTGGGGATGCCTGCTTTAGAGCCTCAGCATCTGATTCCAGTTAAATATTTCCCAAACTAGCAAACAACCCCCCCCCACATCAGATAAGCACCAGTGTGGTGTAGTGGTTAAGAGCGGTAGTCTTGTAATCTGGGGAACCGGGTTCGCGTCTCCGCTCCTCCACATGCAGCTGCTGGGTGACCTTGGGCCAGTCACACTTCTTTGAAGTCTCTCAGCCCCACTCACCTCACAGAGTGTTTGTTGTGGGGGAGGAAGGGAAAGGAGAATGTTAGCCGCTTTGAGACTTCTGAAAGGGAGTGAAAGGCGGGATATCAAATCCAAACTCCTCCTCTTCTTCTTCATTACACCCCTAATGTCACCAACCATATTTTACGGCCAGAGGGTGGGTAGAAATTTCAGTGCTCACTCTGGAAAACACACGGCTAGTCAAAAGAGAAGGTAGAGGATATAGCAAGGATGCCAATTATGTGGGTGGAGTTGTGTAAACAGATCCTCTATATAGTTACGTATTTGGGGAGTCCCCCCGTATCAGTGAGGCTTATTTCCAGGAGGACACCCTTCCCCTCATGCTGCAGAACCTCTTTTTTTAATTCGCCTGGAAATTCAGTGTTTTAAATGTCCCATGTCAATCTTTAGAAATCAAGATTTTGTTTTTCCATCTGTAGGAATGCAAGCCAGGCCTCTAATTCAGCCCTCAATCGCCTATGGGTGGCATTCAGCTGAGTTTTACTCAGAACAGACCCACTGAAATTCAAGGCCTTAACTTAGTAATGTTTATTAATTTCAGCGGCACTACTCTGAATAAAACTTAGTTGAACATCACCCAATACTTGTACACAACTCTGTTTCAATTGTTTTTTTACAATTATCTCATCGTTATCAGATTTCTTCATACCCTGGCCTTCATGTAATGGGCTAGGATGCAACACGGGGTTGTAGCCCAACCTCAAGCAGGTGCCCCAGTTGAACCACTTTTCTTGTATCTTTGGATTTCATTTCATTTTTAAAAGAGAAGGCAAAGGGGTGCAGCAGAAATGTGGAGGTTAAGGAGAAAGGAGGGCAGTATAGATGAAAACAACAGAAAACAGGACATTACTACATCAGGAAGAGCTTTCTAACAGCAAGAGCTGTTCAACAGTGAAACAAACAGTGAAACAAACTCCTATGAGAGGTGATGGACTCTCCTTCCTTGGAGGTTTTAAAGCAGAGCTTGGATGGCCATGTACTTGAGATTCCGGCATTGCAAGGGGTTGGACTAGATGATCCCCAGAGTCACTTCCAACTCAAGGATAACAATACTAGTCTTATCCAGTGTTGCAGTTACAGATAGGTAGCCGTGTTGGTCTGCCATAGTCAAAATAAAAAAAATCCTTCCAGTAGCACCTTTAAGACCAAGAACTAACTTAGTTGGTCTTAAAGGTGCTACTGGAAGGATTTTTTTTATTTTGACCAGTGCTGCAGGTTGGGGATAAAATGGTGGGTCTGGAGTGTGAAAGGGATGAATACTTCTGCTTTAAGGGTCTTTCTTCCACACAATTACAAGCGACCCAATGTCTAGAAGAAAAGCTGCTGGGATTCACATCATTTGGGGAGCTTTTCTATATTTAAAAAAAGATCACTTGCCCTTAATAACCCACCTTATTCCTCCACGGAGTTCAAAGCAACATACACTGTTATCTCCCCACACTCCTTTTATCTTAACAACCACCCCGTGCAGCAGGTTAAGGCTGAGAATCTGTCACTGACCCCAATGTCACCTAGTATGCTATGGGGCTGAGTGGGGTCAATCAGACCAGGAACTCCCGAATTCTACCTTGACACCGTATTCACTGCACGCCACACACACAGACCCCAAATGCAGACGCACAGCGGGCTCCTTGGCGGTGGCACTCTGTTCATGCTCAAGGGCACTGCCCCCTTTTGTGTAAACTATTCCACACACTCCACAAATCCATCCTCTCTCGAAACTGGGAAGAGGATGAAAAACAGAAGAGGGCTTCGGCTGAAACGAAACCCTGCAAATGAGGAGACACCCCGCTCAGCCCGCCCTTGCAGGGTATTCCTGTATTTCTCCCACAGTAGCTGCTCTCCACAAAAATACCTCGCCCCCCCCCACGCTAAAACGGCCGTCTCCACCTTGCCTTTGCTCCCAGCCCCCTCTCCCGGCAAAAGGTGTGGGTCGGAGGCGCCCCCCGCAGGCTGAGAGCGCCCTCGCGCCCTCCCTCCGCGTCCGGCCCCTCTTACCTCTGGCCCCACTTCAGGTACCAGCTCGTAAGACCCAGCCCGCGCAGGCGCACTTTTATACCATTCTATCTCCCTCTCCTTCCTCTCGCTCGCTCGCCCCCCCCCCCCCCGCGTTTTCTTTACTCACCAACCTCACAGTTCATCCATGTACACACCTCCTCCGGGAGCCCTTGCGGCGGCCGCGAACGGAGCGGATTATAAATAGCGGCTCGGGGCGCATGCGTAGTAAGGTCGTATCGGAGCTTACGGCCGCGCACGAGACTCTTCGGCGCAGGAGGAGAAACCTTGGCGCGTGCTCCCGTGGCGTGCGTGCGTGCACGCTCCGCTCCTGCATCGCGCGCTCGCAGGCTGTGGCGTTATTCTGTCCGTGTTTTCCTTTCCCCCGCCTTTTCCCTTTCCTCGTGCACGGCGACGGCCAGGAGGGGGGGGGGCGTGGCTTATACATTTCTAAGGAGCTCCGTAGCTCACAGCTGTTGCTCTGAGGTGAAGGCCGTTGAAAATATCCTTGCAGAGTTAGCTGTGTTTACTCTGTTATTTTTGTCTCCACAGATGTATCTTAGTTGCATCTTCTTTAGTTTTTATGTCTCCTTATAGGGCCTATACCTAAAAGGCGATGTATCTTAATTTTTTTTTTAAAAACCACTTGATTATACATGTTGACATGTGGAAAACAACTATATATAATTGCAAAAAAAGATATGTGAAAGCATATATCTTGAAATTTATGATTCCAAAACACAAATAACAGTGAAGTCCATATTTCTAAACATGTAATTGGTTGCTCATTATATGGCCTTCTATAATATGCAAAGGTAAACATAATTTTGTCAATCCAATCTGAAACAGATGGCGTTCTATATCCCACATATACCCATTTTACCAGCAGTGAAATTTGCCACTACTTCTATATCATGTAAAATTATGTTTTAGCCCAAAAGTAATATTTTAGGCTCTAGTGACAGTAATCACTCATATTCCTCATTCTTAAATTTAAATATGACAGTATCATAACCAGCTGGAATGGCCGCAGAGGAGCCAAAATGGCAGTTGGTCTGTTGCTGAATGTCTTCCCCCTCAGACACAACCAGGTGGAAATGGCTGCATGTCAACCCTTAATCCCAAATTGTGACCATTACACAAATTAATCTATTCCCTGGTTTTCCCCTCCCGTCCCTCTGGAGTTTATCCCATTGCCCATCTTAGACTGTGGGCAGTTGGGGGGATTTGCCTGCCAAGAACTGCGTCAGTCGGCTGGGCTTCACCCTGCATGGGCGGACAGGCAGCACAGCACAGCGCAGCCCCACTTGGCTCTAGTGGGGGGGGGGGCGCTCCAACAGTGTTGGCAGTTTGCCTGCCCCGGGCACTGGCAACCCATGCTACACCACTGATGCTGTGCTGAGAATGTTTCATTCCTGCTGCATTCCAGAGTAATGACTATGGATAGTTGTACAGTATTTTAAACACTAAGCTAGTAGAAAGCTTGCAAAAATGGCTTCTCATTTGAATGTGGTATACATAACAACATTAACAGTGCAATCCTAAGAATGGGCTGGGAGCCTATCTGCACAATCCATTTAAAGCAGCACCATACCACTTTAAATAGTCATGGCTTCCCCCAAAGAATCCTGGGAGCTGTAGCTTGTTCAGGGTGCTGAGAGTTGTAAGGAGGCACTCATTCCCCTTACAGAACTAGAATTTTCAGAGTGGTTTTACAATCAGTCCTGCTTGCGGGGGACTCCTGAAACCGTATCCCTGGGTGTGGTTTCCCAACAACTCTCAGCACTCTGAACAAACTACAGTTCCCAGGATTATTTAGTGGAGACCATGGCTGTTTAAAGTCATATGATACTGCTTTAAATGTGTAGCGCAGGTTGTTGTTGTTTAGTTGTTTAGTCGTGTCCGACTCTTCGTGACCCCATGGACCAGAGCACGCCAGGCACTCCTGTCTTCCACTGCCTCCTGCAGTTTGTAGTGCAGGTAGCAGGACTTATTTCCAGGTGAGGATTGTAGCCTCAGTGATTCGAGGTCAGACAAACACTGAGAATGTGAGACCCCTTGTGGAGATAAGAAGGAACTACCTACTAGTGCCTGGAGAACGATGGCATACATATCTTAATAGTGTTTAAAATAGCATTAGCCTATAAGGAGAAAACAAAACTGATCCACCTGCCACAATGAAGTGGTTATTAAAATGATAGGGATGTTCAAAGTTAATTACAGATCCAAGTTAACAACCTGCTGCAACGAAGTGGACTTTGAAGGTTTTTAAGCACCCAGGGCCAATTTACCCCTCCTAGAGTCTGTCTCTTCTTTAAGGAATGGAAGTTCTTAAATAAGATCTTAAAGAGGCAGGGACCTTGTTTGGATTCTAGCACACCTTCTCCCTTCTGACATTTTCCTGTAAGCACATGCATTCTCTGGGAAGTTGACATGGGTATGTGGAAATAGGGTAGCTGTTCATTGCTATTGTTTCTTGCTATGGAAAGCCTGAAAAGTTCAGCAGTGGTAACATCAGTGATGCATCAGAAAAGACCAGAGATTGGTGCACGCTGAACAGGGGAAGGACAGAATTTTAAACAAAGCGTGTTCACACTCTTGTCTCAGTGACATCTACGCTGGCTTGGTCATGCCCACAGAATGGAAGATAGCAGGGTCCTTAAGGACATGCTCTATGGGGAGCTGGCTTCAGGCACCAGGCCCATTGGCAGACCAACTCTGTGTTCATGCAAATGTGACATGAAGCCTGGCAACGTCAACCCTGCTGGGTGGAAACTCCTTTCAGACAACTGCAGTGCTGGAGACAGACAGTCAGGTCTTATATCCATAGCAGGGACCAGCATGATCGCTGGAAGGAACAGAGAGGGAAGAAACGCCATGGTGCATCTGCAGCAGCAAAACCAGATGCCTTCATCTGCCCGAGCTGCAACAAAACATGTCTCTCCCATATTGAGCTGTACAGCCACCACAGTCACTGCTTCACCCTCAAAGACACACTTCACAATACAGTGGTACCTCGGGTTACAGATGCTTCAGGTTACAGACACTTCAGGTTACAGAGTCCACTAACCCAGAAATAGTACCTCGGGTTAAGAACTTTGCTTCAGGATGAGAACAGAAATTGTGCGGCAGTGGCTAAAGTGGTACCTCAGGTTAAGAACAGTTTCAGGTGAAGAACGGACCTCCAGAACGAATTAAGTTCTTAACCCGAGGTACCACTGTACACTTCACAATATCAAGCGGAAGATTATTATCTTCATCATTCCAGCCAGGCAAAAACATTTGGGGCAGTGAGGGGTGTGACCCAAGGAGAGCTGAGCAGGGCTGGACCGGTTGGCCTAGGCAGTCACATCTGGCCCCTGGCCCTCAGCTTCCACACCAATACATTACAGGCACAATCACTATAGGAAACTGCCTTATACCAAGTTAGAACACTGGCCCATCAAGCTCAGCCTTCGCCATGCAGACCAACAACAGCTCTATAGCGTTTCAGATTTTTGCAGCATGGCCTGGAGATGCTGGGGACTGAAATTGAAAACTTTTGTGCCTAAAGCAGACCACTGAGCTACAGCTCATCATCACCATCATCTAGATTTTTTGTTACAGGCTGGAATGAAAAAGGATTTCCAAATGCTGGTGCGTCCTGTGGATTGAATACAGTAATACATTCCTCCTCCATCCTTGCCGCTGCCCAACGTCCTCTCCTCTCCTCTCTATACAATTGCTGAGAGGGGTGGGGCATAGCCCACACTCCATTGTTGCTCTTGGCCAGCCTTTAACAAGGCTCCTTCCAGAAAGTGTGGTATGAATAATTGCCCAATTAACCGAAGGGACTTCCAGATGTGTGCGCTGCTTTCATACTAATGCAGACCTCCAATCCATGTGTCTGGAGATGGGCAAGGTGGGGGGGGGGAGGAGAGAGGGAGAGCAGGCCTTGGTAGGGCCAGGAGGGCCGCAGACGTACAGAGTGCCCCCCCTTCCCTTTTGAGGGGAAATGGCTTGTTTAATGACCCAAAGGAGAATGGATTTTCGCCCGCTCTGCCAGCTGAAGGCAAAGTGTGCCAAAAAAGCGAAGCGAGCCGAGAGGAAAGTCAATCCTGTGTTTTGATTTTTATCAGGTGTACGAACAGCAACCTCTCCTAAATCAAGGCTCTTTTCTCCCCATGCACATATTCCACAGTTTGCTCCGAGTAAGAAGTCCCTTGAGATTTGGAAAGCAAACCTGCGCTCTTAATGGATTGAGGTCATGGCAGAATTTGAGTTCTGCCCACCTGACCATAGGGGCTTAATGTTCCACTTTTCTCAGCTGGCAGGTGGCTGAAGGTCCCTGCCTTGCGCAGAGAATGTGGTGCAACACACTTCCATGAACTGAGATATTTCGACTGGACTTCTCAAATATTTGTTATCCTGCCAACTGTTTCTGTGTGGGTGTAAATGCCTGCACTGAACTGTGTTCAAGTGGGTTGTATTTCTCTGGCCCACAGACCACAATCCTTCCTCTTCAGACACGCAAAGGCTTAGGTTACGTCCACACCTGCAAACTGCCATGGGGCTGTGTCCTGATCAGCAATTTCTTTCACAATCTGTTGTTCAAGGCAGGACAAGAGGTGACTAAGGAGGGGTGGCGAAATTTGTCAATTTCAGTTTCTCATTTTCCAGTCTTTAACTCAGTTCTCCACATTTCCCCATTCTTTTGCAGTATATATTTTTTAAGTTCCCAAGAAAATTTTTTAGAAAATTTTTAGCCAGCAATTTTTAGTGAATTTCTCCTCCTATACATATTCTATGTTGTTGTTGTTTAGTCATTTAGTCATGTCCGACTCTTCGTGACCCCATGGACCAGAGCACGGCAGGCACCCCTGTCTTCCACTGCCTCCCGCAGCTTGGTCAGACTCATGTTTGTCGCTTCAAGAACACTGTCCAACCGTCTCATCCTCTGTCGTCCCCTTCTCCTTGTGCCCTCAATCTTTCCCAACATCAGGGTCTTTTCCAGGGAGTCTTCTCTTCTCATGAGGTGGCCAAAGTATTGGAGCCTCAGCTTCACGATCTGTCCTTCCAGTGAGCACCCAGGGCTAATTTCCTTAAGAATGGATGCGTTTGATCTTCTTGCAGTCCATGGGACTCTCAAGAGTCTCCTCCAGCACCATAATTCAAAAGCATCAATTCTTCGGCGATCAGCCTTCTTTATGGTCCAGCTCTCACTTCCATACATCACTACTGGGAAAACCATGGCTTTTACTATACGGACCTTTCTTGGCAAGGTGACGTCTCTGCTTTTTAATATGCTGTCCAGGTTTGCCATCGCATTCCTCCCAAGGAGCAGGCGTCTTTTAATTTCGTGACTGCTGTCACCATCTGCAGTGATCATGGAGCCCAAGAAAGTAAAATCTTTCACTGCCTCCAATTCTTCCCCTTCTATTTGCCAGGAGGTGATGGGACCAGTGGCCATGATCTTCGTTTTTTTGATGTTGAGCTTTAGACCATATTTTGCGCTCTCCTCTTTCACCCTCATTAAAAGGTTCTTTAATTCCTCCTCACTTTCCGCCATCAAGGTTGTGTCATCTGCATATCTGAGGTTGTTAATATTTCTTCCGGCGATCTTAATTCCAGCTTGGGATTCATCCAGCCCAGCCTTTCGCATGATGAATTCTGCATATAAGTTAAATAAGCTGGGAGACAATATACAGCCTTGCCGTACTCCTTTTCCAATTTTGAACCAATCAGTTGTTCCATATCCAGTTCTAACTGTAGCTTCTTGTCCCACATAAAGATTTCTCAGGAGACAGTTGAGGTGATCAGGCACTCCCATTTCTTTAAGAACTTGCCATAGTTTGCTGTGGTCAACACAGTCAAAGGCTTTTGCATAGTCAATGAAGCAGAAGTAGATGTCTTTCTGGAACTCTCTAGCTTTCTCCATAATCCAGCGCATGTTTGCAATTTGGTCTCTGGTTCCTTTTCCCCTTCGAAATCCACTTGCACTTCTGGGAGTTCTCGGTCCACATACTGCTTAAGCCTGCCTTGTAGAATTTTAAGCATAACCTTGCTAGTGTGTGAAATGAGTGCAATTGTGCGGTAGTTGGAGCATTCTTTGGCACTGCCCTTCTTTGGGATTGGGATGTAGACTGATCTTCTCCAATCCTCTGGCCACTGCTGAGTTTTCCAAATTTGCTGGCATATTGAGTGTAGCACTTTAACAGCATCATCGTTTAAAATTTTAAATAGCTCAGCTGGGATATCATCACTTCCACTGGCCTTGTTATTAGCAGTGCTTTCTAAGACCCATTTGACTTCACTCTCCAGGATGTCTGGCTCAAGGTCAGCAACCATACTATCTGGGGTGTACGAGACATCCATATCTTTCTGGTATAATTCCTCTGTGTATTCTTGCCACCTCTTCTTGATGTCTTCTGCTTCTGTTAGGTCCTTTCCACTTTTGTCTTTTATTATGGTAATCTTTGTACGAAATGTTCCTTTCATATCTCCAATTTTCTTGAACAGATCTCTCGTTTTTCCCATTCTATTGTTTTCCGCTATTTCTTTGCATTGCTCGTTTAAGAAGGCCTTCTTGTCTCTCCTTGCTATTTTTTGGAAATCTGCATTCAATTTCCTGTATCTTTCACTATCTCCCTCACATTTTGCTTGCCTTCTCTCCCCCGCTATTTGTAAGGCCTCGTTAGACAGCCACTTTGCTTTCTTGCATTTTCTTTTCATTGGGATGGTTTTAGTTGCTGCCTCCTGTATAATGTTACGAGCCTCCATCCATAGTTCTTCAGGCACTCTGTCCACCAAATCTAAATCCTTAAACCTGTTCCTCACTTCCACTGTGTATTCATAAGGGATTTGACTTAGATTGTATCTTACCGGCCCAGTGGTTTTTCCTACTTTCTTCAGTTTAAGCTTGAATTTTGCTATAAGAAGCTGATGATCTAAGCCACAGTCAGCTCCAGGTCTTGTTTTTGCTGACTGTATAGAGCTTCTCCATCTCTGGCTGCAGAAAATATAATCAATCTGATTTCGATGCTGCCCGTCTGGTGATGTCCATGTGTAGAGTCGTCTCTTGTGCTGTTGGAAAAGAGTGTTTGTGATGATCAGCTTGTTCTCTTGGCAGAACTCTATTAGCCTTTGCCCTGCTTCATTTTGAACTCCAAGGCCAAATTTGCCAGTTGTTCCTTTTATCTCTTGACTCCCTACTTTAGCATTCCAGTCCCCTATAATGAGAAGAACATCCTTCTTTGGTGTCATTTCTATAAGGTGTTGTAAGTCTTCATAGAATTGGTCAATTTCAGTTTCTTCAGCACCAGTGGTTGGTGCATAAACTTGGATTACTGTGATGATAAAAGGTCTGCCTTGGATTCGTATCAAGATCATTCTATCATTTTTGAGATTGCATCCCAATACAGCTTTCGCCACTCTTTTGTTGACTATGAAGGCCACGCCATACATATTCTATACAAGTTTTTAAATGCAATTTTGTCTAATATACACATTTTTGCAAAGCGATTTCCCCAATATAATCCATTTTTTTATTATTTGTGCAAATATATGCCTTTATATGCACACTTTAATATATGCATTTTGTACACATGATTTAGTTGGAGAAGTGTAAATTTTGCAGGGGCGCTGTGTTTTGGTTGTTTCCAAAAGTGTGAATTAGGTAGGCTTGCCTTTAATGATGAGTGGAATCAAATTTCTCCCCCATCCCTATTGCCAAGTGACCTGTCCTAGAGAGAACAATTCCTGTTTGCCAGGGCCCTCTATATTAAGGGATGTCTTGGCCAAATCTGGTTTGAAGATAAACAACCCTAAGAAGGGAAAGCAGGAAGGGCCTTGAAGATGCACATCACAGCATCTGGAGAGCAAACTGAGCCTTCATATGGGTAAAGGTAAAGGTAAAGGTAAAGGTACCCCTGACAGTTAAGTCCAGTCGCGAACGACGCTGGGGTTGCGGTGCTCATTTTGCTTTACAGTCCGAGGGAGCCGGTGTTTGTCTGCTCTGGGTCATATGGCCAGAAAGACTAAGCCGCTTTTGGTGCAACGGAACATCGAAACCAGAGCAGTGCATGGAAACGCCGTTTACCTTCCCGCTGGAGCGGTACCTATTTATCTACTTGCACTGGTGTGCTTTCAAACTTCTAGGTTGGCAGGAACTGGCACTGAGCAACGGGAGCTCACCCCATAGCGGGGATTTGAACCATCAACCTTTTGATCGGTAAGCCCAAGAGGCTCAGTGGTTTAGACCACAGCACCACCTGCGTCCCAGACATATGGGTTACCTTGTCACAAATAGTCCCTATTTTATTGAGATATATTTCTATTTAAGTTATACTAATGCCTTGTAAATTTTCATTCATACATACAAATTAGCATATGCAAATATTATGCAAATCTGTGTCCCATTTGTCCTCTCTTTTTTGGGGGGTGGCATGTAAGCAGCCATTCCAGTGCTGGGTTTTCAGTGTCTCTATAAGAAGCCTTGCATCAGGATGCATGGTCCAGCGAACACACTGGCTTTGTAATTTCCCCCCCATTTACCAAGGGATCTTGTTTGCTAGCAGAAGCTGCCAGCTGCTTTGCTGTCCTAGTATCTACCATGGCTGTGTTGGTTTGAGGCTGATGGGAGTCCAAAACATCTGAAGGGCAACAGGTTGGCAAAGGCTGCTCTAGAACAAAGCTATGTCACAACACAGCTTAGCTTTGCAAGGGACTCAGGGGCTGGGTGACAAACCCACTAGCATTTTAAAGCAGCCAACACTGGGGAATGCCATTTCCCCACTTCCCAGAATATCCCTTGTGAAATATACTCAGAGTCGAGAGTGGATTTCATGCTCTTTATTCAGCTCATAGTGGTGAGGAGGAATGAATGTTTCCCCAAAATATCTGCTTTATATACACTATTTACACAATGGGCCGCACGTGATTGGCTAATTCCGGGATTCTCCTGTAGGCCAATCAGGTTGCGGATTCACCTGGAGCTGGATTGAGTGGATCCTGCGGACAAATCGTACTGCTGCATTGTTCTAGGACCAATCAGACTGCTGCATTCTGAATCCTATTGTTCTAGGACCAATCAGACTGCTGCATTTTGGATCCTATTGTTCTAGGACCAATCAGACTGCTGCATTTTGGATCCTATTGTTCTAGGACCAATCAGACTGCTGCATTTTGGATCCTATTCAACTCAGTACATAACACCTTTTTTTTGGGGGGGGGGAATCTATGTTGTACTGCAGCATTATTCTGGGACATACTAAGGCAGTTGGCAGCATGAAGGAGTTGGGAGAAGCATGGGTGAATTTTGCACACCTTGTGCCCCACCCTCCAAAGTTAGTATTAATTTTGCTACAGTCCTGTTTTAATTTGACTAAACTCATACAATTAATAAAGGCATAGTATCCTCCTATAAATGTCCATGCATAACAAAGCCCCCTTGAGTTCAATGGGTTTTGCTCCCAGATAAATATTCATTAGGCTTCAGTGTAAGATTTCTTAATCAGGCAACACACCTCTTTTAAAAAGCTTAAAATAAATAAATACAACTTTAAATCGTAAATAATAATGTTTCAGAACTCCCCAGTCAGCAGGTTACTACTACATGCCAAAGACACCACCAAAGCAATATGTAATCAGAGCTTGAGCTATCAGAACATTTCAGCCATTGGGGAATGATATTTTTCAGATAGGTATGAAATGGGTACAGCTAGGAGTAGCTGATTTTTCCCTTTAAAAAATAAAATTCCAGGTTTTCCCAAATCCCTTGGCCTGTGAACAGGAAATTCCTTTTTATCCACGGAGGAGTTTTCAAGCCTTGGGAAAGCCATTTTTAATGCTAATCTTTGCTAATTTCTAGTCCTTGGCTATGCATTTGCCAATATACACATTTTCCTTCCATGCACAGACATTTCTCGTGTATGCCAAGCCAAGCTGCTTCGTTGGAAGTTTACAGAGATCTGCTTTCCTATTCCCTTGCAAAGCCCAAAGGAAGCAGACCCTTACAGAGATTTTCACAGGAAACAAATCTTTCCCTTCAAACAGGATAGGTGAACCTCTAAGAAGAACAACTCACCTCCTGAGCACAAGACCAAAGTCATAGTAAAACCCCAAAGATGGGCAAGATGGACCCAGTGGCGTAGCGTGGGTTGTCAGCACCCGGGGCAAGGCAAGTAATTTGCACCCCGTAACCTGTGGATTTTAGCACTCGAGTCTCTTCCGCGCCCCCCCCGACGTTGCGCCCGGTGCGGCCGGCCCCCCCTGCACCCCCCACGCTACGCCACTGGATGGACCATTTCTTTCCAGGGAGTGTTGCCACCTAGCTACATGGGATATTGTTTATGGACAATGAAAGCCCAACCAGGGAATCCCACTGGGGGATGTTGCTGTGGTATACTGGAGGAGCAGGGCCAGGAGGCTAACTTTGACACCTGAGAACACAAAAAAGCAGAAGCAAAACAACTACATATTTCATTTTAAATGGAACTTCCTGCTGAGTGTTAAGCATAGACCCCCATTTTTAATGGGAAACGGGAGAGAAGGCTTCTCCCAAAGTGTTAGAATGCCCCAAGTAACTTAACTATAGAACAAAACAAGATGTGTTATTTTATATGATACAGAATCCTATGCCCAGCTATGTGCACTGCTACACTTGCAAATAGCCTTAAGAGGCCTGACATGCAAGTCTCTTTGGGGTTACATAAACACATCCAGTTAAAACATCTGGGAAGGGTGGACATCAGGTTGTTTGGTGGCGCAACAATTTTAGATAAAATTATAGCTCCAAACGGGGGATTGTTATAAGAATTTTAAGGTCTCAAATGTAGAATAAACATTCATAAATGCACACATATCTAAATATATAAACCATGTGTCTGAAACAGTACAGGAGAGCAATCCTGAAGCCATTTTGACTCTCCCAATGACTTCAAATATTCCTCTGCAGTAATGGGAAGCCTTC